>NC_137467.1:35722648-36449556 GCF_964235325.1 Thermobia domestica
ATTACAGTTTTTCTGAACATTTCAAAACTGTATTGTCACGAATTATTTTGCGAAGTCAGCCAACTGTGATTTAATGATGAATCCATTTTTTTTTTTGTTTCTACCATTTGCGAAATATCTTTGCGTTGCCGACACTGAAGAAGTTACAGAAGTAAAAGCTTCGAACTCAAGTACTTTGTATTGTAGTTTTGCAGTAGGAAGCTGTAGACATGGTGCAGAGAACGATAAGCCGGTCAGAGTGAGAGTCAGAGCTCGAGATGCTATGTGCATTTGTATGCTTCTTAAATGGTGGTGAACTCGTTGATGATGCTTGGTGGTTGGCACTGATTGGAGAATGAAAACTCTGATAACTTGGTTCAGTGTATGCTCTGTCTCGTCGATTTCTCCGCTTCTTGTTTATCTTCAAAGGATGCGTAAAAGACTGTCCATAGTGAATTATCATATGGGATAAAGTAACCGAACTCAAGCAATATCCAAAACTATGAGATCAGATCAGTATAAGAATGAAAATGGTCATAATGATGATCAAAAATCATACTACTTGTATACTCCAGCTAGCTTCCGCTCGTGAAAGCTCTCAATTTCTTGCAACCTCTCGCCTGTTAATGTGTCAGCATCACCGTGCGCAAACACAGCCTAGACTTGGCAACTACGCCTAACTACATGTAATCCAGCTGGGAAAGTTTACGAATGCACAACTTTCTACCAGCCAGACAAAATGGCTAACAACCTATGAGAAGGTTACGCCCTCTGTAACGTGAGTGCTGAAAAGGAATTTACGTGCAAAGTGTAAGTGCTGGTCTGTGTTCTATCGAAATTTTAATTATACGGTATAACATCTAACAAAAATCAAAAAGAAAAACAAAAAATTGGGCATAAGGAACTTTGATCCTTAGCATTATGAAGGAAGTAAACATATATAACACACAACTTAATATAGACAGATTAATTCAATATAAATACAATACAACTAGAGAAAATGAAAAATTGTAAAGTGATAGGGAGGATGGAGAATGAGGGGAGGTGCGAAGCACAAGACAACACATGGGTATTTTAATCAGACAAGTGAATGTGTCTTCTGCATAGGGTCATCTCTATGTGATTATGGGAACCGGGTAAGCCAAACTGAGTAGAAAGTAATTACTGTGCAGGATACGATGGATCAAAGAGTGGAAGATGCTAATGAGTAAAATAATCAGATATAACCTTCAGCCCCAGATTAGCCCCAATTCGTGACTTTTCTTTTAATTATTTTTGAACAACTGCAACAACAGTTTTCTTAATTGGTATCTTAGCAACTTTGGATGAGACACTTGTCTGTTTCCGGGGAAGATGTGGATTTCGTATTATATGCCCAAAAGACTTGCAAAATATGGAATTAAAATGTTTAGTCTTGTTGGAGAAACATTAACTACACAACAAATATGGAAGCGTATGTGGGAACAGAACCAAAAGGTTCGTTCCAGATGGATAACAAACCTGAGGAAGTAGTGAAGAGATTGTGACAACCGATTTATGGTTCATCTCGCAACGTGACCTTTGACAATAATTGGTTTACAAGCTACAATTTAGTTAAATCAATGGAATGGGACAATAAGTTAACAATTATAGGGACAAATCCTAAAAACAAGGAAGAGTTGCCCCATTGTTTGTGAATGCAAAAAAAAAAAAAAAAAAAGGAAAGAATACAGGACTGTGTTTGGTTTTCATTAGAACTGCACCATTGCCTCCTACGCACCTAAGAAAAATCGGTGTGTAGTGCTGATCTCAAGTATGCATAATCACAGCAAATTAGATGAGAGTACCGGAGTTAAGGGGAAGCCAGAAATCGTCACACTTTACAATGAAACTAAAGGTGGGGTGGACACAATAGACCAGATACGTACTGAATATGAGGAAGACAGAAACACTAGACGATGCCCAATGGCGTTATTTTATCACTTCTTAAATGTAGAAGCGATCAATGGTAAAGTTATACATTCAGCGAAAAGAGCGAATAAATTCTAAGAGCGAAAATACCTAAAGGAATGGGAAAAGTTTGATGAAACAGAGAGCACTGAGTAAATGAAATCCCACAGAGCTTCGAAAATCGAAGGCAAGGTTTTCTGGATTGATTCTAGAAGAAGATGCTCCTGTACCTCCTCAACTAGGAAAACGAGGACGATGTTACATGTGTAAACACAGTAAGAGCAGTACTTTTGCCAAAAGTGTTGTAAGTGGATTTGCCTAAGGCACGCAAAAATGATGTGTGGAGACTGCTGTAGAATTGAAACGTGAATTTCCCTATGTGTAATACACCGCTATTAGGAGAAATACTGGTTTACTTCTTTCTAGTTAATAAATATTTTATTTTGAGTGCCGGTATTTAAGCAATAAAATAGTCACATAGTTATCGAGCTTATTATAACAAGAAATATATTGCTTCAATGAAATGAATGTACAGTTTCGCTTAAAGTGTATCCACTGTCTGGTGTATTTTGTATTTAATATTGTAAATATAATAAAAATTTAAATCCTAGTTCACATCTTATCAGGCAAAACTGTTTCTCGGTCCAGGAGGCAAAATGTTACCATTCATGAATTTTTTTTTTCACATTACCACTGTAGGGTTAAGAACGATGAATCTCAGGAGAGTAAAGTGTACTGACAGAGCGTAAACATTAGGGACAAGGGATATGCTAATAGCGATTTGGTGTGGGGTCTAAAGTGAGATACTAGATACTGCATCAATAAAGGATGCTGAGTTTGGAAGCGTTTGTTGATATAGGTTAGATTGTTTTTCGATATAGTACTGTATATGGGGAAAGTTATGCGTTGGTATAGCTCCAGAGTGGGGCTACGTAATCGGACAAGGAAACCTATGTGGAAAACTTACGGTTAGAAGATCAAAAGTTTTTGATAGATTTTGGATGATGCGGTTATCCACACCGGAAATCTGTGTTCGGCACTAAGAAAACTTTCAATGTACTTAGGATCGTCTATGAATAAAGTTCAAAAAGATGGCATCAAATTGTAGAAAAGTTAAAGTTCGTGCTCCTGTTTCGGGAAAAATATTTGTGCTTTCTCTGTGCTTTATCATTTCCATTGTGAATCCAGTAGTAAGCTTACGGCTGGAAATGCAGTAAAATACCGTTAATTCTTATTGCTACATAACACTCAATTAATATAATTTACAATGTTCAACACAGATGCCAAGAAAAGAGTGAGAGTGACTTGGGCAACGTGATCGCACGCTAGAGAAGCGTGCCAAATGAGGTGCTCCATATTCTCTGTTTAATGTGGTGATGTACAGAAGAATGCTGATCAAAAGCGCAGTGAACAGAAAACCACGTTTAAAGCATAATACCAAAATACACAAAGCGTTAAAAACAATTTTACGAATTGTACTATGAATATTAGTTTGTTGCTGGAATATGGCTGTTTAGTGGTGAGTGAAACATGTTTGAAAGAATCGGTAAGGAACAGTGGAATGCCGTTTCTCAACCAATTCTCTAAATAGATAAACGACCGCAAGACCATAGGGGCGAAGTGTTCGTACTTTTAAAATAAATGGGGCAGCAGAGCACAGAATCATCTCGTACGTGAGTGTGCAATTATTTGAGCTGAGGTCTGTCCAAAAACACAAACTTCGTCGGGTGTTTCTGCAGACCATATGGAAACAGTCCTCAAAGTTTACTTGAAACATGCCACGAATCACTTCGGGTTGCCATCACAGGGTAACACAGTTGCTCATTTTGGTGACTATAACTTGGGCTTAGATATCGATCAACTGTAAACATGGGATAACATCAGACACAAATGACATCCCTTTGTCGACAATTCTATTCAAGGACTCGATTTGGGATAATACAATGTTCATAACGCGCGTAAAAATAACAGCTTAGGTTATGTCATCTCTATTTTTCCGACAGAATGTGTCATTTCATATAAAGAGTTGCTTCTCCCAGACCGCGATTTCCCCGTTCCATGTCTTACTCCCAATCCCAGAAGCCAGCAATCCGACTCAAAAAGAAAGTTTAAGTCTGCCTGAAGTAGGCGCCTTAGGATGAAATTTTTAAAGTACTATGGTGTTACAGTGAACACTTTTACTAGTTGGAACAATAGACGAGACAATGGGTTCTTTCTCCGACGTTTTTAATGCAACAATAAACACATTGTACTGTTCAAAAAAGTAAAAACAATGAAATCTCCAACAAGGCACGGCGAACCGAGTCGCCACACATTCCGAAATAAGAAAAAGCTTTGGGAACTGTGGTATGCATTTCCAAATGAACACATATCTTTAAAAGAATTTTTTGATATAGAACTTCATATAAAAAAGCTATTGAGATGCAGCAAATACCTAGACTATATTTAAAAAAAAATCAGACACCAGCATCAACAACATTAAACAATTTTGGTCTTAGGTCTAAAACTTCTAGGATACCTCTTGTAATGTACAATGATGCAAGAGGTGCAGAGGTTGAGGGAAGAACAGAAAATTTTAATGAATTATTTTGTAATAAATTCTAAACTGCATAATCAACATACTTCCCTGTTCAATCCGCTTGCTCGTCCACTTTATCTCATTTATCTATCACTCCTCCAGAGGATGAGTTACTTTTATTTTCTCTCCTGCCTGAGAACCTCTGGCCAGGTCAATATAAGCTAAACCTTTCTGCGTTCGACGTCATCTATTATTTCTATTCCACTTTCGCTCATATTTATGGATGTTTCAAGAAAACCTCTTTTTGGAAAACAACATGTTTCTCTCCCATTTATAAATCTGAATTAGAAAGTTATGTGTTATTCTAAAGCAATATCTCGCTACTCTGAAACATATCACTCCTGTACGAGAAAATTATCAAAGACATTACTTCCGGTTCAGTACAATACTAAAGTTGGTATTGGAGGGTGGACGGCCCATCTGCCGTCAGAGAGAGCCAAAACGTGATTTTTCTTTGTTTCCTATTTACATAAAATGTAAGTAAAACTTTCATTATTTTTCAGTCGCTGTTTCATTTTTAACCTCCCTAACATCAAAAATAATAAAAGGAGACCATATCTGTATGAGTTAGCATTAGAACTAATAAATGAAAACCTGAAAGCTCGTTCTGAAATCTCAATTTAAAAAAAAAAAAAAAAAAAAAAAAAAAAAAAAAAAAAAGCTGCTGTTCTTGGCATTATACAGAAATCAATCTACAGATGATGATCCGGTCTAACCAATCCGAAGAGATATTTGCTACATCTTCGGGTGAAGAGAAAACAGAACTTGCCTTGAATGTAATGATTGTGGGAAAAACGTGTTCAGGAGGCAGTCAACAATTACTACTACTTTCAATGCATGCCAGCAATCTCAGAAAGACGGCAGTGACGTGGATGTAGATTAACTTTGAACCTGTTTTGAATCTACATATTGTGGAAACACATGTGCAAGAAGCACTCAATGATTACTGCTCCCTGCAGTAAATATCAACATTATCACAGCTAGCTCAGTGACATGGATGTTGATTAGGTTATATTCTGTTTTATTGTGTTTTGTTCAGTGTGTTCACTCATATTTAGCAGTGTTGTAATTTAATTTAAATTAAAAGTATACTTTTGGTCAACAATGATTTGTCTTAATTTACTAAACCTAAATGCGCCAAAACATACACTTTGCATCACGCACAGTGCTGGAAAATGTGATTAATCGATTACGGCCGAATTGACGTCGTTGCGAGCGGAAACGTGAATTGGCAGTACGTGAGCGGATCAAGGTAAGGAACGAGATATTTAACGAATTTTATCGCGAACTTTTGACAACTAAGATGTTTCGCATTTGTATATTTTATCACGTGTGTAACTTGACAATACCATTTTATGTACAAACATTATTTTTCAGTAAATCGTTTCACATATCTTACAATATCTTTTTACTAACAAAATGTGGACTTCATGTAAACGGTTTCCACAATTCGCATAGCCACCTTTTACCTGTATGAGATAGCATGTTTCCCCAAAAATTGCACTTCGATTATACCATTCTTCATAGTCTTCACACGAGCAGATCCTCCCCATCTGTATTAATATATCTGTTGCAAAATATAAACCTTAACCCTTTCCGGATCCTGGTATTTTGGGCTATTTTTTAGACTTTCAGTCACGCAGCTACTGCATCGTCACTATTTATCCTAGGATCATGGTTCATACGTCATTCTCTTCAGAATAGAGCACGCTTTCAAATGGTATCTCGTTCATGTCCATACCACATGCAAGGAGAGAGAAAATTGATATCAAACGGAAAATTTTGATGGGAAAATTTTTTTGTCCAACTTTGGGCCCCCCTGTGTGAACGTAGAGACCTTCAAAAAATCTGATGAGTAGTACTTGGTAAACTAAATGTGTGTACCAAATTTCAAGTTTCTATCTTGAATAGTAAGGGCGGGACAAATTTTATCTGAAATTCCCACCATACCCAAAATGACCGCAAAACACCATAATTTCACGGAAAAAATTTCCTGAGACATCCCTAATTACCCTAGGGTCATGTTTCGCCCATCATTCTCTTCAGAACAGAACTGCCTTTCAGACGGTGTGACTCACGTGGTCCTATCATGTATGTAAGGCGGGAAAATGACGAAAAACGGGATTTTTGGGGAAAACATCCCTTTTTTCCCCTTTGCCCCTCTGGTTCCCCCCTGTTTTAGCACTGACATCGGAACAAAAAATCTGGTAAATACTACTCGGTGGGCTGAATGTTTTTGCAAAATTTCAATCTTCTACGTAGAAAAATAAGCCTGCCAAAAAATATTGAACATAGGCTGAGAAAATGAGAAAAGAAATTTTTGTCTTATGACGTCATCACCTACTATGTCTGGCCGCAGGACGGTCTGAAACCATATGTAATGTCTTCTACAAGGCCTCTGGACTTGGAAAAAAAAACCGGCCGAAAAAGCTCAAATAGAAGAGAAATAACGCAATGTACCATGAAAAACGCGTATGGTAGAAAATTGTACCATAGGATCCGGAAAGGGTTAATTAAGTTATTTCTACACACTTACAACACTTTTTTTTAATAATATGTTTTCTCCTGTGTGTTTTAACATATGAATTGCAAAATGTGAGCTCCATATATATATATATATATCTTTTCAACTGTGTGTTCTCATGCTCAAATAGTACCATAGGATCCGGAAAGGGTTAATTAAGTTATTTCTACACACTTACAACACTTTTTTTTAATAATATGTTTTCTCCTGTGTGTTTTAACATATGTATTGCAAAATGTGAGCTCCATATATATATATATATATATATCTTTTCAACTGTGTGTTCTCATGCGTGTGAGATTTTCATCTCTGTATTAAAATGTCCTGCCAAACTTTTACACCAAATACTTTTCTAGAGTCGTCGTATGTGTAAAGTTTTCCACTTGTGTATATTAAAATTTGTCTTGCCAAGCTTGAACGCGAATTAAATGACGCACTAGAATCAGAAGTTGCTAACTCATTATTGCTAGATTTTACAGGATCACGCTTTAAATTTTACAGAAATATGTTGTAATAGCGATATATCAATTCAATGATCTAAAATTGTGTGCTGGTTCGTTTTGACAGGTATGCGATGTCTTACAGTACCAGATACTTATAAGGTAAACAACGGTTTTGAATAAAGTTTAAAAGCTGACTTAACAACTTTTCTTATAAAACGAGTGAAAAGTTGGTAAGTCAGTATACTCAACAACTTCTGAGTACACAATAAAGAATAGGTAGAGAATACGAAACATAGCTACGAACTTTACTTTTAACAACCCACATGCACATTCACTTCACATCATCATCCTGCGCTTCAGAAACTACAGTGAGCGAAAAAGAGTTGAAGATACTGTGTACCGAAGTTTTGGTACACAAACTCTTTCCGAACATACACCACGAATTCCGTTAACGTCATTAACACTTTAGATAAGAATGTCGTTAAAGTCGCTTTAAAATCAAAGACGTTAACAACTGGAGTGAAATCATGTTGACTATTATTAGTGAGTCTTCTTTTGACACATACAACCTTAATACGATTTTTGCGTGAAGTTGGTCTGATCAATTTAACTCATGTGGAAGGGAGGACGACTTGATTTTTGACCGCTACTTTTCTCCAATTTGCCCAGTTTCCGTCAATGAGCATGAAAAAATATCTTGTGAAATATAAATATATGCGGTGAAAACGGACCTGCGCAACTATGTATCGGCCAGCAAGATGCGGCCAAATCGCAGATGGTCCAGAAGGCCCTAGTGTTGGAATAGACTTGTAACATGTTTATCCGCTGGATATACACTTGTAGCTGATGAGGAAGGTGCCTGTTTTGTACGATATTTATCGTGAATTTAAGATTTTTTCTCAAAACTTGACTTAACATCTTGTGAGTGCGTCAAATCCCTTTCTATATCCTATGTCTAGTTACATGTCTTGCCAAAGCTGATTCCAAACTAAATCCTATTCACCACCATTTGCATGTTTTAGATTATTGAAATGTGTGTTTTAATATTGCCATTTGGCAAATATGAACTGCCAGTAAATCCTTTCCTACACTCCCGCACTTGTGATTATTGTCCTGTGTGGATTAACATGTGTCTAGCCAAATTTGAACGTCGAGTAAATGCCTTACAACACTCTTGGCAAGTGTAATGTTTTTCTCCTGTGTGGATTACCATGTGTGTAGCCAAATTTGAACGTTGATTAAATGCCTTACTACACTCTTGGCAAATGTGATGTTTTTCTCCTGTGTGGATTAGCATGTGTGTAGCCAAATTTGAACGTTGATTAAATGACTTACTACACTCTTGGCAAGTGTGATGTTTTTCTCCTGTATGGATTAACATGTGTGTTGCCAAATTTGAACGTCGATTAAATGCCTTACCACACTCTTGGCAAGTGTGATGTTTTTCTCCTGTGTGGATTAGCATGTGTGTAGATAAATTTGAACGTCGATTAAATGCCTTACCACACTGTTGGCATGTGTAAGGTTTTTCTCCAGTCTGGATTAACATGTGTTTAACCAAACTTGAACGTACACTAAATCCTTTAGCACATTCTTGGCAAGTGTGAGATTTTTCTCCAGTCTGGATTAACATGTGCTTAGCCAAACTTGAGCATACACGAAATTCCTTTCCACATACTCCGCTGATGTGGGATTTCTCACCTGTATGAACTGACTTACCGCTTGACAAAATTGAACTTTGATTAAAGCGTTTATCACTGTTTTGGTACGTATGACGCTTTTCATTTTCCTGTGTCAGCATATGTCTTGACAAACGTGATGGATGAAATCCTTTGCCAAACTGCGTCGAAGTATGAGATTCCTCATCTGAATGAGAAATGGCTTTCTTTAATATAATAAACGTATTCTCTTCTCCGTGGGAAGCAAATACGTTATCGGGCCTGTAACATATTCAATAAACAACGAAATGTGATTGGAGATAATGATTAAGTAGCAAAAAAAAGTAATCATTCGCTATATTCCATGATAAAATTAAGCTTAATTTTTTATTCCATGAAACATTGTAGAAATATGAAATGGTGTACCACTGAGAAGTCTCCATATTTCTCTACTTTCAAAATAAGAGGCTGTAGTTTTTTTCATTATATCAAATTGAACAATCATTTATGTCGTGGCGGTCATAAGTCTTTGATCATGTAATGGCGACTCCTTTAAAACAAATGGAGAGTATTAGAATTAAATCTGTCATATCTGTAGTTTCGTGTGAAGAAAAAACAAAGTTGGGAACCAAAGGTTTAAGAACAACTCAACTTATCATAAACTGTACCGAAGATTATTCACTTATATCATCATAAGAGGAAAATAAAAGACGTTTCGAAACGAAAAAAAAGTAACATAGAACTTTACAAGCTGAGGCAGAGAGACTTAACGTAACCAGACTAGAGACGAATCGTTTACAGCGTAGTGTTTGTGGTTCAGTGGTCTAGACGCTTGACCAGTAATCTGGAGGTTCTACCACCAAATACACATCCAGCAACTTTTTTTCTCTACTTTAGGAATTTTGATTGCGATTGATCGGCAATGACAGACGTTTTATCGCATTCAAATATTTGAATACTCGTTTGTTTCAATACTTGAACTATCAAATTTTCAGGAATAATACTAGTAATAATAATAATTATCTCGTGAAATATTTAAACAATAAAAACTTATTATCTCACAGGTCATACCATCAACCAGAACGTGACATTAGCAAAAAAAAATATTTCGGTTTTGTGTAATGTTGCCCATTAAAATGGGAATTTCTCATCTCGATTCTAAAACATACCGAACAAAATCGGGATGAGGCTTAACATTTTAATTGGAGACGGGACAAGGGTAACTCACAATATCGTCACGCTTTGGAGATGAGAATCGACACGAGACGAAAAGTATCGTAAACATTGCTCGTCTCATCTCGATTCTCGAAAGAGTATATTCTACTCTTTAGGTAACAATTGCTCTGTAGACTGAATCTTATATATTATTTTGTTACCTTGTATTTCAGTGCACACTAAATTATGGTCTGTGTATGTATTTTTGTAGCAAAGCTTATAGAATTACATCTGCAAACTGCACATGTTAGTTTATTATAACCCTTAGTGTTCAATGATATTCAGTTCTTTTTATTTCAGTTAGTTTCCTGAAAACGTACAATAGAATATTTTCTACAGGAAACTTTAGCGGAAAATTTGCGATTAAATTTGAGTACCTGCAGAAATGTCTCACGAAGGTACGGAACCCCTTCCCCGAAACCTCTACGTTTAAGTTAGTTTTGCCAAGTTTTAGAGCAACTTTAAAACTTTTAGTACCATTAATATTTTTATTATTATTATTATTATTATTATTACTGAAGTGTAAATTTAATGGTTCAACCTTTTTCACCCAACTCCCGCCTAGTGAGTATTGTGCTGAACAAACACAGTGTGTTTCGGTTTTCTCCGTGATCCGCTTCCTCCCACTTTCTTTATTCGAATATTTCTTTCGTTCTCATCATCGACGTCTTCTGTAGCTTAGCCGGCATAACCATTACTTAAAAACAAATTTTCTTACGATTCCTGTGAATTCAGAATCCCTACTTTCTACACGAAATTTGTCTCGAAACTTTCCGTTATAACATTTAGCTAGTTGTAGGGACGTATTGAAATGGTATGCCCTGATGGTCCTGACACTTCTCTTTAATCCCGACTATACTGTAACTTCTGGCTAACGCTACGGGCGATTTTACAGGCTTAATACAATGTGTCCTCGTACGGAATTTCTTATCTATATTATTATTATTACTGAATATTTGATACCTCAATATTGCGTCCTACTGCAATGCAAATAAGCACACTGAAATTACGAAAATGAAAATAAATTCTTTGGACACTCTATAAGGAGGAATTGAGTTATAAGAGATACTTTGGAAAGAGAGGAAAAAGGTATCAGCTACTGGACAATATGAAATTCGAAACTTCGGATGCCTTAACAGAAACTAAGTAGGATTTGTCTTCATCACGATACCCTTTCGAAGTAACACCTTTATTTGGGTAAAAGACGTTGGATTATGGTTGCGATTATATTGAAATATCATCAAAACATACAAAAAACAATAGTTACTATTTATCAATTTTTCTTGAACGAATATATGGAACGTGTTGAAAATGGAGAAGGGAAACATTATTATTGTTTCTAGTAAGAGTAAAAGAACAGTTAGTAACAATTCAGGCAATTGTATGACTCATAGGCCTGAAGGATGACCAATTTGTATTCATGAATTGTTTTCGAAATAAGCGAAGTTTTCAGACAGTAGGAATCAAGATTGTGACGTCATGTAATTAGTTTTCCCTGTGAAAGAAGTCGTTTCAACTCTAACTTGTAAGAACAAGAGAAATTGACAATTCTTCATTTTATTATACATCAGAAATATTAACATTCTAAATTATATTTTTTTTCTGAATATCCTCAGAGAGAATCGAACCGCGGAACCCTAACACACAAAGCGAATGATCAAGTCACTACCCTAAGACCGCTCTTTTAAGTAAGAGTTGCGAATTGCTCTTTCATGTAAGAGTTGGTGTGTAGCGAATTGCTCTTTTGTGTAAGAGTTGCTATGTAGCGAATTGCAAACGTTTACGATTCATATTTTTTATTAATCATTAATCACTGATTTTGGTCAAGATAACATAGTGTAGTCCAGTGAATTCAAAATTAGATTTAAAAAAAGACCCAAAGTATCTCAGTAACTGATCTCTATTATATTCGGTTATTCTTGTTTTACAGGTGTTTCCAATAACCTTGAACGACCTTGACACGAACACAGATACATCGAGGACATTTAATATTTAAAAGGCTTTCCCATCGGGAATCGAAAGTGAGACCCCGTCTAATAAACCATCTGATGTGGGGGGTGCTTGGTTCGTTCCCAAAGCAAGCAAGGTTGAGACTGACATCGTGCCCGTGGGTTTTCTCGGGATACTTCCACTTCCTCTTTTCACCATTTCGTCCATCATAATTCACTTGTTTTAATCATAGTCTTCCTTAACCTAACAGGCATAATCGTTGGACATTAAAGGATTTTATTTTCAAGCTGCTAACCCAAACCGATCCGAATCGAAAAAGTTGTATTTTCTATTGCTCATTAACGTTTTCTCACGAAAAAAAAAATGTAGAAAAAAGCCACGGCGAATCGCAATTCTATTCAAAGATGAAACAGGAGACTAGCAATATCTTAACCTAAAATGTAACCATTACGTATTGTTTGGAACTTCTAAAAAATCTGTACGGTTATTCCGGGAAGTGCCAGAGATGGAGTTGTTTATTGAATCGGTTGGTCAGTCGGTCGTGGGTCAACAGCATATCACCCACTGCGAC
Source organism: Thermobia domestica (assembly GCF_964235325.1). Lineage (NCBI taxonomy): Eukaryota > Metazoa > Arthropoda > Insecta > Zygentoma > Lepismatidae > Thermobia > Thermobia domestica. The sequence continues at coordinate 35,735,496 of NC_137467.1, forward strand.
CCACCACCACCATGACACACTACGACCCACCACTCACCATGAACCACTGCGATCATGACCCAGAAGTATGTTTCTTGTGCACATGAAAATAGAGATATGAAAGACCTAATTCTCATAAGTTGCATTTGTTTCAAAGCAGTCGCTATTACCTGGTCAAAGACTTATGTCCGTCACGATATATACGATATCAGAGTTAACCTGGTACATACCAAAATACTTATTTTGTGCTATGTGGAATAAACATTTCATTATTATAAGTGAAAATAGAGACCCATTGTCACTAACATTAATTATATATCATTACTTTTTGTGTCAGAAAATATAAAATTCGGAAGAACTTGTTGCAATTGCAGCTACAAAAAACTGTCAGTATAACAACAAAGAAACAAAGGGACGATATAACAACTTTTAAAATTTTGCACAAGGTACGTGATTTCCTTAAGTATACAAATTTCTAGTTGCGATTTTATATTGGCTGATACCTTGAGATAGTAAAATTTTGCGTATATTGATATGTAGCTACGTAGTTACATCAGATAAATTCTTATTAAATAATTACTTTTGAGAAGCATAGAGTTTTCAATTTCTTGTAATTTTTATTTACTTATTTGAAATACATGATATAACGATTCCAGAATTCCACGTTAAGGTAATGTGGACAACCATTAAAACCTTCGTTAATTGTAGATTATTACTAGTGCTTTTATCTTTGTGGTCTAAAGATAGAATTTAAATTTATCATAACCTGGTGTAATGTCATTCGCACAAATCGAAATATATATTGGGTTTGGAATCTTGCTATTACAGGGTTTTTGCAAACGATGCCTCTCGAGTGTTATTAGCATCGTGAAACACTCAAGTCGTTATTGTTTTTCACTTTAAAAATAAAAAGAGCGTACGAAGATAAATGCTACACTCTGAATACCGAAAAATTGAAGAAATATGTTATGCATCACATTATAAAATACAGGCAGCTGAACTATTTGAAATAAATATTTTAATATGTTCAGCGTCTACATTTAAGTGGCATTTTGTTACGTTACGTTCATTCAAATGGGAATCATAAAGACGGGAAGGGGATTCGTACGTCAACTCTTATAATCTAATTGGTCTCTCCTGTTGAAGAAAGGACAGTTGGCAAAATAGCTTTTTTACTTTTAAAAAAGTGTAGTGAGCAGCAGTGTTCTCGGAATTACAACATTCAAGAGTGAGAAGACGAACAATCTGCATATTATAACTCAGTACAAAAAAATTGACATCAACCTAATCTGGTATTAACTACAGAAATGGCTGAATCGATTGAAATTAAATTTTAAATGTCTGGAATTAGCCAGACATGTATGATGTATCTCATTTAGAAAACTTTTTATCTTTTCTTACGTTACTGTCTCTAGAATGAACATCCTACGAATAAGAGAAAAGCTATAAATCTTACGCTAAAAGCAGAGTATCTGATGAGTGGATTATGCTAGGGAGGTGAAATTTATCATGAAAAATCTTTACTCTATACCAGTGAGCATGTTATCTACGACTTACGAGATGAAAACGGACAATTTTGCGTAGATTTCATAATACATAAATTTACCATATGATATAAAATGAATGTGCAATGTACAGAAATTTATCAGGCTTTGTCTGATGCACTCAAGTGATAACAATTTTGCTAGCATAAAAAAATGTAGAAAAACTACGTTTTCAAGGGGATGTTGTGAAATTAAGCTGTAAACTTCAAATCAACTTATAGACTTCTTTAGATGTTTTAACAAGAGCAACGCCAAAAACAGCAAAAAGGCTTGTTATATACGACTTAAATAAATACTGCGAAACAAAGTATTTTCATCATTTCTCATTCAAACAACGCCTTTTTCATTTCCGAACGTTCTTCTTTACTTATATGGAGCAATTTACTTATATGGAGAAGTATATCTACCTACTTCCTGGGAAAAAATATCGAAGAATCACTATTTTTTTTCTCGATAATTCACAGTAATATTTCCTGTTTTATTCTCGCCTTACTACAATACAATACTCAGGGAAGAACACTTACGGACACTCTTCATTAAGTATATCTACGTACCTTTAACGGCATCATACATAATATACCTTCTTTAAACACACGTGGAGGAATAGAATTACGTAATACTATATGACTAATGTTGTAACGAACACTGGACATTTATAAACACTTACAACGTAAAAACAACAAAATAAAAATAATAATTAACATATGAAATAAATTTTCAAGAAAAACTTTTCCCGACTTTACCATCGCATTTCGAAGAAAGTATACATTTTGTTTATACTAATTCAGTCAAAATATGTTTTTTTTTTTTTTTTTTTTTTGCATAAATGCGTGTTGAAACTAGTCCGCATCTCAATAAAGTACGAGTTAAAATCAAGTTCCTGCACAAATCCTGAACCAGGGACAATAAGCATAAACTTGGTTCTGGTTGTATTTACTGTACTATCTGTGAAATTTCAAAGTTGAAGTTAAGCGTTGGTTTTCTGCACACTTTGTTGCAGAGATAGCACCCTCGTGATCAGGTGTTTGTTTCGCTGGTTACAAGAAAGTACAACATACTGAACATACGTTCGTGAAATTGTGAATGAAGGAGTAACTCAATTGCAAGAAACGTGACCTTCATTTGAAATTTTCATAGTAATTTTCAATGTGTAATTTTAGAAGTAATAGCTTAAAAAGTAAAATATATATTTCACTTTAAATTTTAGTATACATTCAAGAATATACGAAACTCAGTCACCCAGTGATTAACCAAACCCGAAGTCCCACACCTTATAAATTTAACTTCTCGACTGGGTATCATCCTACACTAAACCATGCCAACTTCGATCATTATAGCCCATTCTTAGAGTATCGTATCCTATAATATTATCTTTTCGTTTTTGACACACCAAAATTCCACAAAAGTTTTACAGTTCACAAGCATATTAGTGACGCAAGCGACGTGACCCGCCTATCGTAAACATATCGATTTCATTATTTGTGCAAAAATGTGATGTTTTTTATTGTAAATGTTAACTAAATATATAGCACGTAAAATTTCTTTCCGTTCATCTCACGCTACGTAAGTTATTCAAAATTTAACGTCTTTTTCCTGATTGTTAATAACCATCTTTAACTCTTTCAGCACTGACCTACACAATTGTACAGGTAGGTAGAATCACCAACATATACAATACCGGCCGTACATTATGTTTACACTAAGGTAACTATAATGAAGAAGTTCAAAAAGTTAAAAAATTCGTAAAATATCTGTGTTTATGAACAACTGATATGGTATTAGCGGAATGTGTGAAATAACCAACGTAAATGTCGGAATGGTGAAATCTTATACTGGCTGAAACATACAATATTGGCTCGAAAACGAACAAATTACAGCAGTGCCTAGTACTAAAATAATATTTCAAATCAGGATAAAGGTTAAAATTCATGCCAGTAAGAAAGAAAGTGAGAAGGTGGCATATTTTTTTTAATCATTCACGTAACTTCTGCCAAATATCTGTTACATAGCTACAACTTTTTTATGCATGGCTAAAAGTATCAACATGGTGGGGTTTATACTGCGCTGCACTGATGACGGGTAATTAATTAATGTAACTGATTGTAAAATTAATTTTTAGCCCTTTTACATCGGGAATCGAACTCGGGACCACGTGCACCAATGGCACGCGCTAGCAATTCGAACAACGGCGAAGGCTTTATCCACATGCACAAACTGTTCTATGACGAGAACATGACAAGACTAGTGATGGGCAAATTCCCGGGAAGATATTTTTCTGGAATATTCCCGGGAAGATTCCCAAAAATTAGAATTTATGAACAATCACAAATAAAAATGCATTCTATTTCTATATATCAGTTCAAAGTTAAAATCGTTTGTATATCACAGTATATTATTACAGTTGTCCCCAGAGGAATCTTTAAAATGTATATTCTGAACTATGTTATTTTATTTTAAGTATGCATAAATGGATATTTATTTACAATATGTTCTACGAAAGAAAATATGTTTCAAAAATGGTATAGTAAGTCCACATACTTTTAAACCGCTAAAAAGTTTAAATTTACATGAAGAGGATTTTCTAAACTTGACTCTACTACTGATATAAACATTAAATTTTACATGTTATAAACAAATTAGATTGGGTAACTGCCAGAAGACACATGTCCCACAATTTTGTCAACATTTAGGCATAAATATGTATGTTCACAATATTTGCAAGAAAAATTCTTATCTATAATTTAGCATGTAATGTTGCCACACGACCTTTCTTCCTGCCCATTTCTCGAAATGTCATGCTTCAATTCACATGTAAGTGAAATCCGCATACCTCTTCAAAAATTCAAGCCAGAGACAGGAGACAGACAGACGTCTATTACTAACAGTGTTTCAGGGTTTATTAATAGTGCTACATCTCAATTTCTACGTAATTCTAAATTACTTTAAAAATGGTTCTTTTTTCGTCATTTGTAAATCAGTACTTTGCTATTTTGGCTATTGTTTATCTTTGCTGGACCTTCATATGCGCCTACTTTTTGCGATATTCTATTCTGATGCGGTTGCTTTATGGCTTCATATGTTAAAATACGTTACCAACATTAAATTCAGACGGCATTGCCGAGCGAGCGTTAGCGAGTGTAGTCGGGATAGAGCCCCGCAGGGCTCTTTGTTTTCTATCTTCGTTGCCAGCAATTCACTTCCTTTTCTGGGGCCGCGGTGGCTCAGTGGTAGAGCGTTCACCTCTGGTGATAGGGGTCCCGGGTTCGATCACAGCCCCCGCCAAGTGAACTTTGTGGTGGACAAACACCGTGTGCGTGGGTTTTCTCGGGGTTCTCCCGTTTCCTCCCACTTTCTTCATTTCACCATTTCATTCATTACTCATCATCACCGTCTTCTTTAGCCTAACCGGCATAACTGTGGGACGTAAAACTCAAAGATTTCATTTTTTTCACTTCCTTTTTTCGCACAAAACACTTCCTCTTACACTTACGCTTTGTGCAATTCCCCTACTGCCCTAAAAAATTGTGTTCGATACTTTCTTGAGTACTTGAACATCACTATCAACTCTTTTGTTCCGTAAATTGTCCTACGTTTTGCTAGTTTTTGGCCCCTATACTAAACAATTACCCTACTTTTTAGTTCAAATGGAAATGAAACTTAAGAAAATTATATTATTTGTTATATAAAGTACAGTCAAATGATTTGAAATTTTTGAACGACCAAATTCTTTAAAACCTAGAAGTAAGTCATAATATATCAAAGTAAAGTAATTAGTCATATTGTTCTTATAATCTGGAAGATAAAATAAAGAAATAGAAATAAATTCCTTCCCGGGATTTTATAGGCCAGGAAGAAAACCCTGGAATATTCAGGGTCTCAAATAAAAAAGTAAGAAATTGTTTGATTCATATCTAGGCCCATTCTTTCTGTAAGGCCCTCGAAAATTTTAGTCATTTCACTTGTCTTTTAAATGGTGTGATTTCAAATTATATCCCCTATGGTGAAAAGCAGAACGCACGCCATTAATAGATCCACATTCTAAACATGTTACAAATAATACGATTGGGTATAATTGTATAGTTCTTACCTAGGATATTATTATCCGTTCCTAGATTGTAGAAAATGATAACTAATTATTTCACTCATCGGGTATCGATAATGTGATTTGAAGTGAAACAACTCCAACTTAGTCCCTCAGAGCGCGTACATGAGAGTTCAAAATTTAGAGTAGGTAAAAAATATAAGAAATGGATGATTTTAGTTTCTGTTATCTACAGATATAATTGTATGTTTTATATTGTATCATATAGCAACAAATGTGTTTCCCTCAGTTATTACGGATAAGACAATTTCAAATTATATACTTTGTGTTGAGAAGCGGAAAAAGTATTATTACCAACCACAACTTTGATAATATTTCAAGAAGAAGGATTGGAAATATTTTCCTGACTGGATTTCCTTGTTTCGGATTTGTATCTTTTACTCGGCAGCTATTCTACAACCAACTTTACGGAATAAATAATTTATTTTCATTTTTAGTAGTTAACTGTAACAAATTACGAGTTTGTCCTTCCAACAATTTAGGAATTTGTAAGAATATCTTTAGCTGGAAACTACAAAGAAAGTTTCAACTCGTTCTATTTCAAGCGCTTTCCAATTCGATTTTTTTTTTGCGGTGCTCTGAGCCTATCGTAGAGGTATATATGACATACTGCTATTCCTAGTATAAGAGGCAAGTAACTCGTGAGTATTTTTTTTTAAATGAAGAAGGAAGTATTAATGTCCGTACTGACAAACAATGAAAGAAATTTTGATCGTAGCATTAAACTTGTTTCAAACGTGGTGATCAGAACGGCTACTACTGTGCGGATGGTATAATTTGAGACCGTTTCATTCCTTTTAGGCGAGTGAAATGAATTGAGATCCTATTAGAGAATATAGACCAGCGGTTCCCAACCTTTTTCAACTTGCGGCACACTACGGGTGTCACTGGGATTCTCGCGGCACACTTATAGATATTATTATTTGTAAATATAAAACACAGTGGTGTTTTCTCTGTGATTGTTAATCTCCTTGTCACAGAAAAAAAAGCTCGATCACTGATTTTTTCCCGTGATAAATCATTATGCTTATTTCTCATTCTAATTTAAAAATAGAAAACAATTGCAATGAAATATTGGACTCAAGTTTTAAAAAATATGCTTTCTTTTTAAAAAAATGTGTCCTACCTTTTACTAAGAAGGAAGATCACTAAATAACGAACGAACAAACAAATCTCTTTTGCTTTTAAAACACAAATGTAGGCAATTTGTCGAAAGGATTGAACGATATTTTAAATTTTCCAGTTACGAAATAGTCTGCAACAATAAAAAAGCAATAATGGTCATAACAATGATAAAAAATATTTTTTTCACCATTAAAAATGTACAGAACAGTAACACGGTATAAAACCAGGCCGGTAGCCAGCCCAAAAATCTAGGGGAGGGGGCGGCTGTAGTTAGGGGGGAGATCCAAAAATATTATCGTTCATTACCATATTATAGTTCATTTGCAAGCCTACCGTGGAAAATTTTAGGGGCCCCGGTCCACTAGACTTCCCTGGATACGGGCCTGTATAAAACTTAAAATTGTAGATTCATAGTAGAGGTTCATAGTAATGTGAAATACAAATATACATTTTTCCCTACGTTTTGCAATTTGATTGCCATAAAATTAATAATTTTGTTTCGATTCCTCGCGGCACACCAGTAGCCCATTCACGGCACACCGGTTGGGAAACGCTGATATAGACGAATGTAAGAATAACCCAAGTACAAACATTGAAAAATTTCCCAACCATTCTATTTGAAACATATTGCGAAATTTATCACCTATTGCCAGTTATTTTCCTTCTAGTTGCAGAGAATGTAATTTAAGGTCAAGAAATTTTTTATTATTTGAGTGAAGTAAATTTTGTTACTCTGCTTTTAGATTGTAGTCAAGTGAGAATAGCCCTAGATACAAGCCCCGCAGGATTTTGTATTTTTTATTTAAGAAAAGCTTTGGAATAGAAGGTTAAGAATAGATTTATCATTACAAAATAATTATGCAAAGTATGTTTTTTGACAAAATAGAATCTTAGTACCTTTAAAAATGTGCCCAACGTCGGCTTCTTCTTTTCAGTTTTCCTCTAAAGGGAAGTAGTCATTATGACTACTAATCGATTTCCGAGTAGCGTTAGTTTCAATTTTTGTTAAGGGGCAGCAGCATTTTATCAGATAATGTTCTCGCAGTACATTTGAGAACTGTATTTTATAATGGACTTTTCGTTCTTATATATAGAACTCCTGTAGCCTGACATCATCATTATTATTTAAATTCATTTCAGAGCGATGTTAAGTCAAATTTCATTTTGGGTTATGAGATGCACTCATAAAGTGCCAGCGAGGCGTTATTTATTTATTTATAAATTAGCCCTGTACAGTCCAGATTAGGAATATAATCGTAAATACGAAATTATTAAGTACATCCCGCCTTTCGAACAAAATATTTTAGTAGCATAGAAAACTACAGTGTCTAAGCTGAATTTCATTCTGGATTGCAGGTTTACATTAGGAAAGCACGATGATGGCTATGAATCTAAGGTTTTGTGAGAGAAAGATATAAACTGCTTTAAGAAAAACTATTGTCCACTTTTATTATATTTGTTACACGGGGGAATATATTCCATGATCCAATCGAAAGTGCAGGAACGTGAGAGCACAAGAAACCAAGACTGGCGGGAAGGTTATGGAGCTAATGGTTTATAGTTTACATGTGTATCCGTTTTTTGATTTATTTTGTGTTTCCACGTATATTTCCCTTTCTTTAATTTGAACCTTTTCTCAATTTTTAAAAGTTTTTTTTTCACACTATTTTCGATTGAATTCCACCAAGATATGAGTTTTCTACCATTTTGTCAGTACTTGTGTGTATTGATAGCTTTTATCATACTTCATACTGCCTTTTTGGACAGTTCCATATTTTTTCACGTAAAGATGTAAACGCTGAGCTATTCCATATAAAATCAGGAAGTTTACGAGTGAAGCTTCAAAAATTCGAGTTAAATTTCACATTTCAAGTAATATTACAGGTTGGCGAAAAAAAGTGGAAGGCTGAGATATTTTCGAGGTCAGTTTTGAAATTAAAGGTTCTCAAAATAATGATAATTTACCAGCAAAATATTCCATGCTTGACATTTGTTCGATTAGCACTCGCAGAGAGCTCAAAGCTCATAGGATACTAGGAAGTAGCAGCATAGCACTTGCAACATAGATATTTTCTATTTTGTATCCAAGTAATATGAGAACCGTCAAAGTAATTTAATTTATATTTTTATTACTTGTTTATGGTAATGAACAATTTGTTATACAACTAATTTATATTTTAACTGAGGGTGACGTGAAAAGTCACGAAATATCAAAACTGTATGCATGGTGGCAATAATATCATGATAGAACAGCACATGATTTGGGTACTACTTTCCTAGTGCCATCATTAGCACAGCTGCGGAACTATTTCCAAACAAGCAAAAGGAGTGAAATGAATAGTATATACCCAGTCAGAAATGTCCAGTATATACTGTATTCGCATCAATAGTAATTGTATTTAAGCGCAGAACTAAACTTTAACAAACTTGAAACCAGAAACTTAATGAAACGACATAATGATCTTACCTTCCTCCAGACATTATTATGTTTGGACCTTGAATTTACCATGAAACCATTGCCTTCAGGAATCTTAGAAACACACAAATCTTGAGAGATAAGGTTGGTAACTACTCTTTACATCTCTTATACGGTACAGCTTCTATACACTATTCATACAGTATACGGTACAGCTTCTACACAATATTCATCTTATCTTCTTCTTTCAAAAAAAAAAAAAAAAATCGCAGCGAAATGATAGCTATTTCACAATAAGTTACTAGGTTTGGAAACACACCTGCTCGAAACACAGGTACCGTAGTGAGTTATCAAAATTGGCAGAAGGCAATTTTATATACACCTCCAGGATAACAATCTTACCAACTTGAAATGTGCAAAATATAGTTACAGAACCAAATACCAATTCTTACATGTTCCAATTTTAGCATGAATTCCAAATTGAAAAATTGAATATAATATTATTCAAAGAAAGAGTAGTCACATAGATTGATTATTTTATATCTGTGGAATGAAACTTCAGAAGAACGATCATGTGGCATTTCACTATATTTGACCCAAAAGCCGTTGCTTGTAGGGAGCGTAAACCCATGGCCGATAGGTTAGTTCGGCGTTTGGTCTACCATGCAGTAACATGTTAGTCATATTTGATGTTTAATCTTCTAGTATAAAAATTACAGGATCCATGACCTGTAACAATTTCCATCGTTTCTTTGTGTAATTCTCTTTCGCCTTTCCTAATTTTAATAGTCGGAATGTATTATTTCAATTTTTCCTTTTAAGGGTTATTTTCACCATGTTTTGCATTTTCTTTGATGATTGTTTTTAGGTACATTACTAATAGCAATTTTTAGAATTAATTCTTAAATGTTCACCTATTTCTTTTTAATCCAATTTTTTGTTACTTGTCCTAGTCAGCTAACCATTAACATTTAAGGAGGCTGGCGTTCTAAGAAATAGTAGCTCCTTCATCCAGGTAAATTGTTTCAGTGTATGTCTTATAGCTGGACACCGACCATGACACGCAAGGATATTTCTCCAATTGGAGCAAGAAAGAATTAATATTTCGGCATCACTTAGAGAAGCACTAGATAGATAGGATAAATTACATTCACGTTGAATTCTAAGAGATGAAAATTAATGCAAACAAATTGAATATAATAATGTGTGTCATGCTGAGACAGAGAAAGATGGACAGAACAACAAAATTTTAACTCTTAAGCATAGACAGTCTGGATTTCACTCCTGCCCCATTTTTCTGTTTGGGTTTTTCTTTTCCCTTACGGCAGAAATCGCTTTTAGAATCAATAGCGAACATAATTTACAATGCTTAATTCATTGAAAAGCAAACTGTAGGCGAAGGGAACGGAGAATATTTAGAATGAGTCTTACACGCTGTCCAAATAGAGGAACAATCTAAGGCGTATGTTCAAAACAGCCATATAACTGCACACTGCCATATAGTTGCCCCCGGTTCCATTTCAATTTTTAATTTTATTTACGGTTTTTAGATGTCTATGGCTAAACATGTGGCTTCAGAAAGAAAACCTTAGATCTGTAGATCAAGATCAGGCAAAAGTTAATTCACAATCTCCAGAACTTACTGTTGCGTCTACATATATGTAGGATTAATCAGAGACTTGCATTGAGAAAAGCTAATCTATCAAAGATTGCTTTTCTCAATGCAAGTCTTTGATTAATCCTCAAAGAATTAAGCATTCTTGAGAATGCTTATCAATGAATTAAGCATTGTAAATTATGTTCGCTATTGATTCTAAAAGCTAATCTATCAAAGATTTCTTTTCTCAATGCAAGTCTTTGATTAATCCTACATATATGTAGACGCAACAGTAAGTTCTGGAGATTGTGGATTAACTTTTGCCTGATCTTGATCTACAGATCTAAGGTTTTCTTTCTGAAGCCACATGTTTAGCCATAGACATCTAAAAACCGTAAATAAAATTAAAAATTGAAATGGGACCGGGGGCAACTATATGGCAGTGTGTAGTTATATGGCTGTTTTGAACATACGCCTTAGATTGTTCCTCTATTTGGACAGCGTGTAAGACTCATTCTAAATATTCTCCGTTCCCTTCGCCTACAGTTTGCTTTTCAATGAATTAAGCATTGTAAATTATGTTCGCTATTGATTCTAAAAGCGATTTCTGGCGTAAGGGAAAAGAAAAACCCAAACAGAAAAATGGGGCAGGAGTGAAATCCAGACTGTCTATGCTTAAGAGTTAAAATTTTGTTGTTCTGTCCATCTTTCTCTGTCTCAGCATGACACACATTATTATATTCAATTTGTTTGCATTAATTTTCATCTCTTAGAATTCAACGTGAATGTAATTTATCCTATCTATCTAGTGCTTCTCTAAGTGATGCCGAAATATTAATTCTTTCTTGCTCCAATTGGAGAAATATCCTTGCGTGTCATGGTCGGTGTCCAGCTATAAGACATACACTGAAACAATTTACCTGGATGAAGGAGCTACTATTTCTTAGAACGCCAGCCTCCTTAAATGTTAATGGTTAGCTGACTAGGACAAGTAACAAAAAATTGGATTAAAAAGAAATAGGTGAACATTTAAGAATTAATTCTAAAAATTGCTATTAGTAATATACCTAAAAACAATCATCAAAGAAAATGCAAAACATGGTGGAAATTAACCATAAAAAGAAAAATTGAAATAATACATTCCGACTATTAAAATTAGGAAAGGCGAAAGAGAATTACACAAAGAAACGATGGAAATTGTTACAGGTCATGGATCCTGTAATTTTTATACTAGAAGATTAAACATCAAATATGACTAACATGTTACTGCATGGTAGACCAAGCACCGAACTAACCTATCGGCCATGGGTTTACGCTCCCTACAAGCAACGGCTTTTGGGTCAAATATAGTGAAATGCCACATGATCGTTCCTCTGAAGTTTCATTCCACAGATATAAAATAATCAATCTATGTGACTACTCTTTCTTTGAATTATATTATATTCAATATTTCAATTTGGAATTCATGCTAAAATTGGTACATGTAAGAATTGGTATTTGGTTCTGTAGCTATATTTTGCACATTTCAAGTTGGTAGCATTGTTATCCCGGATGTGTATATAAAATTGCCTTCTGCCAATTTTGATAACTCACTACGGTACCTGTGTTTCGAGCAGGTGTGTTTCCAAACCTAGTAACTTATTGTGAAATAGCTATCATTTCGCTGCGATTTTTTTTTTTTTTTTTTTGAAAGAAGAAGATAAGATGAATATTGTGTAGAAGCTGTACCGTATACTGTATGAATAGTGTATAGAAGCTGTACCGTATAAGAGATGTAAAGAGTAGTTACCAACCTTATCTCTCAAGATTTGTGTGTTTCTAAGATTCCTGAAGGCAATGGTTTCATGGTAAATTCAAGGTCCAAACATAATAGTGTCTGGAGGAAGGTAAGATCATTATGTCGTTTCATTAAGTTTCTGGTTTCAAGTTTGTTAAAGTTTAGTTCTGCGCTTAAATACAATTACTATTGATGCGAATACAGTATATACTGGACATTTCTGACTGGGTATATACTATTCATTTCACTCCTTTTGCTTGTTTGGAAATAGCTCCGCAGCTGTGCTAATGATGGCACTAGGAAAGTAGTACCCAAATCATGTGCTGTTCTATCATGATATTATTGCCACCATGCATACAGTTTTGATATTTCGTGACTTTTCACGTCACCCTCAGTTAAAATATAAATTAATTGTATAACAAATTGTTCATTACCATAAACAAGTAATAAAAATATAATTTAAATTCCTTTGACGGTTCTCATATTACTTGGATACAAAATAGAAAATATCTATGTTGCAAGTGCTATGCTGCTACTTGCTAGTATCCTATGAGCTTTGAGCTCTCTGCAAGTGCTAATCGAAAAAATGTCAAGCATGGAATATTTTGCTGGTAAATTATCATTATTTTGAGAACCTTTAATTTCAAAACTGACCTCGAAAATATCTCAGCCTTCCACTTTTTTTCGCCAACTGGTAATATTACTTGAAATGTGAAATTTAACTCGAATTTTTGAAGCTTCACTCGTAAACTTCCTGATTTTATATGGAATAGCTCAGCGTTTACATCTTTACGTGAAAAAATATGGAACTGTCCAAAAAGGCAGTATGAAGTATGATAAAAGCTATCAATACACACAAGTACTGACAAAATGGTAGAAAACTCATATCTTGGTGGAATTCAATCGAAAATAGTGTGAAAAAAAACTTTTAAAAATTGAGAAAAGGTTCAAATTAAAGAAAGGGAAATATACGTGGAAACACGAAATAAATCAAAAAACGGATACACATGTAAACTATAAACCATTAGCTCCATAACCTTCCCGTCAGTCTTGGTTCCTTGTACTCTCACGTTCCTGCACTTTCGATTGGATCATGGAATATATTCCCCCGTGTAACAAATATAATAAAAGTGGACAATAGTTTTTCTTAAAGCAGTTTATATCTTTCTCTCACAAAACCTTAGATTCATAGCCATCATCGTGCTTTCCTAATGTAAACCTGCAATCCAGAATGAAATTCAGCTTAGACACTGTAGTTTTCTATGCTACTAAAATATTTTGTTCGAAAGGCGGGATGTACTTAATAATTTCGTATTTACGATTATATTCCTAATCTGGACTGTACAGGGCTAATTTATAAATAAATAAATAACGCCTCGCTGGCACTTTATGAGTGCATCTCATTAACCCAAAATGAAATTTGACTTATCATCGCTCTGAAATGAATTTAAATAATAATGATGATGGCAGGCTACAGGAGTTCTATATATAAGAACGAAATGTCCATTATAAAATACAGTTCTCAAATGTACTGCAAGAACATTATCTGATAAAATGCTGCTGCCCCTTAACAAAAATTGAAACTAACGTTACTCAGAAATCGATTAGTAGTCATAATGACTACTTCCCTTTAGAGGAAAACTGAAAAGAAGAAGCCGACGTTGGGCACATTTTTAAAGGTACTAAGATTCTATTTTGTCAAAAAACATACTTTGCATAGTTATTTTGTAATGATAAATCTATTCTTAATCTTCTATTCCAAAGCTTTTCTTAAATAAAAAATACAAAATCCTGCGGGACTTGTATCTAGGGCCATTCTCAATTGACTACAATCTAAAAGCAGAGTAACAAAATTTACTTCACTCAAATAATAAGAAATTTCTTGATCTTAAATTAAATTCTCTGCAACTAGAAGGAAAATAACTGGCAATAGGTGATTAATTTCGCAATATGTTTAAAAAAGAATGGTTGGGAAATTTTTCAAAGTTTGTACTTGGGTTATTCTTACATTCGTCTATATCAGCGTTTCCCAACCGGTGTGCCGCGGCACACTGGTGTGCCGTGAATGGGCTACTGGTGTGCCGCGAGAAATCGAAACAAAATTATTAATTGTATAGCAATCAAATTGCAAAACGTAGGGAAAAATGTATATTTGTATTTCACATTACTATGAACCTCTACTATGAATCTACAATTTTAAGTTTTATACAGGCCCGTATCCAGGGAAGTCTAGTGGACCGGGGCCCCTAAAATTTACCATGGTAGGCTTGCATATGAACTATAATATCGTAATGAACGATAATATTTTTGGATCGCCCCCCCCCTAACTTCATCTGCCCCCTCCCCCTAGATTTTTGGGCTGGCTACCGGCCTGGTTTTATACCGTGTTACTGTTCTGTACATTTTTAATGGTGAAAAAAGTATTTGTTATCATTGTTATGACCATTATTGCTTTTTTATTGTTGCAGACTATTTCGTAACTTGAAAATTTAAAATATCATTCAATCCTTTCGACAAATTGCCTACATTGTGTTTTAAAAGGAAAAGAGATTTGTTTGTTCGTTCGTTATTTAGTGATCTTTCTTCTTAGTAAAAGGTAGGATACATTTTTTTAAAAAGAAAGCATATTTTTTAAAACTTGAGTCCAATATTTCATTGCAATTGTTTTCTATTTTTAAATTAGAATGAGAAATAAGCATAATGATTTATCACGGGAAAAAATCAGTGATCGAGCTTTTTTCTCTGTGAAAAGGAGATTAACAATCACAGAGAAAACACCACTGTGTTTTATATTTACAAATAATAATATCTATAAGTGTGCCGCGAGAATCCCAGTGACACCCGTAGTGTGCCGCAAGTTGAAAAAGGTTGGGAACCGCTGGTCTATATTCTCTAATAGGATCTCAATTCATTTCACTCGCCTAAAAGGAATGAAACGGTCTCAAATTATACCATCCGCAGAGTAGGAGCCGTTCTGATCACCACGTTTGAAACAAGTTTAATGCTACGATCAAAATTTCTTTCATTGTTTGTCAGTACGGACATTAATACTTCCTTCTTCATTTAAAAAAAGATACTCACGAGTTACTTGCCTCTTATACTACTAATAGCAGTATGTCATATATACCTTTACGATAGGCTCGGAGCACCGCAAAAAAAAAAAAAATCGAATTGGAAAACGCTTTAAATAGAACGAGTTGAAACTTTCTTTGTAGTTTCCAGCTAAAGATATTCTTACAAATTCCTAAATTGTTGGAAGGACAAACTCGTAATTTGTTACAGTTAACTACTAAAAATGAAAATAAATTATTTATTCCGTAAAGTTGGTTGTAGAATAGCTGCCGAGTAAAAGATACAAATCCGAAACAAGGAAATCCAGTCAGGAAAATATTTCCAATCCTTCTTCTTGAAATATTATCAAAGTTGTGGTTGGTAATAATACTTTTTCCGCTTCTCAACACAAAGTATATAATTTGAAATTGTCTTATCCGTAATAACTGAGGGAAACACATTTGTTGCTATATGATACAATATAAAACATACAATTATGTCTGTAGATAACAGAAACTAAAATCATCCATTTCTTATATTTTTTACCTACTCTAAATTTTGAACTCTCATGTACGAGCTCTGAGGGACTAAGTTGGAGTTGTTTCACTTCAAATCACATTGTCGCTACCCGATGAGTGGAATAATTACTTATCATTTTCTACAATGTAGGAAAGGATAATAATATCCTAGGTAAGAACTATATAATTATACCCAATCGTATTATTTGTAAAATGTTTAGAATGTGGATCTATTAATGGCGTGCGTTCTGCTTTTCACCATAGGGGATATAATTTGAAATCACACCATTTAAAAGACAAGTGAAATGACTAAAATTTTCGAGGGCCTTACAGAAAGAATGGGCCTAGATATGAATCAAACAATTTCTTACTTTTTTATTTGAGACCCTGAATATTCCAGGGTTTTCTTCCTGGCCTATAAAATCCCGGGAAGGAATTTATTTCTATTTCTTTATTTTATCTTCCAAATTATAAGAACAATATGACTAATTACTTTACTTTGATATATTATGACTTACTTCTAGGTTTTAAAAAATTTGGTCGTTAAAAATTTTCAAATCATTTGACTGTACTTTATATAACTAATAATATAATTTTCTTAAGTTTCATTTCCATTTGAACTAAAAAGTAGGGTAATTGTTTAGTATAGGGGCCAAAAACTAGCAAAACGTAGGACAATTTACGGAACAAAAGAGTTGATAGTGATGTTCAAGTACTCAAGAAAGTATCGAACACAATTTTTTAGGGCAGTAGGGGAATTGCACAAAGCGTAAGTGTAAGAGGAAGTGATTTATGCGAGAAAAGGAAGTGAAAAAAATGAAATCTTTGAGTTTTACGTTCCACGGTTATGCCGGTTAGGCTAAAGGAGACGGTGATGATGAGTAATGAATGAAATGGTGGAATGAAGAAAGTGGGAGGAAACGGGAGAACACCGAGAAAACCCACGAGCGCGGTGTTTGTCCACCACAAAGTTCACTTGGCGGGGGCTGGGATCGAACCCGGGACCCGTATCACCAGAGATGAGCGCTCTACCACTGAGCCACCGCGGCCACAGAAAAGGAAGTGAATTGCTGGCAACGAAGATAGAAAACAAAGAGCCCTGCGGGGCTCTATCCCGACTACACTCGCTAACGCTCGCTCGGCAATGCCGTCTGAATTTAATGTTGGTAACGTATTTTAACATATAAAGCCATAAAGCAACCGCATCAGAATAGAATATCGCAAAAAGTAGGCGCATATGATGGTCCACCAAAGATAAACAATAGCCAAAATAGCAAAGTACTGATTTACAAATGACGAAAAAAGAACCATTTTTAAAGTAATTTAGAATTACGTAGAAATTGGGATGTAGCACTATTAATAAACCCTGAAACACTGTTAGTAATAGACGTCGGTCTGTCTCCTCTCTCTGGCTTGAATTTTTGAAGAGGTTTTCGGATTTCACTTACATGTGAATTAAAGCATGACATTTCGAGAAATGGGCAGGAAGAAAGGTCGTGTGGCAACATTACATGCTAAATTATAGATAAGAATTTTTCTTGCAAATATTGTTAACATACATATTTATGCCTAAATGTTGACAAAATTGTGGGACATGTGTCTTCTGGCAGTTACCCAACCTAATTTGTTTATAACATGTAAAATTTTAAATGTTTATATCAGTAGTAGAGTCATGTTTAGAAAATCCACTTACATGTAAATTTAAACTTTTTAGCGGTTTAAAAATATGTGGACTTACTATACCATTTTTGAAACATATTTTCTTTCGTAGAACATATTGTAAATAAATATCCATTTATGCATACTTAAAATAACATAACATCGTTCAGAATATACATTTTAAAGACTCCTCTGGGGACAACTGTAATAATATACTGTGATATACAAACGATTTTAAATTTGAACTGATATATAGAAATAGAATGCATTTTTATTTGTGATTGTTCATAAATTCCCAAAAAATTCCCATTTTTGGGAATCTTCCAGAAAAATATCTTCCCGGGAATTTGCCCATCACTAGTCTTGTCATGTTCTTGTCATGGGACAGTTTGTGCATGTGGATAAAGCCTTCGCCGTTGTTCGAATTGCTAGCGCGTGCCATTGGTGCACGTGGTCCCGAGTTCGATTCCCGACGTAAAAGGGCTAAAAATTAATTTTACAATCAGTTACATTAATTAATTACCCGTCATCAGCGCAGAAGTTAGAGGGAAAAAAGAGACAAAATCTATTATGCCAATAGTTTCGAGTAGCATGTTCTTAATTATATCATACTAGCAGCGTTCACCCCGCTTCGCTGCGGTCACCCCGGAACGCAATAAACTTTGTTACTTAGATAATTTTTACTTTTTCGCTTTCAAGTGATATGATAAAAACCATAGAAGATTGCACTAATGTTAACATTATATCGCCTGTCATTTATGTTAACCCGCCCCGCTTCGCTGCGATCACCCCAACCCGCCCCGCTTCGCTGCGGTCATCCCGGAACGCAATAAACTTTGTTACTTAGATAATTTTTACTTTTTCGCTTTCAAGTGATTTATAGCGCCTGTCATTTATGTTAACCCGCCGAGTCACAGGGTCATGCGGGTTGCATATAAGTACGTTTATTTTTATATGATGAACTAATAACAAAGGATTTGTACGTATGGACACCTGAATGGTCAATTATCTCAAGACACTGGTAATTGAAAATTAAAGTGATATGATAAAAACCATCTAGGGTCCAAATCCTAACAACCCCCCAAAAATGAAAGAAATCGGTTCAACCGTATTAGCGTGATGAGCGGACAAAGGATTTTTTCTACGTATGAACACCTGATTGGTCAATTATCTCAAGACACTGCTAATTGAAAATTAAAGTGATATGATAAAAACCATCTAGGGTCCAAATCCTAACAACCCCCCAAAAATGAAAGAAATCGGTTCAGCCGTATTAGCGTGATGAGCGGACAAAGGATTTTGTGCGTTCTCTTTTATATATATAGATTTTAGTTAAATTCTGAATTGCAAAACAAATTAATATCAGTATAATATATGTATTGTAGGAGAGCTGTAAAGTGGTACTATTTTATTTTTATTGGAGACACGGTGGCTGAGTAGTAAAGCTCTGCTAGTTTGTTTAGCTTCCGTCAAGCGGGTTTTTAGTTGAAGAACAAAAACGTGTACCTGGGTTTTCGCGGTATTCTGACGTTTCCTCCCACTTTTTTCACTTTATCGTTCATTCATTGCTGTCATCACCGTCTGCCTTGGTGCATAATTAAGTAACATTAAAGTAAAAGTAATAAAAACTAGAACACCTTCTTAATATATAAAATGATTAGCCCGCTGGCCGGATTCGGGCTTTCAAAGCATAAATCACATTTGGCCTGTGTATTAATTTTTAAATATACAACCATATTTCTCGGGACTAGCTTTGTAAATATGTTTTACAACGATATTTATTGGAATGTTCTTTCTGGAGAACATTCAAAGCAGAACTACATAATTAAACCTCCAATTGCTGTAAATAAAAATACAATACAATAAAATACAATACAAAAATACAACTTTCTTTGTAGTTTCCAGCTAAAGATATTCTTACAAATTTTTAAATTGTAGAAACCACAAACTCCTAACTTGTTGCAGTTAACTACTAAAAATGAAAATAAATAATTATTTATTCCGTAAGGTTGGTTGTAGAAAGCTGCAAATAAAAGGTACAAATCCGAAACAAGTCGGGAAAATACTTCAAATCCATATTCTTGAAATATTATCAAACTTGTGGTTCATAATAATAGTTTTTCCGCTTTTCAACACAAAGGATATAATTTGAAATTGTCTTATCCCTAATAACTGAGAGAAACACATTTGTTGCTATATGATTTCTTATTTTTTTTTTATTTATTTCAGACGTGTTTCCAAACTGTAGTGATTATTGTCATTTTCGATTTCGAGCGTAGAATGTTTTAAGGATTATTATAAATATTTTTATACATAACTGGAATCATTATGTATTGTCCACGATTACTCAATAGGTTATGATTATTAATATATATTTTTCCTATGTCTTTTTTATGTTATGTTAAACAAATGATACACATTACCAATTTCTTCCGTAGTATTAGGTAAAAATTCATATTATAGTACTGTACAAACTTGTATTTTACCATGCGCCAGGCGAAATAGCACTAGCTTCAGGCAAAAAATGTGCATACAAAAAAATTTGAAATAGGAAACTGATAAGAATAAATAAGAAAAGCAACAATCTTGCGATTTTAATCTCTTTTCCAGTACATTTGCAATTTCTTATCATAATTATAATAATAACAATTATTATAAAAATTAAACAAAATAAGTACCAATGAGAAACACCTACTGCGCTAGAAGACTATGGATTCGATGGTGATAGCGGCCCTATTTGATCATTTTCTCATCTCTACTCTTCCTAATATTTTGGGGTCTTTCACGTCTATAGTACTCTACTCCATAATGTTAGTTATAAGTGTATATTAACTAGCTCTTATAAATTAGTATACGAATCGAGCTTCATCCTCCTAACGTGATGACAGGGAAAGAAAAATGAAATGAAATCTTTAAGTTTTACGTCCCACGGTTATGCCGGTTAGGCTAAAGGAGACGGTGATGATGAGAGATGAATGAAATGGTGGAATGAAGAAAGTGGGAGGAAACGGGAGAACCCCGAGAAAACCCACGAGCACGGTGTTTGTCCACCACAAAGATGACAGGGAAAGAGAAAGAGTAAGTTAATAACATCTTTAACACTTCCTTTTCAAAAGTTAAGGTAAACCAAATAATGATATATAACCTACCGTTTAATTAAAATTATGATGTCTTGCATAAAACTACTTTGAAGTACCATAAGACAAAATTTGAATTGCACAAAATTTGAAAAGAGATTCACAGTACTCTGTCGGTAAAACCATGAACAGCAGAGAGGAAGTTTCAACTGCCACCGTAAGATAGAAGATGTAACTGTATTTCGGCTATAATGTTTGCGGTTAATTCAGTTCAAATTACCGGGAAAGTTCTAGTAGAGGTAAAGGTTGATAAAGGCTGCAAAGTCACTGTAAAGGATGATAAAATTTAACAGATATCATCTATAAGAATTTCCGTCGAAGTTAAATTAGTTCCGTAGAATACTACCATGTATAATGGAACTTTGATGCAGTAGTTGAAATTGAAATGTGAAACGTTCTAAACTCATAAAGCACGTAAAACTGGGAGAAGGCGTTTAAGCCTTTACTAGGGATTAATTTGCACCAGTGCAAAATACGGCTTAGATAAGAAATTATTACCACTGGAGCCTCCTGTGTTTTAAATTTAGGTAAATTTTCTATTTAGGTAGATGCTGGAACAGATTGCTTGTTAGAAAACAAATAATGAACAGTGGCAGATCCAGAAAAGTAGTATGAGAGGCGCTTCATTTAAAAATACTTTTAAAAAAATCACTAGACTTTTGGGGACTCGGCTTGCAGCTTATACACGTAGGAATCACTAGCAATAGATTTTTAGGCAAATCTTTACTTTGACTCAAACAGTGACTGCAACGATTTATCTGATCCGGTGTCGGAAGCAGTTTAGGTATGATTCCCAAAATGCTCCAGTTTGCTCCCGGAACCGGATCAGTTGAATCGGTTATAGTTACTGTCCGAGTCAAAATAATGTACAATGTTAAGAATTATACTATAAAGACAAGGGCCATAATGTTACTAAACACCACTCTTAATCAATTTAGGTGAAGTGGTGACTATCAATATTGATATCTATATGGGGACTACCACCCCACCCACACCCTACTTAAGTACCATAAAAACATCCAAACAATAATAATATGTAGTCAAACCACAACTATAAAGCTAACGTAAGAAGGAAAAAAAATTAAAAGAACACTCATTACTAATTATAAATCAGTTAAGCATGACAAGAAAAATTAATTACATTTCACCAAGATAAACCAAGGAAAAATAAATTACATTTCACAACCAGCAGCAAAACAAATACTTTGCCAAATACTCAAATGCAAAGCAAATCAAGAATAAAAATAATATCAATTAAAAAACGAAAGCACCCGCCGTTTCGCCATACCAGAACACTCATGAGTAATGAACTCATAGTTTCTGATTCCCGAAAAAGTAAAATGGCAGGAACGCATGCGCAATACTCAACTAGACATTACTGAAAAATGTTCGTTTCTGCACAGACGGCGATTTATTAAAGCGAGCAAACTTGTTATTAGGGTGAAAGCAATGTGACGTACGTAACATGTTGACTTTCTTTTCTGACTTTCTTTGAGTGTAGCGGCCTTCATAATGAAGATATCACTTTACTTATTTTTTATTGGACAGATAGGAAATGCAGCTTTAAGGTGGTATAAAATACACATCAATCAATTACCAAAAACAAATTGCATAAATGTGCAAAACGTCGTGACGTACGTACAATGAAATGGACATTGAAGTCAGACATCGAGAAGAAAACGATTAATTCTGCTCTGCTGTTGCATGTGTATGCTCGAAGAAAATTGCGTGTATAGGTGACTACTGCTATGCTATTTCTGCATTGTAACCGGAGTTTTCGATGCATCGGTATCTTAGCAAAAAAATCATAACTAGCGTGACGTACGCACATATTTCGTGACGTACGTAACAGCTTGCACTTTGAGTGGAAGTAACAATTGTGGAGTGGAGACTCAAAATTGAAAGTCTCGAAGAGAGATCGATTGGAAAGCCACAGAACAAATATAAGTTACTGATACTTGTTGATGATAACGCACAGTCGTTTGGAAGAAGCAGACATCGCAAAATTCAACATAGTATGAAAAATCTAAAAATGTGCATACAAATGTACAGTGTGGATTTTAATTAGTAATGTTCAAGTCCTTCAGGTACTCGTGGGCAAAAGTGTAGCGATCTCGTTTCTCACGGGGTTTTGGAAGAACTTTTTGGATGCGATTTCGTTCCACAGAATCAAAGTCATCTACACGTGGATGACAAAAGAATGTGTCTTTTCCCTGATCTCTTTCACGCATGTATTTCACTCGGTGCATTCCATCACTTTCGATAGCAGTACGTGTCCCACATTTTTTAAGTCTCGGTCCGACTACATACACCACTGCAACACAACTTTGATGTCAACATTTTGGGAGGGAAGCATTTTGTCTCTGACATTTTGCGAAATATTTTTCTCAGGTTCATCTCGATCTGAATATGTATCACTTCCACTGGTGCTGTAAATTGCAATGTGCAATTGGTACGAGTTTTTCAAGATCGGCACTTGTGTTTCATATATCACAGCATCAAACCTTTTAGCAGGAACAACGTATCTGGCGGACTTGATTGTTTCTAGTTGCTGTTAAGTTCACGTACATGAAATGTATAACAAAGGGAAAGTCGTAGTTGGTTGTGTCTTCATGCAGTAAAAAAGGTAACTTCGCTCTCCATTGCTGAAGTATGCTACTGTGATGTAAATAGTGACAGTAGGATCGGCTGCGTTTTACCAGAGGGCGGCCATAACTTCGTATTGATGCTTAAGTGCGTAATTTTCTGCAAAGTCTGTTTTCAAGACCACTTCATCTATATTTTCATTTCTTCTTTGAAGGTGCTCAGCTCCTGGTTTTGTCTTCTTATGTTGTATATGTGACACCGATACACTAGTAACTGTTTCTCCAGTGAAAATGAACAATTTCTAGGATGCCACTCTCCCACTGATAAACTTCAACCAATTCCTCAAGATCTTCCGGTTCACACAACAGAGCTTGGACGTATGTTTTACGTTCGTACATGTCATGCACTTATTCTTCGTACATATCTCACTCTCTGTATCGCATACACTTCCCTCAACAAGCACGTTCTTTGTCATTGGTAGCTGGTTCCATTTCACTTTGACGCCAATCATTTTTTGAATGTTCTCACAGAATGGACAAGCAAGACAAGTGATCCACTTAGATACAGTAATGCATTCTTTGGGGCGAAGGTTTAGGAAACTAGTTTAACTAATAGGTATATTTTTGCAAATTCGGTATTGAAGAGCTTATGTGTCTCGATGATGTGAAACATCATGAGTCTCTTTTGCATCTTTTCTTTTCCCCACAATTGCTGTACATGAAAACGGTATCCTTTTCCCAGGGAGCATTCGGAATATATTGTCACTCTTGTAGAAATTAATTACGGTTGCTTTTGCCTTGCTTCTTAGTAGGCCCTACGATGCTTCTACATTGTTGTGTTTTCTTTTGTGCCACGCCAAACTGCTCCACTATTTTTTAACCACTCTGAGTTTTCTTCTAGGGCTATGCTAACGATGCAGCATTCTGATAGCCCATACTCCAGATAGGACAGATTTTTTTCGGTTCCTTTCGCTGCGGACTTCTGCATGCGTATTTTTTGCCTGTAGACGCACTTTTTGCCTTCGATGCTGACATTGTCTTTCGGTACTGCTGCATTCTATGCTTTTCTTTCTCACGATTTGCTGCTTTTTCTTCTTCACTTAACTTCTCTAGCGTTTTCCGTTGTGGACTTCTGGGGCTAACTGGTGCCATATTTATATATGGAAGTTGCAGAAAAGAAATGACAATGGTGCACTTTAACACACACCATAACTGAAATCAAAGCTAAGACAATCCTGCCTCTAATGAACACGAAGCAGTCGATGCAGTGCTGCTATTTGTACTAACAATAATACTCGATTTAGAAACAATTAATATATATTGTTTCCACTGCTAAAGAAGGCTAGTATCAGTCATGACTAGACATTATTTGCCGTGACGTACGTAACAAATACCGTTATGTTACGTACGTCACGCATTCAATTCGTTGGTCACGTACTTTATTGGCTAACCAGATGTCAAACGTTTGCGGTAAATTCCTACTGTTAGAAGGAATGATCAATTTGAATAATTTAACGAATGAAAGTCGTCCATGCGTTTTTCATTGTACAGGATAAACTTAACTCCCTTTTTCGTGACGTACGTAACATAACACCACGGGTCTTCTCGATTTTCACTGGTACTAGCGATGCCTACCCACATAGAGCTGAAAATTTATATTTTGGTCTGGAAGGTAACGTTCCATAGACGACATTTCTATGAAGAATGGTGAAAGTATTGCACAGATGCTCAGTGGAACAATAACTAAACTATGCACTTCTCTTTCATTTCAATACAGCACACTTATACACTTTCTGTTACAAAGGAGCTGATTACTTTACAATAAACAACAATTTCATAACAAATTCTGCAAACCATGTAACTACACTTCATTCACTTTCGATTGATGTATAGCATGTTACGGTGGAAGCATTATGGTTTTGACCCTTCAATGTCCTGAATTGTTTGCTTTTACCCATTATTACAAACAAGACTAACCAATAAACGCCCACTTTTACCATACGTCGGGAATATCTTCAGCGTTCGACCACAACCATCACAGGTTTTCTCTAACTCAATTATACCACAGTGCTGAAAAGTGATATGAGTTAGTATCCGAATCTAATACATACTTATTTAAAAGCGACAAGTTCAAATTGTTTGAAACGAAAATTCAATTACACGCTCACCGCATTCCACAAGCAACAGCACACACATACAAGCAGACAGAACATGTGACGTCACAGTAACAAACTGCCATATGAGTGTACAGAGACACTTAGTGGAAAAAACAAGAACTACCACCAATCTCTGAACTAAGACGTCACACCAAAGGCACGAACAATTCCAACAAGTGACTCACGCAGAAACAGTTTCAGGAAGTGACTAAACCTGTAAGAACCGATTAAAGTCACTGTTTGTGTCTAATTGCAGACTTGGCGTTTAAAAAAAAAAAAATCATGCAATTTTGGGTGGGTTTCAGCCTGAAGGTTACAAATCCCGTAAATCTTAAACTGATTAGTGTTCGAATCATATTCTTGGACAAAGGGAATAACCAAATAAAATCAGTTTACAAAAATGATTTTTTTCTGCTCGTTAGTTGGCACTTTTGTGGGAAAAAATTTAAACTATTAGAATGAGGTTTCAGAGTCGGTACCAGAAAATACATAATTTCCTTTACAAATATCGATAATTCAATGTAAGTACTGATACCGGTACCATCATTATAATATCAATGTTAATAAAATGAATGCAGTTTTGTGCAGAGTGTAAAATGTTTAAATACTGAATGAAAACATTGCACAGAAACGTATGTTCAACATACTTTTTTTGTATGTTGTTGAAAGGAACCCCACGTATGAAACGCTTCACATTTAAATTTCAACAATTGAATCGAAGTCCAATTATATGCACTAGTATTCTACGAAACTGACTTAACTTTGACGGAAATTCTTTTAAATTTAGTCTGTTTTTACAGTAACTTCTTTCCATACCACTACAACAGACCCTCTTGGTAATTAGAACAGATGCTAACCCCCCACATTATAGCCAAAATACAGTTACATGTTCTATCTTAAAGCGTAGTTGAAACTTCTTGTTTACAGCTCATGGTTGTACCGACAGAGGACTACGTAACTCTTTTCATATTTCGTGCAAACTAACGACCGATGTGTAAATTAACCCCGTGTTACGGTATCTAGTAACCACTGTAAACGAAATGGAGAATCAAAATTCATTGTGTCAAATCATGACACGGGACTAGAAAAATGTTTGGGAATGAAGGAATCCATATAATTAAGAAATAACGTCCCTAATGTATTGTGGTACTTCGGAACACAAATATGCAAGCAAAGAAAGCATTTCAGAATGTTACCTATAAAAAACTTAGGAACGTCCAAGTACACATTCAACACGCAAGACATGTAAGTGTACCCTAAATAAAGTATTTTGCGCTATCCTCGTTTACCAACATTCTGCGTAATGCCCTAATCTGCATAGCAATCTTCTATTTACTGGCCATCTATCGCATGCTCGTTATAGTTGTTAGTACAATAATTCATATATCATGTACGTTTACTAAGCCCCTAAAGTGATCCTATATTGAGAAATGGAGGTCCATACCCTAGAAATTATTGCTGAGAATATAAAAGGTCGACTTCCTTGAAAGAAATTAGTGCGCTATGAAATGAATTTGTGTATGGACCTCTACAATTAATGAACATCCATTGTTGGTAAAAATGTTCTTTATTTTGTATTTTGCTAATGTCTTTGTAAGCCCCCCGTAGAAATGTGCCTAGACCCATTTAAGCTAAATGCTGAGTAAAATTACAAACGTCCATAGTTTTTGTTCCAATATAATACATTCCACGTCTAATTTAGAAAATTTTAGGATGAATATCATTCTCGCGATTTCTTATTTCACAAAAGTCTCTATATAAATAAAACAATGGTTATAGTATACAACAGGTCCTCATCATTTCCCAAGGACTCACGAAGTTCAGTCTTTTACGGATTATTTATTGAGGATCTAGGAACTTGAAAATGGGGTAACAAAGCGACTTTCATTTAGGGCCTACTTATCGACTGAAACTTGTACATGACATACCACCTTTCCTGTACGTGGTGCAAGAGTTAGAAGTATTCTCGAGTACGGTGCACTTTATGTGCGCCTCTGTAGTGCCCTTGTACTTTATATTTCACTACGTGTGTGTGTGGAGGGGGGGGGACTTGAACGCATATTGCATGTCTTGTGCTCGTGGATAGTTCTTACTGTTGCATTACGTACAAACGTGATGGTATTTCATGTAGAAGTTGTAATAGCACACATAAGAAACGCAGATCACGGTGTACTCATACGGCATATTCCAGTGTGAGTACAAAATGATCTGGGTTTCTTATGTGTTCTGTTACCACTTGTACATGACATACCACCATTTCTGTACGTGGTGCAAGAGTAAGAACTATCCTCGAGTACGGAACACGATGAGGATCTGTTGTAGGCCTATACTATTACCATTCGTTTATATCTTGACAAAAAAAAAAAAAAAAAAGGATTTCTTGTTATTATTTGGTATACAGCTAGTGTATGTGTGCCACGTCATTTCCAAATTGTAGATTTACTAACTTACGTTCGAGATATCTCCCATACCTAAATACTTCTTGTAAAGCATTTCTTTTAACCAATTTTCCAAACCCATGTAACCGTATTATCAATCTGAACCAATTAGTATATGAAAAATTGAACATTACCCTTCTGGCCGAACGGAATTTAATTTTTTTGTGGTTAATTGTTGGGAGTCATTAGAGTACGACGCGCAAGTCTCCTGAACCACTATTTTTCTTAGCGTTTCTATATTACTTTCTAATGCAGGATCTGATTCTGCAAATTCTGATTTCAGCATATCAACGGTCACTTTCACATCCAAAGCTGTACCCTTGTCCATTGTTTGCTCTCCTTCCGTTCTAGATAATATTAACTCTTTGTTGTCAGTCATCAGTTCGTATGTCCACCCTTTCCCTTCGAGTGGATCTTCCTGAGGTAAGTCATAAACAATTTCTTCTTTACACATTAATTCCAACTTAACAGACGCCTCACCAGCCATTGTGAATTCAAATTATATAAGAATTTAACACTGTTCTTATACTTCCCTTATATTGTTTGCTAGTGTTTTAATGAAATGATTTACGAGAACTTTCAGAGAAGTAACTTTATTTTTCCAATCTTCTGCGGTTGCGTATTTCTTTCATAAAGTGATTCAAGGTTAATAGAATGAATAAAGTTGAGTTATATCGGTAAAGGGACGCTGATTGGCTGGTGAAATGACGTCACTGCAGGAGCAGCTAGGATGGCGAGAAAGTGTAGAGGAGCAGACAAGCCAAGCGCACAGCCACAAGTAACACAAGACAAGGTTTGTACCGGAAATAAACAATAATAAATAATTTTAAATAATAAACCCACGTGCCTTTTTCTGCTTAGTTGTTTGTTGTAGGCCTCACTGTGGCTGAGGCATGCCTAGTCGAGATTTTCTTTAATGGGCGTTTGTTGATTTTAGAATTTTATTTCTATTATTCATGTATTTTATGCGAATGAACATCCTAGTTCTTACATATATCTTAATTAAATGTTCATTCACATCAGGATACTTTTTACTTATTTTCGCGGTTAGTCTTTTTACAATGTTTTTTTCACCGGACATTGTGCTGGTACCATTAATGTCATTGAAAATAAGTTCAAAACCCTTCATTTTTGACATCCATTCCTGGAACGAGGAGACCACCACGTGACAGAAACTCGATCCAACCTTCAAATGCTGTACCGGGTATGGAAGGAAGTACATCTGTAGTTAGTGTACCCATTGATGTGTCGTATTTTCTTCCTCGATGAGCGATGTATCTAGCAAGAAATCGAAACCCTTCCACTGAGCAATCTGTCTGTTGTTCAATAGCCGGCGATTCGGTAGGTGTTCTGTCATCTGATACAAAGAGATTTTCCATTTCGGTTTCGCCTTCAATCATTGCCAAGGGTTGTGTCATATCTTGTAGAATTCCTTCTAATAATTTCGATGTCAAGAAATCTCCATCATCTTCTTGCGCGATAGGAACTTCATTTCAAAGAGGGATTTCATTTATATTTTTCCCCATAAGCAAAAGCCACAAACGGTGTTTAAATTCGATTGGTGTCGGATGGTCATAGCAATTTCTTCTTGCATTTCATAGCGATCTTTAGTAAGGGACACTGCGAACTGGTTTTCCTTTGCGCAGGCAATCAGGAGATATGCACGAATATGTGCCAACTCTGCTATGGGGACTATATTTCTGAACACTTTGAACTTCATTTTGATGTGCCCATTTTTGGCCTCTAATGGCCATCTGTCTTTTGTGATTACACGTGTAAAGTTTGAATCAACTGCTTCATGTTGTTTGGAACCCTTTTGTATAAGAGCCTGCATGTTGGCAAGATCCCTGCTTCCTGCAATTCAGGTATGGAATCCCGAAATCCTCGATCGACCATGCTATATCAAATCGGCAAATTATTAGCAGCATCTCTGAACAGGGAGTTGGTATCTTTGGCATCGTTATTTGCACTCAGGAATGGGCCTATAACATCGATAATAAACCCAGACGGTGCGACAATCATCATTGGCTTTACAAGAGGACGACACTTGTGTACACTGTAATTATTGGACTTTTCAGTACATATGTAAGTACCTCCCATAACTAGCATAATCTTATTTGCTGGAATTCCATATACATGTAATTGTCTATTCCACTCCGGAACTTGGGTAAGAACGAGATCGGGATCTTTGTTTTTAATACTTAGAACAGTGGGAACAAATCTTTCTACCAAGACCTCCCGAACAGATTGCAGTGTTCTACATACTCCACTTTCAACTTTGTATTTAAATAATGCAGCTAGGAAACTTTGTCAAATCATTTCGCAGTTTCATG
The DNA here is from genome assembly GCF_964235325.1 of Thermobia domestica. Lineage (NCBI taxonomy): Eukaryota > Metazoa > Arthropoda > Insecta > Zygentoma > Lepismatidae > Thermobia > Thermobia domestica. The sequence continues at coordinate 35,765,913 of NC_137467.1, forward strand.
AGAAGCATTGCCAATCTGTTTCAACATTCGTGTTGGGACTTGGTCGCAAATGGGAACAGAACTGACAAAGATGCATAAATTGTTCCTTTTTTTTACACCAGTGAAAGCAAATAGGTCATTGTCCTAAACACAGGCAACATCAATAGCGTATGAACAGGGTTCAGTTTGAACACTACAACTAATCATATCCACTTCAGCCGAAACAGTTTCGCTACAAGCACGACTAGCCACTGGAACTTCCTTAAGCAAGATTTTAACTTCTCACCAACAATTTGTACAGAGCTAATTAACTTCCGCTACAAAACAGAAAGATTTCTCAAGCAAACCACGCAAGTAACTTACGGCCTGTAACTCCATTTGACCTCCAATGGCTCCTTTCCGTTTGCCTTGAAATCATTTTTCCCATACCCCACACCTTGATGGCTGAATATTCGCCATAATCACAACAACCAATGTTACAAACAATTATGCGAAACGAATCAAAGATAGAATATCCTCGTTAACTGAATTCCATATCACAGCAATGTCACTCCGGAATGATCATCCTCAGATTGAAAAAAATACATGCACAGTAGTGTAAACAGGCACTAAAAACATTCTGTAGCATCAAGCGATACCACAAATACAATTCGCAGTAAGTAACGTAATTGAACGATACGCTGTCTATTGGTGGATTCGTTGCTCCAGGTTATTACGCTTGCACTATCCTCTCTCCTACACTATCTATACACTATGCTCCTGCGATGATGATGTTGTTGATCTGGTATTATTCTGCCCAATGGCAGGTCTTTGATCCAAAGGTTCTTTTCGAAAGATGAACTCAGAGAAACATTATTTGCTGCGACATATTATTCTATACGCCGCAAGTAAACATTCTCGATTTCCGATTATTTGTCCGGCACAGTAGTCGGAACCTATAAAAGTCTCCAGCGTGGTTTTTAATTATTATTTGCCGGTGTTTATGCTTTACACGCTGTCCAAAATCCAGCTTCCTACGCTGAACCCAAGATTCCTAACAAAATCCATTCGTCACATGAAGTATCCCATATACTCTATTATAAAATATTTTTGACATTTTGCTCCATCTCCATAATAATTACTTTATTTCTGAAACTAAATTTTTTCATAATGTGTTAGCTTTATACCTTCCTGAAAGCACCAGAGGTTTGCAAAAATTTGACACTTGAATTTTGAGCTCCTTGTGTCAGGGGTTATTTTCATCCTATTTTTCACTGAAAGAGATCTGTAATTCAACAAGGAAATAATTATATATATATGATAATTAAATTAAAATTCATCGTATGACAAACATTTTACCATTTAATATCGTAAAAATCTGTTATATCGGTATTGTAACAGAGCGGTGTTTGAACGATTGACCATAGAAATTAAAACTTCTATTAGTGATAATTTCAGAGTCCTGTTTTATTATAAGTGTAAACTAACAAGAAAACATTCCGATTTGGTTTATTTAATTGCTGAAAATGGTTACTAGCACTGGATTCCGCACCAAAAGAAACAGAAAAAGAGGGTGTTTAGTGACAGACCGTATACAGGATGGAAGATAATTGAAAGCAAAGTGCGAATGTCTAGATCTAGAAATTGTCTAGAAATGATATGTCAATTTTGAAATGGGTAGATAGATTGGATATGAGGAATGAATGTATAGTTCAAATGACGACGTAATGTGAATCATGAGGGACATCTGAAAAGACGCCATGTTGGAATTAGCTCAAGAATAATATACGGGAAAGGGATCATGCGGCATATGGCCATTGACGCACACCATCTATTAAAATCAACAGTGACCAGTACAGTTTGAGATCTCTGTTTAATTTCAACTGTTATAGAACTTAAGACTGATTGTGGAGTTGATAGAAAAATGACGACATCAGAGTGCACATTTGAAAAACGATAAAGATGTACAATCGGGATCGTCACAGCTGTCTCCGGTATTGAAACTAGAGCAGTATTCGACAGGTGTCACAAATGTGCGAGGTGTTGTTTGCAAATATCCAGTTTTGTCTAAAGCATATTTAATCACAGCTTGGAACCTTGGTGCTGTAAACAGGAAGTGGGTGAGTGATTGCAAGCTAATGAAGTTGTCCCGTTGTCATATTTTGAAGTCCCATGACAAAAAAGGTGTCTATTATATATTTTACGAAATTCGTATATGTACGAAGAAGAACACATCCAGTGGTTGTATGAGTAACGTGCAACCATCAGGGATAGGAGTCGGGTAAGTTCAATATTGTCCATTTTCTGCACCAACTCTTAATCTTTATTGGTCCTCCATAAATCATCGAGGAGCAGCAGTTATATTTGCTTATAGAAGGCCAGAAAACATCAGTTATGAACTCCTTCAGGCTGTCCTTGGTCGTGTTTGCACTTTTACCAGCATATGAACGAATATTAGGTGGATCGGAAGGCTTCTTGGCTGGAAAGTGGCTTCATTCACGTTTGTGGTTGTCCCTCATTCACGTCACCTTTATTGCTACATTACCATAGGGTGCGTTACATGGTACTGCTACGTTGTCGCAGCGCATAACGCCTCCTGTTGCAGAGGTCTCTATTGATTTCAGTAGACGGTGTGCGTCAAGAGCCATATGCCAGTTGATCCATTTAACGTATATTATTCTTGCGCTAATTTCAACATGGCGGCTTTTCAGATGACCCCTATGATTCACATTAGACCTATTCAGCAGAGTTCTACATGCACTCCTAATATCCAATGTTTGACCTCAATCTCTCTACTCATTTAAAAATTAACATAGCATTTCTAGACATTTTCTATGTTTTATCTTCCTCACTTATCTCCCACCCTGTATACGGTCTACCACTAAACACCCTCTTTTTTTCTTTCTTTCTTTTGGTGCTGGTAATCATTTTCAGAGATTGAGTTTACCAAATCGGAATGCTGCCTTGTAAGTAAATCAGAAGAAAAAATGGTGTTGATCATTGAACACCGATGACGACTATTTGTTTTGGTAGGTGATGAGTCAGAGTCGGCCACGGTGGTTTTCGGTCGGAGTGGGTCATGGTGGGTGGTGGGCCAGAGTGGATCAGAGAAGTTCACAGTGGGTCATGGATCACGATGGGTAATAGATCAGTGTATCGTGGGTCAATTTTTCATTTACCCATTCCATCTCTGGACACTGTTATTATAAATTTGTATTGTAATCAACTTATTTAGTTGATTATCCAATCAGGCATATTAATAATTTACGAACATAAATTAAAATTTATTAAGGCAAATAACAACGAATGGATTGGCGAGTAATCTTCGCAGAATAGAATTTTCGAGACAAGACGAGGAATAGATTTCCGAGAATCGAGACGAGACAGAACTCATAAAAAGAATTGCGAGACGAGACAAGATAACGTTATTTGTCGTGAGGAACACTGAGTACAATTTTTGATTACTATTTGATCAGTAGGTCTCGTTTCTAACAGCCCTAGTGCTGAAAGACAAAGCTAAACCTCCAACGCAGTTAATCAATAGGTTTGAGACTGATTAAATGTCAGTGACGCTTTTTAAAAGTATATACATTTAGGAGCTTTAAGAATGTAAAACTAAAAGCATATTTTGGTATGATATAGAGTCAAGATCTAGATATTTTAGATATCACCTCTGCCTTTCTTTGACAGATTCAGAAATTAGAAAAATAGAAATCGCAATGGGATTCAAAAATAATACCTCTCATTAATGAGGTGAGGTCCAACAGTTCACTCAAACCCTTCCTTTCAAGGTGTAGTTTAAAGCAATAACTTGTCTACTGTTCTGAGCCGATGTAGGTACTCAGCTTGGCTTGTTCTTGTTGGTTGGGTCTATGGTTAAAGTTTAGTATCTATTTCTGTGACCGGCGATATGAAATGTAAAGCAGCAGATTTATCCGGAATCGAACCACCGTAATTCGTTTAACTTTCAAAGTTGTCATATCAGGAATTAGACCTAAAACCTCTTACAGCAAAGACATGCGCCGAAGCTACTATAGCAGTGGGAAAGTTTGACTAAGATTATGTGATTATTATTTAATAACGTTTTACGATTATATTCCGAGGACAACTGAGCCTTCTATATATTATTTAGACTTATGTATCTCTTCATGTATAAGACAAAATCCAAAACAAAATGTATATGTATTTAATAATTTAAAATGTTACACTATAGTATATCTTATTCGTTTAAAAGTTCATTCTTTTCTAGTATACAACATGATTTTATTTAATTACAGTTCCCATTCACAAATTTCATAATACATTTTCAGACCAATGAATGTATTTAAAAAACATTTTTATTGAGAAATTAGAACTGTAAAGTTTAAAATTAGAATGTAAAACCATTATTTAAAAAAAATCCATAATTGCGCAAACACTGTTGTTTAGCATGTTCGTTTTGGTTCGTTCGTTGGTTTTTCGTCCGAGAGAGACTGCTAACCAATTTGATGTCTCTGAAGTAGACAATTCTTTTGGCATGAAGAATGTGTTTTTGGTGTAAATTACGTCATTATGAAATGTTTTGTTTCCTGACGTATGTTAATCTTTAGTACCAACCATGAATATCTCTTATCTTATTTCATAATTTCATAATTTCATTAAAAAAAATAGTTCTTAGAGTGGATTGGAACCTTTGATCTACTTTCTCAATCTCAAAGCATTTTAGCACTGGACTATTGTTTTCAGTAAATAACGTGGTTCCCTTGATAGTTCAGGTAAATAGACAGTGAGCAAAGTTAGTAGTTAGTCAACACTGTGTTCAATTGTGCTTAATTTGCTTTATAACTTAAACTATGTATGGAAATCTATGCATAAGCAGAAATATTTAGATTCTGCAGTTATAAAAATATTTTTAAAACAGTTAAGTATAACGTAAATCTCATGGGACTTACATTAAACTTTCTGTATGAGCAACAAATGAAAATGAAATAAGCAAAAATGAATATATATATATATAGGACCGTTTTCCGAAAATATTTCCTAGAGATCTCGTCGGTTTGTTCTTTTCCAAATGACTCACCGAGATTGACTGACTTCCCTTCAAAAACATAGCAACATATGGTAGAAAACTGGGCCGTAACTTCTGGGGAGGCAAGGGGGGAAAATGCCCCTCCAGGAAAGCTCCCCGCCGTTCGAGGGGAGCCCATTTTAAGGCAAAATTTTCTTACTCCATATTCAATATGAACATGAAATTATAAATGAATCATCAAACAGGTTCACTACATTCAGTGGCGTATTTTGGGGGTGGCTTCCGGGCTTAAGCCCCCACCGAAATCTTAGTATAGTAAAGTAAATGAAATATCTTGCAGAATTTTCACATTTCCAGGCAATGCCCACCCCCCGAAAGTTAGCAAAGCCACTCCCGAAATAAAATCTTAAATACGCCACTGACTACATTCCTTTAAAAAACAGTACACAAAACGTAAATAAAACAAAAATGAGTCGATGGCCTATTTCAGTAAAATATGTCTACTATTAGGGGCCCAAGAAATAATATTTATTCGTGTGTTTTTGAGATTTGTCAATGTTGTTTCGTTAATTAATTTGTCATATATGGAGCGGGCCCAAAGGCGTAACTAACGGTCCCACAGACCTTGCTGTGTGGGAGGGCCTACAGCCTCCGCAGGATTCATAAAGAGAAAGAGAAATACGGAAAGAGGGCACCCAAGAATTAGAAAAACAACTTTTTCTAGGGGGTCTAAACACACGTATTGATGCCCCCAGAAAAAATCCAAGGTACGGCGTTGGTAGAAATGTTGGGTCCATGTTTTATGGGATACATGCGGCCTTTACAGAAATGTCTTAGTAAGTCTTGCAGTGCTTCGCTTATTAAATAGAGAAAATAAATTCGCTAGGGATATACGCAATTTTAAGGAGATTTTACAAATTTTAACACAATTTGCCTTCATATTGAATTTGGTCCCTACAGAGAAGCTTTCAATCCTCCGAAATAAATTCATGTGTACTTTCCTGGTTAGGATGAATCACATGTCACCAGAAGAAGGTTTCAGGTTTGTAATATTAAAAGAAAGAAAAAAAGAAAGTTTCCACATTTGCACGTACAGTCCTACCTATTTTGTACACTTATGTAGTTAAAAAGGAAGAAACAACTCAGATACCATCTGTAAAGTACCCTATCAGATAAATTGCGAGATCATATTTTTTTTAATTTGTGAATAGATGGTAGAACACTCTAAAGGTATTTATGTTGGAGAAACCGGATAAAAGGCTCACAGACAATGAACAAAATTTCCATAGGGTTATTGCCTGTAAAAGTCTTATTTTAAGAATTTATCGTAACTACACATACTTTAAAATGTTTATATTTCCTAAGCTTGAAATGCCAAACAAACGCGTGTAAAAGATGTCAGTAGGCGAATTGGAGTCGAAGAAGGGTAATCACATGCACGATTTCATCGGTTTTCTGATGTATTCAAATGGCAATTTTTTGAGTAACGAATTATGGATGGCTTGTACCTTTGCTTGTTGAATAAGATAAAATTGATTGTGTATTTGCTAATTAGAATGTCCAAGCTTATAAGAACCTTTACAGTGATTTGTATAAAGTACGATGAAATTTGTCCCATGAATAGAGATGTGGGTCGGGTTAATACCCAGTGGGTAAGTAAATAAAAATGGGTATTTATAGTGATGGGCAATGGGAATATTCCCGGTGGGAAGGAATTTTAAAAATGCCCATCAACACTAAACCTATATGAGCAACAGAAGAATAAGCAATTAAAGACTTTACATCAACTTGTCGTAATCATACTAATCTAACTGATCAAATGCCTACAACTCTAATACCAAATCAAATTAAATTTATATTTACAGCTACATTTTCTATAAAATATATAATACGTAATAATCCATACCCCCCTAGCTTCAATAAGACTCCTGCCAAAATTATTGAGCCACTTACGGGTGCTTCAACATGTGCCTTAGGTAACCAAAGATGAACTAGAAATATAGGCATTTTAATTAAAAAAGCAACAACTAAAGCAAAATATCATATATAATACGAATTCTAAATCTATTACACTTCTCATATTAACCATTAATAAGCTGCCCCTAATATATTCCAAATAAAAAATGCCAATCAAAAGTGGTAGTGAAGCAAACAAGGTATAAAGCAACAAGTACATTCCTGCCTGCACTCGTTCAGACTGATAGCCTCAACCCAAAATTAAAAATAATGTAGGAATTAATGAGCCCTCAAATATATATATATATATATATATATATATATATATATATATATATATATATATATATATATATATATATATATATATAAACAGTCTAGAAGAAGAAAATCTCAAGTAGAGTAAAACAAGTAATAATAAAACTAAAGTAATAAAACTCGTACTATAAAATGAACTTCTCAACACACCTTCTCTAGCCATAATTATAAGAATAACAATTCAAATACTTAACAAAATCAACGAATATCTCAAACTCTCTCTCCACAAATAATAAACTACCTCCCAGGGGACCAGCCCTATACTATTTCTTATTATAAATAAAAAAACAAACTCCATTAAAACAAAACTGAACAACTCACCATAATTTAAAATTAAAACGTAAAGGTATTAAAAACAACATAAATAATAAATATTTTAGCATCGTAATACAACTAAAGAATTCAAATAATCACCTCCGTGAGTTCGGACAATAGACACTAAAATTGACAAGCCTAAGCTACCCTCACAAACGCTAAAAGTTAGAAATAATAAACAAAAATAATTTTCGACATACAAACTACCTAAAGAATAAGATAGAAGTAAAAAACTTATCAACACAATGAATTCAAGTCTTAATAAAACCATCAGTAAATGCTTACGCTGAATAACAAAACAAGCTATTCCTAAAATAACTAAAAAACAAGAAAACAAAATAAATAATATTTTCATAAGCTTTTATAGTTTAATAAAACGTTGGTCTTGTAAACCATTAATGAATAAAATTCTAAAAGCATCAAGAGAAAGTATAAACTTATCTTTAGTCCCCAAAACTAATATTTTAATAAACTACCTCTTGAGATTAAAATAACCTGAACATTACTTATAATCAGTGGCGTATTTACGATTTTCCTTCGGGGGGTTGCTAACTTTCGGGGAGGGCTTTGCCTGAAAATGTGAAAATTCTGCAAGATATTTCATATACTTTACTATAGTAAGATTTCGGGGGGGCTTAAGCCCGGAAGCTTCCCCCCTAAATACGCCACTGCTTATAATTTTAGTAGTTTTAAGATTCATTCTAATTCAAATATCTCACCCCTTATCAATAGGACTAATGCTTATTGTCAACACTATTACTACCTGCTTAACTATTTCAACTATAAGAGAATCCCCTTGATTTTCTTACATTCTCTTCCTAGTTTTTCTAGGAGGTATATTAGTTTTATTTATTTATGTTACAAGACTAGCATCAAATGAAATATTTACTTTAACGCCTAGTCTTTTCCTACTAATTTTCCTAGTTCCACTCCTCTTAATTATTGTAATAATTATTGACCCCCTTCTGCTCCCGAACATAATTTCACTACCAGATCCACATCACTATACAACTAATTATCAAGAAATTCCTGGTATAAAATTTTATATAACATCAATCTTAATAAATTCTATTATATTAGCAACATATCTATTTATTACATTAATTGCAGTAGTAAAAATCACTTCATTATATCAAGGCCCCCTTCGGCCCTCTAAGTCATATGTCAACACCAATTCGATTACATCACCCTCTTTTTAAAATTGCTAATAACGCCTTAGTAGACCTTCCAGCCCCTATTAACATCTCATATTGATGAAACTTTGGTTCTCTTCTTGGCTTATGTTTGATTATTCAAATTGCTACAGGCCTATTTCTGGCAATACATTATGTATCAAGTATTGAATTAGCCTTCAACAGAGTAATTCACATCTGCCGAGATGTAAATTTTGGGTGTCTTTTACGTACTTTACACGCTAACGGAGCATATTTTTTCTTCATTTGTCTTTACTTACACGTCGGCCGAAGAATATACTACGGTTCTTACCTTTATCTTCACACTTGAAGAGTAGGAGTTGCTATTCTACTTCTAGTGATAGCAACTGCTTTCGTAGTTTACGTTCTTTCCTGAGGTCAAATATCCTTCTGAGGAGCAACAGTCATTACAAATCTATTATCAGCTATCCCCTATCTAGGAACAATATTAGTACAATGAATTTGAGGGGGATTTGCTGTAGATAATGCCACTTTAAATCGATTCTTTGCCTTCCATTTCCTCTTACCTTTCATTGTAGCTGCCATGTCAATAGTACACCTTCTATTCCTCCACCAAACAGGATCTAACAACCCCCTTGCCCTTAACAGAAACCAAGATAAAATTCCTTTTCACCCCTATTTCTCAATTAAGGACACTATTGGATTTCTAACAATAATAACAGCCTTAATATTACTTACCCTTTGAAATCCTTATATGCTAGGAGACCCTGAAAATTTTACTCCAACGAATCCCCTAGTTACACCAGTCCATATTCAACCAGAATGATACTTCTTATTTGCTTATGCCATTCTTCGTTCCATTCTTAATAAACTCGGAGGAGTTATTGCTTTAGTGATATCAATTCTTATTTTAATATTAATAATTATACCATTTTTCCATACTAGAAAAATACGAGGCTTACAATTCTATCCTATTAACCAAATTATATTCTGAATTATAGTTAGCACAGTAATCCTTTTAACTTGAATCGGAGCTCGACCAGTCGAAGACCCCTACATTCTAACAGGCCAAATTCTCACAGTTATCTACTTCGCTTATTTCCTATTTGTACCATATCTCTCCTCCTTATGAGATTTTCTACTAAATAAAACTTAGTTCTTTGGCCGAGAATAAGCATATGTTTTGAAAACATACAACAGAGCAAAGCTCTAAGAACTTATTCTCAATTTAATACACTTAAATTAAAAGAGAAATAAAAAGAAGCTTTATGCCTCCTAAAAATAAAAGATAATTAAGAGATAAAGGTAAAAAACACTTTCAAGCAATATATATTAATTTATCATACCGAAACCACGGTAACGTTCCTCGTACTCAAATAAATCCAAAAGAAATAAATACTACCTTACAAAAAACAAAACAGAAAAAATATCATGTCCTAAAAACAAGATACTAAATAAAGCTCTTATAAACAAAATACTAGCATATTGAGCTATAAAAATAAGAGCAAATCCCCCTGCTCTATACTCAATATTAAACCCAGAAACAAGTTCTGATTCCCCTTCCGCAAAATCAAAAGGAGTACGATTAGTTTCAGCTAAACAAGAAGCAGATCAAACTAATGCTAAAGGAAACGTGATTCATAAAAAACATAACTCTTTTTGATAATAACCAAAATTCAACAATCTATATCTCTCAGCTAAAAATACAAAAGACAACAAAATTAAAGCTAAACTAACCTCATAAGAAATAGTTTGTGCTACTGCTCGAAGACCTCCTAACAAAGAGTATGAAGAATTAGAAGATCAACCAGCAATTATTACAGTATATACACCCATACTTGTGCAACATAAAAAAAATAATAGACCCAAAGAAAAAGTCAGTATAACACTTAAATAAAGAATTCTTAATCACAGCAACAAAGATAAAAATAAACTAAAAACAGGGGCTAGATAATAAGGATAATAATTAGACATAGTAGGAAAAACTTGCTCCTTAGTAAATAACTTAATTGCATCTGCAAAAGGTTGAGGTAAACCACAAATACCTACCTTATTGGGTCCCCGACGAATTTGAATATATCCTAAAACCTTCCGTTCTAATAAAGTTAAAAATGCAACCCCAATTAAAACACAAATAATCAAAATCAAATAGGAAACCACACCTATAATGTAATCATAATACATTATTACCTGGACTCAATTCATCCATTATTTGATTCTAAATCTAATGCACTTATCTGCCAAAGTAATTACTCATTATTTTTATTCCCTAATAATAAATATTATTAGTACTTGGTCCTTTCGTACTAAAGTACTATTTCTAAATAAAGGATAGAAACCGATCTGGCTCACGCCGATCTGAACTCAGATCATGTAAGATGTTAAAGGTCGAACAGACCTATACACTAAGCTTCTGCACCTAGATAAAATCTTAATCCAACATCGAGGTCGCAATCTCTCTTGTCGATATGAACTCTCAAAAAAAATTACGCTGTCCCTGAGGTAACTTAGTCTAACAATCATCAATAAAGGATCATAAAAATACTTAAAAGTAATTATACTAAGAAGAGTTTATTTTATCTTCTCGTCGCCCCAACGCAACAATTAAATAGCAAATTTATTTATTACCAACTACAAAAATTACTACTTAAATATAAAGATCTACAGGGTCTTATCGTCCTCTTAAATCATTTAAGCCATTTCACTCAAAAGTAAAATTCAACGTTACGAATAAAGGCAGTCTTCCACTCGTCCAACCTTTCATACAAGCCCACAATTAAAGGACTAATGATTATGCTACCTTCGCACGGTCAAGATACCGCGGCCGTTTAAAGCCTCACTGGGCAGGTCAGACCTTCTATTTTAACAAAAGGACATGTTTTTGATAAACAGGCGGAGGAAAGCTTTGCCGAATTCCTTTAACCATTCTCTCCAATATACTTATAGCACCATTATAAATTACCTTAACTAATTTAAGACAAAAGTACAGTAATAAATTAAATGTAATAAAATATGATAAACAACTCAAATAAGTTATAACAAAATTACAAATGATGGCTACTTCTAAGCCCACATCTTTCATTTAATATAAAATCACATTATAAATAATAAAAGTAAAGAGCAAATCCCCCTTACTATTACTCGCGGCAGAACTACAAAAACTAAATTTACAACAAGTCTAACCGCAGCTGAATTAAATTCAATTCCTGCACAACCAGATATAATGGAAACCGAAAGGCATTTCACCACTAAAATAAAATTCATAAATAATATACTACCTATAATATCATAATACTTTAGCTCTTTCCATTTCGGGAAATAATTATATAATAATATTATTTAGTGCCCCCTGATACAAAAGGTATAACATTTCATGTTTTCTTCCCCTTAAACAAAATTTCACTTATTTAAACATTCCCTTACGGTACTAATTAACTATAATATCAACAAATTAATTCTATACACCATACAATAACATTAATTAAAGTTGATTCACTTAGTCCCAATATAAAAATTATATACATATAAGTACATTCTTGAATCAAAATAATCTGAATTGCACAGAAACCTCCTCGATGTAAACGAATAGCTCAACTAACAAGCTCTATTTTGCTATCAATTGAATCTAGGCACACCTTCCGGTACACCCACTATGTTACGACTTATCTCATCTAAACAAATGAGAGTGACGGGCGATGTGTACATACTCTAGAGTCCTACTCATAATAGCAACATAACTAATATTACATTCAAATCCACCTTCATTTAAATGATTTCATAATAAAATCCGTATAAACATTCTATTGTAATCCATCTCCTCTTACTGATAAGCTGCACCTTGACCTGAAGTCTCCCTTAATAAAGATAATGAAGGTTCCTAACCTCTCTTTAATACCTTCAACTACGGCGGTATACAAACTGCCAACAACAGTAAGTAAAGTATATCGTGGATTGTCGATTACGGGACAGATTCCTCTGAACAGCCTAAAATACCGTCAAATCCTTTGAGTTTCAAGAACATAATACCCAGGTATTATTACCCAGGTATTACTATTACCCAGGTATTACATTTTACATTGAAAATAATAGGGTATCTAATCCTAGTTTAACAAATAATTTAATAGCCTCAAACATAGAACGCATTATTTTAAATAATAATTTCACCTAAAAATAAAAAGATAAAGTGCTTTAATCTAAATTCATAACTACACCTTAACCATCTCTGCTTCTTCCCTTCAACCCCTCGTCTTACCGCGGCAGCTGGCACGAATTTCGCCGGGTCTCCCCAAACCTTAACTGCTTCAAACATTAATCAATAAACAAAAACAAGTACTGCGACCAATCACACTTCATTATTTACCTTTAAGATAAATAATATTTACTTCTTACCCGGAAGGTTACGTGTACAACTAGATAAATAAGAGAAGAAAAGCCAGGATAATACTTTATCATTAATTTATAACGCTAAAATAAATAATTATTAATCACGTATTTTATCCAATTGATTAAAATTAGTATTAAATAAACCCTATTTCCCCCTTGTCTAGGATACAATTTTGTTTTTCCCCCCCTCAAACAAAATTGTATCCTATACAAGTATATTTATTTTCTCCTCACACATATGCTGTAAAAACTAGGATATACTGGATACGTTAAGCCTATTAATATACCTCTAGTTGGTATCTCAGGTTAATTAAGAAGATTTAATAGATTTTCAAGTTTTAATTATTATTAATATATAATATTCCTAAATTTAATTATTACAACGCAATATTGATCTATTTAAATTCTCATATACCACTATAAATAATTATTAAATAATAAGATGCCTGATTAAAGGATTATAAAAGGATAAAATAGGATAGGATAGGATAAATCAAGTATTTCAATATACTCTTATTACGCCTAAAAGAATTAAACTTTCACCTTTGACATAAAAAATCAACGTGCACCGAACACTAAAGCGTAGAAATATAAGCTAATATAAGCTAGTGGGCTCATACCCCGCATATGAAGATTACTCTTCTTTTTCTAATGCTCACTAATCCTAAAACTCTTCTATTTTCTACAACACTTGTGTTAGGAACTCTTATTTCCCTAACTTCCTCATCATGATTTGGTACTTGAATTGGTCTTGAAATTAACCTCCTATCATTCATCCCCCTGATTTCAAAGACCAACTATCAACGTCACACCGAATCTGCTTTAAAATACTTTTTAGTACAAGCTATTGCAAGATCCTTACTTCTAATAGCAATTATTTTACTTTATATAGGACTGCAAACTACATATTATTTAATTACTATTTCCTTACTTTTTTAAAATAGGAGCAGCTCCCCTCCACTTCTGAATACCCGAAGTAATAGAAGCCATACTCTGAACAGAGTGCATTATTTTAATAACATGACAAAAATTAGCCCCTCGCGGCTTACTTTCTTACAGACTAAAACCCACAAACCTAATCTACTTAACCTTAGTTTTATCTTTAGTGGTAGGCTCAATCGGAGGTTTAAATCAAACATCACTACGTAAAATCATAGCATTCTCGTCTATTATTCACACTGGCTGAATACCTATAGCCCTACTATTAAGTGACATAGCATGATCCCTCTACTTCTTATTTTATGCCTTACTTTCAACAATAGCAGTCACCCTTTTCGCGATAAACAAAATATTTCATATTAATCAAACTTTTTCTAATAAAATTATTGTGACAACAAAATTAGCTATTTTTACCAGTCTTTTATCCTTAGGGAATCTCCCACCATTCTTAGGATTTTTACCTAAATGAATCATCATTATAAAAACTGCCGAACAAATATCATTTATTATTCTTACCCTAATAGTAATAACAGCACTAATTACCCTTTTCTATTATATGCGAATTGCTTATGCTGCCTTCATTATTAATTCCCGGGTTTTTTCCCTGGCCTATAAATTCCCGAGGAGGAATTTATTACCATTTCTTTACTTTATCTTCTAAATTATAAAAACCATATGTCTAATTACTTTATTTAATATATTATGATTTACTTCTAGGTTTTAAAGAATTTGGAGGTTAAAAAATTTAAAATTATTTGACGGTACTTTATATAACTAATAATATGATTTTTTAAGTTCCATTTCCATTTGCACTAAAAAAAAGGTAATTGTTTAGTATTGGGGAGCCAAAACTAGCAAAAAGTAAGATGATTTACGGAAGAAATGAGTTGATAGTGATGTTCGAGTAGTCAAGAAAGTATCGGACACAGTAGTAGTCCCCGACGTTGGCGCGAATGACTCATCCTCACTCTCTTTTATGACCGGGGTGAAAGGTCAATGACCTGGCCCGGGGTCAATGACCTAGGGGTACTTAGGACCACCCCCTCTAAATTTTGGCAGGGGTACCTTGGCCCACCCCCTAAATTTTGGCAGGGGTACCTAGGACCACCCCCCTTAAATTTTGGAAATTGCCAAATCTAAAAATTTGGTATGGTAGCCTAGAACCATAGTATGTACATCTATCAGTATTGGGTGTCTATGTCGTTCCCTTTCATGGGTAAAAAATTGCCAAAAATTCAAATTTCGGGGTTTTTTGACCTAATTTATTCTCTTTGATGAGGTGTTATTACCCTATATGGTTATATGGGCGTATACAGGGGTCCATTACCTTTCATAAGACATGGGTATATTAATGCACCCCTTGAAAAATTTGGGAGGGGTACCTTGGCCCACCCCTTAAATTTCGGAAATTGCCCAATTTCAACATTGGGTATTATAGTATAGGACCCTAATATGTATCATGATAAATTTGGGTGGTCCACCTCATTCCCTTCTAGGGGTACAAAATTGCCAAAAATATAAACGTAAGCAATACGTTATACCACGTGTTTCGTTTTTGGTCGATTTTATCCCCTTTGATGAGGTGTTATTACCCTATATAGTTATATGGGCGTATACAGGGGTCCATTCCCTTTCATAAGACATGGGTATATTTGTGCACCCCTTGAAAAATTTGGGAGGGGTACGTTGGCCCACCCCTTTAATTTTGGAAATTGCCCAATTTCAACATTGGGTATTATAGTACTGGATCCTAATATGTATCATGATAAATTTGGGTGGTCCACCTCGTTTCCTTCTAGGGGTACAAAATTGCCAAAATATAAACGTAAGCAATATGTTGTACCACGTGTTTGGTCTTTTGGCCCAATTTATCCCCTTTGATGAGGTGTTATTATCCTATATAGTTATATGGTCATGTATAGGGGTCCATTACCTTTCATAAGATATGGGTATATTTGTACACTCCTTTAAAAATTTGGGAGGGGTACGTTGGCCCACCCCTTTAATTTTGGAAATTGCTTAATTTCAACATGTGGTATCATAGTACTGGATCCTAATATGTATTATGATAAATTTGGATGGTCCACCTCGTTCCCTTTTAGGGGTACAAAATTGCCAAAAATATAAACGTAAGCAATACGTTGTACCACGTGTTTGGTCTTTTGGCTCAATTTATCCTCTTGGATGAGGTGTTATTACCTTATATGGTTATATGGTTATGTATAGGGGTCCATTTCCTTTCATAAGATATGGGTATATTTGTGCACCCCTTGAAAAAATTTGGGAGGGGCACCTTGGTCCACCCCTTAAATTTTAGAAATTGACCAATTTAAACATTTGGTATTATAGTACTGCACCCTAACATGTATTATGATAAATTTGGGTGGTCCTCCTTGTTCCCTTCTAGGGGTACAAATTTGCCAAAATATAAACGTAAGCAATACGTTGTACCACGTGTTTGGTATTTTGGCCCAATTTATTTCCTTGGATGAAGTCCTATTACCTTATATGGTTATGTATAGGGGTCTATTCCCTATCATAAGACATAGGTACATTTGTGCCCCTTTGATGAGGTTTTATTACCTTATATGGTTATATGGTCATGTATATAGGTTCATTTCCTATCATAAGATATGGGTACATTGATGCATCCTTTAAAAATTTGGGAGGGGTATCTTGGCTCATCCACTCGGTTTTAGAAATTGTTTAATATAAGCATTTGGTATCATAGTACAGGTCTCCAATATGTACCACTATAAATTTGGATGGTCCACATCGTTCCCTTTTCATAGGTAAAGAACTACCAAAAATCAAATTTCGGAGGTTATTGACCCCTATTTAGCATGTTATATGGATATGTACAGAGGTTTATTACCTTTATATGTTTATGTTCCCTTTTTAAATTTGGGAATTATCAAATAACAAAATTCGGTAAACGTTTTGTAGGACCCATTGATGTTCCTCTTATGGGCAAATATTCAAAATTTAAATGTTATTGACCGGCTTTATTATTGAATAAGTACAGGATTTATTACTTTTTTTCATAAGACACAGGTGTATTTGTGTACCAATCTTAAATTTTGGAAGGGGTACATTTTTTATTGTCGTATCAATAATTGGTAATTGGATAGTATCTCATTCATTGGGTAAATCATTATGATCACGTGATCAGTTATTGACCTATGATGGGATTAGGAGTCCAGGACATTGGTACATTGAAACTTTGTAGGATAATTTGATAATGCGTCATTGGTTTTGATTATTCCCGCCAAATATAAACGTAAGCAAGACGTTGTACCACGTGATTGTCCTTGATGAGGTAGTGTACAGGGATTCATTTCCTTTGTTGTGGTACTTCTTAAGTTTGAGTACACACACACTTCTAGAAAACAGTTGGTTCTACTCAGGTAAACAATTGACGGACATTATTGACCTTATTGAACATATAATGATATGATTAACTCTAAGACTTAGGTATATCAAGAGAAGTATTCTTTCAATTTGGGAATGGTGATAAACAGAATTTTAACATAAGGTGCGAAATTTGAAACAATACATTGAACTTTAGTCACAGCTCATAGTCTAAGATCATTGGTGGTGATTGATTTGAAATCTGATAGCTAACCTTATTGAATCTTATGACTCATAGACGAAAGGCAATACATGCTACAACAGTTTGAAATTTAATCATAAGGTGATGTAATCTGACACTAGCAAAGTTATTGTTAATGCAATTTGATTGGATGATCACTATCTTTCGTGCAATCTGATTGGTTGATCACTATCTTTCGTGCAATCTGATTGCTTTGTTGTGGTACTTCTTAAGTTTGAGTACACACACTTCTAGAAAACAGTTGGTTCTACTCAGGTAAACAATTGATGGACATTATTGACCTTATTGAACATATAATGATATGATTAACTCTAAGACTTAGGTATATCAAGAGAAGTATTCTTTAAATTTGGGAATGGTGATAAACAGAATTTTAACATAAGGTGCGAAATTTGAAACAATACATTGAACTTTAGTCACAGCTCATAGTCTAAGATCATTGGTGGTGATTGATTTGAAATCTGATAGCTAACCTTATTGAATCTTATGACTCATAGACGAAAGGCAATACATGCTACAACAGTTTGAAATTTAATCATAAGGTGATGTAATCTGACACTAGCAAAGTTATTGTTAATGCAATTTGATTGGATGATCACTATCTTTCCTGCAATCTGATTGGTTGATCACTATCTTTCGTGCAATCTGATTGGTTGATGAGTTTTAAATCTTTGCTGTATTCAGTTTTTAAGTTTTGTTTTACATTTAAAAATCTTGTTTTCGTTCAACATTTTGCACTCAATGATAAATATGATCAAAACCGTTTATTTGTTAATCGAATAGTTGAAAACCGGATAAAGTTTGACGGTTAACCGTGAAACGTAAAATTTTTTTAGTTTGAAATTTTTTTGTTTGAAACTTTTTGTTTGAAAATTCTTGCTTTCAAATTTTTGTTTGAATTTTTTGTTTCAAAATTTTGTTTGAGATTTTTTTTCGTTTGAAATTTTTTGTTTAAAAATTTTTCGTTTGAAATTTTTGTTTAAAATTTTTTGTTTGAAATTTTTCGTTTCCAAATTTTTTGTTTGAAATTTTTTGTTTCAAAATTTTGTTTGAATTTTTTTCGTTTGAAATTTTTTGTTTGAATTTTTTTCGTTTCAAAATTTTGTTCTAAATTTTTGTTTCAAAGTTTGGGTTGACATTTTTAAAGTTTGTGCACTCATTAGTAAAGAATCGGAACTGTTTAGAACTAAAACCTCTGGCAACATTGTGGTGCAATAGTACACGTCAGAACATAGGGTTGTACTTGAAATGAAAAACAAACACAATTCATTGAAATGGATCATTTTATTACACTCCACATACATCCATACCAGATAGTGGTTCTGGATATTGTCGATACAATGTATTTTGAACTTCTTGTACTAGTTTGTCTTTAGCATATAATTTTAATTCCAATTGAAGTCTTTTAAGGTCTAATGCAATATCAATTGGTGGAAACTCAATGTCCATTTGATCACTAATAAACTGTTTATCGATACATGTATGCACCCACGAACGATGTTGACAACCATCACAATATCTAGATACATGTTGTACAATATGCATAAAACATTTTTCAAAATAGTACTTTTTCAGGAATATACTAGTTTTGTTGCACACTTCCACTGCATGTTTCACACACTGAAATACGCTGATAAATTTGTTCCATTCTGTTTCCGTTAGATACACCATGTTGCGAGGGACATGAAATGTACTCTTTTTACGTAACAGCACCATCTTCTCTTCAAGGACTGTACGCATCACCACTTCATGATTTGAGCCTAATGATTTGACTATGGTCACATTTAGCTCATCATGAAAATAATCGTTCATTTGGTCGATTCGTGAACATAATATTTGCCATTCTTCACAGGTCAGTTGTACACCAAATTGTTCTGCTTTGCCCAATCGAATCACTGGTTCAAATGTTCTAGCACTGATACCAATCATCACATGCTTTGTTTGAAATATATTTATTGGATAATAGCTTGCGAAGATGAATTCTTTATCGTTAGAAGTACACATCTTTCCTCCTGAAAAGCACTTGCTCAAATGATTTCGTGGGATGACACTGTATTTGCTGGTTTATAGTTATTGCTGACGTCATAGGAAAGGAATGTGCTGACGTTTGAATTCATGATTTCATCACAGTTGCTGACCAACCAAATTCATACAACTATGTCTGACGTCAAAGGAATGTGCTGACGTTTGAATTCATGATTTCATCACAATTGCTGAAGAATCTGGCTGTGTACTAAATTCAAATTGATGACTTCGACCCATGAATCCTTTGTAACATAAAGATACAGATCCAGTATTTAAGAAACGTAACAGTTCTTCTTGTTTTGATGCTTCCATGGGTAAATATCTTGCTGGTAAAATTATATTCTTATCATTTTCAAGCTTCACTACGATTCTTAATCCAAACTTTGTAGGGATCATTTGGCTAGCTAAGATTCTATAAGGTACATTCTGTTGTAAATCAGTAATCTTGGTAAATGATTTCATCACATCACGTGTGTTTAGAAACTGCAGACAAGTAGCCATGATGACGTTATCACGAATACTAACTCGAACGATACTTATATATGATGCAAAACTGATGACGTTGCATTATCATGTTCTGACGTGTACTATTGCACCACAATGTTGCCAGAGGTTTTAGTTCTAAACAGTTCCGATTCTTTACTAATGAGTGCACAAACTTTAAAAATGTCAACCCAAACTTTGAAACAAAAATTTAGAACAAAATTTTGAAACGAAAAAAATTCAAACAAAAAATTTCAAACGAAAAAAATTCAAACAAAATTTTGAAACAAAAAATTTCAAACAAAAAATTTGGAAACGAAAAATTTCAAACAAAAAATTTTAAACAAAAATTTCAAACGAAAAATTTTTAAACAAAAAATTTCAAACGAAAAAAAAATCTCAAACAAAATTTTGAAACAAAAAATTCAAACAAAAATTTGAAAGCAAGAATTTTCAAACAAAAAGTTTCAAACAAAAAAATTTCAAACTAAAAAAATTTTACGTTTCACGGTTAACCGTCAAACTTTATCCGGTTTTCAACTATTCGATTAGCAAATAAACGGTTTTGATCATATTTATCAGTGAGTGCAAAATGTTGAACGAAACCAAGATTTTTAAATGTTAAACAAAACTTAAAACTGAATGCTGCAAAGATTTGAAAATCATCAACCAATCAGATTGCACGAAAGATAGTGATCAACCAATCAGATTGCAGGAAAGATAGTGATCATCCAATCAAATTGCATTAACAATAACTTTGCTAGTGTCAGATTACATCACCTTATGATTAAATTTCAAACTGTTGTAGCATGTATTGCCTTTCGTCTATGAGTCATAAGATTCAATAAGGTTAGCTATCAGATTTCAAATCAATCACCACCAATGATCTTAGACTATGAGCTGTGACTAAAGTTCAATGTATTGTTTCAAATTTCGCACCTTATGTTAAAATTCTGTTTATCACCATTCCCAAATTGAAAGAATACTTCTCTTGATATACCTAAGTCTTAGAGTTAATCATATCATTATATGTTCAATAAGGTCAATAATGTCCATCAATTGTTTACCTGAGTAGAACCAACTGTTTTCTAGAAGTGTGTGTACTCAAACTTAAGAAGTACCACAACAAAGCAATCAGATTGCACGAAAGATAGTGATCAACCAATCAGATTGCAGGAAAGATAGTGATCATCCAATCAAATTGCATTAACAATAACTTTGCTAGTGTCAGATTACATCACCTTATGATTAAATTTCAAACTGTTGTAGCATGTATTGCCTTTCGTCTATGAGTCATAAGATTCAATAAGGTTAGCTATCAGATTTCAAATCAATCACCACCAATGATCTTAGACTATGAGCTGTGACTAAAGTTCAATGTATTGTTTCAAATTTTGCACCTTATGTTAAAATTCTGTTTATCACCATTCCCAAATTGAAAGAATACTTCTCTTGATATACCTAAGTCTTAGAGTTAATCATATCATTATATGTTCAATAAGGTCAATAATGTCCGTCAATTGTTTACCTGAGTAGAACCAACTGTTTTCTAGAAGTGTGTGTGTACTCAAACTTAAGAAGTACCACAACAAAGGAAATGAATCCCTGTACACTACCTCATCAAGGACAATCACGTGGTACAACGTCTTGCTTACGTTTATATTTGGCGGGAATAATCAAAACCAATGACGCATTATCAAATTATCCTACAAAGTTTCAATGTACCAATGTCCTGGACTCCTAATCCCATCATAGGTCAATAACTGATCACGTGATCATAATGATTTACCCAATGAATGAGATACTATCCAATTACCAATTATTGATACGACAATAAAAAATGTACCCCTTCCAAAATTTAAGATTGGTACACAAATACACCTGTGTCTTATGAAAAAAAGTAATAAATCCTGTACTTATTCAATAATAAAGCCGGTCAATAACATTTAAATTTTGAATATTTGCCCATAAGAGGAACATCAATGGGTCCTACAAAACGTTTACCGAATTTTGTTATTTGATAATTCCCAAATTTAAAAAGGGAACATAAACATATAAAGGTAATAAACCTCTGTACATATCCATATAACATGCTAAATAGGGGTCAATAACCTCCGAAATTTGATTTTTGGTAGTTCTTTACCTATGAAAAGGGAACGATGTGGACCATCCAAATTTATAGTGGTACATATTGGAGACCTGTACTATGATACCAAATGCTTATATTAAACAATTTCTAAAACCGAGTGGATGAGCCAAGATACCCCTCCCAAATTTTTAAAGGATGCATCAATGTACCCATATCTTATGATAGGAAATGAACCTATATACATGACCATATAACCATATAAGGTAATAAAACCTCATCAAAGGGGCACAAATGTACCTATGTCTTATGATAGGGAATAGACCCCTATACATAACCATATAAGGTAATAGGACTTCATCCAAGGAAATAAATTGGGCCAAAATACCAAACACGTGGTACAACGTATTGCTTACGTTTATATTTTGGCAAATTTGTACCCCTAGAAGGGAACAAGGAGGACCACCCAAATTTATCATAATACATGTTAGGGTGCAGTACTATAATACCAAATGTTTAAATTGGTCAATTTCTAAAATTTAAGGGGTGGACCAAGGTGCCCCTCCCAAATTTTTTCAAGGGGTGCACAAATATACCCATATCTTATGAAAGGAAATGGACCCCTATACATAACCATATAACCATATAAGGTAATAACACCTCATCCAAGAGGATAAATTGAGCCAAAAGACCAAACACGTGGTACAACGTATTGCTTACGTTTATATTTTTGGCAATTTTGTACCCCTAAAAGGGAACGAGGTGGACCATCCAAATTTATCATAATACATATTAGGATCCAGTACTATGATACCACATGTTGAAATTAAGCAATTTCCAAAATTAAAGGGGTGGGCCAACGTACCCCTCCCAAATTTTTAAAGGAGTGTACAAATATACCCATATCTTATGAAAGGTAATGGACCCCTATACATGACCATATAACTATATAGGATAATAACACCTCATCAAAGGGGATAAATTGGGCCAAAAGACCAAACACGTGGTACAACATATTGCTTACGTTTATATTTTGGCAATTTTGTACCCCTAGAAGGAAACGAGGTGGACCACCCAAATTTATCATGATACATATTAGGATCCAGTACTATAATACCCAATGTTGAAATTGGGCAATTTCCAAAATTAAAGGGGTGGGCCAACGTACCCCTCCCAAATTTTTCAAGGGGTGCACAAATATACCCATGTCTTATGAAAGGGAATGG
The DNA here is from genome assembly GCF_964235325.1 of Thermobia domestica. NCBI lineage: Eukaryota > Metazoa > Arthropoda > Insecta > Zygentoma > Lepismatidae > Thermobia > Thermobia domestica. Next base: position 35,789,377 of record NC_137467.1, read on the forward strand.
ACCCCTGTATACGCCCATATAACTATATAGGGTAATAACACCTCATCAAAGGGGATAAAATCGACCAAAAACGAAACACGTGGTATAACGTATTGCTTACGTTTATATTTTTGGCAATTTTGTACCCCTAGAAGGGAATGAGGTGGACCACCCAAATTTATCATGATACATATTAGGGTCCTATACTATAATACCCAATGTTGAAATTGGGCAATTTCCGAAATTTAAGGGGTGGGCCAAGGTACCCCTCCCAAATTTTTCAAGGGGTGCATTAATATACCCATGTCTTATGAAAGGTAATGGACCCCTGTATACGCCCATATAACCATATAGGGTAATAACACCTCATCAAAGAGAATAAATTAGGTCAAAAAACCCCGAAATTTGAATTTTTGGCAATTTTTTACCCATGAAAGGGAACGACATAGACACCCAATACTGATAGATGTACATACTATGGTTCTAGGCTACCATACCAAATTTTTAGATTTGGCAATTTCCAAAATTTAAGGGGGGTGGTCCTAGGTACCCCTGCCAAAATTTAGGGGGTGGGCCAAGGTACCCCTGCCAAAATTTAGAGGGGGTGGTCCTAAGTACCCCTAGGTCATTGACCCCGGGCCAGGTCATTGACCTTTCACCCCGGTCATAAAAGAGAGTGAGGATGAGTCATTCGCGCCAACGTCGGGGACTACTACTGACACATTTTTTTAGGGTAGTAGGGGACTTATACAAAACGGAAAGGTAAGTGGAAGTGATTTATGTGAGAAAAGAAAGTGAATTGTTGGTAACGAAGATAGAAAACAACGTGACACGCGGGGCTCTAACCCGCCTTCACTCGCTAACGCTCGCTCTGTAATGCTGACTGAATTTAATGTTGGTAACGTAATTTAACGTATGAAACCATAAAACAACCGCATCGGAATAGAATATCACAAAAAAGTAGGTGCAAAACCTGGCCCCCAATGCTAAAGAACAGCCAAAATTAGCAAAGTACTAATTTACAAATGATGAAAACGAACCAATTGTAAAGTAATTTAAAATTATGTAGAAATAGAGATGAAGTACTATTAATAAACCCTGAACTACCCTTAGTAATAGACGTCGGTCTGTCTCCTCTTTCTGACTCGAATTTCTGAAGAGGTAATCGGGCTTCTTTTTCATGTGAATTAAGGCATGAAATTTCGAGAAATGGGCAGGAAGAAAGGTCGTGTCTTGCAATGTTACATGCAAAATTATAAAGATAAGAAAGTATCTTGCAAATATTGTGAACATATATATTTATTTGCAATTGTTGACAAAATTGTTTATAACATTTAAAAATTTGGGTTAAGTTTAGAGTTTCCCCTCCGCTTTTAATAAAAATCTGGAAAATTTACAGGAGAATTGAGGTAAGAAATGATAATTTGAAGTTTTTATTTGATGTTTAGGAATGTAAGTTCCGCATGAGAGTTATGTTTAATACGAGAAAAGATATGTGGAAGTTAGTACTATTTACCGGATGCGGAAGCATTCGCGGAAGGTTTCAGTATCATGGTAGTTGTAAAATAAGGCGAATATGGCGAACAGGTGTAACGGATGCTCAAAAATAATGAAGAAAACCTTTTAAATTGTTGTGAATCCCACGGAGTACTAAAGATAAGTGAAATGTAACAATTTTTAATACTTTAAGCACTGTTTTTTGTATGTTGCAAAGTCCAAGGGCACCTTCAGACTGCAGGTGGCAACTCTAAACTTAATCCAAAAATTTAATATGTTTATAATATCAGTAGTAGAGTCAAGTTTAGAAAAGCCACTTCCATGTAAAATTTAAGCTGTTTAGCGGTTTAAAAGTATGTATACTTACTATACCATTTTTGAAACATATTTACTTTCATAGGACCCTATTGTAAATAAATATCCATTTATGCGTACTCTCTAATTATAATAGAATATAATAAAATATTGTATCATGAGGGATGTCCTAGATAGAGATGCAAGGGCTCGGAAAAAAACCGGCTTTTTTGGGAAAAACTCGTTTTTTTCTGCTTCGCTTTTTTGCTTGGGAAATTTTGGACTTTTTTGAAAATTCTGCTTTAAATTGATAAACCAGATTTTGTTTCGCTTCTCTACAACACAAAAAGTCATTTAATTAGTGGTTGATGCCGATAATAATATAAAACCTCCAAAATAAACCATGAATTTTGGGAAAGATATTTCAAACAGTTTTACTTCTCAACATATTTACATTATGAATTCCAAAGGATTAACCAATGTATATAATAAGATTTTTTTTAACCTCCTACATACAAAAGTAAGCAGGGATGGCAAGAGCCATGGTTGTTTTTGAAAATGCCAAAAACCCGTTTTTTGGGGGGAGTTTAAACTAGGCGTTTTTGGTTTAAACGAGGTTTTTTGATTTAGATATTTTGCTTTATGTATTTATATTACATATTGACAGAAATAAGTTTGTTTCGCCTTGGTGTTACTATGCAACAACGGGGTTATGCTGGAAGAGGTCACATGAGCTTAAAGAAGTCCAGTCAGTAAATTTCTTAAATTGAGAAACTCCCCCCTAGCCATCGGGAAAATCCCGTCATTACTCTAAATGTAAAACAATAACGGAAAAAATTCTGTTATTGCTTTGCGTGTAAAATTTAAAGGTCAACGTATCATAATCAGTACGCTAAAACTGAGGTATTAAATTACAAATTTATTGCGTACATATCATTGAAAGTACAATCCAAGCTAATGTTGGAAGCTACGTAGGCAATCGATAAATTTTGTCAATTTATATCAGTATATTTAAGCAACCTTGGCTTCTTTATAAAACAACAGGCACTCAGGCATGCAGAAATATACAATTTAGTTTCGTTTCGTATGTTCAGGCTTAACATCCTTACGTAATACCGAGGTTATCAAGGAGAAGACTTTCGCTTAAAGTGACATCCGAACCGCTACTTTGTTTACGCATGAAAGAAGGGTTGTGGTTCGACCGAGAATTGAACATGGGACAGCTTGATTAAAAGGTGAAAAGGAAATAAAACTAATGCAGATGGTTTGATGTATGGAAACGTCACCATGAAGTTCACACGATTCGCATTTTTCGTACCTTTTATTTATTTATTTATTTTTTTTGGTTTAAACCAGTTGTTTATTTCAAAAAAAGAAGAAAAACAGCTGGTGTAAACCAGCCAACCCTAAAAGTAAATACTTCTTTTAAAAAAATACTGAAATAAGTAGCAAAATTCTATGTAGTATTTTTACTTCAAAATATTCCATACCCTCTTTTTGGAACAAAATAAAATTAAAATAAAACAAGAAAAAATACTTAGATTTATATGATACACTTAAAGGCTGCACACCTAGAGCTTTTGGTTTTGTATATTCTTGAAATTCTACAGTTTTATATAAGCACCATCACGGTTTATTCAGTCCTCAAGTTTTCTGTATTTTTAACAAGAGGGATTGAACATGAAGGGTGTGAAATAAGAACATGGTAACCCATAATTTTACTATTTTAAGAAATTAGAAATTTTCTGCTGCACAATCCATTTTGAAAGTCGAAAAGCTGATTTTTCACATAAGTCTATACATGAGGGATTAAACGAAGCGGTATGCGTTGCTGCCTATCTGATGCTGCGTAACTCAGCAATTGAAAATTTGTTAGTTACCATATTCTTGGCTCACACCCTTCATATCATTATGGAACTCTCCCCACCCCACCAACACACACACACACAAAAAAAAGGACTACGGAATATATTTAAGTTAAGATAAATACAACTGCACAATAAACATGATTGACTGGAGCTTTTGCGCTTCTATCGAGAAGTCCGGAATTCAACTCAGCATTCGACCATTGTGACAAAACTTTTCTTCATTCCATCTATGAAGTAGAAATAGTGCGTGTACTGTGAGTTGGCCGACTTCATTTCTTATTGTTTTTAAATCATTATTATTACTAATTAACAGTAGTGACGGTTTTGCGAGGGTTAGGAGGGCGGTCTTTCGGACTGAAGCCTGTTCCCCAAAATTACGGAATGTCTAAAACAAACGAAATATCTATTAGTTATGCCTTTACTCATAAACTTTAAGCTGCCGTCAAATAAAAATTACGAATGTTTAGAGAAACTAAACATTAGTAAGAAAAAACCCTCCCAAAATACTTTTCTAAATCCGCCATTGATTCTCAGTATAAAATGGTCTTCAAGGTTGTATCCGGAAGATTATCGCTAAATATATAAATGAAACGAAATACAGTATTAGTTATGCCTGTACTCATAAACTTCAAGCTCCTCCCAAATAAAATTAGGAGATTTTAGAAAATGAAACAATCAGAGAAACCCGTCCCAAAGTACGTTTCTAAATCCGCTACTGATTATTTGTATAAATTAGTATTCAAGGTTGTATCCGGAAAATTATTGCTAAATCGTTGCACAGCTACAGTATAACAGAAATGTGGAAGTACGGTTAGACGGATATATTGAAAAACGTACGCTTTGACGGATATATAGAAAAACGTAAGTTTAACTTCTGCGTTAGAAGCTAGAGTACTAAGCTCTTAGAAATGAAACAGACGACAAACTGAAATGATATCGAGAAAATATATCGATAACTCAAAAGTTAAAATAAAGTTAAATAGCCTCTAAAATTGCCCTCAAATACTACATTCTTCATGTTAGCTTTAATTCGTAAAACATGTGCTCCATCTTGATGGTGAATTTTAGAGCGAAATATGGCATTTAGGTCATGGAATTCTTATCTAAGTATAGAATATACTATAAGAAAGCTATTTAGATAGAAAAATCATGAAAATGAAAAAAGCCAAAATTTCCAAAATTCTCGTTTTTTTTCCAAAAAGGCCGGCTTTTTATGTGAAAAAAACCATCGATTCAAAAATGCCGGCTTTTTTGCATCTCTAGTCCTAGAGGGTATGGTGTCGGGAAAGAGAGGGTGGGAGCGAAGGAGACTACAATTAATGGATGATATAAAAACAGAAAGATCATACGCGAAGACGAAGAAGTTAGCGGAGGACCGTGGAGCATGGAAGCTTCTCAGCTGCGGCAAGTGATCTGCCAATAAAGGCAGAATACCTATGATGATGATGATGATGATGATTAATAAAATAACTTAACCGTTCATAATATACATTTTAAAGACTCCTCTGGGGATAACTGTAATAACATACTGTGATATTAAAACTAATTTATCTTTGAAATCATAATGTAATAGAATGCAATTTTTGTGATTGTACATAAATTCCCGGAAAATTCCCATTTTGGGGAATCTTCCTGGAAATATTCCCGAAAAATATATTCCCGGGGATTTACCAATCGCAATTTCTGACTCTAATTTCTGAAGAGGTACTCGGACTTCTTTTACATGTGAATTAACGTATGGAATTTCGAGAAATAAGTAGAATGAAAGGTGGTGTATGGCAATGTTACGTGCTAAAATATAAAGATAAGTAAGTATCTTGCAAATTTTCTGAACATAAATATGTATGCGCAAATGTTGATAAATTGCTAAGACATGTATCTTCTAGCATTTATCCAATATAATTGGTTTATAACATTTATAAATTTAATGTGTTTATAATATCAGTAGTAGAGTCAAGTTTAGCAAATCCACTTACAGATAAATTTAAACTGTTTAGCGGTTTAGAAGTATTTGACTTACTATATATTTTTTTCACACATATTTAATTGATAGAACATATTGTAAATAAATATACATTTATGCGCACTCTCTAAATATCCTACATTTTAAAGAATTCTCTGTGGACAACAGTAATAATATGCTGTGATATAAAAATTAATTTAACTTTCAAATCGTAATATAGTAACAGAATGCAATTTTCTTACTGATTGTACATAAATTCCCGGGAAAAATATCTTCCCGGGAATTTACCCATCACTAGGTATTTACCCCTTTTGTATTTACCTACTCAAAAATGGGTATTTTACGAAAGTTCAATTATTATGAAGTTTTAAGAATTGTTAATCATATCAGTGACGTTTTGCTGTATTTTGGGGTCTCTCGAGCGTTATTTCTAATTCATTCAGTATAATATGCAAAATCACTTTCATCTAGTGATGGGTAAATTCCCGGGAAGATATTTTTCGGGAATATTCCCTGGGAAGATTCCCGGTAATATTCCCAAAATGGGAATTTATCCGGGAATTTATGTTCAATCAGATAGAAAATTGCATTCTACTACTGCATTATGATTTCAAAGTTTAATTAGTTTTTATATCACAGCATATTATTACTGTTGCGCACAGAGGATTCTTTAAAATATATATTCTGAACGGTAGTATATTACTTTAATAACACTTTAATATATTTAGAGAGTACGCATAAATGTATATTTATTTACAATATGTTCATCAATTAAATATGTGTCAAAAAATTATAAAATAACAGTTTAAATTTATATGTAAGTGGATATGCTCAACTTGACTCTATTACTAATATTATAAACACATTAAATTTATAAATGTTAGAAACCAATTATATGGGCTAATTGCTAGAAGATACATGTCTCACCAATTTATCAACATTTGCACATATATATTTATGTTCACAAAATTTGCAAGATACTTACTTATCTTTATATTTTAGCACGTAACATTGCCATACACGACCTTTCATTCTACCTATTTCTCGAAATTCTATACGCTAATTCACATGTAAAAGAAGTTCGAGTACTTCTTCAGAAATTCGAGTAAGAGAGAGGAGACAGACCGACGTATATTACTAATGGTGGTTCAGGGTTCATTAATAGTACTTCATCTCTATTTCTACATAATTCTAAATTACTTTACAAAATGGTTCCTTTTCATCATTTGTAAATTAATACTTTGCTAATTTTGGCTGTTCTTTAGCATTGGGGGCCAGGTTTTGCACCTACTTTTTTGCAATATTCTATTCCGATGCGGTTGTTTTATGGTTTCATACGTTAAATTACGTTACCAACATTAAATTCAGACACCATTGCAGAGCGAGCATTAGCGAATGAGGTTGAGTTAGAGCCCTGCATGGCACGTTGTTTTCTATCTTCGTTACCAACAATTCACTTTCTTTTCTCACATAAATCATTTCCACTTGCCTTTCAGTTTTGAATAAATCTCCTACTGCCCTAATAAAAATGTGTTCCATACTTTCTTGACTACTTGAACATCACTATCACCTCATTTCCTCAGTAAATCATCCTACTTTTTTCTAGGTTTGGCCCCTCTAATTCTGAACAATTATTTGCTTTTTAGTGCAAATGGAAATGGAACTTAAAAAACATATCATTAGTTATATAAAGTACCGTCAAATAATTTTAAATTTTTTAACCTCCAGATTCTTTAAAGCCTAGAAATATATCATAATATATTAAAATAAAGTAATTAGTCATATTGTTCTTATAATTTGGAAGATAAAGCAAAGAAATGGAAATAAATTCCTTCCCGGGAATATATAAGCCAGGAAAAAAAACCGGGAATATTCCCATTTTTTAAATTCCTTCCCACCGGAATATTCCCACTGCCCATCACTACTTGTGTCTCTGGCGGGGGTTGAGGGAGACTCGTTCCACCAATATTTTCAAATACAAAATATTCAATATTTTATTCTAATTTAATTTATTTCCTAACGAGAGAGTAACATATAAATAATAATAATATTTATTTGCAATTTTTAAATTTTCAAATACTTGAAATGTTTCACAGGCAACAACTCAGACACCCAACACAAATAAAAGATAAACGAAAGCTGGATCATACATCTAAAGCATTAGGTATCACAGGCTACAACAAATTGAATAAAGAAGAAAAAAATTATCAAATTCTTTCCGAGTCGAACAATATGGAGTTCAAGTTAATCATGTAAAGATTGTGCCTTATGTCTACTAGTTTCGAAATTAAAATTACATTTTAGAGTAGTTTTATCATGAAAGGAGGTTGGTGTAGTCGTGTTTAGTCTATTATATGAAAAAAAATGGTGAGAAAACATTACATCAATTTCCATTAAATGTAGTTTTTTTTTTAAACTTTTTATCGCTTCTTAGGTTCAACATTACTATTTAGGATTTTTGATAGAATCTTCATATTGATGTTTCTTAAAACAAATACCGACGTATGTAACATTAACGAAGTCTTACAGGAAGTGTTGAACGAAAGTCTTGCCAAAGCGATCTTCGTTAGTGGGTGTTCCCTGTCACTTGTTGAAAACACTTTGAGGATTTTTTTTAAAGAAAATTCGTCCTTCTTATGCTGTCCCATTAAAGTATCGCCTGACAACGAGTTACTTGGATGCTCAATACAGTGAAATGCAAGAAGTTAAAATGGCGTTTGAGGAATTAAAAAACCAACATGTACAGTATGACAGTTGGAGAATTTGAGAAATCATTTATTTCGTAATTTCAAAGCCTGAACTTGTTTGTTGATTTCGCGTTGTCAAAAGAAAATATACACGCTACATATTATTTACCTGAAGAGATTATGAATGTTCTGTAAAAATATAACGCTGAATTTTTTTTAGTAATCACAGGAGAACCGCGTCCAACATGAGAGCAGCTTTTAAATTAATAAAACAGAAGTATCTTAGCATAGTATCTTTGGGTTGTTTTATTCATCTCCATTTCCTTTTTCTGACATCATCGGATGTCCATCGGTAGAAACATTACTGGGAAGTGTATTTGATGTTAAAACAATCAAATATAGCCATCATTTGCAAGCACTATTTACACAAATCTCAAAGGAGAAAAGGGTTACAATTTCGTTAAAATTGCTTGTAGGGACAAGGTGAAGAAGCCATTTACACTTCTCCAAAGTTTGCTTGTCAATACAACTGTGCTTCAGACGCTCGCTGTGAGTGAGGAATCGTCATTACCTTCAGAAATTCAATCAGTATTCTGGGTTTATATTGAAAAAAAAATGTAGCAATTTTGAAACCTGTAATGCATTTGATTAATTGCTTTCAGCAAAATGAGTCTCAGACACTGTGCACTCAAAATTCCAGAACCTTCATCAAACTCTGACATAACAGTTACTATCGCCAATCCTTTCGAAAAAGAAGAACAATGTCTAATGGAAAAATTTAAAAGAAAGAAGTGAATTCGGCTTGGGTCCAGTTCATGTGGCTGTAAATCTCCTCAATCCCACTTTTCAGGGGTACAAATTGACCGCTGAAGAATTGTCTGATGAAGTTAACTTCGTTTGTAAAGTTGCAAAACAAATGGGATTGAATTCTGTTTTACTGGGAGCACATTTGATTGACTATAGGGACAAGGATGGAATATGGGCAAGGAAGCTTTTGCATGATGGAGTGGAATAAATGAGCTCACTACTTTGGTGGAGAGGGTTTCGAGACATCACTGTATTAGCTGGTGTCGCCATTCGAATCATTTTAGTGCTTTGGTTACATCTGCTGCCACAGAAAGAACTCTGTCTACATTTAGTTGGACCAAAGCAAAACAATAAATCGTTTATCATAGGAGAGGGCAGGGAAACTAACGTATCTTTCATATAACTGGAAGCTTTTAAATAAGAAACTGCCTGAAGTTTCACGGATACAACACTGAAGACCACGGTCATCAAGGAAGAATTCACCAGATGTTGGCATGGAATAGAACAAAACACCAGAGACATTGGAAGAAGATACAGAAAAAATGAGTGGCACAGTCTATAAATATGTTCTGTAGGAATATAATTTGATAACGAATTCGCGCAGTATTTCTTATAATGTTAGTATGTGTATAATCGGCAAAGACATGTAAGTGGCAAATATTGTCAAAAGAGCAGTAAATAAGAATAATTAAACAAAATAAAACTTTCTTGTCTATTTAGCTACATTACGTTTTACTCAGTCTAATTTTCGTATTTATAATTCTTTTTCTATGAAATTTACCACAAGTAGGGTTTATACATTTCCCGATTATACACGCGGCATCAGTATTAAAAGTACCCTGCAAAATCATTATCAAATTATATTCTTACATGAAGATAGTCATAGATATGCGACAATCATATTGGACATGAGTGTACGCTTTATAATAGTGAGTATGCACTTTTTATAATAGTTGAGATCGTAACGAAAGGAAAATTTTTATATTTGAATGAACAGAGGAAGAACGTAAATATTCTAAAATCATTCTCAATACGTTTTTTTTAATATTTTACTCGAGGTTTCTTCGTAGTTTGTTATTAAAATACTTACCAACATATCCTCAATTTATTTTCCTAACAAACCAATGTAGTAAAGTAGTTTAGATTGATTGGGCCTTCAGTGTTTCATGTAAGTCCCCTCTCCCCGTTACGAAATCCTGGCTAAACGAACCAGTATATGTTCCAGTAAAATAGTTTAGAATGATCGAGCCCCTGGTGTGATGACCACAGTGTTTCATGTCACGGAACCTCCTCTTCACGAAATCCTGGCTACGTGCCTGCTCCAAGTATTGTAGAGATTAATTCCTCTTCTTTACTGAATAATTTAATACTGAATATTTAATATTTCAGTTAGTTACTATATAGCTTAACGTTGTTCATCATATTAATATTTTAAATACGCTATTGCAATAAATATTTTTACAAAGCATTATTGTTAGTGTTAAACTCCATTTAGTGTATACTACTAAAAATCAGGAATGAGTTATTTAAGTGTTTTATAAAGTGTTATTTCTTATTTTATGGATAATTTTCTCCGAACAGCATATTTAGTAAATAATTTGATCGACCAATTTATTAAATTTGGTTACTTTGATTATTCTACAATTTCCGTAATCATACAATAATTTCTGCAGAATGGCAAATTAGGTAAATGTGTAATTTGTATAGTTTCTAAGTATTTTCTAAGACTAAAGCCGATTTTCTTTACTTTGATATAACTATATCAAAAATTTAGTAATTACAGTGTAGTTTCTTAAACAGATTTAATTTTCTAATTCAGTAAACCAGGATTAAAATATAAGAAACTGATTGGTCCAATTTTTTGCATAATTGGCAATTCAGTACCTCTCATTGTTTATAGATAAAATACCAAAAATAACATTATTTTGCGTGAACAAAGTAACCAGATGTATTTGGAATATCAGTTCAGTTTTTTTTTAAATTATTAAAAAAGTTGTTTTTCATGAGTATTATTCAAATTTTTTAAGGTAATGTAAATTTCAGATTTTTAAAATAGGAAAGCAGTTATTAATAATTCATTTTCCGCAGTTTGGTAAACTAAAAGAAAAAGTGGTTGTTCATTTTAGTTATAAAGATCTGCTGTTACTTAAATAGTTTAGTTAGTGTTTATCGGTGGCTTGAAAAATTGGAGAGAGGTATTGGGAGATAAAAAAAGATGCACCAGATCGAGAAAAATGGAGAAAGCAGTTTCATCAGACGTGAACCTAAGGAAGAACTTAAATTCTATGTAATTGATACCAGGAGCTGTTGGCCGACAGGATACTTAATAATAGTGTTTGGTGACAACGCACTTAACTTTCTTTAGTCGTCGTTATATTCAGTCATAAATTTTATATTTTCGTGTTGGTTTGGTCGTCTATCGAATTCTATTGCGTAGCTGATTGGACACCTCAGAGGCACACTAAGGTAAGAATTCACGGGATAGAATTGACAATTACTTTCCAGCAAGGGTAATAGAAGGAAATTTAGTATAAGTAGAAAGAAAAATAATGGTGAGTAGCTAGGAAATCCGTACTCTGTTACTTAATAAATATCAAATTCATTCTTTAATTACTAGAAAAAAATGATTAATTAAATGGTCATTTAGCGCTCCTGTAGCAGGTAATACAGATGACCATTATATTTTTCATTGACAACGATAAAATCTAATTATTGGTAATTGAAACATAGAATACCCACTAAAATACCCATTTTGGGTAAATACTCGAGTATTTACCCACTGAACTAAATACCCAGGTATTTTACATCCCTACCCATGAAATATAGAACAATCATGTATGGTGCAGAAGCCTCCTGGTTACAAATATACAGGCAGTTTTGGGCGTAGTTGGTGGTAGGTTCATACTAGTAGAGGCTCCAGAGTTCCCTAAGAGGCAAGATGTCGGTTTCATTTTATTGTGAGTTTAGTGTTTCTTTCGGCAACTAGGCCGTATAAGTCGTGGACCTACAGCTTAACGTGGGATCCGAACCACATGGGCTTCTGCCAAGGCGCGTACACTAACCGCTTAGCAACGAGGAACATTGGAAAATTATATCGACAATGGCGGCGAAACTGTTTCCTGTCTAGCTACTTCAGTGATTCTTTTTTCTTTGAAGACATTCTTTAAATTATAACGTGCCGCAAATACTACAGAAAAGTACCAAATTACCTAATGCATAATTATATCCACAGTGTACTACATGTTACATAACTATAGACCTTCTTAAATATTTTACTCAGCACAGTGGCGGATCTAGCTGGGGCCGGGGGGCTAGCCTCCTCCCATTTTTCAGAGTTACAACAGTAATTTAAGGCATTCCTTATATATTTTTGAAAGTTTATAGTAAACTCATGAATACCTACCATAGTCTGGGTTCTTGCTGCCCCCCCTAGATTTTATCTTCTAGATCCGCCACTGACTCACCACAAAAATTCAAAAAATGGGAAACTGTTTGTGTTGCAAACTCTGCTTGACATTCCTCCTGTTCCAATTTCGTAATTGACTTCAGCGCGAGAGAATCCGTTTTTTTTTTAATTTTTGGGCGAAAGTTCGTGTGGCTTGGATCCCACATTAAGCTGTAGGTGAATATCTTATTTAACCTTGGTGCTGAAAGAGTTGCTAAACTCCATTTCAATCAATTCCTCAAACGATTGTGCAAAAATCACTTAGTAATATTAAGATACATACATATTAACAGGGTAATTCAGAATGAATCGAAAAAAAAGTAACTAAAAATAATAGTGCAGTGATATTCATCCTTCCCATGGTTGGGTGCAATCCCCCAAAATAATGAATTAATACAATAATTTGCATGCCAATTACATAGCCGGTTATTTGGTAGCTTGTTCTCCCTAGTTTTTAAACACGTATGATTGGCGTCATACAAAAGGCTTGTCTACTGCAGGAAATATACCGTATGTTACTCGAACTTTAGTATGGCACTAATCACGCGTCACAATGAGTCTGAATAATGCTCAATAATCTTTTACGTCTCTCGCTACAATAATGACCTTTAAAAATGAAATGAAATGAAATCTTTGCGTTTAACGTCCCACGATAATCCTGGCTAGGCTAAAGGAGACGGTGATGATGAGAAATGACTGAAATGGTGAAATGAAGAAATTGGGAGGAAACGAGAGAATCCCTAAGAATTTCACGCACATGGTGCTTGTCCACCATAGATCCCACCTGCTGCTATCTAGAGTCTGACAGCGTACCCCATGCATTCAATCGAAAGAGAATAAATTCTTTAGTATTGTCATTAATTATTTTAAAGTGTTATTCGTATTAAGTTATCTCTCACAGTTAGCGTTCTTAAAATCTTAACTATGATATAACTAAAGTTCGATTCTGCATTTGTAATCAAAAAATATTCCCTTCCTCCCCAAATAAAAATATTTCATTGTACAACATGCTTTCAAACACTCCTGGGTCTATGTAGAATACCTTCATTATTACACGAATATTAGCCCAGGGAGCTTAGACAAGACAGAGAAAAAAGGAAAGGAAAACAACTTCGAAAAGTTCCGAACAAGTTGGATTTTTGTGATCTTTATTTTGAGATCCTCAATACATTCTGAAAACTACACTTGACGATTTGAGCTCTGAAATTTGTGGATTAGGGGGTTTGAAGGGAGTAATTTTAATTTTTAGCCTCTCTCTCTCTCTCTCTCTCTCTATATATATATATATATATATATATATATATATATATATATATATATATATATATATATATGAAGAAAATAGTGATGAAGAAAATTGTCGTGTCTAGGATATAGACTGCCTTATAAATAAACAGAAATGATGGAGTGTCACTTTCCGTGCTCAGACTGAAAAATATTGGAAAAATAAACATGAAACGGAAAAAAAAGGTTCGAAATAAAAAGTTAATATTTTGGAGGAGTTCAGTTCATCTGAGGGGATGAAAGCAACATTAAAATCTCAAATAGGGAACCCATTTTGTTTCAGAATTTGATTCTGCGAGAAGAAATATTTAAAAAAAAAATACATTTTCCTCAATTGATAATATTTGGTGCTGTAATCAGTAAAATTATTTCGAATATAATTCTTATGCATTTGTAAAACATACACACAACTAACAGCAGTGCCCGGCTCCACACGACAAGAATAATGTTTATGCTTAATATCTGAAACTAAAGAACTGAACAGAATAAATAGCGACGAACCCCTATTAATTCCATGGCTAGATGATATACATGTCCTTTGCTAAACATTAGCTAAAATGTCATCTGGAATGTCACCAATAAGTTAAAAAGACAAACAAACTATGGTTTCAGCATTAATTTCGGCCATCTTAGACATTGTTTCACCACTTGTATTCTTCCAGAGATATGGTGGAAGACCTTGAACTTAAATGGCATGAGGTATGTCACTATTCACTTCACTGTCCCCAAAAAGTACGGATTAGACACTAATATTGTTTGTTCTCCATTATTTTTCCATCACACGCATCTCACTCTCTACTATGTTATTTGTTTTTTACCCACAGAGTACTTTTTACAGATTGTAAGTTATGTGTGTGAGTTCACTTGTTTTTAAGAATGCGTTTAGAAACTGGGTTTAATCTTCCTAATGAGAATCTCGTGAAATACTCTATTTTTGGCATAAATCTTAAACGACCTTTTTCCCTTTCAAATACACACTTTTTATCCTTAGGATTCGCATCAAAATATCCTACAGCCTCTCCCAAACTATGGTCCCTTTAATGCAGTTACATAATAATATGCCAAGCAGCCAACCTTGACTTGTATACCCGACTATCAAGCAAACACTTTTATATATATAAGACTATGGTATGCAGTCTATGCTTTTTTTATGTTCAGACATAATTCAGTACATATTTTAAAACAACTCATTCTGCTAAAAAAAATCTAAGAATATTTTTTTGTGTAGAATTTTATAAGCTACAATTTTGTACATAACTCTTTAACTCGAAACTTTATTACCTTTAAAATGATAAGGTGAGTCCATTGGACACATCTCGAAAAATAAATCAATTTCAGTAGTTTACTACCAGCATTATAGACGCTACCGTCAATATATCATCCCTTTGTGTACTATCATCGAATAATAAACAAGTATCCCTGATGCATGTGGGAAGTTTATTACGTAAAAATGTGAATAAAACTCAAAATAGCTGCCAAAACAAGTAGAGACTACTGGACTCATTTCATCATTTTGTGATACAAAAAAGACTTATCATTTTAAGGGTTAAAATAACTCAAACTTCATCAGATAAGAAAATGACCATACGAGCTAGTTGCAAAACGTTTAAGAAAGAAATGGTTGGTTTAGTTCAAAGAAAGAAGAATCATAATGAAAAATGTAATGCTATTTAAAAACTGGAAACCCCAAAAAAAAAAAAAAAAAACGGTAAAAATGTTGATCCGAAAATTGATTCTGATGATTCTAACATCAGTGATGTGACTGAGATGCAACTGGAAACTTCAGGTAAGAATTAATTTTGTATCAAAAAAATATATATATATATTTTTCGTTATATTATGAAAATTTTATTTTGCCTGTCTTCCCCACCTCAGTTCTAAATTTTCTTAACCACTTTACACCTTGGCATAGCTAGTATGAAGAGACCAGGGAAAAAGCGCAAGGTATGGCAGTTGCCCGCGTAACTAACTATTAAAGCGTGATACTTCTTGTAACATCAGTGCCGAACGTCAGTGTCTGGGACAATTTGATCTCAATTTGTTCGTCTGTCTGTATGTATGCACCACGCTACAGGGCGCATTTTCGGTCTTTTAACATTAAATTTTGAGAGTAGAAGCACGAGACGTCTGAATTTTCTATATAGATTTTGACTGCCATCCAACGTAAAATTTCACAAGTAGTTCGGATCCCACTTTTAACAAAAAGCCCTGTCTTATATAGCCTTGCTACTGATGCAAGACTGTAATCAATCAAACTAAACAACTAATTTTATGCGTTTCGAACAAACTTGAGTTGGATGAAAAATTTGGCTCCAACTCAGATTTTATAAAATATTTTTAGATATGGGGCATTCAGAACTCAAGGGATCCAAGTCCATTTTCAGAAAAGTGCACTATTGCTCAGCAAATGTAGTATCTTCGTAGCCAAGGGCACAAAGTAAATTAAACAAAAACCACGTGAAGGTGTATGGACTAGAGTTTCATAGGACAAGGGTGTTGATGGAATGGGGAGGAGGGCTAGTTTCCCCCTCCTTGCTCGTATAGGCCTAGTTAAGATATTGTGTACGCGTCATATTGCGTACGCTACAGCGTGGGAATGATTAACAAGTCAAGCGCCGAATGTCATAGTCAATGAAGCATAATTACGTTAAATAAATGCATTCTGTGTCTAAAAGAATACACCGACGGAAAACATATTTTCACAACTATGAATCGGAGATGAAAGAAAGAAAAGCTACATGACAAGATGCAATCTAGAATTTTATATAATCTAGTAGAGAGGGACATTCGTTTGGAGATCATGCGCCCCTTACCCTGAATTTCAGATTTTGGGGGGAGTAATGCAGATTTAGAAACTTTTTGTTGAACAAAGTCCAACATAAAAAATTTGAAGCCCTTACACCGAATAATATGGATTTTGATCAGTTATAATCCATTTCCATTGGTCGTAAGGAGCTATAGAACTAGCCTATATTGCTCTCTCTGTCTCTCTCTCTCTCTCTTTTTTTTCTGCACAAGGATTCCAATGGTTTCTCTACTTTCGAGTTTCGGGCCTGCTTAAAATTCTGGAAATTAGCCCTAAGCAACTTTCCAGGTTTAATCATATGTATGTTCTCCGTATTTATTCAGTGTAAGGACCTCAAGCTTGTTCTGTTGGACATTGCTTATCAAAAGATTTCTAAAACTGCCTTACTACCCCAAAATCTGAAATTCAGAGTGGGGATGGGGGCGGTCGCCCTCCTGTCCCACTGACGCCCCTGTCTAGCGGCTGACATATCAAACTATCCCACGCCCTTTCGCATGGTTTTAGTTACATTTGTTTTCGGCTCTTGACTGCGAAGATATTATATTTTGAAATAGAATTCATTTGCTGAGCAAAACTAAACTTTGTTGAAAATGGGCTCTGAATGCCCCAAATATTACCTTTCTTCAATAAATTATTGGCCAAAAAGACAACCAATTTCATAGGCTTGCAGAAAATATTCTAAAGTTAGCACAACATGAAATGTACTTCAAATATTACTTTTCGAAAATTTATTATTTTAAAATAATTTTGTTAGCATCGGTGTTCCGAAATAGTAATCAAATTTTGCAACAAAAACTTCACCCGCCTCCCCGAAACGCGAGCTTAGCCTCTAAATGCATAACTAGAAAACTTTCAGAAGCGTTAACTCTGAAATGACATGCTTTAGGGCAAAAATAACCACACAACCGTATTTCTGGTAAAATATTTTAGCCTTAAAACATGTAACATGACTCCCTTTGCATTTGAAATTTCGAATACCAATCAAAGATTTCCGCCATGATGCTTGATAGCACCATCTGATATGTCAGACCACTTCCAAGTTTCATCATTCTCCCTCAACCCGATCTCAATAGACAAGGATGGTGAGGACTTTTGTTTTGCCATGTATGTTGATAGATTGTGTGAAATCTTGATAATAAGTAGATTATAAAATTTACCTAAAAAAGTTTAGTACAACCATGAAAGTACTTACGAGAGTCACTGGCAAGAGGGTATAATAAAAGGAGGTAGTGATATGAAATAAGTTGAGAATTACTAATCTATACTGAAATATTCTGTACCCAACAAAGTGTAGTCTTAACGAGAATAAAATAAATGAAAAGATAGGTTGCAAGAGCAAAATAGTCTTAATAAATACGTTATTACATGATTTTGAAATGTGTTTAATATCATGTTTTAAACTGTTCAAAATGTTTGTTTATTTTTGTGTGTATGTTTTAAAGCATGTTTAAAACATTTTGAATATATTTTTCATGTTTTAAACAAATGTTTTGTTCTTTTTTTTTTTTTTTTTTTTTAAAAAACTTTTTTCCCAACCCTGATAACAATATAATTCACCGCAAAATTTGAACTTGTTAAGAATCACAGACAATATTCTAGTCTGTGTTAAAAATGTTTTCGAAACCGGAAATGTGAAATGAAGGCTGTGATGCGATGTTGCTAAGTAGACGCGCTACAGCGAGTGACGTAACTAAGAGGGAAGCGAACAGGGCTTGTGACCCGGGCGCCGGATTAGAGCCGAAAAACTAGGCAAATATTTATTTTCATTATAAGGCAAAGAAAATAGTTTTAGCAAACCAAAGATCATAAAAAATAGATCAGAAACTTAACAGAACAACAACGACTAACCAACCTTAGGATCATATCCATAGAGCATAAGTTAGCTTCAAAGCTCTCATTTGAGAACATTGTAGAAACCTTTGAAGCACAAAGTTCAATTTTAGTTCCAGCTTTTTGGGGTTTCGTTTAGCTTACATCGATTTAAAAGATTTCCAAAATGTCCGAGTATAATAGTCGAGACAACAGCTTGACTGTCTTAATTACATATGCTATTCTAAACCAACATTATATTCCATTCTAAGGCAATATATTCTATTCTATTTTGCAAGAGTGACCTTATACCTCCTGCCTGTATATATTGAAGAACTGAACATCAGTATATACCGTATCTATTATTAGTATTATTATTATATGTTTAATTATGTTAAAATAAGTTGGTTATCCCAGACCTAGATATTATATAATTTACATATTCTAATTAGCATGTAAAAATTATTATTAATGTTTCTAACTGAGGGTTTGTATATTTCATGTATTTTTTTTTTTCTTAGAGCTTCCTAAATTTTTGACAAAAATCTTACTTTTCCTCTTGTTATTCTTGAGAAAACAGTTTATTTCTAGATTTGGACAGCATCTTTGTAGAGGGGAAAGACCGTTTTCTCTTGAAGTATCAATGGATGTTTTGTAAGGGAGGTCAAAGCGTCCCTTTTGGGTAGTTCTCTATAAATACAAGCTAGAGCTGTACTCTTTAACTTCATTTATGGATAAACTTCCCGCTCGACGCCTCGAACATAATAGTTGTCACAGCTTTATGCTGGCTTTTTTGGCTTAGTGATGGCATTATAGGTACGTTAGGTTTCTTAGAAGTTTAGCACTTTTCTGAAACTTAGATGAGTGATTCTGAGACAGCAAATTTCTAAGCTCTTTAAATGAGAGGCTTTATTACTGTGTAAGGTAGGTTTCATAGGGTGGTCCCTACTTAGGATTTTCTTTCTTTTCTGAATTATAAAGAATTTAGTTAAATGTTATTAAATGTTGTTGTATGTGTTTTCTCAATCCTAGTCCTAAATTGGATATTGGATTATTCTTAGAGTTTCTCTGAGGGTTTGTAAGCTCTGAGTTAAGTCTGGTTTCTAACTGAGGGCCAGCTGCAGGTTTATCTGGAATTTACGAGTCCTATGGTTTTTGGGTTCGATTCGAATTTTGAAGGCAGGTGAGGTGATCGGCCTGCCGGATAAAGATTCGTCTTAGTATTGAGCGGTAGAGATTACAGGCCTAGATCGTTTAGTTAAATTTCCTACAATTTAACCAGTTCCGTAGTGAGGAATATATTTATTTCCTACTTGATTAAATAGAGCCTTACCTTAACCCTGCCCAATCCTTGTAAATTGATTAGATAGAATCCTTGTTTTGTGGTACTGCCTCCGAAAGGCCGTACTACGAGTAGGCATTAGGCCATGTTTCTGAAGAAGTGCTGAAGGAAACTTCAAAAATTAAGGGCTCACTGGAAGCCGTGTAAGTAAATGAAAGAATGTGAGTCCGCAGGCCCAAGATTTAGAATGACTTTAGTCAAATGAAGGTTTTCTTTTAATGTTCTGTAAAGAGATAACAGAGTAGGAGCTATATCTCGAATAAGGGCTATAGTTTGGAATATAGTTTCCCGAGGGCCAACTTGGGGACTCGATAGACTCTTCTCGAATTAGAGTGATTCAAAGTAAGCTTCTTCCAAAAATAAAACAAAGACAGGAAAGAATTTAGGACTTATATTAACAGAATATGTTCCCGTGTGTAAATTTTATAGGCTTAATTTTATATCCGTAAACACAGCCGAAAAACTGATATGCTCTGGTTTAACAGGATATTAGAATTTATACGAGAATAATATGTTTATTATATATCTTCTTAAAACATGCAAGATATTCGAAGCATTTACGCTTAAAATAAAATTAATTTGTTGAGGTTGTGTGTAAAGAAGGGTTGCGTAACATACTCGCCATCAGTTAGTACCTATTATTTAAAAGTATATGCATTAATTATTTATTTTCAAGCAAACAAAATACTCAACACAAATTAATAATCTTTTAGTATTCTAAACAGAAAATTTAATGTAATCATTTGTGATGTCTGATTGACACTTATGTCAACGAGCCTCACCACTTTTGTGTCAAGTAGCCTCTTCCCCATACTTTTTAATTGCCATGTTCTCTTAGTAAAATGTTATTTAACAATTTGAGTGTTACTAAATTAAACAAATACATAACTTTATACCTGAAGTCTAATAACAGGGTTAAAAACAAAATAGTTGCCTTAACAACATCATAACCGAGATGTTAAAAATTTAGTTACCTCTACGAGAAACTGTTTTCTTTACACTACTTACGTGTTTGTCTAACGTTCACCATGCAGCTTTCTCAGTAAATGCTTCTGGTAAAAGCGCTCCTACGATGTTTAGTCATCATTGGCAACCTTATAATAAACATTTTATGAGCACTGTGTCAACCTATCTGCCCGTCAACCAACCCCGTTCTCCTGTTGCCCTCTAAACAAACTTAGGATATACGAAGTACAGAAAGTAGAACAAGGAGTTGAATTTTCCCTCTTTCTAACAATCGTTCTTAATGGAATGCAACTCAAAAAACAATATTCTGTGGGACTGTTGAATAAATCATGATATCAATCAAATCGGATAAATCTTACGAGACTTATCGTGGAACACACCGCCAGACAGACAGACACACAAATCCCGATCGGGTCGAATGGTAGAATCGTTTCGGACGCTCGCTTCAATAAAGTAAAAAATATGCTAATACA
This sequence comes from Thermobia domestica, assembly GCF_964235325.1. Taxonomy (NCBI): domain Eukaryota; kingdom Metazoa; phylum Arthropoda; class Insecta; order Zygentoma; family Lepismatidae; genus Thermobia; species Thermobia domestica. The sequence goes on from NC_137467.1 coordinate 35,810,597, forward strand.
CATGCCTTCGGCAAACAAGATCTTGCCTTCAGTGTACGGCTATTAGTTGGGTGGATTTGAATATAGCGTTCTTTTTAACACCAAGGCTATAAGAGATGTGGATATGCGCTTAACGTGGGATCCGAACAACATAAGCACGTGTCGAGAATCTAACTCGTGTCTCCGCGCCAAGAGCTTGTTAATTAAGAATATAGACACAAGGCGGGTAGAATATCGAACTTACCACACTTTCGGATCCCACTTTAAATTGTAAGTATTATCCTATTGGTGGTGAAACAGGATTTAAAAGGAAATCAACATATCAATCAGTAAATTTGGAGGATGAATGAGGATCGAATATTTCTTTTAACACTCTTAATAAATAGTTTATCATAAGTATCGGAAACTTGGCATAAAACAAGAGTTAAATACTTCAGACATCGAATGGGAAAAATTAAGACTAAAGAATATAATGATGATTATTTGTGATTTTACACTACTAGTTTTCTTCTTCTCCTTTTCGCACCCTCCTATTTATTATTATTATTATTATTATTATTATTATTATTATTATTATTATTATTATTATTATTATTATTATTATTATTTGCTAATAAAGTTCCAGAGAGAATACCGTACCATTCAAATGAACATCAACTGTTAGTCTAACGGTGAGTTTCATTATGTACAATAGTGTTCAACAACCTTTACACACTCGCGGCACAGCATAAATTATCCATGATTCCACACAGCCAATGAAACCTCTGTTTCTCTTTAAAACTCATTTTGCGATTATACGACACTATTAATATAAATTCACATTGTAGTCACCTACTGTTACTATTATTAATGTTAAACAAACGGAATTGTGCATATTAATTTATGAACAAAAATAAAAATTTATTGCCAAATAAAAACAATGGATTGAGGAGAAATCTTCGTAGAATAGAACTTTTCGAGAATCGATGTAAGATAAGATTTGTAAAAAGTTACGAGACGAGACAATATAACGTTATTTCTTGTCTCGGCTGATTTAGTAGGCAAAACTAATTACAATTATTAATTAACATTTGATCAGTAGGTCCAGTCTCTAAGAACTCCAACGTTGAAAAGCAAAATGTAAACTTCAACTAGGTTAATCAACAAGTTTATATCTCATTCAGTTTCCATAATTTTCTTAAAAATTATAAACGTCTAGAAGCTATGAGAACTAACTAAAATTAACTAACTCTGTGTCCTACGGAACCCGGAAGTTCAATGACGCGATCACAAAAGCTCTCCACTGACTTCTATCCTTAGCCAACTGAATCTAGTTTTCACTTTGTATTCCTATTTCTGGGATATCCATCTTAATATTTTCCTCCCATATGCGCCTAGGCCTTACTAATAGTCGTTATCCGATTGTTCTTCCAGTTAAGACTTTGAAAGCGTTCCTACTTTCTTCCATTCTGGCTACATCACCTGCCCGCCTGAGCCTCATAGACTTGATGACGCTAACAATTTTTGGAAACCGTATATATTAAGTAGATCCTCGTTATGAGGTTTCTGCTATTCCAGGTCCTCTTGGGTCCGAATATTCGTCTTCAAAGCTCTAAGAACGTAATACAAAAGGCATATTTCGGTACGAAATAGAGTCAAGTCAAGATCTAGATATTTTAGGTATTACCTAATGCCTTTTCTTGTCAAACTGAGGCAGAAAGTGGAGAAATAGAAATCACAATTTGATTCAAATATAGTCTCGCACCTTAATGAGGTGAGGTCTAACACTTTAGTCAAACCCATGTTTCCAAGATGTAGTATCAAACAATGATTTGTTTACTGTTATGAGTCGGTTTAGGTACTCGGCTTGTCTTGTTTTCGTTGGTTGGTTTGATGGTTAAAGTTTACTGTCCGCTTCTATGAACGAAGATATATATGAGATGTAGACCAACATAATTATTTATCCGGAATCGAACCTCCGTAATTCCTTGAACTTTGAAAGCTGTCATGCCAGGAATTACACACAGAACCTCTTGCAGCAAAGGCAGGTTACTATACCAGTTGAAAAGTTTCAGATTATGTAATTATTATTTAATAACATTTCACGATTATATTCCAAGGACGAATGAGCCTTCTACATAATATTTAAACTTTTTATGCAAAATCCAAAACAACATGTATATTGTAACGATCTCGTTACGATGAACATTGGAGAGAGGACAAAAAAGAAGAAAAAGGACTAAAATAATCTTTGTTATTGTAAATTATGCTTTCTTCATGAAAGAGAATGCCTGTATCTATGTATCTTTTTCCTTCTTGTGATTACTTTTTAAAAAGAAGAGAAAAGAAGAAAAGAATGAGTAAATTGCAAGCTGTTTCTATCAGCTGAGTTTGTAGTTACGGAGAGAGAGGGGATGTATTCTGTCATATTGCCTCAAAGCCGATGACGTGTTACGCGTTTCTCACCTGACGCAATGGTAGCGCCAAGTGCTTTGGTGGGTTCGCTCGTTCCTTGTGACGGCGAACTGACCATGAAGTGCCCGGTGCGTGTAGATGTCTGGTATTTGTTGTTCGAAGGAGGAGAATGGCTATATCCTTTTAGCGTTCGATACGGTTGAAAGTGGACTTCAGTTAATGGGACATTTGATTCAAATTTCGATTCATACCAAAGTCTTTGTTGAATTTCATCGCTGTGTGGGAAAGTAATAGGAATGAGAATAGTAAGTTGTTGCTGTGAATTAGTTTTGTGTAATTCCAAAAAAAGAAGTGCTGTGAAAGAACAGTTTTACTTCATGTTCGAAGTGTTAGTCCTGTGCAGATTGTGCCCTATTGTGATTTCCATTGAGTGGATTTTCTTTCTTTACCGATCTTTGTGTTAATTTCATTCTTTTTTGTTCCTCGTTTTTCTGCCGTGTTTCTGACGCACGAAAGAACATATAAAATACATTTGCCTAAGTCTGGTCAAATCGCCGAGTTACCCTGCTCAAGGAAAACCCTTGCTGAAAATATTATATTGCAGTTCTCTATTTGGTGGAATGGGACCGAAGGAAACTCGTGCTTGAACTGACTGAAATATCCCACTTCAGACTTTATTAGCGTTCCGAAGAGTTGGTAGTTGAATGCAATTCACGTAGTGCTTGTTTCTATGAGATACTGTAGAATCTTGCTGAATGGTGGAATGGGAATGTGGACAACGTAAGTGCGTATAGCATTTAAACCATTAGTTTGTCCTAATAAGCTTTGTTCCCACCACCTTTATGAAAGTTCCTTTTTTTCTTTTTCATGAATTCGCTGTTTAGTCAAATGGTGGAATGCGGATATAGGAAGTTGCGAGGCAGAAATTTAGTCAATTGATTAGAAAGAGGACTATCTGTTCTGGAAATATCCTTGTTGGGCCCTATTACAGAATTGTTTAGGATTCTGAGTGTTTGGCATTCAATTGCAATTTGTTGCAAGGGAGTGTTGCAAAGTGCAGCAGTTTGCATGCTGACTGAAAAGCTGTGTTTTTCCATCAAATTGACTAAGGATAGTCAAGACTTCAATACAGCCTGATCAGATTATACAGCAACGACCAAATTATTCTCGATTCCTTCTTTTCACTTGTAAGACGACATGCAGTCCCAGGACCAAATGTACAAGGAGGTAACTATAGAACAGAATGATGTGTGAGGTGAGTGTTGAACTATTTAATTATTATTTTGGCTTGTCCGTTGTGTGTGTTTTTTGATTGTTGGTCGTGTATTCGCATCCATTATTGCTCGTTATAGTCTAATTCGTTACCGATTCTTCTATAGTTATCAAGACACGGATAATTCAGCATTTAACATTTTTGGCTGAGAGCCGATGTTATTATCCTTTAGTCATTTTTCATATTAGTATGAGTGTTTGATATTGCATTGATTTATTTCGTCTCCTGAATATTGCATACAGAGTATATTTAGAATTTGGATTAATATTGAAAAATTGTGATCAAAGTTTAAATGCGTAAGAATTACGGGGTGAGATACTGCGTTATCGTATTCGATATTTGAATTCTAGTTAATGATTCCCCTTGCTAAAACTTTAAATATTTAAGAATTTTTGATATTGAAATTGCATTTAGAATTCATTTCCCCCCAGAATTTAGACTACTTTGAAATTACTTTTATGAATCGCTTATCGTTAATAATTCTGAGGCATTATGAAAAATTAATCTCTCTCTTTAATAGAATATTGAATATAAGTAAATACTTGAATTTTTGAATACTATTTGTAAATTTCGAGAATTGAATAATTTGCCAATTATTGACTTTTTCTAAAATTGAAAGTATTTAAATTGGAACTGAAAATTTGAAACTACGACGTACTATTTATCGACGAAGAATGTATTGTTGCCATCAGATATCTGAAAGATCAGATATCGATCTGTAAATAATTTGTTAATAAATATTTGTTCAGCTGAATTGTGTTTGTTGTCATTTATTAGATTTAAGTATATTTGGTTATTTGTGTGATATTATTCTGATTTATTGGTGAATGCTGAATTATCTATTATTGCCCGAATCCTGCTTTGGATACAAGTTGAGGACATCATCTCGCGTAGATCCCTCTGTAGTTGGTTGAGGGTGTTGCTGACTGGTCAACATATCTTGCGACCATTTTTACCCATGTGTGTTGGACACTTGGCAATTGCTCTGACTTTGACGGCGGATGGGAACGCTACAATATGTACTTAATAATTTCAAATGTTAAACTATAGTATATCTCATTCGTTTAAAAGTTTATTCTTTTCTATTATAGTTCTGGATTATTTATTAACTTATAGATCCCACTCATAATTTTTAGACCAAAGAATGTTTTTAAGAAAGTAATTATATTGTGAAATTAAAAGTGTAATTAGATTTTAAGAACATTAATTAAACTAAAATCTTTCCATAATTTTGCAAACTTTGCTATTTAGCACTTTTCATTCGTTAGCAACATAATTGACTATTTTTCATGTCTTGTATGGTTTTGGATGTCTCAACATTTATATCAAGAGAGACTGCTAACCAATTTCCTGGTCTCTCAAATAGACAATTCATTTGGCATGTCGCATGTGTTTTTGGTTTAAATTACTCCCTTATGAAATATTTTCTGTTCTGAATTATATGAGTCTCTAGAACCAACCATGAGTATTTCTTTTCTTATTTCATAATTTCATTCCAGAAAAAAAAAGTATAGTTCTTAGAGTGGATTCAAACCTTTAACCTAAGATTTATCACTTTCTTAGTCTCCAAGCATTTTAGCACTAGACTATTTTTTTTCACAAAAAAAGTATGAATGAGCTCATATCGAAACCAACCGTAAAATTTCACTCAGAGGAAGGAAGTCCCACAGAAAGACCACACGCAAAAAAGCAGCTGCGTTTTCGAAGTAGAATTAACCAAAATGACAGATTGAAATGTTGCGTATCCATGTCGACAATTGCACAGTACGTTCAGTACTACCCCTTGTAAACGGCCTGCTAATAATAAAAACTCAATAACAACAATGTGGGTACATACTATACCTAAGGGGAAGTCGTATGGTAAGTGAACCTTGACTGCAGCCATCTTGAAATCCGCCATGTTGAATTCATTTCAAGTTTTGTAAATAGGAATAGGGCAATATAATACATGTTTTTCGGGTAGAAATTAAGCAGAGAAAAACAATGGTAGCAATAGTATTAAGATACGTGCATTTGGTAAAAAAGTTAGAGGCATATTTATTGTGTATGTTTCCATGTGAACAACTCCCGAATGAAGCAGCTGTCCAACAATTTGCAAAATACAAAAATATAGGAACACCCTCTATATTTCTCCAATTTGTTTCAAATGTTGTTGAGCAAAGCTACACACTTGTAGGATATTATTCTGCAAATTTGGTCCAAATTGGTTTGATAGGGGTGGAGATAGACCAGATAATACAAAACTTTAGCCAAAATCGCTGACAAAAAAATCGTTATATTAAATACTGTATGTATATGTGCAATTTTCCTCTGATCTGTCTCATTTCTGCTTTTCTTTCGTCCCTAAATGAAAGGTATTGTGGAATTATCATGTAGGAGTTACATTTCAACAGCGACAACTTATTTTTGGACAACTGCTTCATTCTGAAATTGTGCACATGGAAACATACACAATTAATATGCCTGTATCATTTTACAAAATGCACGTATCTTAAAACTATTGCTACCATTGTTTTCTGCTTAAATTCTAGCCCAAAATCGTGTATCATATTGCTCTATTCCTATCTACAAAACTTGACCTGAATTCAATATGGCGTATTTCAAGATGGCTGCTGTCAAGGTTCATTTACCATACGACTTCCCCTTAGGTATAGTATGTACCCACATTGTTGTTATTGACTTTTTATGATTAACAGGTCGTTTACAAGGGGTGGTACTGAACGTATTGTGCAATTGTCGACATGGATACGCGATATTTCAATCTGCCATTTTGGTTAATTCCACTTCGAAAACGCAACTGCTTTTTTTTTTTTTTTGTCTGTGGTCTTTCTGTGGGACTTCCTTCCTCTGAGTGAAACTTTACGGCAGGTTTCGATATGAGCTCATTCATACTTCTCTTGTCAGTAAATAATATCGCTCTGTAGATAGTTGAAGTAGATAAACTGTATGTAAAGGTTGCAGTTCGTAAACATCGGGTTCAATTGTTGTTTATTTGTTTTGTATACATGCAAATTCATGCCTAAATAGAACTATTTAGATTCTGCAGACAACGTATATAATTATTTTATGAGGGAAAAAAAAAGTTTAAGAATTTATGAAGGAATGTTATAATGTTGTTTAGATTATCTGTAGGCACAATATTGGAATGAACACAAAATTCATACAAGAGAGTGTATTGGATTAACAAGTACTATTTAAACATTTTTTAAAACAGTTAAGTGTCACGTAAATCCCTTAGGACTTACATTAAGCTTTCTCTATGTGCCACAAACAAAAATGGAATTCACAAAAATAAAAATAAATTTATTGGAATGTTTTCAGAAAACCTTTTTTCGAAGTCCGGTGGGTTTATGCTGTTGCTAAAGACTCACCAAGATCGACTGACGGTCCTTTGAAAACGCAGGAACATGTGGTAGAGATATTGGTCCCATGGACTATATGTACTGCCTTTATAGAAATGATCCTTTAAGTTCCACGGCGGTTCTCGTATTAAATAGCAAAAAAGTAATTCGCCAGGGACGTACGCAGGGGTTTGTCCTCAAGTCTAAACACCTTGAAAATTTTGATTAATTTTAAGGAGATTTTACAAATTTTATTACAATTTGTCCTAATATTAAAAGTGCTTCCCCGCAGAAGCTTTCAATCAATCCCCCGAAATAAATTCGTTCGTACGCTCCTGGACAATGTTTATTTCAGAAATAATGTTTCGGGGGAGCACACGTAGTATTCCTGTGGCACCGCTCACACTGTTCTATTGATTATTGTATTATTTTAGTTAGCTCCGCGGGGGCAGTGCCTCCCCAAAAAGACAGGTCTGGAAGAAATACTGTTCCAGGACAGGATGAATCACATATTACAAGAATAGCAGAATCTTTTCAAATATTCTTGATTTATTCTGGTAATTTCAATACAAAACTTCTACTGCTTAGGTCTACATATAAAGTCTTTGTACGCGGAGCAATCACATACAGTCATATGGCCTGATTATCAGCACCCAACCACCATCTCTCCAAGAGCTGCAAGCAATCTATTGTTTCCTTTCAAATGTACCATTCCTCTACCAAATTTATCATTCCCAAAAATTACAAAAGTGTTTTCCAAATATACCATTTCATCCTAAATGCACCTTTCTCCATTAAGTTTACCCTTGATCAGTTTGATTGTACCACTTTAAATAAAAACACTTTATAAATGTTTTCTTCTAAAATATTTTCATAGACGTTCTGAGAGGCCCAAAACCTGCCTGAGGGTAAACTGAAAACAATTATGTGGAATAAATAAAAGGAATTTTTTCGGTTTGTAATATTTAAAAGCAAAACAAAGTTTCCACATTTGCTCATACAGTTCCACTTATTTTGTACATGTATCAGTGGCGTCGGAAGTATTTTTCAGCTGGGGGGGGGGGCAAACTGCTGTCTTGGAAATAGACACAGGAATGTAACATAGGTAAGATAATACGAATATATGTTTGTAATGTAACAATAGTTTGATTTGATTGGTTAATAATAATAATAATAATAATAATAATAATAATAATAATAATAATAATAATAATAATAATAATAATAATAATAATAATAATATGAAGCTGTAAACAGTTTCGTGAGAGTGGAATTTCCATCTATGAGAGGCATCTTAGTTTACATCTTTAGATTAATTAATCCCGTGTCAGTTTTGTGCTGGATTTTGGTCTGGTGAAGAAATTTTCAACCACTGAAATCAGAATTAAAAACATATAAAATTGTAAAATTTGTACTGCTCACAATGACTATTTGTAAGTACAATTTTTACCATTTTATATACTGGTACATATTTTTAACTGTATTGAACATGGTCACACGGACACTATTAAGGAATCTTAAAGCTACTTAAATCACTTGGAAATGAGAAAATTAAAATTATATTTTTAAAAATCCAGCTCTAGTGTTGCAGTACGCCGTAATATTAGAAATTGCTATTTAGAACTATAAGCTTTATAGCACTTTGTAGTAGAAAGTAACTTGAACATTATAAAACAGGCTACATAATCAAGTAAAAAATAAGAAAATATATTTTTTCTACTTAGTTGACTTAGTGCCAGAAATGGAAAAAATGGAATTTTCACTAAAGACTTTATAAAATGTATATAGAAAATTCAATTACACTTATTATCCAGAGTTATTTGTATTTTTTACTACACTTACTTCAGTATATCCAGTTTGTTAATACATTCACCTCTCTTCCTAATCTCATTATATTCACTTCACTTCACACTAATAAAGTACGACACAATTAATAAGAAATAATTCAAGTTTATATTGAATTTTATGTGCTATTTTGTGATTTAAATAATTGGTTATAATACGTTTGATCTTTCGCAAATTCTCAAGAAGCTGGCATAGTGAGAACGAAAGTCCCTAGACGAACAACTTGGTCGAGAAGGCTGCGAACAGTTGGGGTTTCAACACTAATAATCTTTAATATTCTGATGGTCGTCAGTGACTCAGTCGTCATCAAAGTAGGTGGAAACAGCCTGAGCTGAGCTCATAATCTATCCAGGCTAAAATCCGACCCATGTACTCTCAATTCCTGCTTCAAATAATCTCTGGAGAGAGGCTCACCAGAACATATAGCTCCTTCACAAAGTATCTTCTAGAGTTTTATGAGTTGTTTGAGGCCTGGCTGATTGAAATAACGCTGCACTTCATTCAACAAATAGTCAATGATTTCGAAGTACATTTTTGGAAGATCTGATACAGATTCTAGGGTGGGTGCTATAGAAGAATTATCAGTCTGCTGCAACCTAATTGGTGTTCTGTTTGATCTTCATGAAGTGGGCAATTTTAAGTGTAATCTGTCTATATTTTCCTTTGCTTCCTTTTAGATGTTTTCAAATAAACTGTCCGTTCGTATGTTTCTCAGAGTATCCTCTAGATAGAATTGCTGCTGCTCTTCTAGCTCCAGAAGCAGAAGCTTCAGAATTTTGAAGCACTTTCGCCAGTTGTCCGCAAGGTACATAAGCACGTATACTGACTATCAGAAAAAAATATCATACCGAATTTATTCATTCTTTTCAAATACCCTTTTAGAATTACTGTTTGATCGTCATTTGGACCACTTGTATTACTGGTGATTTTTTTCAACGTGATTTGAATTCGTTTGTAGTAGATTGAAATCTGATTAGAGATTTTCGTCTAACACAGCAGCGAGTAGGACAAAGAGGCAGCAAATGTTTAGGATTGTTTTCGTTCATAGTTTTACAGGGTTCAAGAACAATGTTGGTGTATGTTGTCTATCGGTTTTGAGAATCCAGGTTGATGTTTCAAACGTCTTTCACTATGACCCGTACGTCACACAGATTCGCATTTTCGTGCTACTTCCTGCAATGGAAGATCTAATACATGATTATTGCAATGAATGTATACAACTTTCGGATGTTGAGTCGAAATTATCTTCTGCACACCATTGACTCGTCCTGACGTAATAGCTGCACCATCATGACACTATTCGCGTATATTTTCTACATTCAGGTTAAGTTTCGTTAGAATAGCTTTATCGTGAATTCTGTTTGTGCCATGCAGGGTGATCATTCCCATAAATATTTTGTTGGGATTGATGAATCAGAGTCAATACAGCTCACACAGAGACAACTGTTCTTTCTTTGAAATATCAATCGTGGAGTGCTATGATTGCATAAAATGGAGACTCTTTAACTTCTGCTACCAAGTCTGTCTATATTGCATGTGCCATAATCTTTAAAATTTCATTCTTTCAATCAGCACTAAGCCAGTTATCCCGTCGATTAATTCATTGATTGAGAACAGGCACATCCATTTTTCTTTCAGCCAGGAGTTACATCAAATTATCCGTAGTATGCAAATGTCCACTGATTGCTTGACCACTGCAAGCTAAATATCTAAGACTACTAGTTATTATAAGTAGTGGCTGTCTTTCTTATTCTTGTTTATGAACTTGGTCTGAAAAGAGAGTTGAAACAAGTGTTCTGTTTCGGCACTCATATCTTAAGCCATACACTACCACTGGGCCAATGGCGGCGATTGGACGGTAAAAGTGGGGGGGGGGGGTAAGACATGATCTGAATGTTTGTATATCAATGTTAGTTTTCCCAGTTGTTTCTAACACTTTGTTTGACGAAAAGTTGTATAACTAATTGGATACTATCTTCTTCAGTTAAAATATTGTATAATCGTATTTCATGTTTTATTAAGTAAATTGACAAGAGCAACTCAAGTAGGTATTAGCCCTTTGTACTCTTAAACAACGAAAATGTAAGAAGAGATTTGATTCCTTGCTTATGAACATCTTAAAATTTTGGAGAAGTGTGTGTGATCAGACTATTTAACAAATTTGCAAAACAAATAGAAAGGATAAAATTAATCTCAGTAATGAATAATGAGGCTTGGTTTGGAGAACTTATATTAAAACTGGGAATTAATGGATAACTTATATTGTTAATTCCACATATGCCGTTAAATATATATTCTTACTCTTAGAAAGACAGTAAATACTACAAGCCTATACTACGACATTGAAAGAAATATTTACTTCTGCAGCTTCCCGAGACACATTCTTGCCATAAGGTGCAGTTTTCACTTTTCTTGGAAGACATCAAAACTCAACATTACTTAGAATCACTCCACATTCCAGTTATACAAAATAATCCTAAAGCCTAGAGTTATGTTAAATTCTCTAAATTTAATTGTATGTACGCTCGTACTCCCCTAAACACACCACTTCACTTGTATATTACACTGCAAAACAATGGAAAAGGTACAAGTTGTTTCTTATTACTCTCCTTTTAATCAATATTTCTTACTATTAGAAAGAAGAAAGGACATTTTAGGAAATGTCGGTTTCTCTGTAATTAAAGAATAACTTGTGAAAGACTTTTCTTTTTTGGAGAAATGTTCTCTTAATTAGTTTCAAAGCGGCTGACTAACATATCGAGCTCTTGTAAGAAGAAATGAAAGTACGCTAGAATTGTTGCGCTCCAATAGACAATTAATTTTTGGGCCTTTTTCCGTGGCAATCACAACGCAATTCTTGCAGCTTTCTTAACTCCACGGGAAGACAACCATTACGTACTCACGTAATCGCAAATATTATATGGCATCATTTTTTGTATGAACCAGTAATGCATACAATAATTTTATATTTCCAAATGAAACAATACATTAATGAGTCACTTCAAAAAAGTGAGGGGGCAACTGCCCCCTTTGCCCCCCCTAATCGCCGCCCATGACTGGGACATATGTGTCCCACGATACATTTTCAGAGGACCCTTGGTAAGTTACTGCATGTTATTGCTATGAATCGATGTTCCATTAGTAAAGGGAAGCATGCTCATGGCTCACAGAATTGTTATGAACATTATCAAATAGACAGTAGTGGAAGTGAACGTGAACAATGAAATTGAGTAACAACGTGCTAGTGATAAAGTAGTGGTTACATGTACTGTCATTTGGAAAAGGATGCCGAAATGTAAAAAATTTGTAATCATAAATACGACCTTTTTTTTTTTTTGACAATATACGTATCATAATTGAAAATACAAGATGACCATTCATGTCACTACTACTGAGACATATAGGTCCCACGTAAAAATATCAGAGGGATACATAATGTCCCACCCTTCCCACGTCGAAAAACGAAACAGCGGAAAATGTTTTTTAATATATATATTTATATGTTTGAAAACAACATAAAGTAGCCATAATAATGTTTCTCACTCCGAAAAAAAAAATGGTAGTGAAAGGGTTAAACGAACGGAACGACAATGGAGTTTACATTTTTCATGTGCTCTGAATTATTAATCGTGCCTTATCCAGTTTTCCTCCTCACTATAAAACTTACTACACTCTGCATATTGTTTGTAAGAACATTAATTTAACTTTATGGAAAATGTATCTAGGCCCTAAGTGTCCTGTTATTCATTTAAACTGTTATTTTTTTTTTTTTTAAATTTTAAAATCTCGCTCGACGATTCGTTTCATATTGCAGCTTACGAATACTTAAACAACAAATGTTTAAAAAATTTGCAGTGTTTTGAGAATGTATACCAATGGAAATAAAGAGAATTTTCAATTCTTTATCCTAACTCTTTCTGTCTAACATGTGAGTAGAGAAAGCACCCGGTCCCTTGTTTCAAAGAGAAAGATGAATCTGGAATAGAGAATTTTTTCACATTACCATAAAAAGCAAAATTTAGTTCTTATAATCAGTGTTGTGTGATGTTTTTACAGTCTGAAAGTGAGGGGGCAAAACGAGTATCTTACCCCTCTGAAAATTTTAGGAGGGGCAACTGACCCCCTTGCCCTCCCCCCGGTTCCGGCGCCCCTGACATGTATATAGTTATAGAGGAAAAAAAGAACTCTTAAGATATCACCTGTAAAGTACCTTACCAGAAAGATTGCGAATTGTAATTTTTAAAAATCCAGAAGATTAAAATTTATCAGTAGATGGCAGCACATTGTACTGGTATGTTTGCTGGAGAACGTGGATAAAACATAGCCAGACATTGAAGAATATTTCCACATTATTATTGCGTTCAAAACTTGTATTTAACGAATTTACTCTAACTACACATACTTTAAAATGTTTATATTTCCTGAGCCTAAAATTCCAAATAAACGCGTCTAAAAGTTTATAATAGGTGAATTGGAGTCGAAGTAGGATATCTTTAAGTCATCCTTTCCCAGAGCTGTGCTCTGAAGCGTCCTTAATTGTATGGTGACGATTTTTGGAAATACCTTCCTTCTCCTCATCCTGAGCCTCACCTTCTGTCTCTTTCTCACGAACTGTCTGTTAGACTTATCTAGTCAAGGGCAGCCGGATCCACAAATCGAGCCAGGGGAGTTGCTCCACCTGGGCAACTATCCAAACGGGTTGTCCTACCTTTGCTCATCTCATTTACATCATTACTTCATTATTTCGGCACACGGCTTTCTATTATGGCTGATCCTCCTGGTGCCACTGGATCCTCGGGGAATGGACGCCATCATGGCCTTCCTCCTGTGTTTTCCGTTCCAACTGCTTCGGCTGCGAAAGTGACCAAGCGGAAGGATTTGAGCAACAGACAGCGAACGGAATGAGGTAGTTCTACTGCCTCTACAGCTTCCAATGTCTCCACGAGATCCAGATCACCACATAGTCAACAACTATGTGCGGATTCTGTTACACAGCCTCGCCATCAGGCAAAGAAACAACATCGAGATAATCTTCCGAATACTTCTGACATGGAAGCCCAGCTGACAGACATCAATCATTCATCTCATCTACCATCTTCCTCACCAACTCATCCGATACTTTACTCATTTCTGCTGCAAAACTTTGATACTAAGTACTCCAACGATAAATTCGTGACTATTCAACTTCGCAAGTACTTACCGAGTGCTCCTTTGTCGCAAGTCGTCAAATCACGTAATGGCATTATATTAAAATCATCAGATCCTAATTTCGCCATACTCATTAGAAATAAAGCCTCCTTTGAAATCTTTGGTAAGCAGGCTACGATTACATCCCTCAACTCCACCAAACGTAAACAAGCGCCTCCACCAAAGCGATCTCCACTTCTTTCAGTTGTCATTGGTGGAGTCGACCCCTCTTACACCGATGAGGAGGTTCAAGAAGAGCTTCAGTATGAAGGGCATACTATCCAAAAGGCTGTTAGAATCAGAAGCAATGCTGGTGCCACCTATATGGTGCGTATTCTTACATCCTCCCAGGACACAATTGACAATTTGCTCACCCATGGAGCATATATTTATAAACGGAAACATCGTGTTGAGCCCTCCAGGTCATCTACACCTTTGCCGCTACGATGAGAAAAATGTCAGCAATATAATTCACATCACACATCAGCCTGTCCAAATCCGACCGTTTGCGGCTTTTGCTCTGGACCACATCAGACTCGAGTTTGTCCTAATATGGCACAGCCTCCGAAATGTCCAACTTGCACTGATCAACACCCAGCTTATAGCTATAAGTGCAAAGGCAAACCTCCCGCTCAGGAGTCCCGTCCTGAACTCGTTGTTCCTCTGAAAACTGTCGAGTCATCTACTTCCACTGACAACTCAGTTAATGATCCCGTCACGGTTAGCAAACTTCTTGAATTTCTAGCCCTAACTTTACAAAATATTCATCCTTTTCAACGTCAGCATGTCCTTCAACAAATCATAGCTGCTGCGAAATCTACGTTTCATGTCTCATTATACGCCACTTATTCAAATAACTACGTCCACTTCCACACAACTCGACTCGAAACTTCTGTATAATAGTATTCATCATGGATATCGTTATTCTGTTTCTCAACATTCGCTCTCTTCTTAAGCACAAAGTGGTATTCGAAACACTCTTGCTAGAAGAAAACGTCACAGCTTTCCTCCTTAACGAAACTTTCCTTAAACCCACTTCATCTTGTTCTATTTCTCGGTACACTTTACTCCGCCACGACAGTCATATACCAGCCCTCAGAGCCAATGGTGGAGCTGCAATATGTTTTCGACACACACTCCCATTTCGATCACACAAATGTCCTATCTTGCATCTTCCAGAATATGTCATCACCACATTATATTTTCGTAATATCGCTCTCACTCTTGCTACCATCTATGTGCGCCCCGGCCTCCCTATACCTCATGACTTCTTCTCCCACATTTCAAATACTTATAAGCACTTCATTATTCTGGCTGATGTCAATTTTCATAGTCGTTCACACGCCGACCAAACTTCCTTTACTGACTTTATCACAGTCCATACTACAGGCACTATTCTCAATCTTCCTCGCTGTACTCGCCCTATCAGCAATACCACTCCCGATATAGCAATCGTTTCAAATACCATCATTAATCGTTGCACTATAGATGTTCTGGACTTAATCGGCAGTGATCATGCACCCATTAAGCTCATATATCATTCTGGTCTTACTCCTGCACAATCCTTACCTTCATCACGCCAATCATTCCGTTATGACAAAGCCGACTGGCCTCAATCTCGCTCCTATCTTGAAAATACCTTGGTCGATTCCGAACCCCCTACCTCACCCGACGAACTTACACACCAAGTTGCTCTCATAACCACTTCCATTCAACAGGCATCTGCACTTTATATCCCAAAATCTGAATCAATCCCATATCGTCCAAAACTACCACCACAATATCTAGCCTTAGTCCGTCGATCACGTCAGTCTTACCGCGAATTTCTTCGCACCAAAAATCCAGAAGCTCTAAGACTTCATCACCAACTTCAACGCACGGTCCACAACTATGTCTCTGCTTATAAATTGCGCCAGTGAGTTAAAACTTGTAATCACCTATCCGATACAACTCATCCTACTCGCTACTGGAAACGGTTCAATGCCCTCTGTGGTAAACACTCGAAGAATCCATATCCGATTCTTTTAAACAATATGCCATTGCATTCCGACACCGAAAAAGCCAATGCCTTTGCGGATCTCCAAACCATTTTCACACCGTCAGAACCAGATATCATAGGCAACAATCATCCAGTAGATCAAGTTGATCTTAACTGTCCTTCACTTCAACCTCATGTCTCTCATACACTTCCAAATCATGTTCTTACCACTCCCATCACAGTATCAGAAATCACCTCTGTCATCCAGCACAAACGCAATACCTCACCAGGCTTCGACTCCATCACTTATCGGCATATTAAAGAAAGCCCCGCTATACTACTCACTCTTCTGGCTTTCATTTATACGTTCATATTACGCACAGGTTTTTTCCCTACAGACTGGAAAGTATCCAAGACCCTCATGTTTCCCAAACCAGCTAAACCACCGTCTGATGTTTCTTCTTACCGACCTATTCAGTTAACATCTACTTTCAGCAAAATTTTCGAGCGCATTCTTGTAAAACGCCTACACCCATATTTCCTAGACCGTCAACTACTACCGACTCATCAAGCTGGTTTCCGTCCCTCTTTCTCTATTAACGATCAGTTACTTCGTCTCACAACCCTCATAACAAATCATTACAACTCCATTCAACCATCTTGTCTTGTCCTTTTCGATCTTGAAAAAGCTTTCGACAAGGTTTGGCATATAGCGTTAATTTATAAACTCATTAAATTTCAACTTCCGATGGCATACATTCGCATCATTTATCATTTTCTCGTCTGCCGCATCTCTTACATTGCCATTAACGAACAGCTATCTCATCCACTTTTCCTCATGTGCGGTGTTCCTCAAGGTTCTGCTCTTTCCCCATTATTGTACATCCTGTTTGTTGCCGACCTTCCACATCTTCCTACCGACGTCCACCTGTTTCAATATGCAGATGATACAGCCTTTCTTGCTCTTGGCAAAACTATTCAGGATATCAACCTTTCACTCCAAATAGCCATCGATCGTTTCACCCACTGGTGTTCTAAATGGAGACTCAAGATTAACGCCACAAAAACTCAAGCTATTGTATTCATACCACCCCGTAAACGGACTAAAGTTCACCGGAATCCATCTCTTCTGTCACTTCATGTACAAAATACGCCCATCATTCCCACACGAACCGTTAAGTACTTAGGTATCATTTTCGACCATCATCTAACTTGGAAGCCTCATCTTACTCATGTTAAAACTAAAGCCTATAACCGCCTAAATCTCCTCAAACGACTTACCGGCACAACTTGGGGACTCAAAGCACCCGTTGTTCTCAACACATACAAAGCTTTCCTTAGACCCATTCTCACATATGGTTTTCCGGCATGGATCTTCGCTTCTTCCTCATACTACCAGAAACTGGCTATTTTAGAAAGACATGCATTCCGCATTGCCTTCCGCATTTCTCTCCCCAGCCCAACCCGTGATTTATATTCCTTAATATCATTTCCTATACTCAGCTACCATCTTGAAAGTCTCCGCTTAAAATTCATCACTCAACGCTACACTCATCACCATCCTCTTCTGTTTTGAAACTATGCACCATCTTGCACTTCACTCATCACCTGCACGCTATCATAATACTCCACTCCATCTTCTCTTTACACTATATTGTTATACAGTACCTCCCGACCATCTCGATCTCCAGATCCTCGAAGACTATCGTTTGCATGTCCATCTTCCCCATCTTTTTCCATCCTATGCACAGTGATTCCATTTCACTAACAGGGTTCACCACGTCTCCATTAGCCTAGAGCTACCCCTAGGCAGAAGATAACCTCATTCGTCTTTCTAACAAACTCATGTTGTGTTGTGGCGCCAAGTGCACTTCACCTCATCACTCATTTTCATCAAGCTTTATATTTCTCTTTCTTTGCTTTTGTCTCTTGTATTAAATTTCTCACACTCGTTATATTCTGTTTTCTCCTCTAACTGATTATGAATATGTTTTCTATCTTGTCAATGTGTATGTGATTGTGATTATATATGAATGTGTTTCTCCACGTATTTCTGTATTATTAACCCTGTTGTATTTATGCTCATGTCTATACCTTGTTTATGTTCCAGGATAACCGCCAATATGTTTATGATCGTAAAGATCATAAAGACCTTTCCACCAGAATAATGAAGATGATAATAAAGTTTAATAAATAAATAACACAGCCCATAGCCCAACAACCAATCCATCACTACCATAGTAATCCTCTCAAATCCCTTCCCTAAAAGAGGGTGTAGCCCTCTTAGAGGTTGCTAGCCCATGGCTAGCGTTAAAAAAAACAAAAAAAAACTTTAAGTCATATACATACTGAATTATCAGCTTGACGTACCATACGTCAATAGCTGCCTTTTGTAATAGCCTAGCCTAGCTGGGAAGTGTTAACGTGCCTTCGAGGACACTGTGTTGCATACGCACAGTCGAGACCAGCACGCATACGCTCTCTCTAGGATTGACAGCGCTTTTCAGTGCTGGAGGGTGACACACATAATCACCATTACAATCTATTTGCTCCAATCATTCATCACACATCTATAGGCGTAATTCACCTTTTGATTTGGGCAACCGCCCACGGACGGATTTCCTCATGGCAGACCCAGGCTCAGTCGGTGGTCGTAAGATTAAGGGAAAACATCAAGGCCTTCCGCAAGTCGTTAACGGACCATCCGAGAGCTCTACCAAGACGAGACCACGTAAGGACCAATCTTCAGCTCGTCCTCAGAAGCCAACTAGGAACCAACATCAACGGACAGATTCCATAGGATCCATCGAGTCGACAGCATCTGTAGCATCTCATGCCTCCATCCGATCACGGTCACCGCAATCAGACAAGAGTGTCAGCTACGCCGACCGTCTGCAACGATCTCCTCCTGCAAAGAAGCACCACCTAGATTCATCAAGAGAATCAGATTCTGGCCGAATGGACATCGGAGACCCAGCATCCAGCGCCGACAGCCGTCAACCAATTGCTAATCATTCCATGCTACTCACCAACTTCAATTCGAAATTCAGCACCCCAAAGATGGTCGCAGTTCAACTCCGGAAGTACCTCCCACGGGCATCCATTGCTCACATTATCCACACCAGAAATGGCATTATTCTGAAGACAACGGATCCAACACTATACAGCACAATTAAGAACAAGGTGCCGATCGAAATATTTGGCAAACATGCGAAGTTGGAAGCACTCAACGCACCTCGCCAAAAACAATCTCCGCCTCCAAGAAGACCAATACTACTTTCAGTGGTCATACGTGGAGTTGACCCATCATATACAGATGAAGAGATACAAGAAGAACTGACGCTCGAAGGACACACGATCACCAAAATAATTAGGATTCGAAATGACCGCGGCCCTACCTATATGGTACGTGTGCTCACTTCACATCAAGACACGATTGATGAACTATTAGAATCCGGAGCCTCCATCTATAATCACAAGCATCGTGTAGAGCCTTCGCGGTCTACCGCTCCCATGCCAGTGCGCTGCGAACGTTGTCAGCTTTATAATTCACATCATACGCAAGACTGCAAGAATACCAGTAAATGTGGTTACTGTGCCGGACCTCACAATACACGCGCCTGTAATAATCTTACAAAACCTCCAAAATGTGCTACGTGTAATGAACAACACCCAACATACAGCTACAGGTGTAAAGCGAAACCAGAACCTGCTCAGGAACGTCCTGAGTTGATCGTTCCATTGAGGCCTCCGGCCCAACCGGATAATACACCACATCCGCTCGATTCTCCTGTCAATCTGGTTCAGCTTCTTACTTTCTTAACCTTGGCATTACAAAACATCCATCCATTTATCAGACCTCACATCCTTCAGCAAATTATACTAGCGGCAAAAACTACCTTTCACGTTAATTTTACTGCCACCTATTCTGGTAATACTGTCCACTTTTATAAGTCCCATGGCTCATCCGTCGATTAAGTTCTTTCTTACAATGGCTCTGGTATTTGTGTTTCTCAATATACGCTCTCTGCCAAAAAACAAACTTTTATTTGAGCAACTTCTTCTTGAACAGCACGTCACGGCATTCTTACTCAACGAAACCTTTCTTTCTTCCTCTCACTCCTGCCGAATACCACATTATACAATGGAGGAGTAGCCATTGCTTTATCACCTTCTTTACCTTTTCGGCAGCATCATTACAATATAACACCTTTGCCAGAATACCTCCTGGCCACAGTTTACTTCAAAAATATCGTCCTGACTCTGGCTACTATCTATATTCGACCCGGCCACCCCCTTCCATATCAATTTGTGCAATATATCTCTAACACCTACCGTTCATATCCCATCATGGCCGATTTCAATATGCACAGCCGCACCAATCAGGAAAGAACAACTCTTCAGAACTTCATCACGGCTAATACCACTGGCATTATTGTTCATCTCCCTCAAGCTACTCGCCCAATTTCAGATACCACACCTGACATTGTTATCGTTTCAAGTAATATCATATCTCACTGCACCGTTGAAGTTCTTGATCTCCTTGGAAGTGACCACGCACCTATTAAATTAACCTATCAATCACGTGCACAAAACGACACTCGTTCACCACTACCGCCACGGACTAGCTTAAGTTTTGACAAAGCAAATTGGGACCAATATCGCTTTCACATCTCTCGCCGCACCATAAATCTCACGGAACCTACCACCGAAGATGAGTTACATACTACAGTCGAGAAAATCACCAATGCCATTCAAGAAGCAAGTAACTTATACATCCCGACCTCTACATCTACTTCGAACACACCTCACCTTCCACCACAATACCTCACAATGATCAAGCGATCACGTCAGTCATACAGGGAATTTCTCCATACTTGCAATCCAGAGGCATTACGTCACCACCGACAACTACAGCGTATGGTCCATAACTATATTAAGGCCTATAAACTACGTTGCTGGATTAAGGCTTGCAATAATCTCTCAGACACTACCCATCCGAGCAAGTATTGGAAACGTTTCGATGCACTTTGTGGCAAGTTCTCCAAACCAAAATACCCTCTCTTACTAGGTGACATACCAGCAAATACTGATACTGACAAAGCAAACGCCTTTGCTGATCACCTACAGACCATATTCACACTTACCATCATGGGCAACACCCCTCATGTGGCTGACCGACTTAACACTTCATCACCACAATTCCAGCCCAGTAATAATCATGAACTTCACGCCAATATACCTATAACGGCACCGATTACGGTACAGGATATCACTACAGTCGTTCACAACAAACGCAATACAGCGCCTGGATTAGACAATATCACATACCGCCATATTAAGGAATGTCCTTTCACGCTGCTAATCTTACTTGCTCATATCTATACGTTTATCTTCCGTACTGGACATTTTCCGACCTCTTGGAAGACTTCTAAGACACTCATGTTCCTCAAGCCCCATAAACCACCACAGGATGTTGCTTCATACCGGCCCATACAACTCACTTCCACATTTAGCAAAATCCTGGAACGTATTTTAGTTAAACGACTGCATACTTATTTGGCCGATCGCAATATTCTCCCTTTCACACAAGCCGGTTTCCGGCCATCATTCTCTATAAATGATCAGCTTCTTCGACTTACTTCACTTATCACTCAACACTTTAATTCCGTACAACCATCCTGTCTGGTACTCTTCGATCTAGAGAAAGCTTTCGATAAAGTCTGCCATAATGGTCTCCTATACAAACTCCTTACTCTACAGCTTCCCATAGTATACATTCATTTCATTTACAGCTTCATTTCAAACCGCCTCGCATACATCTCTGTCAACTCCAGTCTGTCACATCCTATTTTTCTCCTCTCAGGCGTACCACAAGGATCGGCCTTGTCCCCATTACTTTACCTGCTCTATGTTGCGGACATGCCTCGGCTTCCAGATGGAATCCATTTATTTCAATATGCCGACGATACGGCGTTCCTTGCTCTGTGTAACACCATCCAACAAATAAATTCAGTTCTACAGACTGCAATAAATCGCTTCACCTCATGGTGTACTCGTTGGAAACTAACCATAAACGCGGCTAAAACTCAAGCTATAGTCTTTCTACCACCACGCCGAAGATCAAAAGTCCGTCGAAATCCTCGCAATATCGCACTCCATGTAGATGGCGAACCTATACGCCTTAGTAACACCGTCACCTATCTTGGGATTACTTTCGACCATCACTTAACATGGAACAAACACCTAGCAACTATCCTTAGTAACACCGTCACCTATCTTGGGATTACTTTCGACCATCACTTAACATGGAACAAACACCTAGCAACTATCACAGCAAAAGCCTACAATAGACTGAATTTGTTGAAACGCTTAACTGGTACGACATGGGGACTTAAGGCACAGACAATCCTAAATACATACAAAGTTTTCTTACGGCCAGTCTTAACGTACGGATTCACAGCGTGGATAGCCGCATCATCTAAATTCTATCAAAAGCTTCTGATCCTAGAACGACATGCTTTCCGCATAGCCTTCCGTATCCGATTACCTAGCCCCACCCAGGAGCTATACCAACGCATCACTTTCCCTACATTACAATATTACATCGAAAAACTACGTCTCACCTATATCAACAAACGTTTCCAAAACCAACACCCTTTAGTTTATGACACTATGCGATACCTGGATTTGCATCCCACGCCACATCGTTATTATCATCCACCATTATCTCTCCTGTTTACGCTGTATCACTACACTTTACCCCCGAGAGATCCTTAGTTTTTCATCATCTCTGACTACATTATTCATGAACATCTTCCACTTATTCATCCCTCATATCCTGCACAGTAATTACCTTTGTCTACTCACTTGGGCTTCCCCTGTTTTTCATCATTGCCTAGAGTTGCCCCTAGGCGGAAGATAGCTTCATTTGTCTAACAAAACCCACGTGTTGTCCTGTGCTTCACACCTCGCCTCATTCTTCATCATCATTATAAGCTTATCAAATTTCCATTACTTTTCTTTTCCCTTTTTTGTATATCGTTATTAATTTTTTTCTATTTATATTAATCTTTTCCTATAGTTAACAATTGCTATATATGTATGTATGTTTCATCCCTTTCATAATGGTAAGGATCAAAGTTCCTTACATCCAGTTTTGTTATTTCCATTTTATTGTTTTGCTATTTCATTTTGTTGTTTTGTTATTTTTGTTATTTGTTGTGACATTTGATATTAATAATTTGAATAAAGCACATAGACCACCCATTGTCCTTTGCACCTGCTTTCCTTTTCTTCACTCACCTCACAGAGGGCGTAACCCTCTTAAAGGTTGCTAGCCACTTTGGCTAGCGGGTAAAAAAAAATTAAGTAGTATAACTTTTAAACACCGTTGTGAATACTGTTTTATTTTTTTGAGAAGCAAATTGTGGGTGATTTATACCCTTGCTTCATCATTCAAATTAAAATTGATTGTGTGTGCATTAGGATGGTCAGGTTTAAAATAAACTTTACATTGATTCGCATTAAATATGTCCAAGTTTGCCTCATGAAATGCAAAAGAATCATGTATGGTTGAGTAACATCCTGGTAGCAAGTATAGTTTTGCTCGTAGCTGGTGATGATGGGCAAAACGATTCATTTCCGAGAATCGATACATTTACTCTTATTCACTAAAATGATTCGATCATTTAATTCGTTGATATGAATTGGTCGTTAGCGCATTCCTTTCGCGCAAGTGAATTGGTTGGGAATGATTCACTCTTTGAATCAGTTATGTTTCTGCTCATCTTTTTTGCGCACATGAGTTATTCTAGTGTGCGAATTAGATAATCTATATTGGGGGGGATAAAATTAGGCCAAAGGACATTATCTGAAGGTTCAAATTTCAAAATGAGACAATAAATGCCTTACCCCCATATATATATATATATATATATATATATATATATATATATATATATATATATATATATATATGTGTGTGTGTGTGTGTGTGTGTGTTTGTGTGTGACATCTGTAATAAATAAGAGATTTATTAATTTAATAAATCTACCGACAATAACTATGCACATATATATTGTCTGACATACACACACCCCACTAAACCTTTCTGAACGTGTTTTAATGTTGTACTCACTCTTGTCCCCGTAGCTCTCTAAGGTTTATTTAGTTAATAATTCGGCTCGAGCGATAGCCATGATCACAAGCATATGTTAATTTTTCCACTCATATTGAAAGCTTCCACTTTGCATTAATACATACAGGTTGCGAAAAGAAACCTACTTCAGTCTTGTGAAAACCACTAAAATTATCAGTTAAACCGGACATTTTTTTTTAAAAGA
Source organism: Thermobia domestica (assembly GCF_964235325.1). Classification (NCBI taxonomy): domain Eukaryota; kingdom Metazoa; phylum Arthropoda; class Insecta; order Zygentoma; family Lepismatidae; genus Thermobia; species Thermobia domestica. The sequence goes on from NC_137467.1 coordinate 35,834,939, forward strand.
AAATCTAGATATTAGCCTATCAAATAAGAAATGGATTGTTGCTGGTCCCGATTTCTCACATCAAGGTCAAATCGAAGGCCAAATATTTAAAATCTCTCAATTCAAATTTCGAGCTTGTGCTTCTACTTCCCGCTAAAGCTGTGCTCATCACGACTTTTGTTTTCTCCAAATATCGATTCCGTGATGGGCACGGAAAGTCAACACTTAAAAATTACTTTACTGTCAGGTTGAAGATGAGTTGATTCACTATGGGCTACGTTATTCAAATAAAGTAAAACATTACACTGAAGTTTTTCAGACAACATTAATTGCGTGGACAGCAAACTGTACAGCGAAAAGATGAAAAAATGAAGGGTTAACTTTTAAAAAACCCGCTCCAGTTGAAATGCTTATACAGACACGGAAAATGACAGACATGGAAATAACAAATGCTGAAACAAATCTTGAATTATCCGCTTATTCACCTAAAAATCACCTTCACTAACACGTCTGCTCACTAGGAGCGTATCCCCCAGCGTGTACGTTAACATATACTTACGAGAGAATACCTATATCTCAGATTTTGAGTACAGTTTCAAAAGTTCATTTCCGTAAACTGTAAAAAGCAGTGATTACTATGCTAATTATCACAAATTAAATGCAACTTTTGAGTTGCATACACACAACCAACTAGGGAGTGAAGACCATGTGCTAACAAAGAGTACACTGGAAAATGAAATAATATGTTATAACAAAAATTAAAATAAGATGATAATCGATACAAATATAGAGGATGAATATGACATATCCGAACTTCGCCAAGTATGGTAGAAGAAGCTATTTGTTTACTTCTTCTTGGCCAACCGCTAAGAATATTTATAAATCTATATGTGGTTTTGTTGTACGCAATTAGTCATTCAAATTCACAAACGATGACGAACTGAAGGATACGAAGGTACAGTTGCAAGTAACAACCATAGTCATAATAATATAGTTCTACTAAACAACGTTGAAAATAGTGGGTAATTAGGTGGTAAGTAGAAATGACCAAAACTGAACAGTTTACATCGATCATTTCGAAATACAGCTAGAAGATTAAATTTACAAGAAATAACAAAAATCAGTGAAATTTGGAGTTATACTAAGCATAGTTTGAGGGGGAAAGCGAGCATCCCCGGTGGGGATACTTCAGCTGACTTCTTTGGGGGGACAAAATGTGATTGAGGGGGAAAATCCCCCTCATCCCCCCCCCCCGGTAATTCGCACCCTGAGTTATTCGATCATATGAATTGAGTGGTAATTATTCGATCATACGGCTCGCTTGAGCTACTGCATTTCTTTTCTTCCCAATTTAATATATTCCCTGTGAGGAAATGCAATCTCGTGTATCATCTTTGCCACATAACACGGCCAGCGTTGCATTGAGGTGAGTGGAGTGGCTCGGGAACTCGAAAGCTTTAGTGCTATTATGAAGTTTCAATAATATGCTTTTCCTTTATTCCCATTGTTGTTATTTATGCATCTTGTTTTCATATTAGCGCTTAGGCAAAGTCCAAAATTTTGCAATCTCCACGTTTTTTTTTCTTCCAATTTCAGTTTACGAGGAAATAGGTTATTGAAATGTAGGCCTACCCCTTTCAGAAATAATATTTCGGGAAAGCACACTTAATATTCCGGTGGGAGGCACTGCTCATACTATTCTATTTACTAATATATTATAAATGTACTTTTTGGTCCGTTTCGGGGGGCACTCTCAAAGTTTTGAGGGGGGGCAGTGCCTCCTAAAAAGCAGGCCTGGAAGAAACACTGCATAAGAATTTCACATGATACGTATACGAGCAGTTATAACAATTTATTTTAAACTTCTTATTGTCGTAGACTACATATGAATATGGAGAGAAATATAGATCTCTAAGTGCAATGTATAGGCGACTTTCATGCTTTTGTTTTAAACACAGAAAGCATTTTACAATGGGTCTATACTTCTATATTCTCTTCTGGTGAGTATTATTTTCCCAGGTCATATAAATTTTGTAAAGTACACATCATGTTAATGGATTTCTTCTCTTGTTATGTCTTACAGTTATGCCCTATAAGGTAAAGAAGAGGCGGATGACTAATTAAAGTAAATTGTTTCTTGCAATCCATTCAACTCTATCCTGGGAGCCACCGTGACTCACAGATAAAGCTCTTGTCTCTGGTGCTTGGAGTCCCTGGTTGGAGTCCCTGGTTGGTGGTTGGAGTCCTAAGTAAGTTTGTGGTGTATATCATGTTGTCCTTGTGTTTTGTTGGGAGTACTCCCGTTTCCTCCCACACTCTCATTCCACAGATTCTTCCATCGCCATTTACTTGTTTTAATCATTCATTTTCCTTAGATTAATGGACATAAAGGCTGAACGTTAAATTGCAAGGTTTATATTTGATCCTATTACATTCTAAAATGTGTTCTATTTTATTCTTGACTGACAAAAATTGTTAGAGTAGAGGGGGCAAGAGTACGTGGGGGGTAAGGATACGATTCCCTAAAATCAGGTGAATATATTCGCGTATGGCAATAATGCGTCACGTGGAGTTTGATGTTAATGGCGTCGAGAACCTAAACAAGTTTGAGTGTGCTGCGGCAAACTACAAGCTATCTAGGTAATTATTTATGCTTTTCTAATAGTTTGATATAATATTGGGACATAAGTAGTTAATGAATAACTTACACAATTTTATAACGATTTCAAAGTACTATAAAGCGTTAGTTTTTAAAATATGCATTGTTTGACAGGATGGAGTAAATTGACTTTCTTCCAACAGTTGGCTGTACAACATCACGGGAAAGCCAATTGTCTAGTGAGGGGGCAAGGGTACGCAGATACCTACGGGGCAAGGGTACGCGTGCGTACTCTTGCCCCTTCTGTTCTATGAAAAAGAATCCAATTTGATTTAGAACTAACAATCAAAAAAGAATGTAGATTCCGTTAAAATAGACAGTGACGGCAAACTTTACGACTACTGGTTCCCATATGTAGCCTCTAACGTTAAGAATTCTGAAGAATCCTGATATTTTCTTATGTACGCAGAATAAATTGTTATTCTAAATTCCACTCCTTACATAACAGTGTCTAAGGTGGTGTTTGAGTCTTCGAAACAGACAAACGTGTGAGGTAGTTAAATCTGCAGTTATTGAATAACATTACGCTTGCTTATTTTATTCAGGTTTCAGAAATGCTACAATTTGTCCTCTTTAATCTTAAATGTCTGTAGTCTTCAGTAATAAATTTCAATGGGCCTTATGCAGAGTCGTTCTGACAGTGATTAGTGCCATACTAAAAAGTTCGACTACGATATGTTTCCTGTAGTAGTCAGGCCTTTAGTATGACGCTAATCATACGTCAAAACAACTCTGCATAAGGCGATATCAGTCCAATGATTGGTATGGGATCCTATAAAGATATATGAAGCTAACCTAACCTAACATTTAACAATATGTAGCTTCATCAAGGATAGGTCGAGTTTTCAAGTTACCCTTGTAGGTGACAAGCATTCTGTAACTGATGGAATAAGCTGAATTTGGAAATATATTTTTATAACAGGTCTAAATATTATCTGATTTTTTGTATCCTATGCATTCCCATTACTGGTATGAGGAGAATTAAGGATTTTTCTCTCCTTTTTTAAATGAGACTCTGCAACGTCTTTAGGCACAACGAAGCCAGTAGGCCTATTTACCGAAAAAATGGAGAACGAATTAGTGGAATATATCACATAACTGTATCAATTTTTCTATGGCTTAACATTGAAAGATCTAAGAAGAATGGCATACAATTTTGCTAAACGTAACTAGTTGCACCATATCCTTTAGTCATGTGAATCGAATGGCTGGAAGAGATTGGACAAAGTCTTTCCGTCTCACAGTGGGACGAAATGTCGAAAACGTGGACAAAAGTCCAAAAATTAAAGGTTCGATTTAGTGATTTTTATCTTTTGGGTTGGCTAGAGTATTGTTGGCACTACTGAAATCCGGCAATGGGATCGGTCAGCTGTTGTTTGTTGAAGGGACGCAGCAGGTCAAATGTGGAGTTCGTTTATTAGTGTCGCGTTAGGATATATCCACGAACAATAAAGTGCATGTTCAAACGTGGATACAAGTTTGCAGTCAACACTGATTCCAAATATTGAAAATGGAGGCTGTTCAGCAAGGTATGTACTGAATTATAAATGCATAGTCACTTGTTATATGATGTATAAACCATTGTTATTTGAATTAAGAATTATATTGAAAAATAATTTTAAAAAATCATATAATTTAGTTGAAAGCAAGAGATAAGTTAAAAGTTCCACGGAGTTCCACTCAGTTACCCTTTTTTTTTCTAAGCTAGGCTATATTAACTTCAAGATAAAACGACAAACTCCTTCTACTAGCTTCTATTCCGTCAATGAACAACAGATGGAGACACGGCTGCAATATTTCAATTTTTCATATCTATATTTAAAAGTGCAGGAAAATTCTTAATAGTGTTCAATTTGGACGAAACTTGGTTTTGTATAGTAATTGACCTTGCTGATTACGAATATGATGTCAAAATTTGAAAATTCTAAATGTTGAGCCCAATATGAAGTAAATTGCAAAATTGATATACAGAAGTAGAAATTTTTGGTGAATAATTACGCGATATTTTATTCCGTTTTCTAATGCTATTGATTGTATGTTATGATATGATATTGAAAGCTTCATTTTCTTTTCAATTTCTGCTAGTGACACTAATACCATGCAGTATTCCAGAAAAGAAATCTTTTTGGAAATAAAGCAGCATTTAAAGTGCGACATCAACGTCATAGTTGAGAATCTGGAAAAGTCTCTAAGTGAAAAAAGTGGGCATCCTGTTAAAATACCGGAAACCATGAAGTCAACTATTAAAGTGTTATGTACCAAACTAAAGACTAAATTTTGTGAGGCGAAGGGCCGGGAAGATTATTTCTTAACGAAAAACGAATCATGGCTGGATGCTAAGCTAGACTTCTCTGTGACCAAGACGACTGAAAAGCGTAAAGCAACTGGACGACCACCAGCAGAATTTGATAAGATTTCAGATAAATCTAAACGCAGAAGGACGGAAGATATTCGTGCAAATTATTACGATAAAGAATTAGCATCTGCGCAAATGAGTTTTCGAGCTTCTGGGAACGTGGATGCTTCAAAAATAGTAAAAGAATTTTTATCAGCCAGTCCATCCAAAGTAGATAAGTTTAGAAAATTGAGATGTCATGACAATTTATTGCATCTCTGCGTCAAGAACGTCCGAAAAACTCAAAAAGCTTACTACCAGAAGCCAAAGCTCTTCTAGTCTCAAGTCCAATTACGGAAGACCGCGAAGGAGATTCAGGCGACGAGGAAAGCGATTCCGACGAAGATGAAGGTTCAAGTGGGGACATCAGCGATTTTGGAATTGAAACTGATGAATAATCCCAATAACAACCAGCTGAATACATTGGTTCAAAGAAAATTCAGCATGTTACATTTAAAAGTGATTTTTTTTTATTATAAAGAAGCAAATTTGGTATTGTTTGTGTTTTATCTTTAATTCTTTAATTATAAAAACAAGATAAAACGAAATTAAAATATCATATATAACTCATTTTCTAATTTTTGTCGTATTGTATCAACTATTTATCCTTTTGAATTTTGAACATTCCCTGTACGATTCATCATCACCTCACTTATCAACATATAAACACAAGTTTCGAACTTGATTATTAATTCTTTTTTTAAAATTTTGACCGCCATATTGCATCCACCGTTTTGAATTCTCCAATTGTAAAAAAAAATATCATAATCTGCAAGCTCAAAAGCATGTAAATACAAATTTTGGACTTATTTATTTGACTTTTTTGAATATTTCCCGCCATATCAAATCCGCCATCTCGAATTTTGAAATTTGAACACCAAATTCGAAATTAGCATGCTTGGAAACATATATTTACACGTGTTTGACTTATTTACACGATTTTTTCAAAAATGATGTCCGCCATATTGGTTCCGCCATTTTGAATTTTGCAATTTTGACATCATATTCGTAATCAGCACGGCCAGTTACTATAAAAAGCCAAGTTTCGTCCAAATTGCACAATAATTAGACTTTTGTCCACGTTTTCGACATTTCGTCCCACTGTGCGTCGTAGAGATATAACTATTGCTTTGCGCCAGCCTTCAAAGACTGGTCTGGGAAGAGCTCGTGGTTTTAGCAAACCACAAGTTTAACTCTTTTTTAATTGTCTAAAAGATCTTGTAAAAGAAAACGGCTTTCCTCCACGGGATATCTAGAACATGTACGAAACTGGCATAAATACGGTTCCTGATAAAGTTCCAAAGTCGACTAAAAATCAGTTGTGAATAAAACTGTATCTAGTGATTTTGGAGTTAACATAACAGCTGTTTCCTGGTGAGTGCATCTGGTTCCTTTATTCCTCAGATATTTCCCAGAAAACGAATAAAACAAGAATTACTCGATGGTTCGCCGCCGGGTTCTGTGGGAATGATATCTGATTCTGGTTCATCAACTCACAACTTTTCGTAGAATGGTTATATTATTTACACCAACGTGTGCTTTCAAATTCAGTCACGAAAAAGGTATTGTTACTTGTTGACAATCAGACCTCTCACATTTCAATCGAGGCGATTGATTTCTGCAGGCAAAATGGGATAGTGATGTTGAGTCTACCACCAAATCCCAGTTATAATTTGAAACCGTTAGATCGCTCCTTTTTTGACCCGCTGAAATCCTGGTATTCAACAGCGTGTGATAAATGGATGAGAAATCATTCATCCCGCCTAATTCCAAGTTGCGAGTTTGTTTACTGAGGCTTACTACATAGCTGTAACCATTGGTATCCAGCCTTCAAGAATCTGGAGTTGTCCTACTGAATCCAGATGTGTTCACTGAAAAAGATTTTCTTCCTTCTATTGTGAATGTGGTAGACTTAAATGTAGAAGCCAGGTTTGAAGACGAAAGCATTCCTGAAGCAACAAATCAAGCATCAGACCTGAATAGAGCCCACAATCGTTCATCGGATGATTCACTGGAAGTAAAAAGGGACCCATGCGGTGCATCCAGATCAAACACTCCTTTGTCAGTTGCTCGTCCTCCTCCATCTGTTACCAAACCTTTAAACAGTAACGCTAGATCCTCACTGGAAGCAAGCAAGAGCTCCTTCGGACTGTCCACTTCAAACACTCTTCTGCCGGTTGCTCGTTCTCATTCATCTGTTACCAAATCTTCAACCTGTAACGGTAGATCCTCACTAGAAGCAAGCAAGAGCTCATGCGGACTTTCCACTTTAAACACTCTTCTGCCGGTTGCTCGTTTTTATTCATCTGTTACCAAACCTTCAACCAGTAACGCTGGATTCTCACTAGAAGCAAGCAGGAGATCATGCAGATTGTCCACATCAAACACTTCTCTGCCGACTGCTCGTTCATCGGTTACCAAACCTCCAACCAGTAAAGCTGGATCTTCACTGGAGGTAAGCAGGGGCCCATGTGGACCGTCCATATCATGCACTCCTTTGGTGGTTGTCAATCCTCCTCCGACTCAATCAAAAACTCTTGATCTTCTCGAGGTCAATCAGAGATTCTGACATCCTCTCCTTTCAAGCAGAACTTACTTCCGAAACGGCGCCTTCATAAGAGCAAAGTCAAACAACATCTTGCACCAAGAAAGGTACAACCGAAGTTGTAGCTACAACTCCTCATGTCAGTGAGGAAGTAGTATACGAGTGTCCATTATCCAATATCATCTACAGTGATCCACCAATAGAAGACTGGATCAAGTGCACAAGATGCCATGAATGGTGGCAAGAACAATGCACATCATATAAAGAAGTAAGCACCTTCATCTGTGATAATTGTTAATGCTCTTTTGGGTGCGTACTCTTGTCCCTTTGATTTCGTACTCTTGCCCCACATATAGGGGCAAGAGTACTAATTTGAATGTTTTCATTTTACGAATTATAGTTCCTCCAAGGACAGTAGTATATAAAAGTTGAGTTCACATTTCGTAAAGGAGAGTTCAAGTTTTGTGTTCCATGTAAAAGTTTTCCGTTGTAACTATTTTTTACCAAAATATATAAGGTTAATTAAAATTTGCGTACTCTTGCCCCCCTTTCCTCTAATGATCTTTTTGAATTCGTTTGAGCTAGAGAAGGAACAGAGTTGAGATGTCAACATATATTTAATATTATATTGATCATTTTAAAAGATTTACCTCGGGAAGACTTTGAATAAACGAGAAATGAAATGAAATTTTAAAGTTTTACGTTCCATGGTTATCATCGTGTAGACTAAAGGAAACGATAATGATGAGAATGAATGAAATGATGAAATGAAGGAAGTGAGCGAAAACGAAAGAACCCAGAGAAAGCCCACAAATGTGGTGTTTTTACACCATAAAGACCATTTGGTCATTTTCCACCATGGACCCCATCCTCCAGAATTGAACGATATAGCACTGAGCCACCACTACTCAATAAGCAAGAGAAGAACATATATGAGTTGCGAAAATACTAGTAACCCCAATTGAACCCAATTTGAGAAGTGCACCAGGGGAAACTTCTTAGTCCCGGGGGATTTTCTGTCCGGCTAATTCTGAAATCATCACTGTTCGTCTATTAAATTTGAGTTGAGTTGATTTTGAGTTTAACGATCTTTTCAGCAGCAAGGCTATATGAAACGTAGACTTACTGATTATCATGGAATCGGAACCAAGTGAGCTCCTGTCAAGAATAGATCCCGGGTCTCCAACATAGCTTTGTTTACATGGAAGCTGAGAAAACCATTTGTATATCTTCACGTCTATTTCAATAGTAGTGAAACGAAAAGTAGATACCACTAAGCTTTGTTCCATGTGGACAATTGTTTTTACTGAAAGATGGAGTACACTGTCTTCCCATAAGGAATCTACATTCGTCTTTCTATATATACGTTTGTAAAATCCATTATATACATTACAAACATTTTGAGTGCACTTTTTGTGTGTAAATACTGCATTTACATTGAATATAATAGATTACATTGAGTTGATTATAAAACATTAAAATTGACCTTTTTGGCTAGTGCAGTTGAAAGTGATAAAAATTGTTTTATCCAATTTAAGTACAGTATCTTAATAAAATGGATAAATGCTCATCAAGAGTATGTTAGTATTAACTACGAAATTGTATTACGCCTAATTGTGCAACACTGTCAGTACCTCACGACGAGAAGCAAAGAACAGAAAAGTTTATTTTTAAATTAATCTCTTTCTAATTACGTAGCTTCCTTTCTTCGTATGTAGCAATCCTACAACGCAAGAAGAAAGAAAAAAACAACCCCACGCATTTACGAAAGCAGGAAGAAACAGCATGCATATGGTTTTCTTTCTGTTTTTACTCCCTCGTGAACTGCAAATGCATGAGCAGAAGCAACCCTACCAATTCTCTCACACAAGCTGGCAGTTTGTGATTCTCAAATCATTTCGATCACGGCAAGAAATTCAGTGAAAAGTACAAATGATTCATTAGAACAATCGATTTATTTGTGGAATCATAATTCATTTGATTCACGCCATCATTCGTTCATATGATCGAATCGTTCATGATCGACACAGCCCTATTATAGACCAATCTGTGTGCACAAATGTTTCCTTTCAGACTTAAAGGCTGCAGAAAACATGATAAAATGAACTTTAAACTGAGCTGGAAAACTGTGGTACCTATCGTAGTCGGGTCAATACTACACTTAGGAACTAATATGTACGCTACCTAAATATCCATCTTTGAGAATCCTGTAGTATTCACGCAAAAATTTTCATAGAAGGTGTATAGGTACGGGCATATGATTTAAAGTACGCATTAACTACCTCTATAAATATAATTTTGAAAGTGGTAATAATGAAAATTGGTCATAGAGTCTGCCCTGTCTACTGTCAAGTCCTTTTTTAAACATATTCTTGCAACATTATGTTGCTGAACCATGAAAGGTTTTAAATGAGTAGGGCAAACAGCATCCCAGATTAATGTATCATATGTAAGTATACTCTTTACAAGAGCATAATATACAGTCCGTAATATTTTATGCTTACAATGTATGGTAATTGAGCAAATTCGTATACAATTTTCTTAATTTTGTGGTGATATGTGTAATGTGAGAAGACCATTTTAGATGCTTATCAATAAATATAAATAAATATTTTACTTTATTTTCACTAATAATTGGCTTACAATTACATTTTTTCAGTATTTTAAGAATAAAGCAATTGTAGTGATATGTTTTCCGGCTGTCCTGTTAAAGTTGGCGAAAACGTTATGCATCCGTTTTTTCAGTGTTTTATAATCAACTCCGTTATGCATCCGTTTTTTCAGTATTTAATACTAACTGATGATTATCAAGCCATTGCTTTACTTTTTTCATTTCTGTTTCAGTTTTCTTGAATGCATCTGTCCATGATTTACCAATAGATATAAGTCAGATGTCATCAATAAATGATTGTATATTGAAGTCCATTTTTAAATTGAACAAATCGTTTATATAAATTATAAATAATAGTGGACCTAATACAATTCCTTGTGGGACTCCTTGTTTTATATATGAATAATTACTTTGGAAATTACCTATTTGGACTGTCTGTTTTTTATCTTTCAAACAACTTCTAAACCAAAATAGCGATACACCCCTTATTCCACATCTTTCTAGTTTTTTAAGAGAATTTTGTGTAATATTATGTCGAATGCTTTAGTTAGGTCTAAGAAAACTGCAATTACTTTTCCAGCTTTATCAGCGTTTTTACAAACAATCTCTGTTAACTTGTATATCGCATACTGAGGATTGATATAGGTCTATAGGTATAGGGATCAGCCTTTGAGTGTTTTTTACATATTGATTTTATTACAGCAGTCTTGAAATAACCAGGAAATACACCTGTTTCTAAGCTTAGGTTAAAGATATATTGGCAAGGTTTTAATACATTTGATTTCGAATGTTTGAATACAAATGCTGATAATACATCTATACCAGATGTTGTTTTTGTTGATAATTCATTTATGAAGCGTTCAATTTCCTGTTCAGTAACTGGAATAAAAAAAAATATATGGTTTACCAGAATACTTTTGGAATTCAAAGTAATCTTTCTTTTATTATTCATCAACAATCAAATATCAACAAATTAATATTTGTTTTTAAAGAACGTAATTAAAAGTGAAATAAATTTTGAATATATTTTCTAGAAACATATTATTTGTAAAAGACGCATTTAAATATTTTTCTCAAATTAAACATACTTCAAATTTTTGTATTTATTGAACATGAGATTGTAGACAACGGCGTGAATTCGATTTAGAACTAGTATAGGGTACATACGAACATCCTTTCCTGATTCTGGGAGTTGCTCAAAGCAATCATCAAGCAACAGTTGTAAGACTAATCTAGTAAAGTGCAACTTGATGCTGCAGATTTTACACTGGGGTTTCTCTCCACCTGGCCACTATCCGAATGACTGGTCTTTACCTGTGCACCTACCTTTTGTAAACATTTTTTTGTTTGTTATCTTTGTTTGTATTATCATGGTCGCAGGTTTTTCTGGACTACCAACAGTTCCCGCGGAATCTTCAATTTCGGTTGCTTCATCAGCCACTCGGAAGGCCCGCACAAAACGTTCTAATAATATTGATCCACCCATTCACGACTCTCAAATTGATCATCAAGCTCATGCTATAATGGCCAAACGTCATCATAGTCTCAGTGAATTTTCATACTCATAGTCAGACTACCACATGACCATGACTCCATGGCACGCACCACGAACCCTTAGATACATTGTTTTCTACTCACAAACTATGATCCCAAGTATCAAGATCTGAAAATTCTCTATCTCTGACTCGTCGAATGTGTTCCACGCACTAAAATAACAAAACTCATAAATACTCAGGAAGACATTAACATCAAGATATCAGATCCAGTTTTCGCCAAATCTCTCCTTAATACCTATTCCTTAGAAACGATGCTTTTCGTTTGTAATATTGAAAATAGAAACCTTCAAGAGTTTCACGTAGTCTCACTTTTTAAAAAATGTGTCACTTTAGAAAAGTGGAGTGTTAACTGGCCCCCTTTTGTCCCTCTTATCATCGTATGTAGTTAATAGAAAAAGAAGGGAAGGTTCTAAAATGTTGTCCCGCATATGTACGTGAAGGTAGGTTAGTAGTCAGGTTGACTGCTTTCTTTATTGCAAATCCATGGGAATACAAACGAGAGTAGTGGAACCACGTTGTAGAAAAAGGAAAAAGAAAAATTAAGAATATCATATATATATATATATATATATATATATATAGAGAGAGAGAGAGAGAGAGAGAGAGAGAGAGAGAGAGAGATATGGAACATTTCACAACTGTAGTGGATACGGAAGTGAGTGAAATTTAAAATGCAAGATTTCAAGTTAACAAACTAACAAATAGAAAATAAACATGAAAAACATTTGTGAAAAGAAACTAAAGCGTAACACAAACTTGATAGTGTTTGAAGACGGAGCTCCAACTTCCACATAAACGCTATTAGGAAATCTAACGGCCACGGTATTAAAATCTCTTTGTGATACATTGACATCAGTCTAATTGTTAAGTACTGGTGCTGTAAGGCGTCTCCTTAACCACATCCCTTTACCGCATAGCAACGTCGCATCACAACTTTTATTTCGACCCAGTAAAGTTAGAGTTTTAACATGGAAAGCATTCTTAATAAGCTGGAATTTTGTGTGGAACTTTATTTTCATGTCGTCAGAATATCCTTTAAAGTACCATTAACTTGAGAAAAGGGTATTTTTGTTTTTTCCGTGGTATAAAAGCGGGAATTCTAGTTGTATGCAATTATCACGAAAATTATCAAGTTTTCGAGAAAAAGTGTTATGAGTTGTAGCTTATAAAATTCTGCACAAAAAATATCCTTAGATTTTTCTTTCGTAGAATCAGTTATTTCAAACATATACACTGATTTTTTCTGAATATACCTAGCTAAAGAGCGCACAGAACAACATATTCTTATATGTAAAAGTGAATATCTGTTTGCTTAATAGTCCAGTATATAAGTCAAGGCCAGATGCTTGGCATAGTACTAAGTAACTGCATCGAAAAGTCTAGAGTTTGGAAGGGACTGTAAGTTTTTCAAAAGTTTTTGCTTCCGTACGTATTCTAAAGGAAAGGGAGAAGGTTTCAAAGAAAAGAGGGTGTTTAAGATTTACGCCAAACAAAGAGTATTTCACGAGGCTCCTCATGTTAGACGGATTGCACAGAGTTCAAGGGGTAGAGCGTTATCCTCTGGTGCATGGGGTCGCTAGTTCGATTCCCGGCTAAGTAAGTTTGTGCTGGATAAATATCGTGTCCGGGGGTTTTCTCGAGGTACTCCCAGTTCCTCCCATTTTCGCATTCCACCAATTATTCCTTCCTCATTCACTTGCCTTAATCATCGTCTCCCTTAGCCTAAAACGGTATAACGTGGGAAGTTAAACTGAAATATTTGATTTTTCTCAAGTGTTACGAAGATGAAACATGGTTTCTAAACTGATTTTCAAAAAGAAGAGACCATAAAGGTATGTCTTACAATATAAAAAAATACTGTGTCGATAAGAAAACAATAGTATGGGGAAGCGTGAGAAGTGTGTAACGTAATAATGATGGAGAACAACTAATATTAGTGTTGACTCATAGTATTGCTGTATTGGGGGCCGCTGGGATGAATAATAATAATAGTTTTGATATGATTTAAGTCCAAGTTCAGCCACATCTCTATATAGGCAGGGGTAAAAGTGGGTAACAAGTAGGACGCCGTCCTCTCACATCCAAAAATATGTACGGCGTTCTTCAATTCCAAAAAATTACAATAGACAAAGATAGGCGTGACGTTATACCGCTACCTACCGTCCCCTACCTTTTCAGATCCACTTTTAACCCTTTATGGAGGGGTGGCAAGTGGTAAAACAATCGAAAATGGCCGAAATTATTGCTGAAACCTTAGTTAACGGAATTTTTAAACATATTGGTGATAGCCTCGATGATATTTGTGCGGACGTTATGCAAATAACATGCGTATCAGGTGGCCCGGGAATTAATACGGGCTCATCGTGATTTATTGTACTCAGTTTTTTAATTTTAATTACTGTCGATTTTTTCTGTGAGAAATCGCTTTTTGTGCTACTATTATATTAGTTTGTTTTTAAATTTATAAAAAATATATTTGAAATATTTTCGCTTACAACGATAATGTATATTTTGTATGTTCTTCTAAGTATCGTTTCTATTTACGGACAAAAGTGCTATTTAAATGGCACAAGCTATTAAGAAGAAGAAGAAAGTATATAGAGATATAATTTAAATATTTTGTATTATATCGAGATTTTTTTTTTGTTTTCGTTGCTATGACAACTTTTTTATCTGGTTGATATGGCAATGTAGAAATATGTAGAACAAAAAACCATATTGTTAGAATTGGATGTGTATTATTTCAATTTGACAAATTTGATATATATATATAGTACAAAATATATATTCTGAATTGTATGCTTGAGGTGTGATTCCATCATAATCTTACGTAGTATATAAATAATCAATATATATTTGGAATCAGGGATTGTATTGGAAGAAATAACGTTTCATATTTATATGGTGCCAAAACCGTGGAACCTTCGGATTTGTCAGAACTTTTAGTGAACTATCTCAATATCACGAATTCCATTTTACTACGTAATAAAAGAAAAAAATATATAGATGAACTATAAGTGAATACCACTACAGGAGTTGAAGATGTCATTATTCCAGCAACTGAAACTTCAACGGACGTGATTGATCTTTTACGACAGCTAGGAAAGCAGATGAATTTCATGACACAACAGATGGATTCCAGATTGGAGCAAGTGACACTACAAATAGAACAGCAGATGGATTCCAAATTGGCTATCAGATTGAAACAAGTATCACAAAATTTGGATTCGAGACTAGAACAAGTAATCCAACAAATAGGACAACAGATGGATTCTAAATTGGAGCAAATAACGCAGCAGATAAATACCAATCTAGAAATAACCGATAATAGGATAGTGCAAATTATCCATAGCTTTGCAGTGCTGAGAAGTACCGTTGGTGCAGTAGAAACGCAGGTCAACGAACATGCAAATCAAATTCGGAGACTGCAAGAAGAGGTGCAGGCCATCAAAGAGAAAATCAGTACTGCATAGTGTAATTCTGTTCCAGCCCTTAACGTAGTGTATGAGGAACATAGGAGAAATGAATCAATACCCTGTGAAGAAGATAGCAACCCATCAGAAGGTTATTCTGAAAGGGAGGACACCATCTCTAATATCGAGGACGAAGACATAAGACTACGTTAAAGGAACCATACACACGTAAAATCTAAACATCTAAGGTATTTTAGTGCTAAATGTAATCGCGTGAAATTTAGTGAAATCAGATCCTTAACTAAATTCAGTGGTAGAACGATTTACATCTCAGCGAGTATTTTTTTTAGAAAAATTTGAAGAAGAATGTGAACTAATTGGTATAGATAAAGGTAATTTCCTCAAAATATTGCCACATATATTGTTACCACCTTGTGCGGTATGGTATAAATCGATCAGAGGTAGTTGCGCAATTATTCAGATTTTAAAAGTACGCTGTTAGCAAATTTTGAAAACGATTTTATATTAGCAGACAGGGATGCTCAAATTAGAGACCGAAGTTTTGATCCTAAAGTAGACAATAGTCTTACAGATTTTGTAATTTCAGCATATAATGACTTGAAGCAGATCAATCCACATCACAAAGAATCACGCATTATTTCATCAATAAAAATGCTGTTTAGGCTACAGCAAGTATTGATCTCTTCGCAGTGTATTAATTTCAATCTCTTAATAATGATAGTTCAAAATTATGAGAGTCAGTCTAGATTGCAAGGTAATACTAACAGAAACCAAGCTGATCATATTTCTGTACGAAATATGAATGTTAGAGAAGATTG
This sequence comes from Thermobia domestica, assembly GCF_964235325.1. Classification (NCBI taxonomy): domain Eukaryota; kingdom Metazoa; phylum Arthropoda; class Insecta; order Zygentoma; family Lepismatidae; genus Thermobia; species Thermobia domestica. Next base: position 35,850,936 of record NC_137467.1, read on the forward strand.
TACTCGTAATACGAGAGGTAATGTTGAATTTTCTCATCATGGCAATGCGATCGAGCCTAGTATAGAAGAAACAGAAATAATAATCGTACCGCTTTTAGGAATAATGTAAACTATCGCTCTAATTTTACACGAAATCCCAGATTTCACAGTAATTACATAGGTGGCAGAAATTTTCAAAATAGAAATCAAGGAACTGGTGAAGTAAACAACATACAGGACTGTACTCAAGATTGTGCTATTCAATGCAACTTAACCGAATCTTTTTGTAATCACTTAAGCTAAATTTATGGCGTCCGTCAAAACAAATCCAATTAGTTTATGTTTTGTTTCACTTCGAATATTGTTATTATTTCATTTGTAATTCGTAGTTCGTTTGAATTCTGTACAGTTATATTAACGATTGCAAGAAACGCATGAGAATTAAGCATAATTTCCAATCTATTAACAAACCTATTTTAAATCTATTTAGGTTATGATTTCATCGTAATTTTTACTTTGTTCACATTCTATGCAATCATATCTATGCATTAATACAAATGTTGTCTATCACTTATGCTATCTGTGGCCAAATAAATGAAATAGGTTATGTTGTATTTTAACATACACCAAATTTATTGTTATCAAACATAAATGGTATTGAATTACAGAATCTATTTAGGACCTAAAAATAATCACTCCACTTATCATATTTTGAATATGTCTTTCTTATCGATAATCTTGTAGAATTAAAATAAAATAGATTATTGGATAAATATGAGAATGATATTGAGATAAGATGAAATTATATTATTTCATGAATTGTAACTTTTATGTATATAAACGCTAGTAAGAAAATAAGGTAACTATGTATGTGAAATGTTTAACGGTCCAGGATTCTTTCTTTAATTGTAATCAATTTAAAGAAGTCCTGTAGTTCGGGAGCCATTATACAACGATAGTGTATATTTTGTATGTACTTCTAAGCATCGTTTCTATTTACGAGCAAAAGTGCCATTTAAAGGGCACAAGCTATTAGGAAGAAGAAGAAAAAAGTATATAAAGATATAATTTAAATATTTTTATTATATCGAGTGTTTCCTTGTTTTTGTTGCTATGACTTGTTTATCTGGTTGATATGGTAAGGTAGAAATATATAGAACCAAGACACATATTGTTAGAATTGGATGTATATTATTTCAATGTGACGAATTCGATATATATAGTACGAAATATATATTGTAAAGTGTGCACTCGAGATGTGATTTCATCATAATCTTACGTAGTATACATATAACCAATATATATTTGGAATCAGGGATTATAACGGAATAAATAACGTTACACACTTATTAGAGCGCCATTTATCACGAATTGAGAAAGATGTTTCAAATAAAATTTATTTTTCCTCGTAGGATCCGAAACTGCAATAAAAATGGGCATCACTATCTGCGTTTTCAAAGTTGCATTCATTCCTCTGCTTCCCCTGATTTCCACAGCATTGTTTTTCAATTCCATAAATATTTTGAACATCGGTTAAAAAAAGAAAATATGGGAACGGTCTTGCCTGTCCCCCCTCCCAACTTTGAGGTCAATTTGCGCCTATGATCCTAGAATAGGTTGATTCTACGGAAAAAAAGACTAAAGGAATCTTCTGTGTAGAATTTTGTAAACTACAATTTTCCTCATAACTATTTTCTTAGACGAAATTAAAATTTCGCCCTTTAAGCCCCTAAAACACAAAATTCACGGTTGAAGGCAAGGATAACTTTCAGGATATATTGAGGATATCATATAAGATCTGCACAAAAACAACTTCCTCGGAATTTTTTCGAAGTTTTCTTTTTCTTTCCTTTTTTCTTTCATCTAAGCAATCTGGACTAATGTTCGTATTCTACATAGACTCGGGAGTGTTGAAAAGCATCTTTCGGGGAGTAGGTTATGCCCATGATTTTTTTTTTTGTTGTTGTTGTTGGAAAAGAGAATATTTTTTCATTGAAAATGCACAATCGAATTTTAATTATACTATGGTGATGATTTTAAGAGAGCTAAATGTGAGAGATAACGTAAAACAAAAAACAATTTTAACTAATTAATTGGCATATTAAAGAGTTTATTCTCTTTCCGTTGAAAGCATGGGGTATGTGGTCCGGTAAGTGTTAGCGCCAGGCAGGCTCTATGGTGGACAAACACCATGTGCATGAGTTTCCTAGTGATTATACCGTTTTCTCCTACTTTCTTCATTTCACTATTTCATAAATTCTCATCATTGCTACCCCCCTTATCCTACACGGCTTAACTATGAAGATGATAAACTGAAACATTTCGTTTCATTTATCCTTTGATTGAAAGGACATAATTTTAGCGAGAGACGTAAGAAATTATAAACTGATTCTGTTTGAAAAGTAGAGAGAGGAGGTTACAGTTAACCAGGTCGAGGAAATTGGGTGAATACCGCACACTTAAGATTCAATCGCAAATTACGCAGACATTTTGGGATTAAAATAACTAAGAACTCAGGAGCATCCTTTAACTTTAAACGTATGTATAGGCTATTATATCAACTGTATTACGTCACGAAAAACCAGCGAGAAAGTGAGTGAGACAAATGCGCGGTATTCACCACCCCCGTAGGGTAATAGTGCGCAGATAATTTTCTAACATTAAATAATCCAATGTAACATAGAAACCAAATATATGTTTATGTATTTAATCATCTACTACGTACTATAAACTTGAAGTACTGAAAACAAAGACAATAAACTTGAAATACTATACTTGGAATGAAATACTTGAAGTAAAACTTGAAATAGAGTATATTGCAAACATTAACACAAACTATTGTCAAGTCTATTTGCACAATGCTTCTTCTGTCGAGCTTTTACGTTTGTCTTTCTTTAAGTACTTTCTAGGCATCTGCGAAAATAACAGGGGAAGAAAATTTTAAGTACCGGTATAATTTGCCCCCTAAAAACAATGAGGGGGAGACCGCGCACTAATGAAATACATTGCACGCCATTATCCCATATGCATCTTCACACACACACACACAAAAAAAAAAAATAATTAAAAATAGCAGATGGTAATATTGTCGTGTAGTTGTTTTCTTTTTAAATTTTAAAAGAACGGAGTATCCTATGTACGCTACCAACATAATTTCATTCTTCTTCGAAACACATTGAAAACACAACGTTTTAATGACTCTGCTCAAATTATAAGCACCTTCCCACTTGTCTTTTATTATGGAGCGCAAAGCCAACTGTTACGTGTAATATTGTTTCGCTCCTTGTTCGCTACCTGTCATTTGCCATTACAAATATTACTCTCTGGGATATCATAGAGAAACTTTGATGCGCGCTATTACCCTCCTGCGCGTTATTCACCCACTTTCCTCTATGTAGTTGGCATGGAAATTAGTTTAGGAATTTGTTATTTTGGGAGGGCGCCTTCTGTATTACTTTTTTGCATGGGAGAATGGTTTATTTGGGGAAATTGCGTTTTAGCATGAGGTGGATAAGTATAGCTCCAGTATTACTTCGAGTCTTTTTCTTATCCGTTTAAAAATACTCTGGTGATAAATGTGTATGTTGTAAATGATTTTTACAAAATCGATTGAGAAAGTAATAAAACACAGTTCTGACCAGAGCAGAATGAAATATATTAAAAACTATACTAACAATGTGTTACAGTTTCAAGGACCTAACGTCCTCTTCATCAGACATCAGAGTGTTTGTGTCTGATGAAGAGGACGTTAGGTCCTTGAAACTGTAACACATTGTAAGTATTTTTTTAAAAATATATTTCATTCTGCTCTGGTCGATTGAGAAATTGATAGAATTGCGTTTGGCATTTCTTTCAGCACCAAGGCTAAATGAGACATTGACCTACAGCTTAACGTGGCATGCAAACCATAAGAAATTTCCTCGAAAATTAAAGCCGGATTCTCCCGCGCCGAAGACAATTGAGAAATTGGAACTCGAAGAATGTTGAGCAGGGTTGGCAATGCAAACAGTTTCTCATATCTGAATTTCCTTCTTTTTTGTGCTGAGTAAAATGTTTAAGAAGGTCCATAATTATGTAACATGTACACTGTTTATGCAATGGGAAACGGTTACTTTTCTGTAATATTTGTGGCACGTAAGAATTTAAAGAAAAACTTCAAATTCAAAGGTTACTGAAGGACTCAGACTAGTTCCAGTTCCGCCACCGTTCTCAATGTGACTTCCCGAGCTTGCTCCTGGTTAAGGGATTAGTGTACGCACCTTTGGCCTTAACTCATGTGGTTCGGATTACAAGTTAAGCTATAGGTGAACGTCTCATATAGTCCTAGCCTTGCTGCTGAATGGAACTGGAAACTGAAAATGAAATCAAATCGATCAAGCTTATCTCTTATGGAGCCACCACTAGTATGGATCTACAACCAACTGCGCCCAAAACTGTATCTGTAATAAGTAGACTACTTCACCGTACATAATTGTCTCTTTCATGGAGAAAACAGGGAATGAAAGAGTGTTCTAACCTTTGGGTAGACTTTACATGAATTACTTCAAAACTGCGTTATTACATTTGAACACCGTAATATCTAATTCATAATCAACATGAATTTAAATGACGAAGGAAGGGTATAAAACACCCATTACTTCCTCCTCTAAAAATTATACACAAAACTATTTTAAAATGTACACGGAAGAGTACACTTCGAACTATCGTGCATATTTTTTTATTTTTATTTATTTTCTTTTTAACAAGGTTAAACCGGTCAAGGGGTACACCCTTTCTTCGGGAAGGGGATGAAGGGAAAGTTAAGGGATAGGTGAGAGAAGGTGAGGGCTAAGTGATTTATTTTTTATTTATTTATTTATTTATTCATTTTCAGTGCATTTTATTTTGGGGTTTGCATTGATTGAGGTAGTTGGGTTTACATATTCTTTATTTCTTTATTTATTCATTACATCCATTTCATATATCGTACTCTTCAAATATGGAGGGCATCATTTAGGTATCTATAATCGGCGAGAAATTGTAGCTAGGAGTTCATCCAAGGGAAGATGGTTAGTAGAGACAAATGCAGGGTTAGCTTCTGTTCTGTGGCAACTCAGAACTAATGAGCACAGATGAGCCTCTGGAACCACAATGATGAGTACTAGTGCAAAGATGGATAGATGTGCCGTGATAGATGGTCAGGGTGGTAGATGGCAAAATCTTGTTTAGTAGGATCGTTGTCATCAAGGGTATTGGAGTACATTGTTAGAAGATGTTGAAGAGGGGTATCAAGATATTGAGAAGGTGTGTCTAGCAGAATGTCTATATGAATGGCGTCAAGAATAAGGGGATTACCTGATTGAATGCCTTTGGTGATGTACTTGGAGCGGGTTTGTTCGAGATGTTGAAGAATGGTAGGAAAGGTAATTCTCTCGTATAGTAGTGCAGTAGGGGACGGAAGGCGAATGCGAAAAGCTAGTCGAAAAGCGTGGCGTTCAATGATTTCTAGTCGCTGATATAGTTGTGGTGGGGCAGATATCCATACAGTATGGCCATGAGTGAGTGCCGGTCGGAGAAACGATTTGTATGTTGTAAGAACAGTTTGTGTATGGAGGCCCCATGAGGTACCTACTATGCTTTTTAGTAAAGCTAGTCGTTTAGTGCCTTGAGTTTGGATCTTCTGTAAATGGGGCTTCCAAGTCAGTTTACTATCGAAGATCACTCCGAGATATTTAACATGGGATGTTGGTAATAGGGGAGTGCCTTGAACTGAAAGACGTAGCAAATTAGGATTGCGACGGATTTTGGAGGGACGTTTTTGAATAATGAGGGTTTGGGTTTTTGAGGCATTGACGGAGAGTTTCCATATGTCGCACCAGTTGATAAAAGCATTTATGGCTGGTTGTAGAGTGCGATTTATATGTTGAATAGATTTTCCAAGAGTCAAAAAAGCGGTATCGTCAGCATATTGAAATAAGTGAATATTCGCCGGTAAGGGTGGCATATCTGTCACATAAAGTATATACAGTAACGGGGAGAGAACAGAGCCTTGAGGTACTCCAGTGTGGAGGAATATAGGATGAGATGTGGTAGAATTTATGAGGATATATGCGAGTCTATTGGCAAGGAAGGGATGTATAAGGCGGACATAGCTAGTGGGTAAGTGAAATTTGTGAAGTTTATAAAGCAGCCCTTGATGCCATACTCTATCAAACGCTTTTTCTAGGTCGAACAGTAGAAGACAAGATGGGTGAGAAGAATTATAATGATTGGTGATAGTGTTACTGAGGCGAAGTAATTGGTCATTCAGACTAATGCCAGGGCGAAAGCCTGCTTGGTGATTAGGAATGAGATTACGATCTGTGAGATGAGCATGGAGACGTGTAACAAGAATTTTTTCAAAAATTTTACTAAGGCAAGAGGTCAGTTGGATGGGCCTATATGAGGAAACATCATGAATTGGTTTATCGGGCTTAATGAAGAGAAGGACCTTGGAGACTTTCCAATCAGGTGGATAGAAGCCTGTGCGTAATATGAAGGTGTAGATAGATGCTAGGAGCTGTAAAAGTACTGGGGGAGCCGCCTTGATGAGCTTATACGTGATAGAGTCAAAGCCCGGAGCTGTGGAGCGTTTTCGATGGATGATCGCTTGGATATCTGCCGGAAGAATTTCAGAAGTTAGGTTATTATCAGGTTCCAAAATATGTGTACAGTCAGGTTGGAGAAATCGGTTATGTGGGTTTCTGAGCCTATCAAAATCGTGCTATGCGACGATAAATTGGTCTATTAACCAGTTGAGGTGGTGGAGTGAATATTTGCTGAAAATAAGTTGCGAAAGCATTTGCCTTCTCGAGATCGGTATGAAGAGGATGTGTATTGAGCATGATAGGGTAAGTAGGTCTTTGGAATTTTCCAGTAAGTAATTTGAATTTTTGCCAATATTGAGTAGGATTGGATTTAATGGAAAGAGAATTACAGGCTCGCGTCCACTGTCGGCGCTTATAGGCAGAGAGATAATTAGAGACCATTCTGTTCCATTGGCGATGGAGGCGAAGTGCGTCAGGATTTCGAGTTCGTTGATAGTCCCTAAAGGCTTGTCGTGATGCAGTAATGATTTGACGATATTGAGGTGGTACAGGTGGTTTATGGGGGAAACGCATCTTAACAGGTATATGATCTTGAGCTGCTTGTAAGATTGTCTCTTGAATTTTGTCGGTGAGATGGTAAAGATCCTGTTCAGAAGTAGGAGCAGGTACGGAATGCAGTACTCTGGTAATATCTGATTGGTAAGCGTTCCAGTCAGCATGCTGATAGTCATAGTATTTGATAGGCTCAGGCTGTCGTGTGGGTTGTATAGGTGAGGTGATATCGATCAAAATTGGAGCGTGATCACTGCCAAAAGGCGGGAGAACACGAATGTTTGCGATATTGAGCGTGGTAGAGGTTATGATGACATCAGGGGTTGTATCGCTGATTGGTCTTGAGGCAGAAGGAAGATCTTTGATTTCCGCTGTCAGGTAATTTTGGACATAGTTTATGAAGTGTATACGTTCTCGATTCGACCGGCTATGGAAGTTGATATCTGACATAATGATATAATGGCGAAAGTGATTGTTGATGTAATGAAAGAAGTCATAGGGAATTGGATGTCCTGGACGAACATAGATAGTAGCTACTGTTATGATTAGGGATTTAAAGTAGATTGTATTAAGATTATGTTCTGGTAGAGGCTGGAGAAGATTGCGGGGTAAAGTATGAGTGCGGACAGGAAGATGTCGGTAGCAGCCTATTGCTGTTCCGCCTTGCGCTCTGAGGACATTTCTGGCACAGTTATAACGAAATAACTGATATCCAGGAATTTTGAATGGTGAACTGAAGAAATGTTTCATTGAGCGCAAAGGCACATACTTGTTCTTCACGTAGGAGTTGTTCGAAAACGAGTTTGTGTTTTAAGACGGATCGAATATTTAAGAACAAGAAAGTGAAAACCATAAATCTAAGAGTCCAAATCATGTTGAGGTTCAATTGGGTGGAAAGAGAAGTGTACGTGAGGTCCTGAGTAGGTGGCTTGAAGCTGGACTTTAAAAAGAGACTTGGCAGTGTTTGTGATTTGTAGTAGGATATGGTCTCTAAGAAATGGATGAACATTTTGAAGAACGATGGTAGTAAATCGTATCATGTCTTCTATGGTGATTGGGTCTCTGATGGAGTTATTGGTAGGAGTTGATTCGTCGTTTGTACGGACAGACACAGTTAAATTTGGTTTATCTGGTAGAGGTTGCGGTTTAGCCTTACATTTGTAGGAATAGGTAGCGTGAGTTTCGGAGCAGGTATTGCATTTAGGAGCGGCTTGTAGGTTGGGGCAGGATTTGGTATTGTGATTGCCAGTGCAGTATCCACAGATAGGAGTTTTGGTGCATTGAGCAGTGGTATGTTGATTGTATTCTTGGCAACGTGCACAGCGTACAGATAAAGGAGCTGGAGTTTTAGAAGGTTCTACGCGATGTCTTTTACAATAGATGGAAGCACCGTAAAGAAGGAGGTCATCGATGGTGTCTTTAGAATTGGTGAGCACTCGTACCATATAGGTAGGTCCATTTTGGCCGATAATTCGAATACATTTTGAGATTTCATGTCCAGCATAGCGTAGTTCGTCTTCGATTTCTGCGTCAGTGTAGTCTGGAGGTACACCTCGTATGACGACTGATAGTTGTGGAGGTCGCCGAGGAATAGGCGGTTGTTTTTTAGAGGAAGGTGAAAGGCGTTGCATAGTAGCCTGTGGGCCAAAAATTTCAAAAGAGGCCTTATTTCGAAGTTTCGTATGGAAGTTGATGTCTGGAGATTTGAGAATAATCCCATTCCGGGTGAAGATTATGTCAGCAATATCTGCTCTCGGCATATATTTTTGAAGTTGAAAATACACAAGTTTTGGTGTTCTAAATTTAGTATCATATTTAGTGAGCAGGAAATTATGAATGGTAGGTTTGAGAGAAGCAGATCCGGATGGTTCATTACGAACATGTTCTAAATCCATATCAGTTAGTTGGTCTGTCGTAGAAGATTGATTTGGCACCTGATAAGTGTAAACTGGAGATCTTGAGCGTGCTCGTTTTTCGGAACTTGTTGATTTTTCAGAAGATCCTGATAAGGTTCGTGTTTTGCGGGAGAGGTCGGTGAAATGAGGTTTTTCTTTAGGTTCAGGTTTTGAAGAAGGTGATCGACACACTCCTGGTAGTTTAAGCATGGTTGAAAACAACAGAAGACAGTTACAATAGCAAAAACGGGTCACTCAAGGAGTGTTGCCCGTGTATTAAGTTGAGGAAACTGAGTGTTTCAAGGCAATCGTACGAAGTAGATGCGGAGAGGAAGCCCACTGTGGCTCTCACTTGAGGCAACAATACGTCCTCGCGGAGATGTCGGTCAGTGCAAACACTGACCCTCCACAAATAGGTGAGGAGACGACGATGTGATGATGGCCACGGGCTCCCACTTGAGTCAACAATACGGACTGCAAGGGGATGTCGATTGTCTGTAACAGAACAATCCTCCCTAAGCAAAAACAAAAATGATGGTAAATGCTCGTAGAGCGTTAATAATCGTTCCCAGACGTTGAATCGATAATCGATTGTCAATTCTGAGTCGAGTTGTGATTGTGTATATACCCTAGTTCTAGCCCAATTCATCCAATGTAACTTCCTACAATTGGTTAATTGCAATTTGATGCTTAGAAATTGCAAGTATTATGAAATATCTGTAGTTTGAGTAAACTGTTTAAATACATCTTTTACAGTAAATATGATTCTGGAAAATATTGTTCAAACTCTCTGAACTTATAATCAAGTTTCTCAAAAATAATAATTTATTTTGTGTGCTGTCATCTTGTGTCTTCTTTCGAACTACGCAAATTACTAAATATCCAACCTTGCTCTCTACACAAAAGGTACTTTATATGATACCTGATTTTTTATATTTTGTTTACTACATACATATACAAAAAAAACGTGGGAGAATGATTAATTGGGGGGTAGGATGATAAATTTGAAGGGGAAGAATAGATTGCGCCCAGGTCCTTGACAGTGGTGGAGCTAAGGGAGGGCCAACGGGGGCCAGGCTCCCTTGCTCAAATTCTTGGCCCCCCCACACAGAGTGATACTACTATAGATCAACAAACGGTGAGTTGGTAGTGGCCACAAGTGAAACGACTACCGAAACATCTCTCGACAACCGAGTTACCAACTGCAGAATACCGTATGTTGCAATAGTCTGCGTTCCAAGTCAAATAGCTTCAGGCTCGTTTTTGTTTGTAATATAGCAAGGCAGTGAGTTATTTGTGGATTTTGTAGAAGGGGGGAATATTTATGAAAGGTTGTGTTCCGTATAACAGAACAACTATAAAGTCAGGTTGGTTAACGTTATTTTTAAACCTATCTACTTTGCAATTATGGTACTAGTTTCATAGCCAGTTCCCAAGTTCATCTTTTTTATTTAAAAAAAAAAAAAAACAATTTTATGATAAATATTGGTAGGGACGTTAGATAAAATTTGGTTAGGCAGATGAGATCACATTCGTTACTTGCCTTGCTACTTTTCGTCCTACTGCTGAGGACAAGTGTGCAGCATCCAGCAAAAGCCCTGTAGTTACAAAGCAACCTGCATACCTTGTCATACCAAGTGTCACACTCCTACGTAAAACTTTTGTTATGACAAGTAATTCTTTAGTCCATTCTTATTAGGTATTTGAAGACGAAATTCATCGCCCGAACAATAAATACTACAAAAGTTGAGTTTACATTTTGCAGAACAGTGATAGGTGCACATACACTTGAATCTAATTTTATTAAATAGAAGGGGAAAGACGATACTAAATGTAATTCTTCATACCATAAATAAGTTTTAGTACCAGTAGAATTAATAGTACTGTCACACCGTACTTCACTTTAGAATAGTGAAGCAATAGAAGAGTGGTTTAAATCGGATACCGTCTTTTTCCCAGTTGATTTGTCGGTAGCAGCATGATGTCTACTTTTTATCCAACTGATGACATAGTTTTCTGCATTGAAAGAAGTCCCGTAATGTCTGGTAGATTCGAGGATTTTTACAGATAAACGACTTCTAGCGTCAGTGTGCTGTAAGTTTAAGCTGAAAAAGCGTCTCACACAGTATGCAGAATAAACTAGATGAATAATGAATTCATGTTAAGATTTTGTACATTTGGTCCAATATTAGGAAGTTCTCTCGGAATGCTGCAGAATTTTGGCTGTATTGTCAAAGGAAAATTTTATTTTATTATTTTTTTTAATTTCCATTACTTCTTTGTCGCCGTATAACATTCTTGCAGACAATTCTTCTGGTCACTTGGATTGTAGCAAAACCTCGACCCCACTGAAGGTTTCGTTAGGAAAGCAAGACCGTTTGTTATCTCCTAGACCCTGTCAGAATTGTAATCTATTTGCTGGTACTTCTCAAGATAACTGTCTAAGGGTTTTGCAAGTGGGACTCCACAAAACTGAGCAGTTTCTTCAAACTGAAGTTGTAATTCTACCATGAACATGCCACCCTTTTCTTGCAATGCTTCCAGTATACCTACAGTTGTTTTAATTTTGCTCATTGCCTATACAAAAGGGATGCTGACCTTTCTTGTAGAAACAGGCTAAGGACATCTAGAGGTTCCAGCACATCTCGGATCATGGACATTTCATAAACAAAATTCCACTTAGTGAAATTTTGCATGTCCGAAAATATTGCAAGCTGCTTAAAGTTTCGCTGCAAATTTGTAGAAGCCTCTCGAAAGAGTTCCACTAGCGCAGGGTAGAACTTTCACAATGCTTCTACTGAACGGTAAGAAGAGCCTAACCACCGTATATCAAAAACTGTAGTAATATTATAGAAGAGAATACCTAGCTCTTCTTATACAGAGTGCGGCAGAACTAAGGAGCAATAAAAAGTATATCTGGATATATAGAGAAAAAAACGTTTTTATTTTCTAAATTAGTACAATATACCATTTTACATTCATTTAGTTTTGAAAATAATGTCCTCAAGATGGCGACCGTTAGCGTCAATACATTATTGTTGACGATCCCTGAAATTTTGAACAGCTCTTGCACACATATCGCGGGGTATGGCATTCACTTCGTCAATAATCCGCTGTTTAAACTCTGGTAGGGTGTGAGGGCGACTTTTGGAAACATTTCCCTTCAGATATCGCTAAAGAAAGTAGTCACAAATGCTCTAATCTGGTGTCCTCACAGGCCACTCGACATCACCCTTCAAAGAGATGAGGCGTCCCGGAAACATTTCTCTCAAAACATCAAGTAAAATTCGAGCTGTGTGAGCAGTAGCCCCATCCTGTTAGAACCACAAGTCCTCCAGTCCATGTTCTTCAACAATCTCCTCCATTCTGGGTTGCAGAAAATTTTTCAACATTGAAACATAACGTGTGGAATTCATTGTCACGGACACTCCTTCCTCCTAAAAAGAATTAAGGGCCTACCACGCCAAATTATGATATGGCACACCACACTGTCACTTTAGGAGAATGTTGCGGACTTTCATGAATAATTCGGAGGTTACTTTCAGCCCAGTAGCGAAAGTTTTGCTTATTCACGCACCCACTAAGAAGAAAATGTGCCTCGTCACTACTGAAGAGAGCTGCATTTGGAGGGATCTGAGCATGCATTTGCTCACGCAGATTTTGACGGTTGGCGAAGTCTGCTGGGCATAATTCTAGAGCAATCACTATTTTGTAAGGATGGGACTTCAAATCGCATTGCAGGATCCTTCTCAAAGTGCGGTCTGAAATCCCCAATGCAACAGCATGTCGTCGCGCAGATCGTTGCGGCTGTTGTTGAACTGCTGTTCTCACCCGCTGCACATTTTCTGTCGTTCTGATGGATCTGCGTCAGCCATGTGTATCTATTCTTACTGTGCTACCAGTTTCCTCCAACTGCCGAACCCAGGACCGAATTGTGTTTGCATTAGGAACGGCATTGTTGCGTGGAATGTTGAACTGTCGCCGAAAAGCTCGTTGTGTAGCGATCACAGACCTGTTGTTTTCATAATAAGTGCGAACGGCAAAACTACGATGTGCACCGGTCCAGACCATATTAGCTACTGAAATGGAGTCAACGACTGAACAAAGGCAGACCACGTGCAACTACCTACCCCAACTACAGCTCTCGCGATAATCGATAGAAACTGTTTAGTCGGTTCTGCCGCACCCTGTATTAATTCAATTTCTCGTGTTCTACGGGGACATTGAGTAAACACCATGTAATAACTCTACAAAGTTTTTAAAATGAACCATATCTGAAACCGTATTAACAACGTTGTGAACAACCAGTTCCTCATCTTCTGACTCATGTAGTAACACACTAGTAAATTGGTATATAATTCTCGCTGCAGTAAACAGACAGCATGATTTATTTCGCTTTGCATGTTACTGGCGCTCACAGACAAACTGCCATAAGACTTTTCCGTAATATTTCGGAAAGATTCATACGTTCACATAATCACGGAATCACAACCCTCTCTGCCTGTTCTTGCCTCTAACTCAAATAATCCTAAAAATATATTGATACACACTTGATTAACTACAGTACGAATATACACAACTTGTCCGAGGTCCATTAAATTTATTTCTTGCAATTTAATAAGATGTGGGAGCACTGTAAACGATAGATGATTTTGGGCAATAAAGTAGGCAGTCCTAAATATCGTAGCTGTCTTTTTACCACGAATTTCATTCACAATTTTCCACCTGTCTTCTGCATTTGTCATTGAAACCTATATTTCTTCCCCATCCCTTTGTTCACATATTGTCATGTGAACATTTTCTGTGTGCAATAGATTTTTCATGATCAAATATTTTATAAAAACGTTTTTTTGATGCATTTGCAATAATATACAATTTGCACCATACACTTTGTATATTTATTCTTCTTTCTGTATGAATACCGAAATGAAATGAAATCTTCAAGATTTCCGTCCCACGTTCATGCCGGTTAGGCTAAAGGAGACGGTGATGATTAGAAATGAATGAAATGGTGGAATGAAGAAAGTGGAAGGAAGCAGAAGAACCCCGAGAAAACACACACATTCTATCAATACCGAGTTTACCACCGGAAGCACATATAGTACACACAATGCGAATGTCATTAGTATTTTGTTTAGCACCTAGCCACGGTTGTTTAATTTTCCAGTTTGCAAATTGTTTTTGATCACGTATAGAAGGGAACAAGCCAGTGGGACTAGAAATAACCTTGCCATTATTAACATAAGGTCCCGAATCATTTTCATCTTTCTGATGAGATGTCTGTAATGTGATTTCAGACGTTGCACTATCTTCAGACGAAAGCCTCTTCCTTTTTGTGTCGGAATTACTTGCCTGATCGTCAGGAGGTTTTCTTTTGTTAAAATATGGTCTAATATCCATTTCCTTTTGTTCTTTTTAACGTGCTTGTCAAACGGCCCGCTCGGGAGAGTAATACTCAAGGAAGTACGTTTTTAGTGCGCTACTCTAGCCAGCTGGTTTACGCGCTATCCTAGCCAGTTGTGTTAAGTTGGTCACAAAATGTATATCATGGAGCACAAGGGGAACAAAACTAGCCCTATATCACGGAGTACAAGGGAAACAAAACGAGCCCTTTATCATGGAGTACAAGGGCAACAAAACGAGCCCTGCGGGAGTTCTAACCCGTTCCTACTACTACTACTACTACTACTACTACGCCAACCAATCAGAACTGTGCTTTTCGTTCCTACTTCCGGGAGCATTACTCTCCTGAGCTAGTCCTGCTTGTCAACGAAGGAGATACCAATTCACAACTGCTATGACTGCTCACTGCTCACTGAAAAACGTTTATTATTATTATTATTATTATTATTATTATTATTACTGTACCACTCAGATTGAGAATGATAAGTAGTAATGCCAGTTGAAAGATTTTTTCTTCGGGAAGCAATTCTATAAACAAGACCACCACAGCTTGCGACAATAAACATAATGAAAAAATAAATTATTGTACTTTAAAACAGATTGTATAGACTAAGAAAGGGGTAACTATCTTCCCATTCTGGGAAGACCAAATTAAATCTAGAGACAGGGAAGTCAAAATTTAGAAGGGGGAAATTCCCAGGCTTCCCTGGCTACAAATAAATCACTGTAGCAAGGTCTTATTCATCGAAATCTGTAAGGTTCATGCATTGACCTCACTACTTGAATGTTCCTTTTTTAATATCTATCCCTTATCTGGTTACCTACTTTGTTTCCGACAAAGAACCAGAAAAAAAAATAGTCGACATTCGCTTGAATATCAAAAGTCATACTAAAACATGAGATGCTTTACAAATAGCATACACTGCAGTAAAATGCTAAGCTGGACTAAAGAAGTCTTGGACAAAAGAAGTCTTAGTACACTACTTATTCCTACACTAAGTAATTAATTTCCATTGATTATGACGACATAGAACAAATGCATACCCTAACAGTACAATTACATAGCAGGAATATGTCTATCATGTTCCCTCAGGTACATGGGAATGTGTGCAGTATGTGCTTTATGTACCTCTAAGAGAGAAATCACATGGATAGTAAGTGATAGTCACAGTCTATGTCCGCCCCTAGGCACATGCCTGACATGTACCTGGGGAACGTGCCTAGTATGTTCTAGGTATGTTCCCCATGCCGTAAGCGTCAATGAATCACAAAAGTACTCCCCAAAATATGTCAAATCGCTATATGTGTAATGTGTTTACTTTAGGCGCGTCTAGAATCACATGAAACAAGTAAAAAGAATGTAACCCAACGTGGGCGCGAAAAACCAACCTTTAGATTACTAGCCGCGTGTTCTTCCGACTTGGCCGCGGTGGCGATGAAGAGAATATCGCGTATAGAGGGATAAATTGTTGAGGTCTTTTGAATTTGGCTAAATCAGAGTGCTCCTCTAACCGCGTATACTCGACGATAACCGTTTGGGATCAGATAAAATCTGCTCGCAATGTAATTTTATAACAAAATGACGAATGTCTACTTTATTTCATGGTTCTTCCATATTCACTTTCAAATGATCGGCGACAGTTGCCATCTAATAAAGTTGATGCGTTTGTTGCTTCTAGTACACAATCGCTTAGAAAAAGAAGCAACAAATACATTAAATGTGGGAGATGAATTTAGAAAGCCTAAATGCGCATGCCTAGCACATCTTGTGCTGTTAGGATGTCTGAAACAGCATGTACGTACCTAAAGGACATACCTAGAACATAACAGATATATGTCCCAAGTGACGACATAAAAAATTACTGTTAAAGTGCGAAATTGATCCAGGTATGTAAATGCAATATTTGTGGTACATAGTTGCAAATATCAATTAGGTGTAACAAGTACCTAAGGATGTAGGTAGCTGAAGTACATACTTAGTACATGAATATCATATGTGCCAAGTGTCGGGTATCTAAAAAGTACCTGGGACACCTAAATGGCAAATGCCTAGCACATTTTCCGCTGTTAGGGTAACATCCATTAAATAATTTGGTATTATTATTATTATTATTATTATTAT
Organism: Thermobia domestica; assembly: GCF_964235325.1. Taxonomy (NCBI): domain Eukaryota; kingdom Metazoa; phylum Arthropoda; class Insecta; order Zygentoma; family Lepismatidae; genus Thermobia; species Thermobia domestica. The sequence goes on from NC_137467.1 coordinate 35,867,453, forward strand.
TATTATTATTATTATTATTATTATTATTATTATTATTATTATTATTATTATTATTATTGAAGAATCTTAATACCAAGCCGTCTTGTTTAATATACAGTAAAAGAAGAGAGCCAATGTTTTAATTATTTCTGAAATAATCATTCTCTCTGTTGTTCGTATTCCGATTGTTCGAGAAAAATAAGATACTAAATACTACCAACACTCACTATTTGCCACCGATACTGGTTCTCCCTCTCGATTACATTCAGGTCTTGTCTCTGCTACGTCTAATTTACTAACTCACTTGGCCGCTGGCAACTCTGTAGAAACCTGCTATGATGTTCACAAGCGATACTACTGACCTCCAGGAAAATGGAGTCATTGCTTGAGGGACATATACTACTAACTAAAGTCTGGAGAAATGTAGTAAAAATCAATGATTCTTTGTAAATTAATCGTTCAGAAGTATTTTCTTTTAAACGATTTCAACTGTAGCTTAATCCCAAAAATGCTAATACATAGAGAAATTCCGAAGTTTATCACAGAGCCAGTGTTACAATCTCCTGGTAACCATCAGGTACAATGCCGAGATAATACAACTTGATTGCGGCAGTAATGTTATTTTGTATAAAAGTGATACTTACTCCCGTGACCAGGTTGTGTCATTTCGTTATCTTTGACGTTTAGTAATCAGAGAAATATCAGGAGTTTGTGGGACTGGTCTACAGATATTCCATTCAGTGAGTTCACTCAGTGAATACCCAATTTTGTCGCACATTTATATTTGTTCTTCGTCAAAATATGCATTTCTGAGAAAATTAAGCATTAAGCATTTCTGAGAAAATTACATTGTAGGAATTATGCAGAAGAGTAAATCAGTGGTGACATGAATTTCAATAGGATATACTGATTAATGGCCCTCCTTCAAATCTAATATCAAAACTAACAATATTAATTTAGCATCGACTATAGGAGAGTAGCGTTAAGTTACTTCAACCACATTTAAATTTATTTTAAGACTGAAACATCCGAGTCTCAGAGGATAGAAATGAGGGAAATGAGTCAATTTTGCCATTTAAAATTTCCTAGTGACACCGAGGAAGAATCTTAGTAAAAACCCTAACTCGAAATATTTACCCACGAGGGGTCGATCACAGCATCTTCCAAATCTAAAGTCGAAGTTCTACCGCTGTGTTTGTCCATTTGGTGTGGGTGTGAAGAGTTTGTGTATTTAAATTAAAGTCAACTTTTAAAAACTGGAGAATGTAATCAAACGAAAGAAAGGATGAAAAAGGCTACATATACCTTTTTGCTTTAAGGAGTCCTGATTGAAATGCCTGTTCTAACACTGTTTCATATTAAGAAAAGAAAAACATATTTCCTCTTTTTGCTTCGAAGAGTGTTCATTTATTTTGATGAGGTAAAGGCAAATTCGTTACTCAGTTTTAGAGCTGAAAGGTAAAAGTAACCAAAAGTAATTCAACTACGGCCAAATCGAAACAAGAGAGTGATCTGTACAGGAGGAAATGTCTTCGGCCTGCTAAAATTTGAGCTGACTGCTGCCATGCTATAACTTTGACCTTCGTCTTATCTCAAGTAGATGCAAACATGTCGAAAGGTCTGCTTCTTGTAGATTCACTAGTACAAAGGCTGTCGAAGAGGAGATCTGGAAAATGTGATTTTCAACGAACAACATTCCAACAAATTTATCAAAAATGTTTGGAAATGTGCAAAGAAAATCGTATTCGAAATTCCAGAGCCGGAAAAAGATAGGCTATAGGGGTTCCTCGCGGAAACGAAGTAAATATTTGCCATCGAAATATCACAAATTCATTTTGGACAAATCTCTTCCTTCATTGGAGGCAGAAAACTGATTTTCTTAAGATAATATACTAAGAGACATTTTTTTGCCTACTATTGATAAGGCAATCACTGAGGTGGAAAACCACTTTGGATCATCGTAGCAAAATCATTAGATCAATCGCTGCTGTAATCCAAAATGTGAAAACTTTTTAAATTACAGCAATGTTGAGCATATGGCCCAGCATTATGGAAGTGATCTGAAAATATTCAAGTGTGAACTCAAAATCCTCCCAAACAAGTTGTATGAAGACGAGAAAAAACCAAAGTTGATTCTTTGATGAATTTTATTGATCTTTTTTGTGTTTATAAAAACGCATTCCTAGAAACTTACAAGTTAGGTATCTACTCTGTGACTAGTGCTACGTGTGAAAGGTCATTAACATCTTTGAAAAGATTAAAAACATACACGCAATTCAATAAAAGATACGCAATTCGATGACTGATGATAGGTTGAAAAACTTAGGATTACTTTACATTCAGAAGAAAATTGCTAAATCGTTAGATCTTGAAGAAGTTATTGATAAATGTGCTGCTGCTTACAAGAATTGAAAGATCATTCTCTTCTAAGTAGAGGCATGAGCGTATAAGTTATTTTCTTTACATGTGGAGGTGTATTTCTCTGCTTCCACTTAAACTAACCGGCCACACATAATTTAAACGCCTTGATTAAACAACTACTTACTTTTATCAGAAATCAATTATACGTATAATACGTCTTAATACTTATCCTAGTTATCTGAGCTGGTAAATTTTCACTATTTTAAAAAGAGTAAAATCATGAACAACAAAGATAAAAATATTCATATATATACGTGTATATATAGTGGCAGAGCCTGTATAATTTATTTTATATTTATTTTCAGTCAATCGTATTTTATTAAAGATTTAGATTTTAATTATTAGAATCATAGAAAACAGTAAAGTGTCAGGAAATAATAATACACGAAAACAAATTACATAAACATTGTAGTCATTGCTCTCTAGTGTAGAAATAATTATGTAATGACTAGCAAATTATTTAATTACAGGAAATTAAAATCAGAATTCAATTAATGTCTGATTGGAAAGAATTGACAGAATTTGATGTAAGTAAATTTGTAAGATGTTTGTGAACACAAGACACTCTTCTCGGGTATTTTAGAATTGCCAGGAATCGTGAGTCTGGGCATTCCAAGGATTGCCAGTCGTCGACCACAATGAGGAAACCATTTCGTTTCCTAGATAAGAAAGTAGCACATACCTCTTGATGTTTGGTTCTGCTGCTCCTGCAAATGCTGGTCCACAAAGGCCCCTCCAAATTGCCAAGCCACAGGCTGGATGGTAACTCGCCGGCGGGTCACTCCAAAGGATGGAATGGAGTTTCGAACTGAGAACGGTCTGCGATATAATTTGGTTACGCCGTAGTACTGCGAACTAGTGTGGTATGTTAGCGTAAGTATCCTGCATTTCCGGTTACCAGCATGAAAGTTCGCCATTTTGTTACATGTTCAATCAAGGTTGGAAAATTAGCGGGAGACAGTTCGTAGGATCATTATGGTCGACACTGGACGCCATATTGAAAAATGGCTAACTTCTAGCAACTTAATCTAAATATTTATATGAAAGCTTTAGAAAACACTTGTCTTCTTCTCCAGTCTGCTGCCAAACAGAATAAGAAACAGTTAATAGCAAACATTTTCCAATTCTAGTCATTTAACCCTTTGGGGACCGATGGAACAGATCTGTACAATCCGCGGCAAAAAACCTGCAACATGAGGATGTAAATTTATTGTGAACCTACGCCTAACAGCACAGGGAATGAACATAACGTCTAAGTGGAACGAATCTCGCCAGGATAAATATCGGCCTCCTCCCGTGCACACTTATTTTGGAGCAAAAGACTTTGTCATTTCACAATAAACTTATATGCTCATGTTGCAGGTTTTTTGCCGCGGATTGTACCAAAGCGTCGACTTTTGGAATTTGCCTTATAAGTCTCTAGTTTCTTTTCACACCAGGTTTTTTTTTTTGCATTTATTCAAGCGTGAAAGCATCAAAGAACGTGTTTAATGAGCATTTTCCAGTCATGCGTGCGATGCCTACGGAAGAAACAATTGGGTAAATTTTAGAGTTTTTTGGGGGGGAGGAGGGTTTTTGACACTTCCTATTTATTCTAGGATCATGGTTCGTACCTCGTTGTGTTCATAATGAAGCACTGTTTCCAACTGTACTATTACAATTTCCCTATTGTGTATCAGAAGCGAGAAAATCTCGTCCAAATTGAAACAAATTAGATTTTTCTGGGAAAAATTCAATTTTTCGGGATCCCCCCTCAGGAACACGATAGGGACATGTAAGTGGTACCATTTGAAAGCTACTGTAATTTGACACGAAATCATTTACGAATTATGATCCGGATAAATAGGGACGTGTAAGGATTTTTTGGTTTTTTCCTTAAAGTAGTACGGGCTATGCTTTGCACGTGGGGGAATCTTCTTTACCGCCCTTAGTTTTCAAGATATGAAATTGATATTTTCCCCACATATTACATACACCATATAGTGTGTTTTAGGTGATTTTGAGATCCAAGCATTAACACAAGGGGGAAAGGAATCCAAACTTGAAAGAGAGTGATTTTTTCTGACAAACTTTCCCTTTGGAGATAATTTTCCGTCCACAGGCACATGGTACCCACATGCGAGTAGTACCACTCAAGAGGTTGGTTCATTCCAAAGACAACAAGGCACGATTCATGTTCCTACGAAGAATAGTCTTTATGCTAAAGCTCATTGAAAAACAATTGACTGACAATATATTATTGAGGAAAATTGATAAATCAGCTAGAGCATCTACACTAATTTTGGGGAGACCATTCTTCATACCTCATTCTATTCACTATAAAGTATAGTTTGTTTTGGTACCACTTGCATGTTCGTGTTATGTACCATTTACATCTTCGAGGGGAGATATTGATGCCATTTTTTTTTTTTTGTAATTTCCGTTTTTCCCACTTTGGGCGGGAATTTCCGCCTTAAGTACAAAATAAGGAAATGTGAATAGTACAGGTATGAACCATGATCCTACGATAAATTGTCTCGTTGCAATAGCTGCTTGACTGAAACTCTAAAATTTACCCTAAAAAGGCAAGTTCCCATAAGGGTTAACTGCATGAATGGCCTCCCCGGTCGCCCGACCACACTGTGAGTTTTTATTGTAGAGGTGTTGTATATCAAGTACAAACTAATACATTTTATCATTCTACAACTTTAATACGTTTTCTACAATGTTACATATCTACATAACTCATATATACTTTCACATTTAAGAAAAAAGTTCAGCTGCTGTGTTCATAGTAATATCACTGTGAGCATTGTCCTTCACATTTGCAAAGTAACGTACAGACGAGGCCGTTCTTAATACATTTCCCAGTACAGCGCAGTTTGCAACGGCATGTCACTAGTTGTCGACAGTTATCAGACGTACTCGTCAACGTAGTCCATACAGGTTGGTAACCGAGTTCGTCATCTGTTTCCTTCCAACCCCAGTTCAGGGGTTCAACATCATGCACATCCTTTTCGAGGCACTGTCGCCAGACCTTGCACTGACGAGTTGCTCTTCTTGTATGGAGATTCAATGGGTCTTTGGTTGGAGGTATTCTGTCTATTGTGCGATTTTTCTTGCTGAATAGAATAGGTCTGGTTTCGTAGACTTCCTCGCAAGTACTTGATCTGTCGTACATGAGCGTCACAAATCGCTGGATTAGCATGCGAGATTGGTAGCTTACAACATCGTGAGAATGAACGACTGATAGTTCCCGGAAAGCTGTATCCATTTCTTTAAACGCTATCCACGTATAACATGCACTTGCCAACGCCAAGGAAAGCTGACACTGTGTCGCAGCCCGTAAAACTGTGAAAAAACGGCAGCAAATCTATCGTTCCAGAAGGTAAGTTGCACACGGTGTGTATAGGAATGAAACGTCGCATTTTTGCAGAACCAAAATCAATCCATAATTTCTCCAGAATGGGTGACAGATGCAGAAACGCAAATAGAGCGATAACAACAACATCGGAGTCAACTGTACGAACTGTAATATTTTTGTGTCCCTTCTCGGCGGCGTGACGGACGTGCAGAAGGATTGTTCCATCAGCTCTTATGTGCGATGAGGGAGAAATACTAGTAATATCTAAGCCTGAGGAAGAGGATAAGACTTGATTTTCTCTTGTTCTGAAATATCAGCTGCAGTTATTGTTTCGGGGAGGTAATGAAATAGCCTTTCCTTGTTGTCATCGTTTGCAAGGAACTTCTGGAATTTTTATGGAAGCGGTCCCGTTGGTTTGACAACAAAGCGGTCGCCCTGCCCACGCTTCTGATGCGTCTGTGTTTTCAAGCTCTTTTCAATGTAGCAGTCAAAGACCACGTCTAATCGTTTAGTGTCTCAAAGTGTTAAAGAAAACCAGTTATTCACAACTGCTGCATATTCTGCAAATCTTTTCGCTGCTCCTGGTTGCCGTTGGTGTACCAGCATCGCTCCATCGACGACAAGACAAGAGGAATGAGGGATGATAGTACTTGTACACCCATCAAAATTTTCAAAATATATGATTTAGAGGTAGGAAGTCTGAGATCTCCAAATTCAGATAGTGATGGAGTATAAGTTGTGTTCTCATGAGAAAAGAATTCTCTGATAACGCCCTCCCTTTCCTGACATGCTATGAACATCTTGCAGAACAGGTCATAATCTTTGTGTGCACTAGCAAGTTTCATCTTATCTTTGCAACGAACTTTCAAGGGGGCCCGATCCAACCATATCAACTGTAATATCTGCTCTTGCATGCCTACCGTGAAAACTTTAGGGGGCAGTAGAAATTTAGGGGGTGGCCCCACATGACCCCCTTAATACGGGCCTGTCGCGAGCCCCCTTCCCAGAGATGTTGACTTGATATATAGGTCAAGTATCACAGTAGACTGATTTTTGGTGTACACAAAATAATTGCCCCCCCCCTCAGAATGCCTGTGCCCTTTCACTAGGCCCCTCAAGAAATTAAAGCTATTGCCGTTATTGTCTAGCAGTTCACAATCTTCTATAGTCGTTTTGTCTGTTAACTTGAGCCCAAAACGGTGTAAATCGGACAAAATTTGGGGAACTTGTGAAAAGTAGGCCATTTTTCAAGATGGCGCCCAGAGGCACACAAAACATATTGAGAAGCTGTCTCCCGGCTCTTTTCTCATTTACATGTCGCGTTAAACACTCTGACCAAATTTCGTGCTGGTAACCGGAAATTCACGATCCATACAAATTATTGCACTTACGGACTACACTAAACGGTCGGCATAATAATAATTCCTCCGTACTACACGATAATCTTTCTGAGTTCGTCTTAGCGAAACATTGACTCGCTCAAATTAAAGAAATCTTTTTTAGACATTCTACTAGTTAGAACTTTAACTTCGATCTCCGACTCGTCGTCGTTGTCCCGTCTCTCCAACTCTCCTTCACTCTAACTCTCTGTCTCCGCTGTCGTCTCTCTCTTTTTTCCCCCGTCATCTCTGGTCCTCTGGTTTTTGTTGAATTTCCTGTAACCTGGAATTTGCCACTTCTGCATGACGTCAGAGGCGTGTGCTCTTTCTCATCAAGGAAACGAAATGGTTTCCTCATTGTGGTCGACGACTGGCAATCCTTGGAATACCCAGACTCAAGATTCCTGGCAATTCTAAAATACCCGAGAAGAGTGTCTTGTGTTCACAAACATCTTACAAATTTACGTACATCAAATTCTGTCAATTCTTTCCAATCAGACATTAATTGAATTCTGATTTTAATTTCCTGTAATTAAATAATCTGCTAGTCAAAGCATACCACATACCATCATTACATAATTATTTCTACACTAGAAAGCAATGACTACAATGTTTATGTAATTTGTTTCCGTGTATTTTTATTTCCTGACACTTGACTGTTTTCTATGATTCTAATAATCAAAATCTAAATCTTTAATAAAATACGATTGACTGAAAAAAAACATAAAATAAATAAATTATACAGGTTCTGCCACATGCCCCTTGCTGAAACCCTGCTGAAACCTCCGCTAACAGACTAGTTCTCATAGGAGATCGTTTAATTCGGAACACTCTGTATAAAAATAATTAAATATATGAAAACTTTACACAAAAATATTTATAAAACATCAAATATTATATATATATATAGTATATATTACAACATGAATAAATATTTATTTTTAAATCCAACACACCCAAAACCAAATATATTATTAATATTCTTAATTTTCATTCGTTTTATTAATTGAAATAATCGTTATATGCATTTCAGTCATGAGTCTGTATTATCACACCATTAACGGCTAAAGTGAGAATTATCTCAACTCAACGCATGAACTGTGTTAATTGCACATGAAGTTCTTTAAATTTTTGCAACTAAGTATATCTAGTTTGCCGTTGGTAACAACGTTTGTAATGAAATTTTCCATTGTCACACACCACCGAATGCTCTTTGCAGTCTTGCCAATTTGAGACAAGTTATCTGTACATCCATAATTCATTGCGACATCTATGACAAAATTTCACACACTTTTCCACTAATTTTTTTATAGGCTCAACACAATTTAAATTATTATTTTTTATATATATTGCACTTATCAATACAATTTAACATCACTAATTAATTCAAAATAAGTTTCACCAGAACCACTTGTTTATGAACCATGAAAATCCACTTTGAGGTAGTTAGCAACGCTGAACTTGACTTTGAGAAAAGCAAAATCATCACTTTTCGAATCAAGGTTGGCTAAAAAACTTCCACTTCTCTCGTTCATTTGCGCGTCGGTACCTTGCTGTTATGATCGGTGTCCCAACACACAAGAAATTGTGGTGGATTTTACTAATTTTTACGTTTAAATTAGCACTATATCACAAGGGAAAAATATTTCCTTTTCGTCGTCTTTCGTGACACCAATTTTATCGTCTATTTCGGTTTTATTCACTAATTTATTCGAGATCCGTGATTGGAAATCAGTGACTTGTCCTGTTTGCATTGCCTAGTCTTCTGAATGCAAATTATGATTTCTGGTGCTTGTGGAATGTGCTACCTCTTTTTCATTGTCAGTGCTAGTGTCAAAATATGCATTCCTTGAATCTGGCATTGCTGTTTGAAGTGGAGTGTGGTTAGTGATTTGTATAATATGTGTGTTAGTGTCGAGTCTTTGAGTTTTACGTCCCGTTCAGCAGCGAGGTTATATGAGACTTGGACCTACTGATTAACGTGGAATCCGAACCACATGAGCTCCCGCCGGGAATCGAACCCGGGTTTCCGACGCCACAGGCGTGTACGCTAACCGCTTAGCCACGGAGGAGCTCTAGTGTCGAGTCTATGTGCTTTATTCTTTTCTACTCTCGCATATAATGGTGAAATATTTGGGAGAACGTAAGTCTCTGTATTATATTTATCTTTTACTTCTGAACTAAAATTAACTCTTACATTACTTTGTCTATTTCTAGCGTCATACTTTCTTTCTAGTTTTCGTAGTCTTGCGAAGATGTAACATGTACTAATAATTACTATTAAAAAGATAATCCCTAAAATTATAGTAGGTATTAAAAATAAAATTGTTTCGAGGTCCATTTCTTCCGTTGGTTTTCTGAAATAGATAAGAAATAGATAGAGTCGGGACAGGCTCATTTCAATGTCCTAGTAAGCACTATTTGCTAGTATAAATTTAAATTATCTATAGTTTCTAACTTGTGTCTGCTTATACTCTTAGACTATAATATTTCGTCATTATAAAGCAGGCCTATAATGTCCTTTGTTTGTCTATACACAACTTTCTACGTTTTACGTAATATTGGTGTAAAACTATTCTTTTGTAACGTCTAACTATGTGTGTAAAATACTGCCGGTTTATAACCTTAAGTTTTACACGTTATTTCTCCTTTTCTTCCTCGTAAGTCGTTAAAAATTGCATTAAAATATGTGCATTTTTATCCGCTATTTTCGTTGTATTTTTGTTGCTTAAATGTATTTTAAAATACGTATATATATTCCCTGAGCTTCTTTTTCTTAATAACTATGCATTAAGATCATTATTATTAACTGATTTTATTATAATTAAATGAGTTTTATTTCGTATTTCATTCGCTGTATGCTTCACTCCTCTCGAGGGATGCAAGCGAACGCATCCTCCCGCTTTCGTTACTGTTCGGATGCGTTCGGTAACGCTCGGTGTCGTCTGCCATGTTAGAGCGCAACTAGCCTCTACACGGGTCTCAGTCCAATATTTCACCTCTTGCCGGTCAGAAATCACTGATGGTCGCAACGCAAACCAATACTTTAATTAACTTTAGCGTTTGTAATGTGCATGTAACCATTAATTAAATAATGCCAATTAATACTTTTAGTACAATTATTAATAACTATTATTATTTAAATATTAAAATGTTTATCTAATATTTTTAAATATATTTATATACTTAAAATACAAAAAAAATATTAAACATATTTCAAAAGTTCATTGGATCCAAATATTTCTCCTATCTATTTCATGCATTATCCTTCTTCGACAGTATTGTTCATTAATCTATTTAAGAGCCCTCACTACTTCTCGAGCATGTCAGATTTCAGTGTTCTGGGAGCGGGGAGAAGGGTAGTGTAGGTGTGGGCATTCGTCTGTCAGTCGAACTCGTCCTGTAGTGTTTCCACTTTGCATTAAATATCGTTATCGGTACTTAAACATTTTCCTCTTGTTTTGTCATTTGTTAGGAAAATTCTACCACATTCTCATATACGTGACGTATTCACACAAAAGATACTACAAATTTCTTACTGTTCTTCTTGCAGAATTCGTACAGAACGTTAACTTTCTTGTTGAATTACTTTTTCCTTTAGACAATTCTTTCATATCAGATATGGTAACCTTGAAATTCCGCCCAAAATAGTTCTCATCAATAAAACGTGTAAATTTCGGTTATAAGTTTTCTTTAAAACTTTTCACTGCTTGAAAACAATCATAGTGAACCTTCCTGACATCCCTACAGACACTGATCTCAGCATAAACGATGAATTCTATACTTCTGGGACAGTTTACTGCAATACTTCCGCGATGCTTGAATGGCAATGAAGTTGCATTGTAGTCGACTTCGAAACTACCCTGTACTCTGCAACAGCGCTAGAGATATGAATAAGCGACATACCACACACACCCAAATACACACACACACTCACAACGTGTGAACACAGGTTCTTCTTAGAAACGCGCGCGCAGACTTTTGATACCTGCCGGACAGATAGTTAAATTGTTCCCGCACTCCACAGTCCATTGACACGGTTTTCAGCTGTGGAGGAGACCTTTCAGTTTGTCAAAAAGATGAAGGAACTTCGTAATGAGAACTGCTGTGTTGCGTTTCTTGAAGATTTGTTTTTTAGTCTCCCATTGTAAGAAAGAATATGCCCTATGCAATTTCAGAAACGTATATCACAATACTTCACACGCAAAAAATGCTAATACAGTGGCGTCACTAAAATATTTTGTTTGGGGGGCTGAAGATCTTTTGGGGGCCATACTCCGCAACAACCCAAAAACTCCGTTTAGTATTTTAGAATCATCTTCAATCAAGGACACAATGAAATTCGCTTTTGGGCGAGGGAAGGGGGGGGGGCGGGAGAATATTGTTGCTGCTCTACGCTTTCATATTTTTGTTATCATAGTCATGTTTATTTGTTTCACTTTTATCGTTGCGGAAATGCACATTCTTGTACTTCATCGATTCATTCAGATACGAGGGTCACTACGAAAGTTTTGAGATACGCATTGTTGTGGCACAGTATTTAAATTCCAACAATTGCGTTCGGTAGTGGTATCCAGAGCGAAGAAGCGAAGCAAGTTTCAACTCGCCTCGTTTATCGGCATGGCCGTATCACCTTCACTTGTTTGTTGATGTGAGCAGTATTCGGCTGTCTAGAATGGAGCTCGAAAGGGAACATTTTCGGGCAATGATCCTTTACGATTTTAAAAGTGGTTTGAACGAGACACAAAGCCTTGCCCGTTTGCAGGGGGCATTTGGGAACCTTGCTCCTTCCCGTGCTACAATTTTTCGGTGGTTTGGTGAATTCAGAAGAGGCCGGACATCGTTTAAAGATGAAGAGAGAGCTGGACGTCCGGCAACAGCTGTGTCAGATGCAAACATTGTCGGTGTGGAACAAATGATTCGAGAAAATCCTCGAACAACTTTCAAGGACATTGAATCTACAGTGAACATTGGATCGTCAGCAGTAACAAAAATTCTTCATGATCATCTTCGGCTCAGGAAGGTTTCATCTCGTTGGGTGCCTCACACTTTGACTGAACACCAGAAGCGCATGCGTGTGGAATGGTGTGAAGAAATGCTTGCAAGATTTGATGGAGGCAATTCTCGACGCGTCTCTGACATTGTTACTGGTGATGAGACTTGGATCTATCAATTGACCCTGAAAATAAACACCAGTCTACAGTTTGGATCTTTCCAGAATTCACCTACGAAAGTGAAGCGACCGCGAAGTGTGGGAAAGAAGATGGTTGCAACTTTCTTTTCCAAATCTGGCCATGTTGCAACTGCTCCACTTGAAGAACAAATGACTGTTAATGCTCAGTGGTACACCACTGTTTCTCTAACAAAAGTGTTCCAGAAGCTTCGAGAACGGCGTCCAAGAACTGGATTTCGTGGGATCCTGCTTCATCATGACAACGCATCCGCACACACGGCCAACATCACAATTCAGTTTTTAGAATCTACGGAGGTCAAACTTATGACTCATCCACCGTATAGCCCTGCCTGGCCCCGTGTGATTTTTTCTATTACCCAGGATCAAAGATCGCATGCGTGGGAAGAGATTTTGCAGCCCTGGAGAAGACGAAGTGGCTTACGAGAATGAACTTTCAACATTTGAAGAAAAAGACTGGCAACACTGCTTCCAAAAGTGGTTTTCGAGGATGCAAAAGTGTGTACAGTGTAATGGTGAATACTTTGAGAAAATGTAAGTGTTAAATTCATTTTAAGTACGTAAGTTATTTCACATCTCAAAACTTTCGTAGTGACCCTCGTACAATCACGCATTTTTTTTCTTTCTTCATTTCCTTCTTTCCTTGATAGTTATTTTTCTTAAAAATACTTCATGAAAAACTTCTTTCTCAGCAATCTTACTTTTATATTCGACTTCTGACCTGCATGAAATAGTAATACAATAAGATAAAAATAGGCAATAATAAGTAACATAAAATTTCTTAAAAGTTATCCATCTAAAATTTGCCGCATGGGATAGTTTATAGTTGAGACCTCACCTTGCGCAAACTAAGAAGTAAAGGAATGAGAAGTTCAGTTCACATAGTATTTCCAAGTGAGAAATACGATAGAAAAGCATAATTACGTCCAGTGGCGTATTTACGATTTTGTTTCGGAAGGGGCTTTCCTAACTTTCGGGTGGGGGAGCTTTGCCTGGAAATGTGAAAATTCTGCAAGATATTGCAGTTATTTTCTTATAGTAAGATTTCGTGGGGAGGGGGGAGGTTAAGCCCGGAAGTCCCCCTAAATACACCACTGATTACGTTATAATCATAATAGCTATTGCTTTTCTCAGCTAAATCTAACACATCAACAAGTATCTGTAGTCGCTCGCCGAAGACTGAACTTCACATTGAGAACTCTATACAGAACGCGTTGCTGTTTGTTGAAGCAAAAAGAAGACAACCCAATATATCATGAGTCTACTGATGGCGTGTTAGAATCTTACTTTTGAAATAAATTTCTCAGTATATAACGTATTTTCAGTGTGAGATTTGGGAGGGGAGCTTGGAAGAAATTTCCGGGCTTTAACCCCCCAAATAAGGCCTAGTGACGCCACTGTACATATAGTCGTCTTCTGAAAATCAAAACGAAATTAGGTAAGTAAATATGTATATTTTTAAATAAAGTGCTTACATACTGAACTTGCATACAATAAAAAGTCTCATATCACAGAAACAGACACTTTGTATTAGATCCATTATTTCCCTTAAATGACTACATAGTAAACAACAAGATGAAAAAAATAAGACACATGCTCAAATTGGTTATATTTACATATTATCCATACACTGAATAACTTACGTTTCGATTCTGTTTCTTTTCCCATCCCCTCTCTCTTTTGCAGGTACCGTAAGACAAGGTTACTTTGCACACGATTTAAGGAATTTTAAAGAAAATCGCATGTAACTTAGAAACGTAATGATTTAGAACACTGTATTTTAAACATATTATAGCTAGATATGTGTGGAAAACATTCGTATAAGTTCATTAGTAAACATTCAGTATAACCATAGTTACTGAAATATAAACTTTGGTGAAAAGTAACCCCATAGTTGGGGTCAATTTCCACATCATACAAAAAAGCATGTTAACATACGAATATAACGTTTCTGTGCAATGTTTTCCCTTCAGAATTTATACATTTTACTTTCGACACAAAAGTGCATACAGTTTACAAATATTGATATTAGAACGAGGGTACTGGTATCGATACTAAGTATGAATTACCAATATTTGTGAAGAAAATTATGTATTTTCTGGTACCGGCACAGGGACTACATTCTAATAGTTTAGCATATGTCCCACATAAATGCCAACTCAGGAACAGAAAAAAAATCCCCGTGAACTGATTTGCCTGGGTTATTCCTTATACCCAAGAACATCATCCCAACCGTAATTAGTGGAAAATTTACGGAGTTTGAGACTTTCAGGCTGAAGTCCACCCAAATTGCATGATTTCTTTTTCAAAAAATGTAATGCTAATCATCAAGCCGTTGACAACCCTAAACTCGGGCCGAGCAGCTATGAACATGTTTGGCCGACGCTCTATGAGTTTTAACAATTTTTGGCTCAAGCCCGAATACTTGCTCCTCCGGAACTCAAACCCAGAACCTCGTGACCGAAGTCCTTGCCTCCTGAAGACTCCTCGAAGAACGAGATCGACAGTCAACTAGTTTTAAGTATTTCAGTCCAAACCGCCGACCTTTCATGCTTATACACAGTGTTATAATAATAATAATAATAATAATAATAATAATAATAATAATAATAATAATAATAATAATAATAATAAGTAGTAGTAGTAGTAGTAGAAGTAGTATAATCATCATCATCATCATTGATAATTATACTGTCTATGTAGGATATTTGAAGAGAGTACTTGGAACTACACAGGGAATTGGCTCGTTTTGGCTCGACTCGACTCGAAACTTGACCCAAATTCGAGTCGAGTTGGAAGAAATTTTTCGAGCCGAGTTTTCGAGTCGAGTTCAAAGATATCTGTTTCAAGTTGAGTCGAGTTTCAAAGAATACTTGCTCGTGCCCATCCCTAAGTATTACAGTCTTCATTGATAAATCAGTGGCCACCCCTAGAAACCTGGAACGGTGAAACGGATGTCAAATCAGGGAGTTTCTGGGGCAAACTTCTAATCTCCATACGTTGTTATTTATCATTATACCCATTATTACAATTTTGGCCTATTATGATTTGAAGCTAATTGAACTTTCATTCTCATTTGTGAAAATTGTATTATATGGAATATGATTACTTATCATCATTAACAGGAGATGGGCAAATATGGTTTTTCAGAGAGAAATGGAAAGTTTCGCCAATAGGGACTGTTGCTGCCCTGATATTTCTGCTTTACTCTAGCAGAATTATAATCATTGATAATATTACCTCTGCCTTATATTAGCATGTTTCATAGTAAAATACATAACATTAAAAATATGCAAAATACAAGTCAATTACATACTATACAGTGACCCTGGTGGAATGAGTGGTTACGCTCGTTACGTACTTTGCCACAGAACTGAGAATATTTATAAAACAAGAATGCCCTTCTGATAAGGATTGTGAACAGGGACGTACGCAGGGGGTGGGTCGTGGGGGTCCGGATCCCCCCGAAATTTCGACTTTTGTATAAATTTAGCATAAGTTTAGGGGCAATTTTAGGAATTTTGATATAAAATACCCTCATTTTGAGTTTGGACCCCCCCGAAATAAATTCCTACGTACGGTACGCTACTGATTGTGAATTATGCGACCACCTTCTCCTACTTTACAATTTGCTTTCAAGCTCTTTACTTCTTCTTTCGCATAGGCAAAGTATCAAAATACTTATAGTCTTTACTGATGAGTGATAAACATAACAGTGATATACTTGATAAAAGAAAGAATTTTTATGCTGAAGACGTCCAGTTGATAGAAAAGCCATCAACATTTCGGTGCACTAAATTACAAATCAAAATCTTAACTAACAACTTATCCAAAAATTTAATTAAAAATCTACCCAAGTAATGAATGAAAAATTAAGAAGAAAATTTTGTCAATAGTTTCAAAATTTACAAATGACATTTAACTTTGTCCGTTCCTTCCGGGCAGCTAAATTTTCGCCTCGATTTTTCTTCCTTCTTGCAGAAAGATAAAGGCCGCTCTTCTTCCTTTTCTGAGATGGCATTTTCCTAACGATTACTTTCTTCAAAGCTGCACAAACACAGTGCGGAAGCAAAACAAAAACACACTATGCGTTCGCCCTGGAATTCGGAGATTACAAACCTACCAACAGAGGAAAAGATTCCCGAACGTGACATAAGCAGCCGATTTCGAACAAAGTGAACTCGTATTTCGCGCCTCCAAGAAGTTGAGTGAGGCAGACTGCAAGGAATAGTATCACTCAGCGCTGACGTCAGAAAGTGGGTGGGTCTATGCTTGCAGCAAACGCCGCCTGTGCTGGCTAGATTTTTTTTAACGTACCATTTTCTTTTTACGTAATAGTTTTGCTAATATGCATTCAAAATAGATTTTGATTTCAGGAACGTTTAGCAAAAGGTACAATCTACAAATCCCTGTTTTTACTTTTTCTTTTACGCAACAATTTATTTCTGTTGAAGAGTAATTGCTAGGCAAGCTGTCAATTCGATATTTTATTAATATTTTTATTAATTAAAGTTATTTTACCATGCTTATTGGAGGAAAGAACTACAGACAACTGTTACATACAATTTAATCTATCTAACAAAAAAAAAGAGCACAACGATATCTCACATGATAAGAGAATTAGAGCGAAAATAGATTACCATGGATTTAAATGGCAATAGCGAACTTGGACAGAATGCAATAATTCCTCTTAAGCGTACAAAAATTCTTTAACCCTTTAAGTAACAATGTGGATGATTTGTAAAATCTAATCGTTGTATACTGGCTTATATCACTCATTATTTATTCTTTCTACATTAACTATATGTATTCTAATAATACTCTTATATGTCTAGCACCTATTTTATCTAATTTTTAATCTATTTACTATTACTTCTATTATTAATTTTCCTCTTTACAACTTACTATTGTTTGTCCCTTTATAATATTTTAGATGTTTTTAACTATATTTACTCTCTCTATTCTCCTCTATCAGATTTCATTCCCAGACTTGTCTAGTTTATCTATCTTTATCTATTACTATGACTATTTTTTTTTGTATTCCTAAGATGTAAATATGACGTCGTACCTTTCAATATACTGGTTCGGTCGGTTACTCTTATTCGGTCGGTTACTCATAGACTATGAACTATATTTATTACTACATGCACTGATAATTGGTGGTGGTGATGATTGTTGGTGATGGCTGCTTGGTAAGTGTTCCCAGCATGTTTTCTATCTGACAAGTAAACCTTACGTTTGGGTGAATCGAGTTGCTGACTGAGACACATATGAAAAAGTAGTACTAAATGTGGTCAGTATTTCAGTGAAGTTTTAGGTGCGAAGCTCCAGAGGTTTAGGAGATACAGCTATCAGAACATCACATGGAAGTACAGAATAGTCTTCATACAGTTGGAGGTAAAAGCTCTGTAAGACCTCTTGTAACGACAAAAGATGAATAACAAATATATGGGTACATATTAGGACTAGGGGAAGTCATATAGTAAGAGTATACCTGACGGCGGCCATCTTGAAATCCGCCATTTTGAATTAAGGTTAAGTTTTTAAAATAGGAATAGGGTCATGTGATACATGATTTAAGACGCAAATTTAATCAGAAGAACAATGGTGACGTTAATTTTGATTTACGCGCAATTGGTAAAAAGTTACAGGGAAATTAAATATTGTTGCAGCATATGTATTAGTCCTTTACCCCACCTTGTAAATTTTGTGTTAATGATAATAATTAAATAAAAAGCAGATGGATAAATATTAGGTCTATGGTAAGAGTTGCCTTGATAACGGCCATGTTCAAATCCGCCATTTTGAATCAGACAAAAGTTTTAAACAAAACGCATAACAGTGACACCTTATTAATAGCAAATTTTACCATAAATCCAATGGTATAACCATTTTTGCTTTTTCATTAACCAGCACTTGTTATCGCATAAACAAGTTGCTAATTTAAGGAAAAATGACCAAAGTGGAATTGAGTCATAATTGAACTTGGGTCTTTCTTCCAGAAAAGTCCTCAATTAGTACAAACAACATGTGGTTCAGAAAAGAGTGCATGACTTGCACAAATGCTCTGCTCACAGTGAGCACACCTGACAAAGGCAATCGAGTTACACTTGGCACATTTGTCGTTAACAATTCCGTCAAAGCAGTAGTCGTAAGGAGCGATCCATTTAATTTTGTGCTGGTTAATAATAAAGCAAAAATGGTTATACCGTTGGATTTATGGTAAAATTTGCTATTAATAAGGTGTCACTGTTATGCGTTTTGTTTAAAACTTTTGTCTGATTCAAAATGGCGGATATGAACATGGCCGCCATCAAGACAACTCTTACCATAGACCTAATATTTATCCATCTGCTTTTTATTTAATTATTATCATTAACACAAAATTTACAAGGTGGGGTATTGACTAATACATATGCTGCAACAATATTTAATTTCCCTGTAACTTTTTACCAATTGCGCGTAAATCAAAATTAACGTCACCATTGTTCTTCTGATTAAATTTGCGCCTTAAATCATGTATCACATGACCCTATTCCTATTTTAAAAACTTAACCTTAATTTAAAATGGCGGATTTCAAGATGGCCGCCGTCAGGTATACTCTTACTATATGACTTCCCCTAGTCCTAATATGTACCCATATATTTGTTATTCATCTTTTGTCGTTACAAGAGGTCTTACAGAGCTTTTACCTCCAACTGTATGAAGACTATTCTGTACTTCCATGTGATGTTCTGGTAGCTGTATCTCCTAAACCCCTGAAGCTTCGCACCTAAAACTTCACTGAAATACTGACCACATTTAGTACTACTTTTTCATATGTGTCTCAGTCAGCAACTCGATTCACCCAAACGTAAGGTTTACTTGTGAGCCTTCCACGTTACCTAATTGTTGTGTTTACTTTTTTTTTTAAAAAAAAGCAACATTTTCGTTTTACAGATGTTGTTGTTTTCCAATACATAATCTATATAGAATATTGTGCTCTAGGATACAAATACATTTTCTATTACTTGCATTTATTATTATTATTATTATTATCGTTTATGCCTCGTCATTTTCTATTTTATATTTTCCTATAGATTTGTACAATTTACAATATAGTACAATTAATGATATTACAGAAATAATCAATACAATTATAATTTCAGCGATTACATACATTATATAATCAGTCTTTAATACAAGCCGTGGTACAGTCGTGTCCACTTTTAATTTTAATAAATTTTCCGCTAATGAGTTTAACTCTTCTGTATAAAGTGAAGTTCAATTGTTTTTCAGTCCAGTTGCCTATCAAATTCAAATGTTTATTATTTACATCAATTACTTTTCTAGTGGGAATGGCCAATTCGCCAAAAATCAAATTGTCAAATTGACTATAATTTATAAAATATGAACGATTATTGCCATGCATTAAAAAATGCGAAATGGAGATAAAATTGAGACTTTATTATAGTTGTATATATATTTTAGTTTATAAATATACTGGTAGATAGAAAACAAGATAACTGGGAACAAATCACGTTTAAACATGCACAGCTAGTCGAGATGCCGTCGAACGAACCAGGGAGGTTGTCATGGTGGAGATACTTTGGGTTCGATTCTAGGTTGATACAACGTATTGTCATGGTAGAGATACTTTAAGCTCGATTTTAGTTTAGATTAACCCACCATTGTCATTATATTATATAGTATTTCACCGTATTGTCATGGTGAAAGGATTAAGGTTTAATCAGGTTGAAATAGTTTACATCATATTATGAAATATAATTCCCATTCCGCCCACCCTCGTTGCACTTAGAGTAATGATTGAATACAAAGTTAGATTGCATATTTTTTTCGATACTTAAGATGAATATTAGTAGATTATAATAAATGAGCGAAGAAGTTGTTCGTACGCGAGCACAAAAAGCTGTTAGAGGTGTGCATGTAGTTTTTGACAGTTTATTTAATATGGGAACACCACGAAAAAGAAAACAAGTAAAAATATCAGGACAAGAAAGTACAAATAGTAAACCTAGTTTTAAAGTTGGCTCAGTAGAGAATTTTCCGTCAAGTACTGTAGTTCAATCGTTTTCTGAAGATTTTGAATCTATTTTTTTACGTTGATAATAGTTTAGTAGGAAAAGAACAGAAGGAAGATTTTCAAGATAATAACACGGCAGATAAAGTCAAGATGACGTCGAATGTTACATTTTATGCAGACGTAAATAAATTGCCTAAATTCGATTTAAAAACAGACAATGATATCGTTAGTTTTTTCGACGAATTTGACGATGCTTGCCAGATGGCTGGAGTTAGTGAAACTAAAAGGAAAGAGTTGTTGCCTAGTGTGTTTAAAGGTACGGGACGACAATGGATTAAATTATTTTTGAAGCAAAGAAACATTAATGAGTTAGGATATAAAGAATTGCAAGATAGTATTATAGAAGAATTTACGCGGACGAACGTGACGATGGATATAGAAGATAAGATTAGAGAAAGGTTACACCAAGAAGACGAACCCATAATCAATTACGTCTAAGATATGTTAGTGTTATGTGAAAGACTAGATGCTAACATGACAGATAAGAAAAAGATTGGAATAATAGTTGGAGGCTTACAACCATACTATATGGAAAAAGTTGGTACGGTGTCATACTCTAATATCGATAAGTTTGTTGAGGGTTTGCAAAAAATCGAAAAGAATAAGTGTAAAGTTGACAAAAGAGTAAAAAGGGAGACAGGTAAAGTCACAATTAAAGATTTGCTTAGGAAAATTAGGGAACAAGTAGAAGACGAAGATAGTGAGTCGGATGTAGACAGAATAATTTTGAAGAAAGAGATTAGGAACAAAGAGGACGTAAAGGTGAAACAGGAACCGCAGAGCATGACACAGTTAGTTCAATTAGAAAAGAAAATAGAGCAGTTGCAGTTGACATTAGCGACTAAATTTCAAGGTCAGGATGAACAAGAGGAGAGGCAAGGAAATTTACCAAAAGATCAAAGAAGTAACAATGGAAGAGGAAATAAGAATTGCAGGAACAGAGGTCGAAATCAGTTTACAAATAACAATAATAGGAATTGGAATAGGAGCTATGAGAATTCCAATCGTGGTAGAAGAAACGGTAATTTCGGAAATAGAGGAGGAAATAGAGGTGGTAATTGGCGTGAAAATAGAGGCGGACGAAGACAGAATTTTTGGCAGGATAGAAGAAATTGTTGCAATAATAGGAATTATTGGCTGACTTGTTGTCAAGATCAAGGTCAATGTAGTCAGCAGCCACAGTATGTGCAGGTGGTTCCGAATCAGGTTAATGGGACTACGTATTACCAACCAGCGACCACACAAAATTTAAACTAGACAACGCTGTAAATGGCAGAGGCACATTTATAGGGAATAGAAAGAAAATTCGAGAAATTGTGGCCTCTATAACTCACGATAACGACATGTTGTATTTACCGATAGAAGTGGAAGGAAAGAAATTACAAGCATTATTAGATACTGGATCAAAGATATCTATTATAAATGAACGATTGATACCCCCTACTGCAAAGGTAGTCTCTCAACAAACTAGAATAAGAGGGATAACACAGAATGTGTTGGCAATAAGTAAGGTAGCGATTATAAAGTTCAAAATTTCTAAACAAAAGTTTCATTTAGAGTGATTCGAGATTTTCCGTATCAAGTGTTAATCGGGAACGATTTTCTAAAAAGTCAAAATTGCCAGATAAATTATGGTGAAAGGAAAATAACGGTACAAAGATTTGGGAAACCCCAATTTAAGAGAAACGTGGAACAAGACCCCGTGTCCGTAGCGGAAAATGCTGCAATTGGTGTTAAGTACAGTTTAAAACCTAAATGGGTATTAGGACATAATGTACGATTATTACCTAGAAGTAAAACCACGGTTGAAGTTAATTTAGTGAATTCATGAAACAATAGAGAATTTTTGTTAGAACCCAATAGAGACTTAGAAAAGCAGTATAACGTGTTAATACCTAAAGTATTATTATTGGCAGAGAATAACAAGATAGAATTGGTGAATCCATCGAATAAATTTGTTATGTTGAGATCCAATGTAATGTTAGGACATGCTGAGGAATGTATAGGTGAAGAGGAATTACGGGAAGAAGGATTGTCAGATGAGGATATTGAGACGTTTTAAAGTCAAGACAGAATTTTGATAAATCTAGGTTATAATTTGGTGAGGAAACAAGAGCAGAAATTAAAGATCCGATAGAAAAATTATGCTACAAGTATGCAGATGTGTTTGCATGGCAAGAAAGTGAATTAGGTAAAGTCAAACATTTTGAACACCACATTGAAATGGAAACGAAAGTCCCATTTCGAAGGCAACAGTACCCAGCATCTCCACCATAACAACCTCCCTGGTTCGTTTCTAAATTTGGGGATGTTCTAAGTGAACACAGAGAAGTTACCTTCCACTCACTATCTGAAATGAGTGGGAATATGATGTACAACTAAGCGAGAGGTAATATTTCTGTTCATGATAATGTGGGGATTCATCATATCTAAATAACAACTCCAAATTTCGAGAATAGAATTAATGTTGTATTTACTTAACTTTGTGTAAGAGCGTGTAAGGTGTTGTGTATAAATTCGGGTATTTAGAAATTGTCAGTTCTAACACTGCATATACAAACATTGAGCCTTCGACAAATGTTTAAGAAAGTAGCACGTACCTCTTGATGTTTGGTTTTGCTGCTCTTGCAAATGCTGGTCCACAAAGGCTCCTCCCAATTGCCAAGCCACAGGCTGGATGGTAACTCGTCGGCGGGTCACTCCAAAGGATGGAATGGAGTTTCGAACTGAGAACGGTCTGCGATATAATTTGGTTACGCCGTAGTACTGCGAACGGTCGGCATAATAATAATTCCTCCGTACTACACAATAATCTTTCTGAGTTCGTCTTAGCGAAACATTGACTCGCTCAAATTAAAGAAATCTGTTTTTAGACATTCTACTAGTTAGAACTTTAACTTCGATCTCCGACTCGTCGTCGTTGTCCCGTCTCTCCCACTCTCCTTCACTCTAACTCTCTGTCTCCGCTGTCGTCTCTCTCTTTTTTCCCCCGTCACCTCTGGTCCTCTGGTTTTTGTTGAATTTCCTGTAACCTGAAATTTGCCACTTCTGCATGACGTCAGAGGCGTGTGCTCTTTCTCATCAAGGAAACGAAATGGTTTCCTCATTGTGGTCGACGACTGGCAATCCTTGGAATGCCCAGACTCAAGATTCCTGGCAATTCTAAAATACCCGAGAAGAGTGTCTTGTGTTCACAAACATCTTACAAATTTACTTACATCAAATTCTGTCAATTCTTTCCAATCAGACATTAATTGAATTCTGATTTTAATTTCCTGTAATTAAATAATTTGCTAGTCATTACATAATTATTTCTACACTAGAGAGCAATGACTACAATGTTTATGTAATTTGTTTTCGTGTATTATTATTTCCTGACACTTTACTGTTTTCTATGATTCTAATAATCAAAATCTAAATCTTTAATAAAATACGATTGACTGAAAAAAAACATAAAATAAATAAATTATACAGGCTCTGCCAGAATATATATATATATATATATATATATATATATATATATATATATATATATATATATATATATATTGTGAGAATAAAATATACTGGTCCTACTAGTCCTTGGAGAGATGGTAGCCTCTAGATTGACCATTCCAGGTTAGTTTCTTTTTGATTTGTTCGTAGGTTAACGTCGTTTTCAGAAGCTAGGCTATATGAAGTGTAACCCTCCAGCTTCAGATACTATTCATAGTACATGGGCTCTCACCGGAAACTAATCCATTTCCCCTTCGTCCCAGGCTGTATTCACGGACTGCATGCACGAGAGAGATCTATATACCCCTACCGAAAATAATGTTTATACAACACAACAGAATTAGATTAAGGTCCTTAGATTCCTTAAGCACTTAAAATATTTTGGTCCAGATATATTTATGATATTCAAAATAACAAACAGAAAGAAACCATTTTTCTGTCCTTCATCTTGGCACCCAAACAAGCAAAGTAGACGTTGTTACTGAAGCGTACAAAGCCGTATTTAATAGTAGACTAGTATTCAATAGTTTTAGTGATTTTAGCTTATAATTTGTATCTTGTGGACACCCTAAACTTTTGTCACCATTTGTATTGTATTTTACTTACACATCTAAGGCTTGATTTTCTATTATCTAAAGGCTTTGAAGGCATGCATACCTGAGACGGAGTGTGTCAGCGGGTCTTTTGGGTCAAGATTTGTAAGTGGGTCAGTGGGTCAAGAGGACTTGACCCACTCTCATCCACCGACCCACTCTGCTCAGTGCATTAGAGACAACATCTGAACACTGTACCTTTTCCTTTCAAGGCCTCCATTTTTCTTCCTTTTTCATTTGGTTCTGTTTATTACCTGAGGTGACTATATCTAAGTGTAAAAAGAACATCAGGCACTTTTGGATATTGATATTTGTAATTGCTAATAATAGGAATAGGACTTACTACTTGGCTTTCGAGACTCAGCCCGTGGCTTCGTAGAGAAGCTAATTACTAGAAAGAATAGTTTTTTGAATTACCTGTTATCTATGAATTATTATAATTAAAAAATTGAATGCAACTATGTGTACGGCTAAATGACAAAGCCAAATAAAATGGCTTTTTTATATATAGTTAGGCCCCATGCCAACGAGGATATTATCGCTTTCATTATATAACATATCCTAAGGGGGAAACGGAGGTCTGATTTTTTTTCGTAAAAATTGAGTACCGTATTTTACAAACTGTTCAATTAAGGGAGCTGAAATTCATTATACTAACTCTTTATTAAAAATAAACAGAAAATATCCTAGTACTTTTTTTAAAAAATTCTCTTTCATTGGAGGAAGGGCACTTTCTATATATGAGAAATTGTAAGTGGGTTAATTTGTAAAAGTAATCGATCATGATTGATATTAACTCAGAAACAAATTGAGAAACAATTATTAATTGAGGAACAAAAACTCTGTGCTACGAATTTTATATGCACTGATTTCTATTACAGTATAATCATTGCTAGAACGTGTTTATTATAAGTAGCTTTCAGAGCGTAAGGCAATAAAGGCATATTGTCGAGAGAAAAAACAGACAAAATTTGTACTGTAAGTTTAATTATATGGAAAATTTTGCACATTTTTTCCTTTTCACCACGTACTACTTTAGCTTGATTTGAGACATTCAACTTTCATCTTATTTTCCATTCAAAAGTATCCGTAATTCAACAAGTAAATAATTATTGAAATTCATCGTAATTTGGCCTATGACAAACACTTTACCATTTTATATCATAAAGGTCAGATCGACCACTATATTAACAGAGTGGTGTTTGAGCCACTGACCGTAGAACCTCAAAATCAGATTAGCGGTAATTTCAATGCATTGTTTTATTACAAGTGTGAATTCTTTAGTGAGTGGAGAGGAGGGCGTGGATCATGAGTCAAGATTAACGACGATGGGTTTCGGTAACACAGAGTGGGTCACAGTGGGTCAGAGTAGTTCCTAGTAGTGATGGATCACGGTGGATCAGTGGGTCATGGGTCAAGTTTTCATTGATGAACACCATGTGTGATGCATAGTCTATTTAATTATGTCCATAAAATGGCAATATGTGATCCAAAATATAACCTTAAAAAGGGAAACGTCATTGTTTTTTCAATCAGTATTACAATAATACATTAATGAAAGCCGTGAAGCTCTCCTTACATCAAAGAGCTTTCTCCAACTTCTTGAAAAATGAAGAAGTAACGTTACTGCTAAAATACTTACACAACTGCAAACTACTAGAGCACTTGACTTTTCAAAGTACTTTGAAACTCATGATACCAAAATTTACAGCAAATACATTTCCAATGTTTGTCAAATATCCTAATATTCATAATGTATCAGTACCTTCAGTGTAAACGATAAAAATGACTATTATTATTATAAGTGCCAGCGTCCAGAAGACGAAGTTCCGGGGAAAAATTTTACCTGCATTAAATCTCCGATCGTGCTCAACGTGGACTGCTAGTATTTTCGCAATACTTCACTTATCTCCCGCAGATTCAAAATCTTCCTTGGATGAGGATGGATATATTTTCTACCAAAATCTAACAAAGAAACTGAATTTCAACTGCCTTTACAGGGGAGTAGAGCGAGAGAGAGAGAAAGAGACAGAGAGACAGACAGACAGAAGCTAAGGTGTCAAATTCTGCTTTCAAAGTGATAGATTCTAAGCCACTACTCCTGCAACTCATTTCTACAAATCATTTTACACGATGTCAAATATGTCTAAGAAAAGAATTTTTTTTAAAATCTCATTGCTTAATAATAAGTGCAATTAATCTAAAATTAGAATTTTTTTTTAATTCTTGGAGCCCCTGGTCTATGGTTTAAATATGTGCTTATATGATCAATAAAAGTCGTATTTTTGTCGTATTTCACATGAATCAAAAATATGTTTGCACTTAATTAGATATGAAAGTATAAAATATATATGTGAGCGAAATTCGAGCCTTACACATAACTGTTCAAAAACAATTCGACTTATTTAAAAATGTGTAAGTTCAGATACCAAAATTTTATATTAACCTCCTTGGAGGTAGTCCATCTGAGATGCCACCAACGATGCTCCTACTGTTGGATGAAGCTTCGGACTCTTGTTTTGGGATGTGCGCACTTAATTAGTCTCGTTCAGGATGCTGTCTTGCCTAGGCTGAAATTTTGTTTCTTTCGGAATAATTTTGAAATTGGAGAAAAGCCAGAAATCAAATGGGGTCATAACGAAAGAGTAGGGAGCTTGACAAAGCTCAACTGTGTTGAGTTTGGCAACCAGAAGCATACATTAAATGCTTTGCTCCAAAAGTCTGTCGAATCTTGTGGATCGTTTTCATTTGAGAAACGCCATCCGTGGTACAATAATTAATAATCACTTACCACCATTTTAATAGTTTCACCACGATCTAATGGTTTAATACCAGTAAAGCTTATTTTCTAATGACAAAACAACACATTCTCTTTTTATAACCATTCCTACAAATAGTCACGAGAACTAAAAAACAGCCACTGCCGCTCATACTGCTTTGTTATTAGACAAAATAGGTCTTTTGTGACTTCGGCCAAAAACTGATAATCAAGACTTGCAACAATTAAAGCTCGCTGGGTCAAATGTGGCAACGTCGGGCGGGGGTCGTTACTTTTGCGCTAACTTCATTTTCGCTTTGTTTCTGAAACAAAAGCCTCCACACTAGTTACTGTTGTAACCAGACTAGTTTTTAAAGATTGTTTTATTTTAATTAAGCTCTCTCATAACTCGGAAACTCGGTTAATCTAAACTCTACTGTATTCTGAAATATGGTGCATTTAAATGATTGGAAGGACACTAGTGTGTAATCAATTATACTTACAGGAGTTGGACAAAAAATCTAAAACGTTTGCAAAAGTGTGAAAATCATACCTAGTATGGTATGAGGCCTACTTTTGCGTCCAAAACAGCTTGGATCCGTAGTGGAATGGACGTATTCAGCTCCTAAATTGTGGTGTGTGGAAATTTGTAAGATTGTTCCTCTAAAACACGCTCCAGTTCCTTAAGGGATGCTGGTGGAGGGTAATGAGACCGAACACGCTTTTCTAACTCAGACCACAGTGGCTCAATGATGTTCAGATCTGGTGATTGTGGGACCCACGGGTTGTGTGATAGTTCCTGGTCATGCTCCTCAAACCATGATTTCACCATTTTTGCAGCGTGACAGGGTGCCAAATCATCTTGGTAGATGCCATCAGCATCAGGGAACAATATTGGTGCAATGGGTAGAATCTGGTCCCCCAAAATGGCCGTATACGCTTTAACATTCATCATTCCATCCAGGGCTATGATGGGACCTGCAGAAAACCACAATATTACTGCCCATGCTGTAACAGAACCACCCCATACTTTACAGTTGGGAGCACATTCTGTATCATAGGCCTGCGACGGTGTTCTCCATATGTAAACACAACCGGTTGTTGGAAACAAGGTGAAGGTCGATTCATCGGACCACGTTACATGTTTCCACTGCTCATGAGTCTACGCCTTCTGGTCCTTGTACCATTGGATACGCCTCTTCGCATTTACTGCTGTGACCAGGGGTTTAGCAATAGCGGCTTTGCTATGAATTTTCATTTTATGAAGTTACCATCGCACTGTTTTCGATGAAACCGAGTTCTGTAGGCCGGAATTAAGTTCAGACGTAATTTTCATTACAGTGGTTTTCTTTTTAGCTGCTACAACCCGTTTTATTGCCCTCCGGTCCTTATCTGCCAGGATTGTCTTTCCACTGCTTGTGCTTTGCAGACGTCGTTTGCCCATGAATTGTGTATGCCCTCGTGACATTGGAGACAATGCATTTCGATACCCCCACAATGTTCGCCACTGTTGCCACTGAAGCTCCAACCAGACGGACACTAACGATCATGCCCCTTTGGAAGTCTGTCAGGTCGCCCATTTTACCGCACCACTTTCACACTACGACACTCACAGGTGAACTGGTTACTGCTGACGGAAGAGAAAGGTCCACATGACACATTGAAAACAAAAAACGATCGGCAACCGCAACACGTATTGTACAGTGGAGGGCCAAACTTACGTGTTCTATATGAAGTGTTTCTAGATTTTTTGTCCACCCCCTGTATCGTAGTAAGTAGCAGTCATATTTTTTATATATGATTTACACCACAAAATAAAACCGAAATGATCACTCTTCCAGTCTTGATCGATTTATAGGATGGATCCATATTGTTCTATATCTTCCTTTCCCTTTTTTCTTGCAATTTATAACTAAGATTAGCCTGCAGCTCCGTATAACTCTAACAGGTCTGCCATTTTGGTAACACGATCTTTCGAGCGGCTCAGCAGTATTCAATGTCTTCACACTTCAAGTTCACATGAGTGGCACACAAAATCTTTTATGAAGGCGGCCTTATGGAACAGCATGTACTCTCTGTCAGAAAAGCAAATGTACATCTATTTTTGACTCTGGCATTCCGGCGTTCTAGCCGTGGACAATATGAGAAATCAATCAAAAGTGAAGTGAAGGGTAAGGAGAAAAACTTAATCTGAATAATACATTCAAGAGGGGCACAAGCTGTGAATACAATAGTGCATGGTGTAAATAAGGACGGCACCGAAAGATAAATCTAGAAACAGCTGGTAAACGGAGAAAAGGAGAGTTAAAATTGTCGAAGTGGGGATAAAATACAAATGCGCACAAATACGCAGCCAACTAACCGCTGACCAAACAACGATCTTGGTGTAGAGGTTAAGGCAGTAGATTGAAAATCCTATGGACTTCGGTTCGAATCACTTCAAGGACTATTTTTATTTTTATTAATAATGCGTAGAGCACATGAGAGGTCGTAAAAGAATGAGTTTTAAAATTTTGAGTTGAACCCCCTCTGGGACCCCCAGGAGACCCTGTAGTAAAGCTTTTTACCTCCACATGTTGTACTTTTAAAGTGATGTGATACGTGCTGTTTGCTTTTGACATTGAATGCACTGTTTCAAATTGCCAGGAATGGCCACAGAATCTTCAAATACGCACTGTGTTGACATTTTGACCGACCGCCATTTTGCACAGGGTTCGTATAGGAACTAGAGACTGGTATCATCTTCTTTCTATTAACAATATCTTTCCAACGATATACCACTTGACCCCCTTGCGATTTGAAAATTTTGAGTTTGAGCTCTTCTGGGAACCCAGGAGACCCTGTAGCAAAACAATGCAAATAAGCGATTACAATGCAAATAAAACCGAAGAGGCATTGTCGTGGGGAGTCATGAGGCCAAAGTAGAACCCTCTATAGACAAAATGTCGATAAGTTATATCGAGAGAAGATGAGGGGATAAAAGATGGGACCAACGTTGGGCTCTGTGGACATTAAGGCTCATCGAAAAAATATGAGGTGGCGCCATCCCGTCTTTCTTATTTCCACATGATAATATAAAATTATATTGTGCAAAATATACGCACTGGTCAGCTAATAATATTTACTATTATTGCTGTTATTATCAATAATATTTATTATTATTGCTTGTCTTTCACTACCTGCGCATGTTTGGCAGGAAACGAAAGTCCATCATTCGTAGTTTTACTACAAAGAACGACGAAAAATATGAAAAGAGTGACCACCTGTAGCGAAAAGAAACAATACTATCTCTCAAATGAAAAAAATAAACCAAAGAAAAACATCCGTTTAAGCTTGCTATAATGGAATCAGCATAGTAAATGAATAAATTATTTCCTACATAACGTAGAAATCGTTGGCAAATGGTTTAAGGGAAGTGATTGTTGTATTTTTAAAGACTATGAGAATGGTTTCAAACCCCCACTATTTCCATTTTTTATTTTATTTTATTATTATTATTATTATTATTATTATTATTATTATTATTATTATTATTATTATTATTATTATTATTAGTTTGCAGCTACGTCTGGAACTTTCAATGTTTGTTCTTTATTAATTGCAAATGGCGTTTACCTTCAAAATAAACATAATTATGGTGGTATTTGTTCAGATATTCTTGTTTTTCGAAATGAAGAGAAGAATAAAAGCAATACGCCGACGCAAAACGTATTACCAGTACTAAACATTATCAATAATAATTGTTACGCAAGAATTAAAAGGAACAGCTGCTCCGTAACGACGGAATTTACAATTGTTCCCAAACTATCTTAAGAATCACTGTGTTCAATAGTCCGCAACGGACTTGAACAAATGCCCGCTCGTACCAAGGCATAAATATTTCGCTGAAATGACAACTATACAGTGAAATTAAATATTTATTATTGTTGTTATTGTTACTTTTGTTATTATTATTATTATTATTATTATTATTATTATTATTATTATTAGCGTACTTGTGAATACGCAGGTCGAAATTACGGTATAATATGTTATCATTTCTGTAATTTTTCCTCCATTGTACGTTCTTAGTGTATTAATGTGCACTAATTTGTGTCCAGATCATCGAATAAATGAATTTCGGGATACACTTTGTTGTAAATATCATTATAGGAAGGAAGAACATTGCCTATTCATTCCAAGCATCAGGGTTGAATGTAACAATATAACAATATTTGACTTATAATTTTACGTGGTAAGGTAGTTTACGGGTAATGTGCTGGGCTTGTAAGTAATACAACTAATTAGCTTAGGTTCAAATTCTTTTCAAGTCAAAGATTTTTTACGAAGCGATCGTGAAGAATCGAAGAGTGATTTCTCCTACACATTCAACTCCACGTAACATCTTTTTTTCGCACAAAGTAATGGCTGCACAAAGGCGAAGGATCACTCTCAAAGTTATCCATCTAGAGATGAGGCGCAAGAATCATTCACATATTAACCATGAGAAAGAGAGAGTGGAAATATTGTTATTAAAATATTATAAGGAGCATTCATCCATGTCCATATTTGTTTATGTTTTAGTTCTTTTTTATTCTTCTCTATAAAATTACAGTTCTCGATTACTTGGAGTATAACAAGGAATGTCAAAGATATATATTTTTTTACCATTTGTCATATTTGAAACATATCACATGTTTTTATTGATACAATAGAGTTCACAAATTAAACTTTAGACACTGCACATCTTGGTTTTACTTTCTTAGACTGTCTTTTCTTCGATTGCATTTTCCAAACAGGCTTTAAACGAACAATAAAACATCAAAAAATATTTCTGTTAGTCTTGGTATATAAATGTGACCCAAAAACAATACATTTAGAAAATGGAAACTATGATGGATTTGAGGATAAACGAAATTCTTGTAAAACAAAGATGAGAGTCAAATCACTCCGCACGACATGTTAGATTTTTCATACAGTTTCAGTAGATACATTAAAATTGAAAAGTAATATAATTGAATGCATCGTTGAAACGAATAATGTAAAACATTCAAATATTTTACAAATTCCCGTCACCTGTAAAATAAAAGAAATGTGTCACCAATATTAACTTTTCCATGGTATGTCTAAGTTAAATAAGTTCTCTTTGTGACTTTCTCGTGATATCAATCGCTTTGAACCTATTTGGTCTTATCAATGCCTCTAAACTCATTTTAGAAATCATAGAACCAAAAATCGTTGTGAGTTGGTAGCTCCAGACATTTTGTAACAACACCATAAATGCAAATTAGCGATATTTGATTCGCTTTTGTTTGTTGTGATGTAGTGTTAAGATTTGACCACTTTTTAAATATTTTTCTAGATATTTCAGGGGAAAAGAGGAATAGCCATTATTATTAGAAATCTCAGGAAACCTCTCTGTAGGGGACTTTTTTTTTCTTTTCCTTAACATCTGCTGGGATTTAACTTTGTTTCTTCACTTGAAGGCGATTGCGCTAATCGTTTAGTCACCGAGGAGCTCATCGTTGAGAAGCTTATCAACTTCGCACACTTTGTTCCAGCACCACGAATGTAAAGCGGGTACTCTTATATTTTTCAAGTATAGAGAGACTGTTAAACAAAATTGTTTGCATACAATTTAGAATTACATGATAAACGTAATAGAAATTTAACTTAATCGAAATGGACAATAGTGGTTACACACAACCTTTCAAAACACTAAACTAATATCTGTCCAGAAACAAACAAGTATCATAATGCAAAACATCTGGTATCCTGCAATGCGTATAGTATTAAAATCCGGCCGTACTTGTTTCGTTCTCTAACAACTGATTGCATTTATCTGGCTACTGGAAGATGAGGTATGAAGAGTTGCTTTGTGTCTTATCTTTTTAGTGAATATACAATCCTGCAAATCACTGAATGTTTATACGGCTTTCGTTAAATTCAAGTTGTGATATTCACAGTTACATTCATTTCTGTCTACATAATATTGTTAGTAAAGGAATATAGACAAAGCTAATATATCACGATCACAACTTAAGACAATTTTTCTTTCTCTGTACTCCTGTAAAATTGTGATGTATAACATATGATCTATTCGAGGACACGGAACGAAATGTCAAATTAACCGAAGTTGTATTACTACACATCTCTTTCCGCCTCAGTCAATTCTGGTCGACCTCATTGATGCTGCATGTTTGCTTTCTATACCCCTGTCTTTGTTTAGTGTAGTAGATAGAAACTATTTTGAATTATGTAAATGCGCATGTTTCGTTGATAGATATTTCTTCCGTTTTGTCCAAGAAACCTGTTCCTTATTCCAAACATGACCCTCTTATTACATTATATGGAGATCAGAAAGGTCTAAATACTCCATGTATTACACAGTTTGTAGGTTTGACAATAAAATTTAAGCCCTTGTAGACTTCCAGCAACCAAGGAACACGTGATCACAATATGCACCCCATGGAAGTGATAGCTTTTAATGCAGTGTCTGTAATTCCTAATTATGCAGTGGGTGAGTAGACAAAGCAATTGCTTCTCGTGCCGGCCACCAGAGTCCGAATCTATCTTGGCTTATTTTCTTTATCCGTTAGAGAAATACTGTTGTTTCTTTTCGCTACAGGTATTCACTTTTTCCATATTTTTCGTCTCCTTCTCGCAGTTAAACTAACTGTCTATTATTATTCTTTCTACGAATGATGGATCTCCTCTTTGGTTTCATGTCAAACGTAAGTAGGTAGTGAAAGACGCTGTTGACAATAAAAACAATAATAATGAATATTACTAGTTGACCCTTACGTATATTTCGCACAAGTTAATTTTATATTATCTTGTGGAAATAAGTAAAACGAGCTAGCGCCAGCTCATGTTTTTTCGATTCGTCTTAACGTTCCACAGTGTCCAACGTTCGTCCCAGCCCACTATAACCTCCTGTTCTCTCGATATAAGTTATGTACATTTTGCCTACAGAGAGCTCTGAAGTGGCCCGATGATTGCCCATAACAATGCCTCTTTGTTATTATTTGCATGGAAATCGCTTATTTTCACTTATTTACTTTTTAGTCGAGTTAGGAGAGTCTGGTGTACACACATATTTTTTTTCGATGGGCCACATGGGTATTGTTCGCATCCCTCTACCACCTCCCGTTCTCTTGATAGAAATTATTAATATTTTGCCTGTAAGGGAGATATGGGCTTCAATCATTAAGTTTGATGAAGAATTGAGGAAGATATGACGTTGCCACAAACAACATCTTTTAGTACTACTATGCTAATAATAATAATAATAATAATAATAATAATAATAATAATAATAATAATAATAATAATAATAATAATAATAATAATAATAATAATAATAATATTTATTCGGCAGCAATTAGGATACAGCCACTAGAGAGACAAAACAGAAAAAAGCGCATGGAATACTAATTATATCTTGAGATTATACATAGGATTATACATTGTAATGTAACGATACAATTAAGCACAAATATTAAAAATAGAATAAAAATAACAATATATCAATGAGAAAGCAGATAATTATTCAATACGAGGTTGTAAGTAAAAAAAATTAAAAAAGACAAATGAGTGTTCCATAACACTCAAAAGACAAAACTCGCGTAGTAATACTATACGAAAATAAGCTTCAGAAATACGGAAAAATAAGCAAACATGTGTATCTGTTCAGAATTAAGAAAAGCTTCATACAATTGATAAAAAATAGTGTATATAGTACAGTATATAGTATATATATATATATAAAATACCAATCCATACAGTTAATAAAAATACAAAACAGAATTAAGGCAATCAATTGCAAAAATAAAAATACTGAGATATTTCATACTTCAATTAAAGAAAAATAAAAAATAATCTACGCACCTTCTTAAAACTCTTATGAAACACCTCAAGAACAAGGTAAAATTTACTAGCTATTTCTATACTTCTATAACCATCAGCAGGTTATAGAAGTAATTTTTGTAGGCGCTCTGTATACTTTGAAGGACAGAAATCATTTTTCGGCTTATACCTTATTTCTACGACCCAAATAATTTCTTTGTTCGGTGGGAATTACTTCTTTCCCACGCAATTGAAGAAAGGGGTTTTTCCTCGTTCACTCATATATATACATGTAACGATTTTTCACTGTGAGAGGATTTTAGTGAGCTAGAAAGGTTCTCAATGTTTCTCCCTTACTTATTAATATGCAAAGACTGTTTTCTATAATTATTTAGAACTAAATTAAGTTCATTCTTCGATCATTTAAGGAAATATTGTAAACCAGGTGCAACGCCAAATCCGCGACAACTATATCGCTCAGCCATTTCGTTATCTGAACGTTTCTACAAGCAAGTTATCACTATGTCTTGTGCGTCGTGGCCAGTGGACTGAAAATTAACGTCAATTCTTTTAATATTCTATTTGCATACAGATACAGGTGATTTAAAGTGAGTGCATTTTAAAATTAACTGCCAACATTGACCAATCGGTGAATGCAGTTCGTACCTTGAAACTTTCAACTCGGGGAGTCCTACTCCGTAACTGCCAGCAACAACCACGTCCGTGTGATCGAGCATAACATTATGTTAATCGGCATAAGCTAGTTAGCCGGTGAAGGACTTATCTTACGGCTAGCCCCTCATTAGTGATGTCTTAGGTTCTCAAACCTAGTGCTTATCACCTGTAAACGCACCCTCCAACATTCTCATTCTATTTTGGTAACTGTCTACATTCTTTTGTTGGAAATTAACATCAATTTTTGTGGATTTGTGCAGCAGCTACAAGTTTCTTCGTGGGATTATCCCGGTATCACCTCCACAATGCTAATTCCCTACGTGCATTAATGGAGTGGGAAAAGCATATATAGGGAAATGCCAATCATAATATTCCATATATATACGCGATAAAGTTCTATAGTGTCGTAAAAAAGCGAAGTGTGATTTTATTAGTGAAAATAATTATATACATTCAGTGTTGAGTGTTGTGGTTGTTTCTCTACTGCGTTATTTTTTATATAGTCTTTTAATAAATAAGTATAGTACCATTTTATTCAATGTGCTTTTGTTATATGTATGAATGATTTTTTTGTGCCTTTTGGTCTGAGTGACCATGTGATCGTCCGTGAGGATTTCGAGACAAGACCTTCGAAGCTCTCGCTGCCTAATGCTAATTTCATTATTGAGACCGGTGTGCGATTTGGGAACCATTCTGTAATTCCCTTTTGGAAATGTTCTTCGATGTCTCAACCAGGTAAGTTCAGGTTTTCTGAAAAATGCTAATTGGTGGGACAGCAAGGGGCAGGGCTGGAGGAGGATTACCCTTCTATATATATTGAAGACCTGATTTAATATTTACTCTTAAACGGAACAAAGTTCCTATTGTTCCTGTTAGGAATTTGTAGAGAGAAAGAGTTCTCGAGAACAAAGTTTCCCTGCAAAATTACATGAAAAAAATTCAAGTCAAAGAGCCGACACCTGTCCCAAGAGCCGACAGTAAGGTAAGATTAAGATCATGTCTTACGCCTGACCTGCTAGCCCATCCTATTTCTTTAAATTTCTATTTTAACCAGGATAGGTATGAATTTTGAACTGGTTCAATCGAGGAAATTAAATATTTTTCTTCCCTATTCCAAATTACGGTATAATACTTAAGATGAGACCTAACATTTCACATATAAAGAGTTTTGCAGGTATTAATAGTAGTAAAGTTTCGACATAACAATTTCAGCATATAATAATAATAATAATAATAATAATAATAATAATGTTAATTTTTTATTCGGCGGCAAACAACCTACAGCAACTTGTGCGCCAAAGCAAAAAACGATAAAAGCGCATGCAATACTAATCACATCATGAGATTATATATAGGATTAAACATGGTGATGTAAAGATACAAATGAAGCAGAAATATTAAAAATAGAATAAATAATAACAATATATAAGAAAGCAAATAATTATTGAATATGAAGTTTGAAAAAATAAAAAAAGACAAATCACTGTTTCATAACACTCATGAAAGATAAAACTCGCGTAATAATACTTTACAAAAATAACCTCCAGAAATACCAAAATATAAGAAACAAACATGTGTATCTGTTCAGAATCAAATAGGGGTTCATACAATTGATGAAAAAGTACAATAGATATATAAAACAAATCCATACAGTAATTAGTAAAAATACAAAACAAATTAAGGCTATCATTTGCAAAAATACTGAGAAATTTCATACTTTATTTAAAAATTAAAAAAATAATTTACGCACTTTCTTAAAACTCTTGTGAAATACACAAAGAACAGGCTGAAAGTTTTTAGCTGTTTCTATACTTCTATATAGTGAAGACCTGCTTGAATATTTATTCATAATCGGAACAAAATTCCTAATCTTTCTGTGAATAATTTTTAGAGAGAAAAAGGTCTCGAGAACAAAGTCTTCATGCAAAATTACATGAAAAATTTCAAGAAAAAAAGCCGACGCCTGTCAGAGAGAAGGTTAAGACTAAGATCCGTCTTTACATCTGACAAACTCGTCCGTTCTATTTCTTTAAATTTCCATTTTAACCAGGTAAGAATAAATTTTGAACTTATTCAATCGAGGAACTAAAATACTTTTCTTCACTATTCCAAATTACAGTACAATATTCAAGATGAGCCCTAACATTGCACATATAGAGAGTTTTCCAGGTATTAATATCAGTAAAGTTTCGACGTAAACATTTCAGCGGTCGTAAATTGCTTCTAGCTTTGGAGATTGCAACCTGAAGATTTTTCAGAAAAAGCAATTTTTCATCTAATATTACTCCTAGAACTCTAATATGATTGACGAATTGGATATGTTGATTTCCTATCCTGTATTTGAAGATTAAAGGATTAATTTTCATCGAAAATATTATTCCTTGCGTTTTATTAAAGTTCAGGTTTAGGGAATTCTTTTTGGATCATTTCGCTATGATATCTATATTTTTTGCAAAGTATCTTGATTTTTTTGAACTTTAATATCGTCAGCATATAACAGATACTCACAAGAAATCAACACAAATGTCATTATTATATAGCGAAAACAATAGAGATCAAGATTAGAACCCTGAAGTGTCCCGGAATTATTACTATGAATAAGAGACAGTTTCCATTTATATTTTACCACACTTTTCCTTTCATTTAAATGTAGAATCAACCAGTTAATAATATTTATCAATAAGTTATATGATAATTTATCAAATACTTTAGCAAAGTCCAAGTAAATAGCGTCAATTTGACCACAAGACCAAATAATTGGAAGCGTATAATGAATAGGACTTGCTAAATTTGTTACTGCAGATATACCAGCCATATTTCCATGTTGGTTTATATTAATTTCATCCTTTACTTAATTATAAACATATTTATAAATTAATTTGTCAAAGAATGTCGGAATTACTTTCATTACAGAGATTGGTCGAAAATCGACTTTACAGAGACTTTCCATTAGCTTTAGGTATTAGTGTTATAAAAACAATTTTCCATACAACAGGATAGTTACAAGTGGATAAAGTACAAATAAACAAAGAAGACAATATTGGTGCAATTATTTCCCCAATACGTTAATAATGAGAGCTGGAATACCATCTATCCTACTCGACGATTTAATCTTTAAAGTTCTGATAGCTTCCAGCACATGTTAAGTAGTAATTTCTGGTGGTTTAACTTGACTAAGGGTTACAGAAAAAAATATTTTCAGTAGCACTAACCAAGAAGGTTTAAAAGACTGATGAGAAATAGATAGCAAACTTAGCAGCCAACACACTGTCATCCGTCAACAAAACATCGTTGTCAATAATACCAGATATTTCCTTATTTTTTGAACACATATTTCCAACATTTTCAGGGGTAGTAGTAAGATCATTTTCTATTTTGTTAAAACAAATATGCCTATCCACATTTAATTGAGTTTCGAAATCTCTTCTACAATTTAAAAAGACTATGTAATCATTTTCACATTTTCATTTTCTATTTTGCTAAAATAAATTTGCCTATCAGCATTTAAATGAGTTTTGAAATCTCTTATACAATTTAAAAAGACTATGTAATCATTTTCACATTGAGGAGTTTTGTATTCTTTATGAGCATGATTCTTTAGTTTCCATAAAGAAATCAAATTTTTGTATAGAATAAGGAAAATTTATATTTTTTAGGCCTAGATTTAGGAATATTACACTCCATCACAGATATAATAACGCTCCTAGTTTACAAGCTCCTAGTTTAAATTGAGATCATTTCCTAACAATATATTATGCCAATCAGCATTAGCAATTTGAAAATACAAGGATAAATAGTCACCTTTAGTATACACAAATCTTTCAGTAGATATTTTCCAAACACCGGATAAAAATTCTTTAGTTACAATTGAATGATGGTTTGCATCAGGAGCCACCATATACTGATCATGTCTTTCCAACACTATAGGTGCATTTGTTAGAACTAAGTCTAAATCCGACACTACTGGTTCAATACTTAAGATTCGTGTTATCAAAAAAGTTGACAATAACTGAAACCTGACTAGAATAATTGTGTATTCCTGGTAAAGACTCTTTATTTAACCAATCTATTTAAGGTATATTAAAATCTCCGAAGATTAATACATCATTTTTAACAGGTCAAGTTTACTGGAGATACAATTTAGATGGTTCTTAAATACTTCAAGAGGAAATGTTGGATGAAATGAACACAGGAGATCAGATGATTTTTCGTTAACACTTCAGCTCCATCCAGACACATTCATTTACACTTTCCAAGTCATATCTTCGAAACACCTGAAAGTTATTTCTATCAACTATTAAAAACCACCTCCTCTATTACCATCTTCTACACTATTCACTATTACACCTGTCCGCTCTGAACTAAGTACATATAACTGAGAAATAATCCCGATCATCATTAGTACGCAACCCACGAACATTCTGGTACCAAATTTTAAGACTCTCCATGTTTAGCATGAGAATCAGTATTCCTAGTAAGTTTAACCTGATTCCGTAATTTTTCAAAGAAAGGAACAATTAAGACTTTTAGGCCACACTTCAGGAAAATTAATAATAGAAAATATAATAATATTATATAATTTGATATTATAAACATATTATTGTTATTATTATTATTTTACTTATTAGTAATGTTGCCTATCAATATTTGCATTGCAAAGTGTTACAAAAAAACCCAAATAAAATTACTCGCCATTCGGGCTCTCGAACTCGAAATACATGATTTATAGCTCTCTTTCTTTTGGGAAAGCACATTTAAAATGCTATTCTTTCAAATAAAACTTTCACAAGTTACTTCACTTTCAATGATTAACTTCACAACATCACTATCAGCTTGTTCCAAAAGAAAAATATTTCCCTCAAAAAACCCGAGCCTGAGCGAAGCTAAGGGTGCGAAAGTTCTTTAGGTGATTAATCGGTTCCAATATATAAATAAAAGAAAATAAGTCACTCAAACATTTATGGATCAAATTTGGTTCCTTTGGAACTTTTTAAGAGTTTGAACATTTTCACCGTTCGCCGTTTTGAACATTTTCATCATATTATTCTGGCTAATGAATTTATCCAAGATATTTCAACAATTAATGTTTGTGCCAAGCTTGGCCTCAATCCATTGAAAGTTATGGCAGTTATGGCGTTCCAAAAAGTGTTAAATATATATATATATATATATACCCACAGAAAGAGAGAAATTTTCTAATTGAGAGTGGTTTTCGTCTCATATGGTGATGATCAGCAAAAATGCATAGAAATTTTGCGGCATTTCTGGCATCATGGTCTCTGCAATAGGCACATTTGTGAAGAAATGTGCCTATTGTTGACTCTCACTGTAAGAAATTCGGGAAACTTTCGTTTTCCCGATCACCGCTTTCTGCTACGTACACCTGATTGGATATACTTGCTTCCTCATTTTCATTGTTTCACTTCTCTAATAGGTATCACTGGAATTATTACCTCGTTTTCACTTAATATATTAAACGGGTAATACGGTTTCTTTTACCACATTTCATGTGCTCTATACACTGTTAACAAAAATAAAAAAAATTAGTTGAAGGGGATTCGAACTGACGTCCTTCGGATTTGCAATCTTTTGCCTTAAAAACTACACCAAGATCGTTGTTCGTAAGTGCTTAGTTGTCAGCGTATTTGTTTGCATTTGTATTTTATGTCCCTACTTCGACAATTTGTACTCTTTTTTCCCCGTTTACCAGCTGTTTTTGGAATTTAGGGTTTCGTTCTTTATTCGCACCATGCACTATTCGTATTCACAGCTTGTCCTCCTCTTCAATATCTTTTCCCTTCACTCACTCTTTTCCCTTACCTTCACTATACTTTTGATTGATTTCTCATGTTGTCCACGGTTGTAGCGCAGGAATGCCAGCACCAAAAAAGAGATATACAATTAATATATATTAGAGGTGGGTCATTCGTGAATAATTCGATCCAAAAGATGGAATCGTTTAGGTGAACGAAATGAATGAATCTCAAAAAGGAACTGATTGACTTGGCTCAATCGGTTCGGAGTTGAAAGTGTTGAGCTCGGTAAGGAATGAAAAGATCGAGTTCACACAAGCAATAGAATGGAATGAGAGCAACGGAAATTTTCCCGCATGCATATAAACCAGAAGAAAGCATAGCAAATGGTACTCACTTCCTGTGTGTTTTCCTCCGGAAAACATTTGTCCAGTGTTCTCTTGCAAACTCCATCCGGACATTTTTCCAGCTACGGAGGGGTCGAGGCTCCAGGGGTGGCGGATGGCGTAAAATATAACTACAATGATGCATCATGTCCAGTGAATGAAACATTCTGCATTTTTTGCTTTTAACACCTTTTGTTTCATTTACGGTTTAGAAAACGTACTTAGAAATGAGTAAAATGACAGGTCGTAATTACCAGTCGCTGTCGCTGTTACATAAAAATAAACAGTACGTTTAATTCTTCTCATATATATATATACGAATGGGGCAATTGTTTAAAAGAATTACGATGTACAAATCAAGGGCGAGTTATAATGTTTTACAAATTTGAATTTAGAAAAAAGGAGCTGCCTAACTTTGTTTAAACTTAATCGGCTTCTTCTTTATCTTAGTATTAGTCCTTCCTTAGAAAAAGTGTTCTTCACAGGGTACAAACGTTGACAAAGAACGTAATTAAACTAATTATTGTAAACTTGGAGGATATTAAAATATTGCAGCAGAGTTCTCGATGTTTTGAAAAGTTTTGAAGCTATGGAAGGCAGCAAAGAAAATTTATGCGGTGAAATTATTCGTAAGATAGGGCCCCCTTGAAATAGTCGGCTCCAGGGCCTCAAAAGTCTTAATCTGCCTCTGCGTATAATGTAATGGTAGAAGTAAAAATATATATAAATGCTATATACAATAGTGGGAGTGACACTGACTGCTCTGCGGTTAAACTCTAGTATGGTTCTGATCCGATCTTATGTAAATGGTATGTCTTGTGCTTAAAACTTCCTCGATTCGGATGATAATCAGAAATGAAACTCCAATTTCAGATCGATTTACACTCAATAGACTGTCTACAATTTGAGATCGACTTAGTTGTTAATACATTCCCCAAAATTGATTCAATACAACCATACGAACATTGAGTGTGAATATTTAGTAAGTACAAGGTTGGGTCAGAAGTATCGTTAGCTTCTTAATTCTGGGGATGTCGCATGGGTTTAAAAAATATGATCACTAAAACACATATTTGATTCTCCCTTTCCCGCACCAAGATATTTTCAGAGTCATTCCATGCACAATTTATTGTGATCCAGCGTTAGTGTAATGCACGCGTCAAATTAAAGAGAGGCTGTGTTGAAGCAATAGCTTATTATAGCCTTTATTATATATTCTTGTCTTAGTTTCTTT
Source organism: Thermobia domestica (assembly GCF_964235325.1). Lineage (NCBI taxonomy): Eukaryota > Metazoa > Arthropoda > Insecta > Zygentoma > Lepismatidae > Thermobia > Thermobia domestica. The sequence continues at coordinate 35,910,571 of NC_137467.1, forward strand.
ACATACTGTACATTTGTAAAAAAAATAATAATAAGGGATCATGACCACCCCGACGCCCTCGTTAACGACGCCCGTGGTCGGGTTCTTGGATACACGTCGCTGGAATTTTCTTCACCTCAACAAGTTAATACCAAGATAGTCCTCCAAATATTGGCTGGGGCTACCTCCTCTCATATCTTCTGTTGCTTCATAAAATTAATAATCACATGAGACGGCATTTACAATATGATGTATTTATTATGACAAGAAAGAAACAAATATCAGCTAGGATTCATAAGTGTACCTTCTTTTTTATTGTTGTGAATATTTTTTTTTCAATTAGGCTAGTAGTTAGCGTTTTTGCTTTGTAATCAGGAGGTCCTGGGTTCGAATCCGGAGTTCGGCCATCCCGACTGAGACTTTCCAGGGTTTTCCTGAGTTTCACCAAATAGATGCCGGGATGGTACCTTAACCTACAGGCCATGGTCGTCTACTTTGTGCTTCCTATTTCAGTGTTGCTATGTTTGCTGATCGCTCCAGTGTAAAATGGCGTGAGGCTGTATCTGGTAGCTTAGTAATAAATAAGTAAACATAAATAAATTAATAAACCAATCATGATAAATAAAAAATGTGTACTATTATCAATGTGCAACTAATAAAATTTGTGACTACTGAAAAAGTAGATTTTTCTTTTCTTAAAGAGAGAGAGAGAGAGAGAGAGAGAGAAGTTCAGATTTACATTGCATCTTTTATTATCAAGCTGTATTTATTGTATTCCGAAAGAAAAAGTAGCACAGCACTTTCCTCCTGAAATGACCTCAGAAGAGAACTGGATTCATTTGGCTGCAACGAGATTGGTTCTGTGGAAGGCGAACCGACTTTCGGAAGGTCACCCAGATGGTGGAAAATGCGGAATGACAAAAAGAACTGATTTCCGAATAAAAATAACATGAAACATGAGTAGAGTATATCTGTTCTTCGTGCTTCCTCCGTAGTCCATTTCGGACTGTGACCCCTATTCAGCCAACGATTTTCTGCTTCTCATCTCTCAAACATCAAGAATCGCGCGATGCTAAAATGAAGAAAGAATAGTAGGAGGAGGGATGCTAGGTGTTTGTGACGAGAAATATAATCCTCTCCTTCTGTCTTTCTCACACGCGCACTAACACATACAAAAATTACAGAAAACTTGGTGTGCGTGTTTATGGTTGGACAGCCCGAGGAAGTACGACTATTTCCGAGATAAAACGATGGGCGGAATGGAATTGCAAATTGAATGAGATGGGTGAAAGAAAGAAGCAAACTACAGAAATCGACCAGGAATGAAATGATCGAAAAGATTCGTTCTTTTTAACCAATATTCCAGATGAAAAGAATGAAAAGAACCGAATCCGAGAGAAGAACGTAATTTCCCATCTCTATCGAAAATGAAGCAAGGGCATGAATCGCCCATAATTTGCGTCTCTAAAAATAAATCATCTAAAACACTTCTATTATCGGAAAGCTATGCGTCAGGACAACATCCCAATTGATTGATTCATGCTGTCACACAATACCTAAACATGAATATTGAAAATCATGAAAGCAAGGGCATAAAACACCCATGGCTTGCTTTCTCCCAAAAACATTACGACAGAATTAGGTGATGTATAACCTCCCAAACCCTTGTTCGAACCCCAATCCAAGTTCTTTATTCTCTTAGTAATGAACAGTGATGAAAATTTTCCGGAAAATTTTCCGATTCATAAAAACATACTCCACTTATTCCTACATCGTTGTTTAGTCGAGATGTGAGGTGGAAAATTTTCTTCTATATTTTTCCGGAAAATTTTCCGTTCTTAACAAATATCAATGATCAAGTAACAATTCGTCAGTATTCATTAAATTGATTGAATTCATATATACAAACGTTAAAAAGTGAAATATCGTTTAAAGAATCTGAAAATTTTCATGGCTGAGACAATTTCCAGTACGATGTCGGAACTAGTGGAACAATTTTTCATGAATCGAAAAATTGTCTGTCCTGTACAGTGATGAAAATTTTCCGATTCATAAAAACATACTCAACTTATTCCTACATCGTTGTTTAGTCGAGATGTGAGGTGGAAAATTTTCTTCTATATTTTTCCGGAAAATTTTCCATTAACAAATATCAGTGATTAAGTAACAATTCGTCAGTATGCATAAAATTGATTGAATTCATATATATGTAAATGTTAAAAAGTGAAAGATCGTTTAAAGAATCTGAAAATTTTCATGGCTCAGACAATTTCCAGTACGATGTAGGAACTAGTGGAACAATTTTTCATGAATCGAAAAATTGTCTGTCCTGTACAGTGACGAAAATTTTCCGATTCATAAAAACATACTCAACTTATTCCTACATCGTTGTTTAGTCGAGATGTGAGGTGGAAAATTTTCTTCTATATTTTTCCGGAAAATTTTCCGTTCTTAACAAATATCAGTGATTAAGTAACGATTCGCCAGTATTCATAAAATTGATTGAATTGATATATAGAAACGTTAAAAAGTGAAAGATCGTTTAAAGTATCTGGAAATTTTCATGACTTAGACAATTTTCAGTACTATGTAGGAACAAGTGAAACACTTTTCCATGAATCGGAACATTTTGTCCTGTACAGTGATGAAAATTTTGCGGAAAAGTTTGAAACGGAAAATTTTCCGATTCATAAAAACATACTCAACTTATTCCTACATCGTTGTTTAGTCGAGATGTGAGGTGGAAAATTTTCTTCTATGTTTTTCCGGAAAATTTTCCGTTCTTAACAAATATCAGTAATCAAGTAACAATTCGTCAGTATTTATAAAATTGATTGAATTCATATATAGAAATGTTAAAAGGTGAAAGATCGTTTAAAGAATCTGAAAATTTTCATGGCTCAGACAATTTTCAGTACTATGTACGAACAAGTGGAACAATTTTTCATGAATCGAATGAATAAGTGGAGTAAGTTTTTATGAATTGGAAAATATTCATGACTTTTAATAAATTGAAATTTTAAATAATAGAATGGGATATTTGTACTCTAGGAACTCGTGGTATGTTCTCTGCACTTTGCACACACACACACACACACACACACACACACACACACACACACATACACACACACAGAGAGAGAGAGAGAGAGAGATAGAGAGAGAGAGAGTAGTTGAATTGAGTTCATTTTGAGTTTAACGTCCCTTTCAACAGCGACAGCGACAGGTACCAACTGATTAACGTGGAATCCGAACTAAATGAGCTCCCGCTTGGAATAGAAGCCAGGTTTCCTATGCCAAAAGCGCGTATGCTAACCGCTTAGCAACGAAGAAGCTCGCAGAGCAAGAGAGGGAGAGAGAAATACTGTAAAATTTTATTTCTCAACTTGAAATAGAAATTTTTCCGGTTCCCGAGAGATAATTGGAAAATTATAATTTGTTGCTGACTAACTTTCCTCTAGTGAAATTCAATTTTGTAGCTCTACGTGCAGTTAAATATAGTGGAAAATTTTCCACCTAACATCACTATACATAATATCCAAAATTGTCAGGCCTATGAAAAGTGTTTTCCACTTGTTTCTACATAGTGATGAAAATTTTCCGATCTATGAAAATTCCTCTCACTTGTTTCTACAGAGCAATAAAATTTTCCGATTCACAAAAAAGTTCTTTTACTTCTTGCTTCAAAATGATGAAAACTTTCCGACTCATAAAAAGTTCTTCAATTTTTCCATATAAGGCAGAAAATATTTCGATTCATGAAAAATTGTTTCACTTGTTCCTACATAGTACTGAAAATTGTCTGAGCCATGAAAAGTTTCAGATTCTTTAAACGATCTTTCACTTTTTAACATTTCTATACATGAATTCAATCAATGTCATGATTGCTGGGGAATTGTTACTTGATTACTGATACTTTTTAGAACGGAAAATTTTCCGGAAAAATATAGCGGAAAATTTTCCACCTCACATCACTAGTAATGAATGTTTGCAATTTCAGAATTAGCTCATACAAGTGTTTTGATATATGTCTAGTTTGACTATATTGTTTAAATACGTCTTTTACAAGAAACTTGCTGCTAAAAAAATTGTTAAATTTTGTATAATTTTAATGAGATCCAACCATAGACTGTAGTCAAAGGGTTGATCCATCTATTATCAACATTTAAACTATAGGCCTACAAATATTTAAATTTCGACCATGCACTGTGTCTAGTAAGGCATTCTAAATAGTATTTTTAGATTTTCTTCAATTAACTACACCCATATACAAAGAGGAGGGCCTCTACGTGAACTGTAGAACATTTCTATTTTCAACATTGCTAACCATAACATCGTTCTTATTTATTCTATGAAATTGTTGTCATCGCGGGTTCCCACAGGCTTTTCTGGGGAACTGAATACGTCAATGAAAATATTTTCGAGAACATAGTATTTTCATTGAATTGAACAAACAAACTGGTGAAGGGTAGGGTTGCCAGACGTCCCGGTTTTCAATGGAAGAATTAACTAGGCCTATATTGGAAAAGGCTTTTGGGACGCCTGTTTGTTTCGGTTTTCGTTCTTAAGTTTAGAAAAAAAAAAGAATCAACCTGCATAGGCTATTATGTTTCGTAAGGTATTCGGAAGATTTGTATAGCCAATTAATTTGACGAAACAAACAACAAGGAGTTTGAAAATCATCTCCATTCTTTTGTCATGTGGGTTGTTTAGCCTCCAGAGGGGAAAAAAAGGATTTTAAAAAAATATTCAAAAGGGGCGTATGTTTAAGCAATAATTTCTTGAATATCACTTTCAATGGAGAAGGAAGTCTTTTCCCCGGTGATTGGCTTTAGCTACTAGTTATTTTATACTTCAATCGGCAGCGCAGAACTACTTCATTGAACTTTAATCAACAATAGCGATACAGCTCTCAGTCGCTGCATTGTAATCACATTTAAACTATTTCGCCTTGTATGTTGTATTCTAATGAATAATACAATCAAGCGTTTTATCCAGTGTATACATACCTTTGCAAGTGAAATGAAATTAATTTCTTTCTCGGTGTAGAGTGAAGTCATATTTTCAGTCATTTTCAGGTTAAAGTTCCTTAACAACTTACTCTAGCACAATAAATGGCAGGAAAACACATAAAGGTATGTATCTTGTTTAATTTTGATACTGGATTTATTTCTGCCAAATTTTGGAGAGCCTCTGTATAACTTAAAAATTTCACTTTTTGTTTATCGTTCTGAATTTATCGTAAATGTATTTTCTTTGTTGCTAAATATTAAATTTGTATTTCTTTTAAGATAGTGTTTCTGACTCAGGCGATGACACAACAGAAAAAAAAGTATCTCTGCAGGTTCTTATGAAATTTTTTAAAGAACCGCTCGGAAAGGATATTTAGTGGTGTATTCTGAAAAGGACTAGTTGCAAAAGCAAACATGTGAATTTTTCTTCAACTAAACGTAAATTAAAAAATTTATTTAAATATTTCAGAAACAGAAAAACAATAAATTCTAACCAAATAATTTCTTTTAGTTTTTGATAACAGAATAAAATATAGATTGAGTTTCACTTTCAAACAAATTTGACTATCCGCGAGAATATTATAATAATGGGTAATTCTATCCCTTTCGGTTACCTGGGTTTTGGGAGTATTTTTTAGACTTTCAGTCAAGCAGCTACTGCATCGTCACTATTTATCCTAGAATCATGGTTCATACCTCATTCTCTTCAGAATAGAGCTTCCTTTCAAATGGTATCACTTGCATTTCATATACCAGGAGAAGGAAAATGATGTCAAAGGGAAAATTTTGGGGGGAAAATTTTTTTCACAGTTTGGGCCCCTCTGGAACGGCCCTGTGTGAACGTAGAGATCTCAAAAAAATCTGATAAATAGTACTTGGTATACTGAATGTGTGTGACAAATTTCAAGTTTTTATCTTGAATACTAAGGGCGGGAAAACTTTTATCAAGAATTCCCATAATGCCATAAAATTACCGCAAAACTCCATGATCTCAGGTAAAAAATTTCTTGAGACATCTCTATTTATCCTAGGACAATAATTCGCCAATCATTCCCTTCAGAATAGAACTGCCGTTCAGGCGGTAACATTCACATGTCTCCATCATGTATCTAAGGCGGGAAAATCCCGAAAAATTGGATTTTTTGGTCTAAATATCCCTTTTCAACTTTTAGCCCCTCTAAACCCCCCTGCTTTAACGCAGAAATCTGAAAAAAATCTGTTAAATACTACTAGGTGTACTGAATGTTTGTGCACAATTTCAATCTTCTAGGTGCAAAAATAACCCCGCCAAAAATATATATATTCCGACAATGTCCCATATTCCCCTATACAGAAGTATACTTTGCTAAAAATTTCCTGACACATCCCTAATTACCCTAGGGTCATGTTTCGCTCATAATTCTCTTCAGAATAGAACTACCTTTCAGACGGTATGACTCCTGTGTCTCCATCATGTATCTAAGGCGGGAAAATGTTGAAAAAAGGGATTTTCGGTCTAAATATCCCTTTTTTCAACTTTTAGCCTTTCTGGACCCATTGTTTTAACGCAGAGATCTGAAAAAATCTGATAAATACTACTAAATGGGGTGAATGTTTATGCACAATTTCAATCTTCTATGAGCAAAAGTAAGCCCGCCAAAAAATATATATACCGACATGTACCATATTCCGGTATACAGAAAGATATTTTGTAAAAATTCCCTGAGATATCCCTAATTACTCTAGGGTCATGTTTCGCCCATCATTCTCTTCAGAATAGAACTGCCTTTCAGACGGTATGTCTCGCGTGTCTCCATCATGTATCTAAGGCAGAAAAATCCCGAAGAAAGGGATTTTTTGGTAAAAATATCCATTTTTTCAACTTTTTGCCCCTCTGGGTACCCCCCTGTTCTAACGCATAAATCTGAAAAAAGAAATCTGGTAAATACTACTCAGTGGACTGAACGTTTGTGCAAAATGTCAATCTTGTACCTGCAGAAATAAGCCCGCCAAAAAAATAATGAACATAGGCTTAATAAAAGAAAATATATATTTTAGAATTATGACGTCATCACTTTCTATGTCTCGACGCAGGAAGGTGTGAAACCATACGTAAGGTCTTCTACAATGCCTCTGGACTTGAAAAACAAAACAAAACAAAAACCAGGACGAAAAACCCTGACCTTATATATAGCCTGAGATTGGTGTCCCGGTTTTACGTTTACAAAATCTTGCAACTCTAGTGAAGGGTAAATTTGGAGGAGAAAGGAACATTTAATGAGGGGGCAAAGTTGTAAATTTGGAGAACAGAATTTCAATTGAAGGGGAGAGTAATACATTTCGAAGCTGAATGTTAAATTTGAGCTTTAATAATAGGTTGTTCTCTAGCCTTTGGAGAAATAGTCGTCCCTATACTGACTTCTAGGTTAGGTGGAGAATACCTTCACAGCTGAACCAGTCCAGGTTAGTTTTTTTATTTATTTGTTCGTAGGTTTACGTCAATTTCAGCACCGAACTTATACCAGATGTGTCCCTAATGTTATTTTCGCACGAAGGCACTGAGTGGCACGTCGCCGTGGAGCACCACGAAGCAACTTCAGTTGCCATCACTGACCGCTCTCGCGCAACTATCTTGAGTAACTCTGTGTCCATCACTCGAGGAAAAGCATTACTTTAAACTGTGGCTTTCGAATGGGGACACTGCAGTGACTGTCAATGTATGTAAAAAAAAAAGAAACAAAAAAGTCAGACGAAACGTGTACGCTTCATTTAGTCGCGGGTTTTTCACCGCTCAACAATAGCGGAAATTTTTAAAACAGTAGATAATAATAATGATAAGAAAGGCTCATTTTATGCATGCCTTTATTTCGTATTTGTATAAATTTTAATGAATTTTAATTTTGCATATGCTGTGAAGGAAGACTTGAATTGCTACAGATTCTTGATATTTTTGGTTGTTTTAAATAAAGTTACAGAGAATGATGATTTTGAGTTTTACAATATGCGTTGGTGCAATAATGAAAGGAATTCGTTTTGAATTTTCATCCGAAATAGTTTGAAAACAGCAAAAACTTCATTAAAATGAATAAAATAATCGGATTGTTGAAATTTATCTAGATTGATATTATGACAATGTGTTGAGGGGCACATTCGCAGAAGGGGTGCGGAGGAAGTGCAGTGCACCATACTCAACCGACTCTTCGATACTGTCTACTGTAAGTACAACGTTAAAATTCCATTTATCTTCGATGACCAATGATTGAAGTCAATAGTCTTACTAAATCAATTATTATTTTGAGACTATTTAATTTAACTTCAGTTATTATTATTATTCAACTTTTGCACTTTTCTTCGTCTTGCTTATTAAATTTTCGTTCAAAGTGCGCCCCAATCCCGGGTCTAGTGTTAAACCCAACATTGCCTAGTCGTTTATTATATTTTGTTATATTGATATTAGTCACTTACATTAATCACCAGGTATTCAGCCACCTCTAATTCCAAAGCAATCATTTCCGGATCTATTATTATTATTATTATTATTATTATCACGTACCGGAACTTATAATATTGTACTATTAGTACGTCCGCCCGTTACTCCCACGATAAATCTTGAACAAAGTCCAATTTTTTATATTCTGTTTTTGCAACAGATGTGTTGAGCTATTATGGTATCTGGTCCAAGTTAGTTAATGGAGGCAATTGATGAACGGAACGTGGTAGAAATCAACCATTTCCGGTTTTAACGTTGCCATTATAGAGTGAAAGCCGTAATAGATAGCGAGAAGAGGTTTCTTCAATCGATTAAGCGTTCCAAGAGTAATTTCCATGTCTATCCTTAATACTGTATTAAAACCGGAAGTGGTAAAATTCCAGCACGTCTTCCGGTTTTAATATTAATCTACACAGAGGAAAATCGATAAAAAAGCGAGAAGCGATTTCCTTAGATTCAACTTAGCGCTCTAAGAATAGTTCGCTTATTCTCTCTTAACACTTTGTTCAAACCAGAAGTGACATAAATCAATTACTTCCGGTTTAAACGTTGATCACTATCAGGTAAAAACGGTAATAAATAGGAAGAAGCTATTTTCTGTAATCAATTGTGTTGCAAGAATAATATACCATCTCCACTCTAATCTCTTTACTAAAACCATACGTGCTATAAATCTACTGAAATTTTTGGTTTCCATATTAATTTAAAAAAAAGCTGGCGTGCTCCTCTTTATCGTCTTTACAGGAATTATTATTATTATTATTATTATTATCATTATTATTATTATTAAATCATTAAGCAAAGAAATAGAGGATGGAAATATGTTGTTGACAAAATCAAACATATATTGATGGGACTCTTTGTGGCTAAGTGCTTAGAACTTTGCTGTTATTGCAGGAGCCGGTTTCGATTTCCGGTGGCAGATACTGTTGTTTGTAGATCTACTTCCATATAGCCTAGTAGAGTAGGTGTTGAAATGAACTCTAAGTAATATAAATATATACACAAAAATATTGGTAAATAATTAGAAAGTATGATACAGCCCAGATTTCAATCTCGTTTACAACATAGGATGGGGATGCACAGTACACACATTCTTTTTTCCCTCTACGTTTATTCTTTTTGAGCACCGAAAGAAGAAGCGCTTACTTACTACTAACAGCCATTTCTCAAAGTGAAAAACTTGAGACGGTGGAAATGATTCTACAAACTACATAAAGGGAACAGTCGCCAATTGGACACTGAAATCTCGAACCAGGGAATGCTATATGTGTGTTTTTGCGTGTTCCATGTATTTCCGCGTGTCCTGGGAACACCATCCATATTTTGGGCAATAGTAATATAAAAAAAAACACAGACAAACGAACAAGAAACCTTGTTGTCTGCTGCCGGTTACCTGGTTCATATTTCTTATCACAAGCAGTGAAGCAATTCCGTGACGTGATACGGCTTGCAGAATATCACTGTTTGCTGTTTGTATGTAGTCTATGTTTATCTTCTTCCACTTGCGTGGCATTTTTCTGAAACACTGATGTAAAAAATACTAAATAAATATAGCGTTAGTTAAGCGGAAACACAGGAATTATAATAAAGCTACCTAATGTTTTCACACTTGTGAGTAGAAAGGAGTAGGATAGTGTCCCAATCCTCCTCAATTCATCATGTCGTAATCCTCCCTGTATACCCACTTTTACTACTGTCACTATAAAGCTACGAACTCTGGTATTAGAATCATACAAAAATGTTCTAAATATACTTTCAATACCTAACTCTCTACTCTTATATTAAATCCTCTACTACCTCTTCATATTGTCAAATATTTTTATAATATAAATCTCACATGATAGTTATCAGCGATGAAGGAAAATTTGACTTTACTTCTTAAAACTTGTGCACATTCAGAACCTGATAGCAGTGCCTTTTAAGTGTTGCCACCACATCTGCTAGCAACCACTATGGCTTAACACAAATCGCAATAGAGATATATCACTGTCCCACATCTCCAACTGTGTCCCAAACCTCACACTTTTCCCCTATATTTGTGTGTGCTCCCTGATATGGAATTTTATTAAAAAAATCATTATCTGAAAGTGCCAATGGGATACATATTTGGGCAAAAGTTTACTTTCGGTCTCACAGCGCCTTCAGTCTTTTTATAAAGGTATGAAACAAAGATCTCTACGTTGCTTCAAGACATAAATTACCATAAAACACTTTTTAGAAATAACATTATAAGTGTAATTATAACATAAAGGTATGTCGCATGTTAGTTTTAGCTAACCACCCGCTCGAGGGTTTTGCCCTCCATGGGGGAAAGAGAAGTCAAGGGTAGTTCGAGAAAGGAGTTAGACATGGTCTAAGGGATTTCCAACATTTGATAATAACTTTATGTCATAAATAACGTAAGCAAGTAGGACATTACGGTCTTTACAATCGTAATCATAATGACAGTGGAGAAAAGAAATTGTACAATGAATTATAGACATCATGATTAAAGTATTTGGATTTACATTTCATGATATTGCGTTGACGAGTGAAATATCTATGAGATGAGGTGCATTTGGACGAGACAAATGGGATATTGTATTGTGACGGATATAAGCTATTCTTCTCCCTTGGGGTCTGCTTCAAGCATTATTCAAAGGGATGGGAAGCTCTGTTAGTGACAAAGGAATTATTGTGTAGAATATGTATGATATTGTGTGGAGGGTGACAGAGAAGAAACTTTCTGATGAGCGGAAGATCTTGATGATTCGGTGGTAAGGTATAATGATACATTGAAAAGAAGATGAAGAGGTAGAATGACTGATGTTGTGAACGATATAAAAGTAGATATGGACGTTGATGGAATCGAAGAGGAGTGAATGATGGGGATTGAGCGTTCCGGAAGTATTTGCGGCAAAGTTCTACATGGAAACAAATGTACGAAAAAGTCACGCCAGCATAGAGCTTTGGAGCAGAGCTCGGGGGTTTGATGTGGTATGGAATTCTGAGTGTGTGATGTTCGAGAACCTTAAGTTTTTGATCAAAGGAGGTAGCTGCCGAGTCCTAACGGTATGGCCATAACTAAGCACAGGTCGAAGGAAGACTATATAAGTGTTTAAGAGTAGCTTTGCAGAAATACTCCAGGTAATGCCAGTAATTCGTTGTAATAGATTGAGTCGATTGTATGCCTTTTTGTTGATGTCATGGACATACGTCTTCCATCTGAGGTGTCTATCTATGACGAGTCCTAAGTATTAACGGTTTTGGGGATTCTAAGACGGTTGTCGTTAACAGTGACGGAAGTAAGTGTGTATTACTGTGAAATCTGGAGCGTTTCTTAGGAGGCAGAAATACTGTAGTTTTGGGTTTTAGCAGCATTGGATTTCAATCGCCGCTTATTGCCCCGCAGAACAAAAGTGTGTATTGTTGGTTGTAAGGAATTGTTTACTTAGTGTATAATACGGTAAATTGCAAGAAAAGCTGTATCATCAGCGTATGGAAATAACTGAACATTTTGTGGGGGAAGAGGCATGTCAACAACATAAAGTAGATATAATAAGGGTGATAGTAAAGAGCCATAGATACCCCTGTGTGCATAAATATAGCTTGATATAACTGTTGATTAATGTATTCGTAAGTACGGTGGCCAAACAAGAAATTGTAAATAAAACGGATATATGCGATAAGGAGGCGAAAATGTAGCAGTTTTGCAACCAAACCACAACGCTACACCACATTAAATGCCTTCTCTAAATCAAAGAGTACCGGACAGTATGGCTAGGTGGTATTATACTGCTTACGGATGCAGTTGATGAGACGCAGAAGCTGATCGTTGATGCTGATTTGTGGGCGGGAGCCTGCTTGATAGTGTGGTAAAGATGGTAATGAGAAAGATGAGCATGAAGTCATTTGACGATATTTTTTCCTAGGATTTTGGTGAAGATTCTGTTGAGCTGTATCGGACTGTGTTCTTGATTTTAAGGAACAAGAGAAATTTGGATTATTTCTAATGAGCTGGTACATAATTGTTCCGTGGAATAAATATGACCAAGATGATTGAGCAGTATTGGTGAATTGTCTTACATGTCGATAGATGTTATTGATTCCAGGGGCATTATAACATTTATGATAGATGACATTAGTGATTTGTGTGGTAGAAATGGAGGCAGTGAGTGCTTTGTGAGTAGAAATGTTGTGCGCCATGTTGGGTTGAAGATGAATATGTGGTGAATTAAAGTTGAAATGGTCTACAGGAAGATAAATAAAATGCTAAGTGAATGATAGAGGTGTGAAAATCTCCTATCATTAGGAAGCAAAGGTTTTAGCTTTTTCTTGGTCTCTGTGCAATGTGTGATCGTGGTGTAAGAGAGGATAAGAGGTTTACTAGCTAATGCGTTGAAACGCATCTAATATTGCGAAGAATGTGATATGTCAGAAATTGTGTTTCAGGTTTTAATCCACTGTCGTAATTTGTATACTCTAAGATAATTACATACTGTTCGGTGGAGGACTCTACGATGCTGAAGAGCTTCGCGGTTACCTGGGCAAACATACTCTGTATAGTTTTGAGGAGAGTGTTGAATGATTGCTGGTAGAGATTAGCGTCGATTAACCCTTAGAGTACCAAGCCTACAATGTTAGGTAAAGTACTAAGCGTGGATAATTTTGACCCATTCCTGCTTCTTGTTAAAAAAAATATCAAGTTTCATTCAGGAAGTTAAAATTTCTAACGTACAATGAAAAGGGCAATGTACCTGATCGTTCTTTATATTCCAGTAAATTGCATACACTGTCAGTGGCGGCTCGTGATTCTTTCAAACAATATCTGAATTATAGTACTGTAACATTAGAAATGTATACATAAAAATACACTGTCTTTATTAGGAATAAATTCTGTCGCACATTGTATTTTGATTACACCTGACAGTCCGTGCAGAGCGGTTTGCTGGTGCACTGCGCTTTGCAAACAAGCTTGTGACATTTTACATGCTTTGGAAGAGTGAAGAATCACGTGTCTTGCCAAAAATAAAACCAGTTATTTTAGGGAACTGAACAAACATATAGCAATTTGAAAGAAAAACTTTGTTTCGTAGAAACCGCTGTTTCCAGGGCAACAGGTCGATTAGCCAATTGAAAGGAAACGTTAAAAATAAAAAGTAGTAAACGAAGAAAAGCAATGTAGAGGAGTCGCTAAAATTAATTCTCTTTGAACGAGGGCGATTACCAAACAACACCTACTAATTGAAATCATGATTATTTTCCAATAAAGTAAATTTCAATAAACTTTCTTGTTATTGTTCGTCCCTCAATGCATACTCATCTTATTGTTAATTATCCCATATCGGACTCCCGAAGAAAACTCATCGAAACAACTTATTGACCGTGCCAATAGCGACTACTCTGTCATGACTCCGTTTTCTTTCATTTAGAAATAGAAAAGAAAGAGAAGAAAGTAGAAGGGTAAAAGAAGGAGGTAGAAAAGAAGAAAGAAAAAGAAATAGGGTATTTTAATAAGAAACAGATTACTGGATAATTCCGGAAATATAGTAAGAAGTCGAGAAAGTCCTTGAAAGATGAATCGTTCTAAATGTTATTAACGACTACTCAATTTTGGAATGCTTCGGAATAGACACATGTTCCCTCATACCACCCAGACCTAGCTCCAGGCACCACGATCGTGGGGTTGCCCAGACCTAGACCTGGAAACGAGAAAAGTGAAATCATTCTTTGTACTGTTATTCCAACCGGTGATTGATAACCATCCAGCATCTGAACTTGGTTCTCTAGGATCGACCACGCATATGAATTAGCCAAGAAAGAAAGAAAAAAAATCAAACTCATAAACTCAATATAAATTTATGTATCGTATCAATAAGAGTCTCAACTTCCTGGAAGAAAGATGTCGTATTTAGGCTCATCCTGCTATTTCCGTTTCACTCCTAGAGCCGACTTTAAATTTGTTAGTAGCGGTCTTTCATGACCTAGGTTATTTACCTTAACACATATATTAACACATGAGACATATATTATAGATGTTAATATGACAAATGATATTACTAAAATTACTTAAATTAAATCTATCATGCCTTCACTCGCTCACTCACTCAGGACAGTGTATATATGTTTAAAGGAAACCAACTAGCTACAAAGGTACAAATAATTTATTACATTCATAGTGAAAAGAAAAAAAGAAATAATTATAAAAAATTATTAAAAGCACAAGTTCTTGTTATATATTAATAGAATACATAGAGTTATATTTTAGTAAATTTTTATATATTCAATCATCTTGACAAATGGAAAAGAAAAAAAAATAATTACATGTATTATATCTTAGGCATGCTAAAGCAAAATTATGATTTGCGACATACGCAAAGAGACACTTATTTCACTTAAAAAAATATGGACAAAGAGGAAAGAAAAGAAAAAAAACTTTTAGGTGTATTAAAACTTATGAGTCTCTACCTCACATTGAGCAATAAAATATTAATAATTCTGAGCATTCAAATCACAAATCACGCACTACTCGTAGTGTCCAAAACATTTCGCTCCATTTAACTTAGTTTGTGTTTATATCTATCTATTTATCTATCTATCTATCTATCTATCTATCTATCTATATATATATAACTATTGGTTTATAAGAACCATTCATCGACTATATTTAGTTTGTAAGTCTTAGCAGTTTATATCTGCACTCGCACACTGCGACGTTCATACCCATCTAGGGATTTTGAAAAATCACTTTCCGCCAGAGGATGTTTCTCCTCTTAGTCCGTCCATTTCCAAACTTATTAATTGAATAATTTCGAGTTATTTGTTCAACACTGGGACACGTCATGAGACCTTTCCTTAGGATGACTTCCGTATATATGTATACATGGTTCGGATTTAAAACGATCTTCCACAGGTGTACGGAGTATGATGGTTTAAATTGAGGATAAAAAAAAAACTGGTCAAGTCACAGGATACATATGCAGGTGAGAAGGATTAAAGGTACACTTTCCACAGTGGTTTTAGGTTAGTAGTTCAGGGATAATATTCATTATTATGTGGATTACGTTTAGACCTGCCGTTACTTTTTAATACATGCCATTAAATAATTACATAGGTTATCATTTACATCTATTCAGAAGAAAAGGAAAATTACTTGAGTGCACGGCGGTATTCTTGACAAAATCTACATTCTTATATTCGTCGGAAAACTTACTGGTAAACTATAGCAACCAATACACGTTTGGGGGGACAGACACGAGCGCTCTTACATATATTCATATAATACATTTAATATCATACTTTTACTTTAAAATCATATTCACATACTAAGTACATATACATTTCGACGTATTCATTTCTCTATATATATATTTATAATAAATGCGCACACATTTAAATTAATCACCCCAACAATAATTTTTGAAAAGGTTGCAAGTACAAGAAAACAAATGACTTCCGACATTACATATGAAAAAGAAAATTGATTTTTTACCTGATACAGCGCGTCTATAAATTTTAACTTTTATATAATCAATTCGTGCTTAAATAATAAAAAAACTTTGTGAGACAGGCACGTAACACAGAGCATTCCTAAAGCTATAACTATATAACCTTAAATACAATTTCTGGGCCCAGGTTAACTACAAGGTAAACGAAAACCAAAACAGAAAGGAAAGTGACCAACGGATTAAAAAAAACTTAAGAGGGACGACGGTGAAAGAACGTAATTGAAGTGTCGTCAACTACGAAGTCTTTGTTCATTTTGGCGATAGGTCAAAATGTGATGGAGGACCCAATCATTATCTACTCTATCCACGAATTGTGTATTGCAACATCTCAGCTGGTAATTTCAGATCAGAGTTGTACGTTAAATAAATCGTAAGCGACAAGTTCAAAATCAGGGGGGGTTGAAAAATTAAAAAAAATCTCGAAGTAAGAAGGATGAGACAAGAGAGAGAAAGCGGCGCCAACGAAAGGAGAAAGATTAAAGTACTACTCACTACACAGAAGAGTGATCGAATTTAAATATATAACAACTCAGCCAAAATTATTCCCATATGCCGAAAGATAGTGGTTTACTTAAATACGTAAACTAGGAGGGAGGTCCTGCTGCCAAGGATGCAAGTTCTGTGTCCATCAGATCCCAATCCCACAAGAGTTTGTTTGTAAGATTGAAATCCGAGCCCCGTATCCGGCCCAGATCAGCAGGATAAAAGGAGAGGGGGAAGGGACCAGGTAACTGCGTCCCCAATTTTGAAATCTCTAAGTAAGGAAAAAAATATTCGACCCCTCAGAAGAACTAAGAAGGTTCAAGGACAGTAATGAAACTAGAGTAAAAGTAATAGCTAAGATATCTCTGACTAATGATTTGCCAAAATAATAAAAAAATTAAATAAACTGAATTTTGGATCGGTGATTTCTATGGCCAAACCTCACCGATAGCTCCCCTTCGCAGAATGCGCTAAATTCTGAGGCATCGATTAATTTCCATCACTATCTAGTTTGGAAACTAAGAAAAGAAACCGAAAATATTCAAGATAGGGGAGGTCGATGCCCGGGTAGGTATAATAAATTTCAATAACTAATTATTTTGATTCTGTAACCCTGTCAGAGCTGTCGCCTCCATGAACATTGTAAGCTAGCCCGAGTAGGTAACGTGAAGAAGAAAAAAATCTCACGGAGCAGGATATTCTATTTTAAAACCGACCAGAAAATATAATTCACTACAGCCCCGTTGTATAACTATTGTCTTTCCATAATTTATTATTCAATATGTCTAGTCAGCGATTATATGATGCTACCCATGCTATCAGATGGTATTACTATGGTTGATCATTACTATAACACATTAAACTACAAAGTAGTAGTAGGGGCCCCGTTATGGCTCGCCGAGACAGCAAAAATTTTCTCGATTCTGATTGGCTGAGAGAGGTCACGTGACGTTAGGCCCCGCCCACGCGGGAAATTCAAATTTTCAGGTCACGTGGTATGACGTCATGAGTCACCCTGCGGGGAAATCCCTCACCATGGATTTTTGAAATTTGTTCCCTTTTACGGGTAAGATGAGTGTTTATGATTGGTTGACAGCTGTCACGTGATTTTGGACCCTGCGATATTTGAAATTCGTTCCCTTTTACGGGTAAGATGAACCCTTTGGTACCACGATGCTGATTGGCTGATAGAGGTCACGTGATCTTAGGCTCAGGGATTTTTTAAAATTCGTTCCCTTTTATGAGTAAGATGAGTGTTTTGATACCTTGAATTTGATTGGTTGATAGCGGTCACATGATCTTAGGCTCTGGGATTTTTAAAAATTCGTTCCCTTTTACGGATAAGATGAGTACTTTGATACCTGAGGTCGCATGATCTTAGACCCTGAGATTTTTGAAATTCAGGTATCCTCTTTGATGTATACTTTGGTACCGCGATTCTGATTGGCTGATAGAAGTCACATTATTTAGACCTACCACACGGTGAACAGATTACATGGAAATTCCACACTCATTTGTTTCCATTTTACGGGTAAGATGAATGTTTTGGTACCACGATTTGGATTGGTTGATAGAAGTCACATAATCTTTCCCTCATCCCAATGCTAGAAATTCAGAGTGCTATGACGGCGATCCTGGATTTTAGAATGTTGTTCCCTTTTTTATGGTTATCCTTAAAGTTCCCATGGAGGGTTCAACCACCTCCTTAAATAACCCTTTTTGGTATCATGATATTGTACTGAAGTTTACATTAAATATTACCGTTCTCTTTGACAGACAAGATGATTACCAGCTTTTTTACCTTGATGGAGATCCTGTTCTTGAATTAGTAGCCTATGTCTCTGGAAGTAACAATGGTGAAAGAGGGGTCCATCGTTGTCGCTTGTAGATTTCTTATAACGCATTGTTGTGAGTTTAAGCGATTTTTTTAAACGCTCAGTAAGCGCTTCATTAATGGAAACAGTGTTGCCAGATTTTTCTTACCTAAACTGCTCCGATTCTTTTCGAAACGGTTCCGGCAGAGTGCAAGAATTTTTAAACTAAAATTTTTTTTCGAACTAAAGAAATTTGTAACTAAAAAATTTTCGAACAAAAAAAATTGAAACAAAAACTTTTCGAACTAAAAATTTTGAAACAAAAATTTAAAAAAAATTTCGAACTAAAAAATTTAAACAAAACTTTTGAACTAAATTTTCAAATAAAAACATTTTCGAACAAAAAATGTAAATTTTCGAACCCCAAAAAAATTTCGAACTAAAAAAATTAAAAATTTTTCGAAAAATATTTTGAACTAAAAACTTTTGAACTAAATTTTCGAACCCAAAAAAATTTTCGAACTAAAAAATTTCAAAAAATTTCGAACTAAAAAAATTGAAACAAAATTTTGTCGAACTAAAACATTTTTAAAAACAAAAGTTTCGAACTAAAGATGTAAATCACATCTAAAAATTTTCAAATCAAACTTTTTTATCGAACTAAACTTTTAAAATTTTCGAACTAGAAATTTAAACCAAGTTTAAGAAAAATCCTAAGAAATGTTTTTCAGGAATCGAACTCAGGTCTTTCAAACCAAAGATGTGTATGCTAACCGCTTAAATGAATTCGGTTTTAATCGATCTTGGTGGGTTTCGAACCATGGTTCTTGAAAAGGATACACATATACTTTAAGAAAATAAATCTGACAGTGTAACGATTCCGTTCGTGGATTAAAATAAAATGCTGATAGACTTTTTTTTGTGTTGACATAGAAGCACATATGATTGAAAATGCAAACGTCAGCGGATCGTATTACTTTAGTTTTACTACGAACGTGTCAGCATGATTCATAATAAAAGCAAACATTGACATTCTCGTATGGAATATGAGGAAAATGAAATGTCGTCACAGTTACGACAGGTAGTGACATGATCCTGACAGAAAGCATTTTGGGATCAGAACTGCGATACTAGATGTTGTAACTATTGAGAAACTTGAATGACGTCACGATCGATTGTTACACATCGTTTTGGTTCGTGATTCATGACAAAAGCAGCGAGCGTTTTGATTGGTTTGTTGTGATGTCATTTTATAAATTTCCTCGTTTCTGATTGGTTGATGATGACATCGTTTTCACAACGACCTAAATAAAAATCTAAATTTCATTTTTCAAATCCTACATCGCTCTCAACTATCGAGTGAGAAGGTCTACTTTTAATAGTGTTTTCATTTAAGCTTCATTGCACCTACTTTTTGTTCATTGAATTTGAGGTAAGTTCAGTGAGATTTTATTTTTCACACAAGATTCGAAAATCATTTTTATTTCATATTTGTGGGGGTGGATCACTCATACATTGTTTTACTTTTAGTACGAAATATTTAGACTATATGGAATTAGTGGAATGAGAAAGTGGGAGTATCCGAATAAACTCACGAGATCGAACCCACACATTAAAACTAAGCACGAGAAATGATATGGTTTAGCGTCCCTTCAGCTTAATGTTGAATGTGAACTCCCGTCGGGAATTGAACCATGGTCAAAGATGTGTGCGCTTAGTTTTGAAAAGAATGCATTACAAAATTTCGAAAAAAACAACACCTGAGAATAATATGGTTCGATTCCCTTTGAAAGCATTATTTTAGTTTAGCGTCCCCTTCAGCTTAACGTGATATTCGAGCAATCACCCGGGATTGAACCAGGACCAGAGGTGTGTACGTCAACCATTTAGCTTAGTTTTGAAAAGAATGTATGATAACGCATGAGAATATTAAATTTCAAAAAAGGCTTGACAGCGATCCGACGTGGAAAGCAAACCCACCGAGGACTGAACCAGGACCTTCTACTTAGAAGCATGTACGCTAACCACTTAGCCACGAGTACATGAATATTTGGTTAAAAGTTTTACGCTATACAGATTTTGTTTTGACAATTACATATGCGTAACGTTAATGTTTGGTGAATCTCTTCAACTTGCAAGCGCATCATTTAAAGGTCGTTGTGAGTGGAAAAAAATGCTGACGCGTATTTTGTCACATCTCAGTACTGTTGAAACATTCATTCATTTCATGCATTCTTTTTATCACTATAGAATGGTAGGTCAGTTAAATGCTGATGTAATGGTCTCGAGTTTGACAGCAATAAAACACTCATTTCAGTAACATAATTATTTTTTAACTTTGATTTCTAGTACGCGTGCTTTAATAATGAGATTCTGAACGCCACCGCCAGGGAATCAAACTCAGGACCTTTACATGAATTACTTAGTTAAGAATTTATCATGAATGTTATGATTTCCTGTTTATCAGGTGATTAAGATTTTCTTTCTTCTTTTCTTTTGTAGTAAATTCACGCTGCTCAATTCCTTTTTTTTCCCATTACATACTTTACCGTAATTGTACCCGTTTGTTTGTTTTCTCCTTTTTTAACCATGGCCGAATCGGGTTTTACTGTTCGTAATGAAATCACTCGTCATTATAGACGATTTAACATTGAGGGCCGAATGCTCGAAATTCAATTCAACGCACCACCCGTAGGAACCGATATTATCCAATACGTGCATAATGGTTTCCAAGCAATGCTGGACCATTTATTAGCTAATGTCGACGATGAGGCGATGGTTGGTTTATCGGTAATATCGCCACGCAATACCAATAAGCCATTTTGGGTGAGTTTTCGCCAAGCACGAAACCTAACACTGGAGACGATGTGGGCCTCCTTTGAAAGAGTTTTACAAAGTAACAATTCATTTCTCCTGCACGAGCCATTCACCGTGCATTTTCATCGTGTGGATATTCCAAGAGGATACGGATATGGAGATCGTTTAGCCCAAGGAATACTACAAAACGAAGAATTGTTACGTTGCAAACGAGGAATTGTACGTGTAAGAAATCAAGATTCAAGGTGTCTGGCGTACGCCCTTGTCATTGCTATTGGCCTGAAAAAATACAAGAATGTAGATGTGAAACGACATAAGCAATATAAAAATCAGAGAAAATGTATTGTGGACCAAGAAGTCGATGCGTTATGTGCAAATGCAGGAGTGAGTTTGGATCATGGTGCCAGTGTAAATGAAATACGACAATTCCAGGCATACCTCAAAGAATATAAAATTACTGTGTATACCAGTTTCACAGGCCATGACATCATGTACGAGGGGCCCAACGATGAAAATCGCACTCCCATAAATTTGATTTGTTTGGCTGGCCATTTTGACATAATCCAATCTTTAACGGCTTGTTTTGCAACCAAGTTCTACTGTGAAGCGTGCCATAAAAAGTATGATCATCGTAACAGACATGTGAAAAATTGTCCTGTAACGTGCTCCAAATGTCTACAGAGACCTCTATGCGACAAGAATCAAACGCCGATATTATGCAACGACTGCAATCGTCAATTTTACGGCGAAGAATGTTTTAATAATCATCGTAATATTGTATATCATCAAGGGGAACCTATATGCAAAATGGTGAAGCAATGTACTAAATGTTACAGAGTGTATTCTTTTGTACGAAGTGGCCAACGCATTCATGACTGCAATGAGATCTTTTGCAATGTATGTAAGAAGATTGTTCCGGGATCACATCAATGTTTTATGCTTCCTGATCGACAATGCTTGAAACCTGGTGTTCCTTCGCTCATGCACGCAAAGAAAGCATTATTGATTTTTTACGATATAGAATCTATGCAGGACAAGAATATTGGTGATAATATGTATGTACACGTTCCGAATTTATTGGTTGCACAAGTATGTTATGCATGTGTTGAAAACGATAATATCCAGCAGTCTTGCAGTACGTGTGGTCAGCGCCAGCATATTTTCCAAGGAGACGATCCAGTTTATGATTTTCTCCAGTACTTGCGGGAACGTCGTCCCAATATAAATAGGATTTTCTGTCTTGCTCATAACTCAAAGGGATACGATGGACATTTCATCCTAAAGACCATGGTAGAACAATGCCAATGGAGACCTGACGTCATATTAAATGGGACCAAGATACTGAGTTTAACCTGGAATAATCTGACGTTCATTGACTCTTTGAACTTCCTGCCTATGGCATTAAGTAAATTGTCGAAAGCGTTCAACTTACCCGCAACTAAAGGATACTTCCCGCATTTCTTCAACACCAAGGAGAATCAATCGTATATTGGACCACTTCCAGAAACGAAGTATTATGGTGCAAATGAAATGGCCGTCGAAGACAGAAACAAGTTCATGCATTGGTACAACGATCATCGTAATGACACGTTTGATTTCCAGAAAGAAATTATCAACTATTGTATTCAAGATGTCAATGTACTGCGACAAGCATGCGTTTCGTTTATGACGTCATTTGAAGCAGAAACCAAAGTGAATCCCTTCTTGGAGACGATCACGATTGCCAGTGCTTCCAATTTAGTATTCCGCCGGAATTTCCTTAAACCCAACACCATTGGAATTCTACCGGCACATGGCTATCGATGGAGAAGTGCCCAATCGATCGCTGCAATGCAATGGCTGGCCTACATTGAAAAAAGCGAAGGAAAACAAATCTTACATGCGGCCCGACAAAAAGAAGTGTTTATTGCGGGATTCCATGTTGATGGCTACTACCAAGATCCTGAGACGTTAGAGGAACACATCTACGAGCATGCTGGCTGCTTTTATCACGGGTGTAAAGTATGTATTACTACAGGCCGTAATCAGCCCATCTATGGCAATCCAGAAGACACCATGGAATTCCGTTATGAACGAACGCAACGCAAAAATGCAAGACTGCGTGAATTGGGCTACATTGTACATGAAATGTGGGAGTGCGAATTTAATCAGTTCTTGAAACAAAATCCTGCAATGGCGACGTATCTGAAGAATCACCCGTACATGAACCGCAGACCATTAAATCCAAGAGATAGCTTTTTTGGAGGAAGGACCAATTGTGTGAAATTGTACCACCAAGTCGACGAAAAAGCAGGGGAAGTAATAAAATATTTCGATATTGTCTCGCTTTATCCTTACATAAATAAGTGTGCTAAATACCCTGTAGGCCATCCTAGAATTTATCTACAGGGTGATGAAAATATACCATCAATAAATAAAGTCAATGGTCTGATCAAAATGACGATATTACCAAGTCGCCATCTTTATCATGGTCTCCTGCCTTACCGATGCAACAAGAAACTACTCTTTCCACTGTGTGCTGCGTGTGCCGAAGAAATGAACCCAGACCCTACAGCAACGTGTACGCACAACGATCAGGAGCGGTGCCTCACTGGAACATGGGTATCATATGAAATACAGAAAGCAATAGAATTAGGATATCAACCGGTGGAAATCTTTGAAATTTGGGATTATGACATTGAACAATATGATCCCATCACGAAAACAGGTGGCTTGTTCACGGAATATATCAATACGTTTTTGAAATCAAAAATGGAAGCTTCTGGCTGGCCCAGTTCCTGTGTCACCGAAGAAGACAAATCAAAATTCATACAAACCGTCCTGGAGCGTGAAGGTATTGCATTGGATCCGTCCAAAATTGAAAATAATCCTGCACGAAGAAGTTTATCTAAGCTTTGTGGTAACTCTCTATGGGGAAAACTTTCGCAACGTTCAAACTTTAGCCAGACCACAATTATTGATCGGACGGAAGAATTTTATGAAAAACTCACTTCCCCCGACATTAAACTCCATCAAATTGTACCCATCAATGATACGATGTTGTATGCGTTCTGGGAGTACAATGAACATGTGCCTGTTCACAACCGAAACACCAATGTCGTGTTAGGTGCATTTACAACATGTCAGGCACGTCTGGAACTGTACAAGTACCTGGAAATGTTGCAGGAACGTGTTTTATATTTCGACACGGATTCTGTAATATTTACGGAGAAGCCTGGAGAGCCAACCATTGAACCTTCAACGTACTTGGGATGCTTATCGGATGAGATGGAGTCTTATGGACCACGAGCGTACATCAAGACATTTGTCAGTGGAGGGCCGAAAAATTACAGCTTAGAAATATACAATCCAGATACCAACGTCACCAGCTACATATGTAAAATTAGAGGATTTACATTAAACTACAATGCAGGACAGCAATTAAATTTCAACACGCTAAAAGAAATGATAACAAATCAATGCCGTGGACAAGTCACCATCACTATCCCCCATAAAATATGCAGGACCAAAGACCATACCATCGTCACACGCAAAGAAGAAAAAATGTACAGTATCCGATACACAAAACGTCGATTTAAAGAACTCAATTCTTATGATACGGTTCCGTACGGGTACGTTAAAAAACAGAAGTTGGAACTGGAAAAAGAAGATGAAGAAGAAAAAATTGTAAACACCCAATAAGGCCGACATTTCTTTTTTCCTTTTCCTTTTTTTCCCTCCTTGACCATAAAGCAGTAACACCAAGAAAAAAAATGAAGTACCCAGAAGAGTTCATAAACCACCAACACCATCAGTGGAAGAAATGTAGTCATCTCGTATCCAAGGAGGAACCTTGACCATAAAAGAGCAACACCTAGAAAAATGCAGTACCCAGAAGAGTTTATAAACCACCAAACCCACCATCAGTGGAAGAAATGCTGGTCCCCGAGGAGGAAGATGAGCCTAAACAGATCCATCATTTACGAGTAAGTTTTTTTTTCTCTTACCAATATTGACTCGTTTTTATTGTTTCAGGAAAAAAGAAATTCATAAAGTAATCCATTGTTTCTTCTTTTTCTTTACAGGATACGTCTACAAGATTCGAAGATGATGACGCGTCCAACATATTCATTAACTAGATCCTGTATTTATTATGTTAATAAAATTGTATGAGAAGAGCACATACCTTTCGTTAAAATACAACAAGTTGAAAAAAATATGTTTTATTATTTCTTGAAACCCTGAACACTTGTTTTCAAATCATGGTAATCTTGAAAATTTAAGATGGAAAATATATCCAAGATTTGGTTTACATGATTTTGTTCGAAAAATTAATTAAAGAATTTTAGTGTCCAAAATTTGGTTTTTAATTTAGTTCAAAAATTGATTTGAAAATATTCAAATGTTGTTTCATGAATCATGCTGACACGTTCGTAGTAAAACAAAAGTAATACGATACAACATCGGCTGACGCTTGCATTTAAATCACATGTGCGAACACACAAAAAAGTCTATCAGCATTTTATTTTAATCCACGTTACACTGCCAATTTATTTTCTTAAAGTATAAGTGTATTCTTTTCAAGGATCATGGTTCGAAACCCACCAAGCATGATTAAATCTGATCTCATTTAAGCGGTTAGCATACACATCTTTGGTTTGAAAGACCTGAGTTCGATTCCTGGAAAAACATTTATTAGGATTTTTCTTAAACTTGGTTTAAATTTCTAGTTCGAAAATTTTAAAAGTTTAGTTCGATAAAAAGTTTGATTTGAAAATTTTTAGATGTGATTTACATCTTTAGTTCGAAACTTTTGTTTTTAAAAAATGTTTTACTTCGACAAAATTTTGTTTCAATTTTTTTTTAGTTCGAAATTTTTTAGTTCGAAAATTTTTTGGGTTCGAAAATTTTAGTTCGAAAGTTTTTAGTTTAAAATATTTTTCGAAAAATTTTTAATTTTTTAGTTCGAAATTTTTTTGGGGTTCGAAAATTTACATTTTTTGTTCGAAAATGTTTTTATTTGAAAATTTAGTTCAAAAGTTTTTAGTTTAAATTTTTTAGTTCGAAATTTTTTTTTAAATTTTTGTTTCAAAATTTTTAGTTCGAAAATTTTTTGTTTGAAAATTTTTGTTTAAAATTTTTTAGTTACAAATTTTTTAGTTCGAAAAAATTTTAGTTTAAAATTTCTTGCACTCTGCGGAACCGTTTCGAAAAGAACCGGAGCAGTTTAGGTAAGACAAATCTGGCAACACTGTTTCCATTAATGAAGCGCTTACTGAGCGTTTAAAAAAATCGCTTAAACTCACAACAATGCGTTATAAGAAATCTACAAGCGACAACAATGGACCCCTCTTTCACCATTGTTACTTCCAGAGACAGGCTACTAATTCAAGGACAGGATCTCCATGAAGGTAAAAAAGCTGGTAATCATCTTATCTGTCAAAGAGAACGGTAATATTTAATGTAAACTTCAGTACAATATCATGATACCAAAAAAGGGTTATTTAAGGAGGAGGTTGAACCCTTCATGGGAACTTTACGCATAACCATAAAAAGGGAACTAAATTCTAAAATCCAGGTCTAGGGTGATCACCGACATATCGCTCTATATTTCACTCATGGGCTGTGGGGGGGCTAAGATCATGTGACTTCTATCAACCAATCAAAATTGATGTACCAAAACATTCATCTTACCTGTAAAAGGAAACAAATGAGTGAGGGGTTTTCCCATGTAATCTGTTCACCGTGTGGCGGGTCTAAAATAATGTGACCTCTATCAACCAATCAGAATCGAGATACCAAAGTATACATCAGAAAGGACACCCTAATTTCAAAAATCCTAGGACCTAAAATCACGTGATCTCTATCATCCAATCAGAATCAAGGTACCAAAGCACTTATCTTACCCGTAAAAGGAAACGAATTAGTGATGGATTTCCCCTCAAGGGTAAAACATGACGTCATACCATGTGACCTGTTCACCGTGTAGCGGGTCTAAGATCATGTAACCTCTATCAGCCAATCAGTATCGTAGTACCAAAGTACTCATCAAAGAGGATACCCAAATTTCAAAATCCCAGGGTCTAAGATCATGTGACCGCTATCAACCAATCAAATTCAAGGTACCAAACCACTCATCTTACCCATAAAAGGGAACGAATTTTAAAAAATCCCTGAGCCTAAGATCACGTAACCTCTATCAGCCAATCAGCATCGTGGTACCAACGGATTCATCTTACCCGTAAAAGGGAACGAGTTTCAAATATCGCAGGGTCCAAAATCACGTGACAGCTGTCAACCAATCATAAACACTCATCTTACCCGTAAAAGGGAACAAATTTCAAAAATCCATGTCATAAAAGAGAATGAGGGATTTCCCCGCAGGGTGACTCATGACGTAATACCACGTGACCTGAAAATTTGAATTTCCCGCGTGGGCGGGGCCTAACGTCACGTGACCTCTCTCAGCCAATCAGAATCGAGAAAATTTTTGCTGACTCGGCGAGCCATAACGGGGCCCCTACTACTAAAGTATTACCATAGTCCGACTATATATCGCCCTCCTGTCCGCGTGATATTCCGGTGCAAGGGTCAGAACCTGAGATGTTTGTAGCTACACGTATCTATTCAATATATATATATATATATATATATATATATATATATCAACACGTGGCGAAGTATTCACTGGGCTACTATATATTTAACTATATGGGTGTCCTATCTTCTATATTCATATACTACAATATTCATATACTTCATATTCATATTCCTATTAATATTCATATAATATTCATATCATCATCTTTTTCATTCACTACGACGCTATATTCTACAAACACCCTGTCTCCTCTATCTACGCCCAGCCTATATACACATTTCATCATAACACTTTAAAATTTATAGTCACTACAAACATTTCCCATTCCGATCACCGCACGACAACCTCACTCGAACTCAAGACTCTTTCACCACACACACAATACTATGTAATACCTGGTAGCTTTATTAAGAACGAAAAAAAATCCTACGTATGTTCACTGAAAATAGAATTATCTGCGATAATACTTAATGTTTATGAAATTCTGACAACAATGAAATTATTCTGCAGCCACAAAAAAAGAAATGAACATTTAATATAATTTCAAAGCGAAGAACTAGCATCATATCGCCCGACTTCTGTTAAGAAATTACGTATTGTTTATTTACTTAAATATTTCGACTTCTAGACTAAGCAGAATGTTGTAATTTTCAGAATATATTAATTTTGGGTCACTTAACCTAACTGTACATCCATATGGGCTGTGAATTATACCTTCTAGGTTTTATTTCGAAAAGAAAGGTCAATTCCATGGAAACCAAATCCCTAAGCACATCGACATAAGAATGACGGTTAGTACTGACTTTTGACACTAGGGGCTAGCGACGATATAATCAACCCTTGAACCACTGAATGTGACCTTGTACACGGAATTAACTTTCATATATTACGTTCACTTTCAAATATAGTGTATAAGTTCACTTAATGACGGAATCATAAAAATTATCGCATAGTAAATACTACACTGTCCATATTTAATTATCTCAAACACTGTTTCATCACTTAACTACCACAATTACTACTACTAGAAAATGTTTACTACATTACGAACACATACATGCCACATCCATACTACACACTACATTAATACATGTTATACTAATAAATATACACAGACAACATTCAGATTTTACCATTTTAAATCGGCTCTATGAAAGGTAACGAAAGGAAAAGGGACAGAAAGGAACAGGGCCAACTGGCCCTCGTATTCACTGAATCACATTCTGAAAATCAACCTGTTTAAACAATGCCCCGAGGGTCATATCAAAGTGTTGACTAACAATAGGACCCCTGCCCTAAAGGGGCAGGAACCCGGAACAAACTACATGTTCAACTCATTCCGCTGCAAGCCGTACTCCCAATTTGGGAGTCAGATAGGAGCCCTTACTGTAAATTTACAAGTGCATTATTCTACCTATCTTAACTACAACGAAATTAAATACCGCCATGTTACTAATGAATAAATACAAACGAAATCACATCCACTACATAGACGAAAACAAACGGCAGTGGGGCAGGTCTTACGTAACTCGAAAGGAAATAGTTTTAGGATAAGAACATTTTAAGGGAGAAAGCACTACTCCTCCGAAACTGTTTGTGGATCCCTAAGAACAACTCGCAAACTGATGCACTTCACAAAACCTGTCCATCACTAACTGTATCTGCACAACATGGCGGCACCGAGTTATGCTTCCTATTTTAGTTCTTCAGTCCGGTTTTTTCTATAAAAATCTAGCAAATTATGGCTCCGTAGCTTCCTGCTTGGTAGTTATTCAACTATTATATTAGTTTTACCTTTATTTGCAGCTTTTCTAGCTCCTTTTTACCTTTCTGAGCTGGAAGATCCGAGTCTGGCTGTTGTCAGCACAATTTTCAGGCATGGAATGGAATAATCGCGCTCTAATATCATAGCGTGGGTGAATCCTCCAATCAAAACAAAGCATTTTGGCGGTGGGGCTTTGAAACGAATAAAATTTGGTAAAATCTGGATTAAACTACATTTTAGAAGGACCTAGGTATCTGAAAGAGAGGTGAAGGGTGGTCCTGAAAATTCTGTCGAATTTTAGATTGGTTATTTGATCTGAAAAGTTCCGTCCAATAGTGGACCTATGTTTTCAGATAGCACTGACACCGTAAGAATTGTAATAATCCATTTACATATCCATATACAAGACTTATAACTATTTTAATATATAAATAAAGATATTGATTCCCAAAACTATAATTCCTAATAAATTTTTTACAGTTTTCCATGTTAATTTGAAATAGAATAACAAACAATATTACGAATTATATGAACAGCCAGAAATTTTTTTGTTAAACGTCAAGTACAGTCGGTGCAAAAAATTTCGGGCACCCTCCTATTAAAACATCATCACATTAGACTGTAATGGCATATTACAGTTCCCCGGCGTCGTTAAAAAAAAATTTTGTTTGAATAACAAAATTTTGTTGAATAGAATTAACATGTATTAATACTAATAAACTAACTACTCACTCATACACTCATACACTCAAATGAGACAGTAACATTCACTTTGGGTATTGAGATAGAAGTTCCCGTTTTTTGTCCTCGGTACAGTGGAAAAGTTTAAGATTCTGGAAATTGTGAGTTCACCTTTTAGGTCGCAGGAAAACACGAGGTAACCAGTTAGCAATGTTCCCATCGAAAGTGGGAAAATGTTCAATATCCTGGAGGGAAACTTTAGAGCTCATACTAACATAAGTAGGGGAATTGTTAGTGGGAATTAACATATTATCCTGCACAATCGGAGTAGTTACCGGATTTACCACCGACGACGTCGTAGCGGTGTTATAATTACCCATGTAATTAAAAGGGATTCTGTTGGTCGTATTGAATATGTTGGGCTCCATCCCCGGACCAATCGCACCCGTGAACAACGACTCAGAATGGTACCCATCTCCTCTTCCCGGCAACACGCTATGTGATTGTATACCTCCATGTAAGGAGGGAGCACTCACGCTAGTGACCGTAGTCGTCACAACACTCGACTGATTCGGCACACTATTGGAATTGAACCACGACTTTAGTTCTGACCGATGCATGGGGTAGTGCGTCGCAATATCCCGTGCATCAACTGACATTAAATTTTCTTTTCCTGTGCTACAGGTAGTTGTTATAGCAGGTAATATTTCTGAGGAATCGCTACCGGGGAAAGGATTGGTTACCTCTGATTTTTCGCGACTAGGTTTCGTTATTTGTTTTTGAATATTTACTATTTCGTTCTGAATTTTCGAAATTTTTTGGTCAGTTACTTCCAGTTTGGTTTCCAATGATAAATCTGACAAGGTTGACTTTAAATTATCAATTTCGGCCTGCTGTGCTTCTAGTTTATTGTTGATCTTATGCAATTTGGTATCTATTTGTTCAAATTCGGAATTTACATGATCAAATTTCCCTCAGTCTCCTGCTGAAGTTGCTTTAAAGATTGCTGAGCCTCGCATCTGACCAAATCAATTTCAGTAGACATTTGCTCCCTCAATGTGGTTATTGAGGAAGCAAAGTCCGAACATATGTTGTCGATTTTCTGGGTTAGAACCTCAAATCGAGATTCGGCTTCTCGGTTCGAAGTGTCAAATTTTTCATTTATTTCGAGTCTCATTTTCAGGCTATTTTCATTTATTTCACGTCTCATCTCCAGGCTATTATTATCTATTTTCTCATCTATTTTTTGTAGCATTTGTTGCAATGAAAGGAGGAGAGCGTCATTATTAGATGACACAGTCTTCCTTTGCTCTTCTTTGGTTTTATCACCAATTGAATCCCCATCTTTTTCATCATCATCGAGGTCAGATATCTCCACTGAAGATATTTGGCCTCGGTTCTTCGGGGTACTATACCCTCGCTCACCGTCTGAATCGGGATGTTCATTTTCTTTCTCAGAGGATAAACTCATGGGTTCACGCGACTGGCGGAGCTTCCCCTCACATTCTTTACAATATTTAATTATCTCACCAGCCCGGACCTTTTCTGCATTTTCAGCAGTATCCTCTAAATTGGTACAACTGAAATGAGTCCATTTCAGCCCACACTCGTGACACCTCACTAGCCTACGGGAGACGCGAACTCTTTTCTCATTACTTTCTAACGTACATTGTGTACATGAGACTTCCGCGTTCTCGTGTGATACAACTTCTCTATTGGTTGCCATAGCTTCCATACAAAAAAAAGACACAATATAAACACATGCAATTATATACTTACAGACTAACAAAACTTACTATTCAGGTACTGTTCATAAATTAAGGACTCCTATTTAATTCCCTCCTTGGGTCAACTTCCAGCATTTTCAAATTTTAGAATTCACTTTGACAAATTCTTTCATTTCCCCCTTTCTACAGAGAGACAAAGATAGCAGAACAGCCAATGACTATGATTATTTATTCTCACTGTGACCTTTTTTTTATTCACCTTTTGTGGCCAAGTCAATATGTGCTCGATCCTAAACAGTGTTTAATAAATAATTTCAGATCCGTTACCAGGGAAAACAATGGTTTCCATGGTAACTGTCCAAAGTCAACGGTCGCCAATTGAAAGAAAAACTTTGTTTCGTAGAAACCGCTGTTTCCAGGGCAACAGGTCGAATAGCCAATTGAGAGGAAACGTTAAAAATCAAAAGTAGTAAACGAAGAAAAGCAATGTAGAGGAGTCGCTAAAATTAATTCTCTTTGAACGAGGGCGATTACCAAACAACACCTACTAATTGAAATCATGATTATTTTCCAATAAAGTAAATTTCAATAAACTTTCTTGTTATTGTTCGTCCCTCAATGCATACTCATCTTATTGTTAATTATCCCATATCGGACTCCCGAAGAAAACTCATCGAAACAACTTATTGACCGTGCCAATAGCGACTACTCTGTCATGACTCCGTTTTCTTTCATTTAGAAATAGAAAAGAAAGAGAAGAAAGTAGAAGGGTAAAAGAAGGAGGTAGAAAAGAAGAAAGAAAAAGAAATAGGGTATTTTAATAAGAAACAGATTACTGGATAATTTCGGAAATATAGTAAGAAGTCGAGAAAGTCCTTGAAAGATAAATCATTCTAAATGTTATTAACAACTACTCAATTTTGGAATGCTTCGGAATAGACACATGTTCCCTCATACCACCCAGACCTAGCTCCAGGCACCACGATCGTGGGGTTGCCCAGACCTAGACCTGGAAACGAGAAAAGTGAAATCATTCTTTGTACTGTTATTCCAACCGGTGATTGATAACCATCCAGCATCTGAACTTGGTTCTCTAGGATCGACCACGCATATGAATTAGCCAAGAAAGAAAGAAAAAAAATCAAACTCATAAACTCAATATAAATTTATGTATCGTATCAATAAGAGTCTCAACTTCCTGGAAGAAAGATGTCGTATTTAGGCTCATCCTGCTATTTCCGTTTCACTCCTAGAGCCGACTTTAAATTTTGTTAGTAGCGGTCTTTCATGACCTAGGTTATTTACCTTAACACATATATTAACACATGACACATATATTATAGATGTTAATATGACAAATGATATTACTAAAATTACTTAAATTAAATCTATCATGCCTTCACTCGCTCACTCACTCAGGACAGTGTATATATGTTTAAAGGAAACCAACTAGCTACAAAGGTACAAATAATTTATTACATTCATAGTGAAAAGAAAAAAAAGAGATAATTATAAAAAATTATTAAAAGCACAAGTTCTTGGTTATATATTAATAGAATACATAGAGTTATATTTTAGAAAATTTTTATATATTCAATCATCTTGACAAATGGAAAAGAAAAAAAAATAATTACATGTATTATATCTTAGGCATGCTAAAGCAAAATTATGATTTGCGACATACGCAAAGAGACACATATTTCACTTAAAAAAAATATGGACAAAGAGGAAAGAAAAGAAAAAAAAACTTTTAGGTGTATTAAAATTTATGAGGCTCTACCTCACATTGAGCAATAAAATATTAATAATTCTGAGCGTTCAAATCACAAATCACGCACTACTCGTAGTGTCCAAAACATTTCGCTCCATTTAACTTAGTTTGTGTTTATATCTATCTATTTATCTATCTATCTATCTATCTATCTATATATATATATATAACTATTGGTTTATAAGAACCATTCATCGACTATATTTAGTTTGTAAGTCTTAGCAGTTTATATCTGCACTCGCACACTGCGACGTTCATACCCATCTAGGGATTTTGAAAAATCACTTTCCGCCAGAGGATGTTTCTCCTCTTAGTCCGTCCATTTCCAAACTTATTAATTGAATAATTTCGAGTTATTTGTTCAACACTGGGACACGTCATGAGACCTTTCCTTAGGATCACTTCCGTATATATGTATACATGGTTCGGATTTAAAACGATCTTCCACAGGTGTACGGAGTATGATGGTTTAAATTGAGGATAAAAAAAAAACTGGTCAAGTCACAGGATACATATGCAGGTGAGAAGGATTAAAGGTACACTTTCCACAGTGGTTTTAGGTTAGTAGTTCAGGGATAATATTCATTATTATGTGGATTACGTTTAGACCTGCCGTTACTTTTTAATACATGCCATTAAATAATTACATAGGTTATCATTTACATCTATTCAGAAGAAAAGGAAAATTACTTGAGTGCACGGCGGTATTCTTGACAAAATCTACATTCTTATATTCGTCGGAAAACTTACTGGTAAACTATAGCAACCAATACACGTTTGGGGGGACAGACACGAGCGCTCTTACATATATTCATATAATACATTTAATATCATACTTTTACTTTAAAATCATATTCACATACTAAGTACATATACATTTCGACGTATTCATTTCTCTATATATATATATTTATAATAAATGCGCACACATTTAAATTAATCACCCCAACAATAATTTTTGAAAAGGTTGCAAGTACAAGAAAACAAATGACTTCCGACATTACATATGAAAAAGAAAATTGATTTTTTACCTGATACCGCGCGTCTATAAATTTTAACTTTTATATAATCAATTCGTGCTTAAATAATAAAAAAACTTTGTGAGGCAGGCACGTAACACAGAGCATTCCTAAAGATATAACTATATAACCTAAAATACAATTTCTGGGCCCAGATTAACTACAAGGTAAACGAAAACCAAAACAGAAAGGAAAGTGACCAACGGATTAAAAAAAAACTTAAGAGGGACGACGGTGAAAGAACGTAATTGAAGTGTCGTCAACTACGAAGTCTTTGTTCATTTTGGCGATAGGTCTATATGTGATGGAGGACCCAATCATTATCTATTCTATCCACGAATTGTGTATTGCAACATCTCAGCTGGTAATTTCAGATCAGAGTTGTACGTTAAATAAATCGTAAGCGACAAGTTCAAAATCAGGGGGGGTTGAAAAATTAAAAAAATCTCGAAGTAAGAAGGATGAGACAAGAGAGAGAAAGCGGCGCCAACGAAAGGAGAAAGATTAAAGTACTACTTACTACACAGAAGAGTGATCGAATTTAAATATATAACAACTCAGCCAAAATTATTCCCATATGCCGAAAGAGGGTGGTTTACTTAAATACGTAAACTAGGAGGGAGGTCCTGCTGCCAAGGATGAAAGTTCTGTGTCCATCAGATCCCAATCCCACAAGAGTTTGTTTGTAAGATTGAAATCCGAGCCCCGTATCCGGCCCAGATCAGCAGGATAAAAGGAGAGGGGGAAGGGACCAGGTAACTGCGTCCCCAATTTTGAAATCTCTAAGTAAGGAAAAAAATATTCGACCCCTCAGAAGAACTAAGAAGGTTCAAGGACAGTAATGAAACTAGAGTAAAAGTAATAGCTAGGATATCTCTGACTAATGATTTGCCAAAATAATAAAAAAATTAAATAAACTGAATTTTGGATCGGTGATTTCTATGGCCAAACCTCACCGATAGCTCCCCTTCGCAGAATGCGCTAAATTCTGAGGCATCGATTAATTTCAATCACTATCTACTTGGAAACTAAGAAAAGAAAACGAAAATATTCAAGAGGGGAGAGGTCGATGCCCGGGTAGGTATAATAAATTTCAATAACTAATTATTTTGATTCTGTAACCCTGTCAGAGCTGTCGCCTCCATGAACATTGTAAGCTAGCCCGAGTAGGTAACGTGAAGAAGAAAAAAATCTCACGGAGCAGGATATTCTATTTTAAAACCGACCAGAAAATATAATTCACTACAGCCCCGTTGTATAACTATTGTCTTTCCATAATTTATTATTCAATATGTCTAGTCAGCGATTATATGATGCTACCCATGCTATCAGATGGTATTACTATGGTTGATCATTACTATAACACATTAAACTAGAAAGTATTACCATAGTCCGACTATATATCGCCCTCCTGTCCGCGTGATATTCCGGTGCAAGGGTCAGAACCTGAGATGTTTGTAGCTACACGTATCTATTCAATATATATATATATATCAACACGTGGCGAAGTATTCACTGGGCTACTATATATTTAACTATATGGGTGTCCTATCTTCTATATTCATATACTACAATATTCATATACTTCATATTCATATTCGTATAAATATTCATATAATATTCATATCATCATCTTTTTCATTCACTACGACGCTATATTCTACAAACACCCTGTCTCCTCTATCTACGCCCAGCCTATATACACATTTCATCATAACACTTTAAAATTTATCGTCACTACAAACATTTCCCATTCCGATCACCGCACGACAACCTCACTCGAACTCAAGACTCTTTCACCACACACACAATACTATGTAATACCTGGTAGCTTTATTAAGAACGAAAAAAATCCTACGTATGTTCACTGAAAATAGAATTATCTGCGATAATATTTAATGTTTATGAAATTCTGACAACAATGAAATTATTCTGCAGCCACAAAAAAAGAAATGAACATTTAATATAATTTCAAAGCGAAGAACTATCATCATATCGCCCGACTTCTGTTAAGAAATTACGTATTGTTTATTTACTTAAATATTTCGACTTCTAGACTAAGCAGAACGTTGTAATTTTCAGAATATATTAATTTTGGGTCACTTAACCTAACTGTACATCCATATGGGCTGTGAATTATACCTTCTAGGTTTTATTTCGAAAAGAAAGGTCAATTATGGAAACTAAATCACTAAGCACATCGACATAAGAATGACGGTTAGTACTGACTTTTGACACTAGGGGCTAGCCACGATATAATCAACCCTTGAACCACTGAATGTGACCTTGTACACGGAATTAACTTTCATATATTACGTTCACTTTCAAATATAGTGTATACGTTCACTTAATGACGGAATCATAAAAATTATCGCATAGTAAATACTACACTGTCCATATTTAATTATCTCACACACTGTTTCATCACTTAACTACCACAATTACTACTACTAGAAAATGTTTACTACATTACGAACACATACATGCCACATCCATACTACACACTACATTAATACATGTTATACTAATAAATATACACAGACAACATTCAGATTTTACCATTTTAAATCGGCTCTATGAAAGGTAACGAAAGGAAAAAGCGACAGAAAGGAACAGGGCCAACTGGCCCTCGTATTCACTGAATCGCATTCTGAAAATCAACCTGTTTAAACAATGCCCCGAAGGGACATATCAAAGTGTTGACTAACAATAGGACCCCTGCCCTAAAGGGGCAGGAACCCGGAACAAACTACATGTTCAACTCATTCCGCTGGAAGCCGTACTCCCAATTTGGGAGTCAGATAGGAGCCCTTACTGTAAATTTACAAGTGCATTATTCTACCTATCTTAACTACAACGAAATTAAATACCGCCATGTTACTAATGAATAAATACAAACGAAATCACATCCACTACATAGACGAAAACAAACGGCAGTGGGGCAGGTCTTACGTAACTCGAAAGGAAATAGTTTTAGGATAAGAACATTTTAAGGGAGAAAGCACTACTCCTCCGAAACTGTTTGTGGATCCCTAAGAACAACTCGCAAACTGATGCACTTCACAAAACCTGCCCATCACTAACTATATCTGCACAACATGGCGGCACCGAGTTATGCTTTCTATTTTAGTTCTTCAGTCCGGTTTTTTCTATAAAAATCTAGCAAATTATGGCTCCGTAGCTTCCTGCTTGGTAGTTATTCAACTATTATATTAGTTTTACCTTTATTTGCAGCTTTTCTAGCTCCTTTTTACCTTTCTGAGCTGGAAGATCCGAGTCTGGCTGTTGTCAGCACAATTTTC
Organism: Thermobia domestica; assembly: GCF_964235325.1. Classification (NCBI taxonomy): domain Eukaryota; kingdom Metazoa; phylum Arthropoda; class Insecta; order Zygentoma; family Lepismatidae; genus Thermobia; species Thermobia domestica. The sequence goes on from NC_137467.1 coordinate 35,948,480, forward strand.
AGGCATGGAATGGAATAATCGCGCTCTAATATCATAGCGTGGGTGAATCCTCCAATCAAAACAAAGCATTTTGGCGGTGGGGCTTTGAAACGAATAAAATTTGGTAAAATCTGGATTAAACTACATTTTAGAAGGACCTAGGTATCTGAAAGAGAGGTGAAGGGTGGTCCTGAAAATTCTGTCGAATTTTAGATTGGTTATTTGATCTGAAAAGTTCCGTCCAATAGTGGACCTATGTTTTCAGATAGCACTGACACCGTAAGAATTGTAATAATCCATTTACATATCCATATACAAGACTTATAACTATTTTAATATATAAATAAAGATATTGATTCCCAAAACTATAATTCCTAATAAATTTTTTACAGTTTTCCATGTTAATTTGAAATAGAATAACAAACAATATTACGAATTATATGAACAGCCAGAAATTTTTTTGTTAAACGTCAAGTACAGTCGGTGCAAAAAATTTCGGGCACCCTCCTATTAAAACATCATCACATTAGACTGTGCTGAGAAAGAAATTTGTAGTGGTCAGAGCGGATGGTGAAAAGAGTGGGAAAAAGTGTTTGATAAAACTTTCTACTAATCTCATCCCAATCAAAGCTCGGTAGAACGGGGAAGTGATTGTTGCAGGTAAAAGAAAAAATACCGTTTCAATAAGCATAATAATAATAATAATAATAATAATAATAAAATATGTTATTTTTGTGTGCCGTACCATATGGTACCAAGGCTAGGTCAAAATGACCTAGCTACCTTTTCTGTCATTTTTTGGGTATTTGGTGCTTATTTTTATATGATTTTCGATTTCCAAAAGTAAAAATGGTTGTTAATGCAGGAATACCTAAAATATTAGCCCACTACCTCTCTTTGATATTATAGCATTTCTTTATAAAAGAACATCTGGGCCAAACTGACCCAGTCTTAGTATTCGAAGGGTTACATTCATATTCAGTAAAAGAGGGATAGGACGCTGAGAGTGTATGAGTTTAGTAAGTTTAGTAGCGAAGTATGAGAAAAGGGGGTTGTAAGACAGAGGAGGAAGTAGTGAAAACTTCTAGAGTGAGTGTAATGGGCAAGTTCACTACCCAGGAGATCTAGGATGTAGATGAAAATACTGTGGGCGAGAAATGAAGTAATCACTATGTCAGGAGTAGTGTTAGATCAGGAACGGGTTGGTTCTGGTAATGGGTGAATGAAGCCTGTAGTGGAGGCAGTAACAAAATTGTTAAAAGCTGTTTCTCTCGGTCTGAGCGGCTATGGATGTTAATATCAGAAGATATCAGCAATGTCGGAAATATATTAGACATATATTGGAATGGGAGACGAATAGGACGACGTGGTCGAACATAGATGACTGTCATTGTGATACATGAAGATTTGTAATAAATAGTTATGATTAGATGTTCTGGAATATTAGGTGGGGATTCAATACTATAGCATGTGTAAGGATAAAATACTATGCCACGCCGCTGGTATCGCGTCAACCTGGAAGCTTCTTATCGTGTCGAATGAGTTGATAGCAGGTAAATTTTTAACTAAGTTTGGGAGTGAGATGCGTTTTATTGATAAGTAATGTGTGAAATTGTTCCTCGTGTAATAGTTGTTCAAATATGAGTATATGAGGTAAGTACAAGAGAATGTTGAGAAATAGAAATAAAAGTCATAGTAAAATACCTAGGTATATGATCACTATGAGGTAAAATAATTGTTTCGAGTGAAGATACATGAAAGTGCACGTACGAACCATTGTAAGTGGCATGAAGATCAAGGTGAAGAATGTCGCGAGCTGTGTGTTGAACGTGTTGTAATATTAATGGTTGTACAAAAGATGAACGTTTGAGGAGTGTCGGTGACAAATGTTAATAGTTTATGAATATAAAAAAATTTATTAGTCTCTCGTGAAGTCTTACCTTTTCGATTTTAACATAATGAGTCAATAGTGGTACTACAAGTTTCGGCTTCAATTCTTCTGGAGCAAGCCAAGACTTACACTTCTAGCTGTATGTCGGAGGCGGGAATTGATACCAAGTGTTGTAGGTTGGAGATTCGGACAGCTTTTGATAGGAAGAGAAAAAGTGTGTACTTCTTAGTAGGATAACAAGTTCATAGGATACACCTGTTAATAGGATGTTCTTTGTATTCTTGACAGCGTTTACCTCGGAGAGGAAGTAGTCGTAATGAGCAGGATGGTTCAAATCGGCGTCTCTTCTTGAAAACGAAGATTTGTTTATGCAAACGGTCGTTGATAGTATCCTGTGATGTTCTCAGAATTCGAACTATGTTCGTTACTCCCTGATTGTTCCGAATACGGATGCATTTTTAAAGCTACTTCTCACTTCAGGTAGTTCAGCTGATATATCGTCATGTGTTATAGATGGAGGGACCCCTCGTACTACTATTGACATGGTATGTGGCTGAGGTTGCTAGTGTCGGATGTTGTTAAGAGAAGTTAAAATTACAGTTTTTCTGAACATTTCAAAACTGTATCGTCATGAAATATTTTGCGAAGTTAGCCGACTGTGATTTAATGATTTAAATCCACTTTTTTTCCTACCATTTGCGAAATATCTTTGCGTTGCCGATACTGGAGAAGTTACAGAAGTAAAACTTCGAATTCAAGTACTTTGGATTGTAGTTTCGCAGTAGGAAGCTGTAGACATGGTGCAGAGAACGATAAGCCGGTCGGAGTGAGAGTCAGAGCTCGAGATGCTATGTGCATTTGTATGCTTAAATGGGGCCTAGGACAAATCTGCCAATTACCAAATGCGCCAATCGTGAAAATGGACAAATCTGCCAATGGACAAATCCGCCAATGGACAAATCTGCCAATTGACAAATCTGCCAATTACCAAATCTGCCAATTACCAAATGTGCCAAACGCAAAAATGACCAAATGCGCCAATTGTGAAAAAGGACAAATCTGCCAATTACCAAATCTGCCAATTACCAAATGCGCCAAACGCGAAAATGACCAAATGCGCCAATTGTGAAAATGGACAAATCAGCCAATTGACAAATCTGCCAATTGACAAATCTGCCAATTACCAAATGCGCCAATCGCGAAAATGACCAAATGCGCCAATCGTGAGAATGGACAGATCTGCCAATGGACAAATCTGCCAATGGACAAATCTGCCAATTGACAAATCCGCCAATTACCAAATCTGCCAATTACCAAATCCGCCAATTACCAAATCTGCCAATGGACAAATCTGCCAACGGATAAGTCACCGAACTATCATTTTATTTTAGATGTATTCTTCAATCATCATCCTACAATATTACGAAAAAGAAGAAGAATTATTTATGAAAGAAAGCGGAAAAGGGTATTTTAATTTTGATGTGTTTTACTTTAATTAATTCGCAATTATGTTTCAAAATGAATGTTTACTGATGTTGGTTGTTGGAGTTTAGTATCCCATTGCTGTACATAGGTTATATGAGACGTGACGTAACGCGATTGAATTTTAATGCCCTCTTACTGAGAATCGAACCCGAAAAGACTAATGTTTGTTGTAATTATTCGATAGCCAACAAATAATTTTCAGAGTAAGTTTCTCTTTATGCAGTTAATACGTTTAAAGTGGATTGAATATGATCCAAGATTAGTTCATATAAAAGGAAAATTAGTATAATTGAGTTCACTTCGCATCTATTAGTAAATACACATTAGTAACTGGTGTTTTGTAACTTGTATGCTTAGTGATTTTGTAATAATTTTGTGATCCTGATTACAGATTTCTAAAGTGAAAAATATTAACTGTTAACAATCGGATTGTACGTTTCGTTACTTGATTTCTCTTAACACTGACACACATATTTCCAAGAATGAAACGCGTAGTTCTAACAGTCTTCCAATGACGAGACATATATCATTCCATTGATAATATTGAGGTAAACAAAATGTTATACATGCGTGTAAAAACCCATGTAAACTTTTCTAGAACATGTAGTAAAATATCGTATTCGTAGATATGAACATTGATGCTCTGTTACAGCTACTTACTGATATAAAAGTGAAATTGAATTATATCGTCATTAACCATGCACACTGATCGTGGAATTGGCCTCCCTGGATGTAGATATCTTTATTCGAATTTGTGACAAGGATATACACATATTTCAATACCTCCCCAAAATTATACAGAAGTCGTCGTCGCTGTCATTAAGATCTTTATTACACCAATTCTAAGACTACATTACTCAGTTAATGAGATATAGTCCACACTGTTGATTGATTTTCTTCCTTTAAAAATAACATTGTCAAACACATTATATATGTATAAATCGATAAATCACATCGAACCAAATAAAATGAGATGCTCGAATACAAGTTTAGTTTATATATATATATATATATATATATATATATATATATATATATATATATATATATATATATGCTGCACTAACAACTGTATCTTTTGTTGCCAATAATCAGTGATAGCTTTCATTCATTGTCCTGGCAGTAGTGAACTAGCAGAGTTTCCTTGTCTTTTCGTAAGGTGACACATACACTTTTTCGAACATGATAGTTGTAATCGTAGGTAATAACAATCAAGTTAATTAAAAAGTCTTGGTAATAAGTATTTTCAAATTGGTTAAAATGAATACAAACCTGTTTTCGGGACGGGTAATTTGAATAGGAATATCAAAATATAAGCCGTCACTTTAGATTTTTTAAAAGAATTTCACAAAAGTGTTTACTTAAAATATTAACTTTACTTATTATTTACAAGGCTATGAAAAAATATTTCTTCACATTCTTTCAAATATTCACAACTTTCACAATTACAAATTAGAATTTCTCACTAAGTACTTGATCGTACAAAATAGAAATACCAAAATTTATAGTTGTAAAACAATTTCTTCTGTTATAACTTTCGGTTTTAAATTTCACGACTGTAAATCAGGTCAAGAGGACAAAAGTTACTTGTAATATGGGCAAAGTTCCTACAATCTAGAACTCCGCAAACCTGACTCTTAATAAATTATATAGAAAAAAAAACTATATATTCTAAACGTTCTAAATAGAGTACTCAAAAAAGATCTCAAGATACGTGTTTGCAAACAAGTCATGATTATACTAACTACTGCCTACTTATTAACGATGTTATTATTGCTAAAATAATTGCGTTTCTTCTTACTTTCCTTATCCATTTTCTGTTAAAGATTATAGATTCTTGTTCAAGACTTTTTATTATTAACTTTTACCGACTGTATTTTTCTACTTATAATAAGGAATACATATATTGGTTTATTTCGAAAATGTAAAAAAGAAGCAGACATCCGCTTAATGAATTAGGTCAGCCATAGACAGGGCTGCTCGTATATTTCATGGTCTTTCACACAAATTCTATGCGAGGTCCAACCAAACTTGTGAAATCTCCATCCCCGTAAAGGTCGTCAGCACAGTTGCAACTTCGTTTTTGTTGAAATAGTCAAGTAACAATATTTATATGGTTCAAGTCCTTTTTCTTTATTATTTCTTCTACTACTTTTAAATTTGAAAATTGAAAGAGCTTTTGTGTAAAGTGTATCCCTCTCATAGTGGGCTACTTACATGATGATGCACCACAGGCACTTCGTCGGTAACTTCAAACTTGAAATACTCATAACGGAATAAATTGAGTTGAGTTGATTTTAGTTTAGCGTCCCTTTCAGCAGCGAGGCTATATGACACGTGGACCTACTGATTAACGTGGAATCCGAACCACATGAGCTCCCGCCGGGAATCGAACTCGGGTCTCCCACGCCAAAGGCGCGTACGCTAACCGCTTAGCCACGGAGGAGCTCTCATAACGGAATAAACAAAATAAACAAAGAAAAGAAATAAACTGGCTCCCCAAAGACCCGCTTTTCCACAATATTAGCCACGGTTACCCCCTTTGCGGTCATATTAGTAAAGAAACGCAGTTTGTCCTTTACAAGATAATATTTCCACTACATACATTTACAGTCTTTTTAAAATTAAATAATATACAATAAGCCAATACATTACTCACATATTTATCTTCGTATTCTCTTGTATTTCTTTCATTATAATATATTCATGGGCATATATAGATTGATCCTTTGGAACAAATGCTATAACTTCAATAAAAGTATCACAAATTGCCTACTTATAATACAGCATATATAAAGTGTGTAAGTGTTATTCTCTTACATACAATTTTTACTTTATGGTTTTTCAATGAATAGGTTAGGTTCTCTAAAATAACGATGTGTATGACATGTTCCCTTTTCTGTACTTATAAATTTATTTATACAAAACTTAACATTTCGACTCATATTTCTTTGATTTACTAACTAGTTATATATTTTTCATTATTTATTTTGATAACCTGAGAATAGTTGTAAACTATAAATTTATAAAGTAAGTAGTCATAACTTCGAAATCAACATGTTTTCTTCTTCCATTTCTCATTCAGTCACTTTCTTTTAGAAAAAATGTACTGTGTCTTTTTTACAATTGCAAAAGTAATATAGAGTCACAATGATACAATTTAATGGGATATAAATATTATAATGTCTTAGGAATGTTCGTTAAAATGACATACGTTAAAGCTTATACATACCAAGTTTTTGATAAAGTTATTACAACCCATTATGTATCAATAGTGGCATCTTAGGAAGAAGGGCAATGCATTATACGACATTACATTAGTTGAATCGCTTTTGGCATTCTTTTAGGTACCTCATTGCAACCACAACCTTGAGCTACACCACGAGATGTAGAAAGAGTAGAAACAACATTCTAGATAAGTGTGTTAAGTCTGGTGAAGATACTATTATAGTATTGAAACTTTACATTTTATACAGTGTTTTTATTAGAAAGTGCTGTACCTTGTCATGACAATTGAGTTAAATATAAAATTTGTTTACAGGGTCTACAGGTGGTTTATTTAACGTTAGAAATATTCTTTGAACATGTTAAAAGAATATCATGATGTTAATATATCGTTGTGCATGTTAAGGAGATGCAAAGAATTTTCACCTATACAAAATTAAACATCACTTTCATTATTGCTTACAGTAACTGTTTACATATACTTAATTTTCAACTCTTTTCATCTCTGAAGCAAAAACAGATAATTTTTCCAGATATATTTATTTCCTTTCTACAGAAAGTAATTTATTACTTGAATTAGTAAAGGTAAACTAAAATATTGCTCTGAATTTTACCACTATTTTACGTATTTATTTATAGACCATTCTCGTGGGTAATGATGTATATAGTTATTCGCTGTAAGTCGTAAGTAAGACACGTGCGGATAACCATAATTGATAGGACGATCACTACCAACTTCATTGGAACATGTGTGGGCCCACGTGAACGCACGAACAGTAACCAATCTACTATTGAATCGCACGTTTATGTTCTTTTCCTATGATTTTTCTCCATCTGTTCATCGCTTACAGGATCTTCGTCATTGACTAGGCACATGGAGGACGCTGATATTTCGATAATATTGTCGTTTTACCCTTTAACACAATGGCGACTATTGAGTGTGTATGAATTTCGCATATAGGATGAATACCAAAATTTTACTATAGGGCAGTAAGCTACATATCTCACACATCTGTTGTTCCGCTATGGGTGCTTTCATCCTCAATTGTCATCTCTATAAATATTTGAACAACTTTTTGCGATTTCATCTTCGAGGAGGATAACACACTTTCATAACATGAATCAGGTGTATTCTAGTCACTTTATACACCTTCTACTCTCGTTTGATAACCTACCCTTGGTTCATCAAACATAGCCCTAGCATGCGATTCTGACAGACACATGATTATGACAGCATTTCCTACGATCACCGCCTAGCTACTTTAAGACTATATACCTGCTCAAATATCAGTTTGTATTTGTACTGGAAGGTGATATTAACATGAGTACTATGCGTTTTTTTACAGCCTTTATAACGTATGTCTGATGCGAGCAAGTGATGCAGTCATGAACACCAAGTTTCCCTTCTTCTTTTGAGCAAGCTTTCGTATAGATGAATGAATTCTTATTCTATGTATTTATCTTGAATGGGGGCAGACATCAAAGGGTATAAGAGTTAAAATGGTCTAAAGCAAATATTGTAATCCTCGGAGTGTATAAGAGTTAAAATGGTCCTAAACTAATATTGTAATCTTCTGAAAGTCCTTTTTGCACATTTATCTACAATATCTATAAACCCTCCCTTTGAGCCTTCGCGTTAATCTAGTCGCTAGTACGTGAGCATTTTGTATAAGGGGTCCCGGCCTTGATTCCTGGTAAGAGATACTTTGTGATTTGGACTGTCCGTTACATTTCTGTTTGTCACTAACGTGTATGCTTAAGTTGAATTGCAACCAAAAAAGATGACTACACAGTCGGGTGTCGCTGTTGCAACTAATTAAAGGAAATTAAGCTGCTATAGTGGCTGGTGGGTGGGTTTTTGGTGTATGGGTCCGAGGTTTCATCCGCAGTGGAGATTCTCTGTGATTTTAACTGTCCTCGATCTTTCTGTGTCCGTGTCTCTGTCATGTCTCATTCAGTACAATTAGAATCAAAAGATAATTACAGAGAATATTGTCTCAGTTGGGGCGAGTTAAGAGACTGACAGTTGCTCAGGAAATGCGTATTGCACATTTAAGTCGGCCATACATTGATGTATTTTTCGGTCGTAACCATAAAATTTCATACGCTAGTCTTGTTAGCAGCTGTCAATACGTTGGTGTATGGGACCTGGCGTAAGTTTACGTAACGAATTTTTATACGCTGGAAAAGTCTGGCTGCTTTTAACTTCGAGTGTAAATACGGCACGTAAAAACGGCTCAGATGAAAGTTTTCAAGCAGCAGGTGGTCTCTTGCCCTTTCCAGGCCTTCTCCCCGTTCTGGTTTTATTGTTTTCAGAAGAGAAAACCTGTTCTTGTGTTGTCCTCTCGGATCGTTGCTGAGGTTTGCTGGCAGACTTACCAGAAATCATCATTCCAATCTAGTTTCAGTCTTTCTATACAATACATGATTTCAGCTAAATTAATATTTTCTATTGCACAAAACGAGATATTATTTCCTAATTAAAATTCATAATTAATTTTCAGTACATAGAGAAAAAGCTATTTAAATCCAATACTTCCTAATCAGAATTCGCAAATGATGAGAGCTCCTCCGTGGCTATATGGTCACCGTACGCTTCTCTGGTGCGGGACATCCTGTTCGATTCTCGGCAGGAGCTCATGCAGTTTGGATCCCACTTCTCATATAGCCTCGCTGTTTAAGAGGTCGCTAAATTGAAACCCAATCCAAGATAATGTCTTTCGACTACGAATTTAACATTAAATTTAGTATTTGCATGTTAGTCCCCACACACACACACAGAGGTCGAGATGGTTATAAAGATGAAGTCACACCTTTATAATTGCTTATGTTCTGATATTAAAAAGAGAAGTATAACATGACTTTTAATAGGGTGTGACCAATTCTCGGCAAACTGAAAATGTCACGCTATTTATAAAAGAGGGAGAAAGCAAGAGAAGGGAAAGAAGGAAGGTTAGGGCAACCAACAGCAATGTTACTTCCAGATATACTTTCGGGCACTTGGTTCTCTCAGTCGAATATGAATAAAAATGTCCCCAGTAGCAAAGATAAATTACATTTCACTCTTGTGAAGAACACTTCACCAAACAATGTCCAAGTGCAGCTTTCTGATAGTTTGTTTTGTCCCTCGCTACCCATACAATACTTTTAGAAGAAATCATCACCAGTATAGAGGCTAGAGGTACCTACTAGGTATATTTAAGATAAAAAGTAGTAATCCTGACCTTCAACAAGATAGTATCTCGATATCTGCCTGATAAAACTGAGCAAAAATTTGCGTTTGAGTATCGAAATTCGCTTAAAAGTTTTTTGCTATTTCGACCACCTGCTGCTTGTTATTTTAAGTACCTTCTCAATCTTACAAGAACTTGTAGCAAAATGGGTTCAGAAAGTCACTATTCTTTTTCTCGTGACTTTACTCGTGAAAAAGAAAATGTGATAAACCACAATACATAGCCTAATGCTTCTTTCTTTGTGTATTATTTCAAACCTCAGAATGTACACATATTTAAGTTTAATAGACCTAATAATTTTATTTCTCTATTAATGCTCACATACTAAGTATAAATAGAAGAATCATTGTACCGCTTGTTTTAGTGTGCTTGCTTTCCATTGATAAAAGTTCTAGTTCAATCCAGGATAACAGCTATGTTGAATATTTTTCAACATTTTATTATATCTCGTCATGATGGGGACTGTACCACCACTTACTTGAAAACTTATGTAGGTTTAAAACAGAACATACCAAACATCAAAATTTAAATGACACCCATTTGCAGGAAATAGGAATACACTCATAATAGTTCATGTTAACTTGTAGTATTCCGTTAAAGCATTTCTCAACCTTTGTGGTATGGTTACTATCAATCTTTCCCAGATAAACGTTAACTTAAGGTATATTACCACAAAATATTAAATAACAATGAATACCTGACACTTAAATAATTTCTTTCCTGAACAACTCAATCGTTTTACTGAGCTCCTACGTCACTAAACGGTTAGCGTACGTGTCTTTGGCGTGGAAGATCCGAGTTCGCTTCCCGGTGGGAGTCATGTGGTTCGGATTCCACGTTAATCAGTAGGTCTCATATCATATAGCCTCGCTGTTGAAAGGGACGTTAAACTCAAAATCAACTCAAGTTATATCGTTTTACTATGTTTGTAAGTAGCATGTCCATCACTGTCAGGAGAATTGATATAATAATTGACGCAACTTCCTACTTAATAGTGTGTTATTTTAGTGGTATTTTAACTACTAGAGCTTCGAAATTAATTGATATTTAATTGTTTTCAGTTTCGTATAACATACAAGTTTGTTTACATTTTTTCTTTATTACTGTGCTTAGTGAGTAATTAGATTTGAATCAAATTAAGTACAGCAAACAGAGCTTTTGAAGAAAGGGGATATTACAACTGGATTTTCAATAATTACATAGGAATATACTTTTAATGAAAATATTCCTGTTGTCTCGTTAAGTTATTTGATATGTTTCATATCAAATCTAACTCAAAATTAAAATAAGGTTTATTTGCACTCACAGTAAAGGAAAAATATATTTGACGAACAGTATCACTGGCACGTACATATTTCATACCAAGGTTGTTCGGTCGCTAATAACGCCAGAAGCAAACATATTTTACAAGAGGGAATCATATCATCTTCCATGATCTCAATATAAATGAATCGGTCGCTCATAGGACAGATAACAGTTCCTGTCGCTAATAGGACTGTCGCTTCTGGGACTAATTCACAAGGAATTCAAAACTTGACTTCTTGCAAAGGGCTTTGTTTCGAAAAAGAGCTGAGATAAGTATCACATCTAATTACGTAGATTATTTTCAAAAGATGTAATGATCATAATGCCGTTTACAGCAATTTGGGTGGCGTGTTGTTTGCAACGGTGTTGTTTGCCACGACTTGATTTTCGAGTTGTTTGCCACGAAGTATTTGCATTCCGATCTTATCATATCTTATTATCGTGAAAATTTACACACATCTAGAGTAAGAGGAAGGGTTGCCAGGCACCTCTGTTTTTGATCCTCTGGAACAAGTGGTAAATGTTCTCGCCTTTGGGATGAGATAGGTCTCATTAGAGTCGCTGTTGAAAGAGACTCAAAACAAACATCAAACAAGAGACATTAAACAAAACAAGAGACATTAAACTCAAAACAAATGAACACAGAACATCATTAATATCACAATAACTTAATAAATTGATATAATTGCATTTTCTCTTCTAACGGAGTTTTAATATTATCTCCTGTTGTATAATTTTCTGTTTTCAATTTCAATTACGCCCTACCACTGGCGCAAATCCCAGGGGGGATGAGGGGGACATGTCCCCTCCAATCTTGGAACTGAGGGGGACTGTCCCCCCCAATAATCTGACAAAAAGTGCTTTTTGGGAAAGTGTGATGATTTGTGTCTGACTTCCACAAAGGAATGTAAGATGAAATTGATTTCTCTTGGCTTTTCCATTTTTTAAAAAAGAATCGTATTCTGTAGTATTTCAAACTGAACTTCGTGCTGTAGTGCGTTTAGTAGTCTCATCAATATGAATTAATTCCACTTCCGCTACTTGGGCACAAATTGCAATAAATGCCAGAGGAGGATATGCCTCTCTCCTCATGCTGGAAAGTTGTCTCAGCTGTAGGCACGGGCACAAATTCCGGGGAAATGGGGAGACATGTCCCCCCAACATAGGAACTAGAGACTCTCCCAATAATCCGATTTGAAAAGTTTTTTTTTGCAGATAAGTGTGATGATTTGTGTCCGACTGCCACAAAGGAAAGTGAAATGAAGTTTGTTTCTCTTGGCTTTTCCATTTTTAATGAAAATGAAGGCGTGCAACTGTGTGTGACGTAACCTGATATGAAATCTTATCTCCTCCTCTCCCCTAGGCCCTAGCACGGGAAGAGTATAGACTATCCAATGTCAGTAGAACTCATCTTTTCAGTAAATGCGTATTTAATCTATTTGTAGTATCAGCCTAGGCATCTGCTCATGCTTCGTAAGCTAACTACCTTTGTAGCCTATGGAACCCGGAGGTTCAATGCCGCGTTCACAAAAGCTCTCCACTGACTTCTATCCTTAACCAACTGGATCCAGTTTCTACTTTGTATTCCTATTTTTACGAGATCCATCTTAATATTGTCTTCCCATCTGCGCCTAGGTCTTCCTAATAGTCGTTTTCCGATTTGTCTTACCGCTAACACTTTGAAAGCGTTCCTACTTTCTTCCATCCTGGCTATATGTCCTGCCCACCTAAGCCTCTTAGACTTGATGACCCTAACTATGTTTGATAAGCAGTATAATTTACGTAGTTCCTCGTTATCAAGTTTCCGCCATTTCCCATTCCCATTCCTCTTGGGTCCGAATATTCGTCTGAGCATTTTGTTCTCAGATACTTTACGTCTATGTTCTTCCCTCAGAATAAGCGACCATTCCTCAACAGAATTCGCGACGACAAGAGATTTTGAACTGAATAATAACACGAATTTCCTGTTTTTAGTCGACATTTAATTTCTTCGTGAATAGGATTTTCGTCTGTTAATATTGATCCTAGATATTTTAAAGTATCCACTCTATCAAAAGTATTATTTAATATTTTAACGCATTCATAATTTCCCGTATTACGGTCCCGACGCACTTTCATGTATTTAGTTTTCTCTGCATTTACTTCTAAACCCTTGTCCCTGCAAGCGTTTAATAAGATCTCTGCATTTCTTTCTATTGTTCTCCTACCATCTATTAAATTTACATCATAAGCGTACGCATAACCTGGTGAACACCGTTCAGCTCTAGGCCCTGGTTGCTATCTTTGATTTTCCTTGTAGCGTATTCCAGGACAAAGTTGAATAATAAGGGCGACAACGCATCTCCTTGTTTCAGGCCATTCTCGACGTGAAAGCTCGTGCCCAAAAATTTTCCTACCCGGACTTTATTTTGGGATTTATTTAAACATTCTTTAATTGATCTAATTAGCTTTTCCGGCATTCCAAATTCGTAAGAACGTTGTACAATGTTTCTCTCCTAACCGAGTCGTAAGCCTTTCTAAAATCAATTAATAGTTGATGTACCGGGCTACTGTATTCCCACTTCTTTTCGAGTATTTGGCGAATGGTAAATATTTGGTCGATAGTTGATCGATTTCTTCTAAATCCACACTGATAATCTCCAATAATTTCATCTGCGTATGGGGTCAATCTTGCTAATAGAAAGTTCGAAAGGATTTTATAGGATGTTGACAGAAGAGAGATGCCTCGATAATTATTACAGTCAGTTTTGTCGCCTTTCTTGTGGATTGAAACAATGATTGATTCTTTCCACTCTTGTGGCAATTCTTCCTTGTTGTAGATAAGGAGAATGAGTTTGTGTATCTTGTTCCACAATCTTTCGCCTCCAGCTAAAATTAACTCAGCCGGAATTTCGTTTACACCCGGAGATTTGTGTTTCTTTAATTTCTTTATAGCGATTTCTACTTCTACTCGGTTGGGTTCTGGAATATACGGTTCTGCTGTGAGTATCTCCCTTTCTCCACGCACATTTGTTTTTGACTGGGTGTTAAGCAAATCGTCAAAGAAATCTTTCCATCTATTTAAAATGCTATCTGTATCAGTGAAAACTGTTCCATCAGCTTTCTTTAATATATAAGCACGAGGTTGATAGCCTTCCTTAAATCCGTTGATCCTTTTATACATGTCTCGAATGTTTTTTTTTTTTTTTTACTATTATTTTCAAGTTCTTAAATTTTAGCTTTCAAAAAATCGCGTTTCTTTGTTTGGAAGTTTCCCGCCTGATATCGACGAAATTTTGTGTAGTTATTTCATTCGGATTTTTTAGCCAACATAATTTTGCCTGTTTTCTCTTCTCTGCTAGATCGGACCATGGTTTGTTCCTACGTATTTCCGTGTACCAATTTTACTTTTGAGAGAGGATGCTTCGTAAGCAAAGAAAAGAATTCAATTGCTGGAATACTTTTCTCCATAATCTTAAGGTTACATCTGTTAACTAAAGAGTATATGACATGCGTTAGATTTCTATAACGATTCATGTAGTGTTATTGAGATTATCATCATTTTGCTCAAACAGTATTGTTGCGTCATACATAATTGGTATTTTTTCTTCATAGTTTTGGGGAAGTCATTTATATTATTATATTATTATAAAACAATTTTAACGTTGATCTTTGTGGATGAATAATTAGAAATATACCAATTATAAATATGCGTGTGTTCAGATTTCAGAATGTGTTCACGGCAGTGATTTGTAATACTGATATGTACAACTACTTCACCTACATTGCCTAATATATAATATACTCCACAACAGTTGATCAGATTCATCTACCGTAATATGAGTTTCATCTCCCTTCTCTAGAATAAGGCGTACTTAGTATTTTGTTTCGAGGGGCTATGCCCAACACAAGGAAGGAAGTGGGAGTGCAATTGCCCATCTGAGTTTGAGAATTAAATATATTTAATTTATGCATAAATTGAAATTATAGTGGCAAGAATTGCAGACCGATAAATCCTATATATGATATGATACAAAAACTTATGAGTGAATCTAACCCTTTATTCTATTCATACAAGAAATAGGAAGCATCCTCTTGGCCTTCCTAACTTCCTTGACTAATTATTCCCCCGTTTTGATTTTCTTTAATTCAAATATTTCCTTCTTTTAAAAATAACTAAACGATATATTTTTTCCTTTATTATAATAACTAAAGTCCTGTCATGTTGATATCCGCGCAAGTTGGTGTGGAACAGCAGTTTCGCTTATCAACTCCTCTTAGTTTTGATGTTACTGATGGCGGCTGACTTGAATCACAACTGACAACGGTCGATAAAGTATGATAGGCGAAATGAAAGAAAGTAACGTCCAGAAAAAGAAACAGAAAAGTAGAAAGGACGAAAGAGAAAAACAAAAGGACGCAGTTCTTACGTGGAATGAAATTTGACAAATACAGTATTATTTGTGAACAAAGAGCATAAGAAAATGGAAAGTCAATTGCATTCTTAGAAATGGTAAGAAGGATTATTGTTGTACGTGGAATGCGAAAAACTAACAAATTTATTTCGGGGGGGGGGGGGGCATTGAGCCCGATAGCCTCCTAAATACGCCACTGAAGACAATTCTGCTCCTCTGATCCTTCACAGCATTGTTTTTCAACTTCATAAATATTTTGAACATCGCTTATATATATATATGAGAACGGTCTTACTCGTCTCCCCCCCCCCCAATGTTGAAGACAGATTTGCGCCGATGCGTCCTACCCTTATGCCGTGTAAGCTAAAGGATATGGTAATGATAAGAATGAATGAAAAATAGTGTAATGAAGAAAATGGGAGGAAGAAGAACCCCGAGAAACCTCAGACACACTGTGTTTGTCCACCACAAAATCCACTTCGCGCGAGGAAATTCTGAAGTTCAGGAAACACAAATATAACATCAATTTATAATTTTTATTGTGAAGATCCGAGAAAGTAGCTGCACAGAGACTGACTTATATACTTGTTTCTCTTTGACAAAATTACAACTGAAGTCATCAGAGTAGATTGTAATTAATTTCTTGATTGTGACACTGTCATCCAAAGTGTTTACTCTGAGAATTGCTTGAAAAGTCAAGTAAATATATCTCATTTCTGTACACCGAGAATCCACCTGAGATACGATCTTGTGTACTATTACATCAAAAGGCCAATATTTTAAATTGTTCTTCTCTGATTTCTTCTCGGAGTGGTTCAGTATCAAATGCGGGATTCAATTTCTTACATTGATATGATCTAGATTTTATCTTCAAACGTCCGGAAGAATTAATGGTTGTAACTTAGAGAAATGTAACCTATCCGTTTCTTCTGCCATAGGTTTTATAGTCTTAAATCGTACACAGGGCTCCCTTGTGGCTATGTGGATAGCGTACGCGCTTTTAGTATGGGAGACCCGGGTTCGATTACCGGCGGAAACTCATGTGTATCGGAAACTATGTTAAGTTGTAGGCCCAAGGCTCATAGTCTTCTGCTGAATGGGATGCTTAACTCAAATCTACTCCAATTCGTGTACATTCCATCTTGTTTCAGAAATGCTATAGAGGGATTGCCGACCCTTGTATTTTAATAATCTCTGTGGGACAGATTTGATTTTCAGTCTTATCGTCCCGTTCAGCATCGAGGCTATATGAGACGTGGACCTACAATTTAACGTGGAATCCGAACCAAATAAGCTCCCGCCAAGAATAGAACCTGGGTCCCTACGCTAACCGCTCATCCGCTAGGGAGCTCTTTGTGTGGACTTGAAAATACCCCAGTAACTATACATAAGTCACTAAATTTTTGTATTACCAATAGACTAAATTTTTCTCCTTTCACCAAAGGTGTTTAAAAGATCGCTAAATCCAGATTATATATATATATATATATATATATATATATATATATATATATATATATATATATATATATATATATATATATCGCGTATCGCGCTCCCTCTGGAAGGTTTGGGTCCTCATTTATCGGGATTCCTATACCCCCCTTATTGTTAGTCCTGATGATATGCCTAGATTTAACGTTGGCTACATAGTCGAACACAAACAAATTGTGGGCAATATCAATTTTGAAAATGCACTTGAGAGTTTCTAAGCAAACAAATTATTATATTGAGTGCTTGAACTCACCTTGAATAAATTTAACTGTGGCGTTAACAGCCGATAGCGTAGTAACCCAATAATGTGCTTGGGACAATTCGTATTGTATGCATTCTGTTTATAATATAATAGATTTGATCATTATAATATGCTCATCTGGCAACCCTTAGCTTATAAGTCGATTTTGTATAAGTCTTCACGATTGTGGTATAAGATAAGCTAGAGAGAACAATACCGTGGCAAACAACACCAAAATGGAGTCATGGCAAACAACACGTAATAGCAATTTGATATTTTACATGGTTTAGGAGATGTGATAATGAATGTTAATGTTGGCAATACTGCTAAAAGTCGTGAAATTAGGAGAATATGTAGTAATCGCGACTCCCAAAAACTGTTGATCAAGTGTCAAAAGTACGAAAACAAACAACGATCGTTTTAAAAATTTCTCGCAACTACGTCATTTTAAGAAGCATTGCCAACTGTAACAAGTATAGTGTAATGTCCAAGAGGTCGGGCACCCAAAAGTATAACCTCAGTGCAGAAAGGGGGCAATCACTCCAGCAAATAACAAAAACATTCATTTTTAACAGCTATAAATTCATCAAAATTAAAATATAAGAACAAACAAATTATCTCATTGCGTTAGAGCATGTACGATTTATTGAACTTTTACATCATGTCTCTCCGGTCTTCATAAAATAACCAACTTCTTTTTTTTCTTTCTTTTTCTTTTTTCTTTTTTTTTTTTTTTTTTTTTTTTACATATATTGAGTAAACGTTAATGTTATTTTAAATGGTTACCTCGTTCAAATCCTCAAATATTTGATTTGATTGCTTTCTATTAATTACTTTTAGTTTCTTGCTTGATATTCATAAATACTTTCTTTCTGTATGCTTTTTACTAGACTATCCAGTTATTTGATGATAATACAAACATAGTTCGGTGTTTTCCGTTTGGCAGATTTGTCAATTGGCAGATTTGGTAATTGGCAGATTTGGTAATTGGCGGATTTGGTCATTGGCAGATTTGGTCATTGGCAGATTTGGTAATTGGCAGATTTGTCAATTGGCTGATTTGTCCATTTTCACGATTGGCGCATTTGGTCATTTTTGCGTTTGGCAGATTTGGTAATTGGCAGATTTGGTAATTGGCGGATTTGTCAATTGGCAGATTTGTCCATTCTCGTCATTGGCGCATTTAGTCATTTTCGCGTTTGGCAGATTTGGTAATTGGCAGATTTGGTAATTGGCAGATTTGGTCATTGGCAGATTTGGTCATTGGCAGATTTGGTAATTGGCAGATTTGTCCATTGGCTGATTTGTCCATTTTCACAATTGGCGCATTTGGTCATTTTCGCGTTTGGCGCATTTGGTAATTGGCAGATTTGGTAATTGGCGGATTTGTCCGGGTCCCCTTAAATGGTGGTGAACTTGTTGATGATGCTTGGTGGTTGGCACTGATTGGAGGATGAGAACTCTGATAACTTGGTTCAGTGTATGCTCTGTCTCGTCGATTTCTCCGCTTCTTGTTTATCTTCAAAGGACGCGTAAAAGACTGTCCATCGTCAATTATCATATGGGATAAAATAACCGAACTGAAGCAATATCCAAAACAATGAGATCAGTATAAGAATGAAAACGGTCATAATGATGATCAAAAATCATACTACTTGTATACTCCAGCGAGCTTCCGCTCGTGAAAGCTCTCAATTTCTTGCAACCTCTCGCCTGTTAATGTGTCAGCATCACCGTGCACCCGCACGAGTGCAATAAACACAGCCTAGGCTTGGCAACTACGCCTCACTACATGTAATCCAGCTGGGAAAGTTTGCGAATGCACTACTTTCTACCGGGCAGTCAAAATGGCTAGCAACCTACGAGAAGGTTACGCCCTCTGTAACGTGAGTGCTGAAAAGGAATTTACGTGCAAAGTGTAAGTGCTGGTCTGTGTTCTATCGAATATTTACAATTATACGGTATAACATCTAACAAAAATCAAAAAGAAAAACAAAAAATTGGGCATAAGGAACTTTGATCCTTAGCATTATAAAGGAAGTAAACATATATAACACACTACTTAATATAGACAGATTAATTCAATATAAATACAACACAACTAGAGAAAATGAAAAATTTGTAAAGTGATAGCGAGGATGGAGAATGAGGGGAGGTGCGAAGCACAAGACAACACATGGGTATTTTAATCAGACAAATGAATGTGTCTTCTGCGTAGGGTCATCTCTATGTGATTATGGGGACCGGGTAAGCCAAACTGAGTAGAAAGTGATTACTGTGCGGAATACGATGGATCAAAGAGTGGAAGATGCTAATGAATAAAATAATCAGATATAACCTTCAGCCCCAGATTAGCCCCAATTCGTGACTTTTAATTATTTTTGAACAACTGCAACAAGTTTTCTTAATTAGTATCTTAGCAACTTTGGATGAGACACTTGTCTGTTTCCGGGGAAGATGTGGATTTCGTATTATATAGCCAAAAGACTTGCAAAATACGGAATTAAAATGTTTAGTCTTGTTGGGGAAACATTATACTACACAACAAATATGGAAGCGTAGGTGGGAACAGAACCAGAAGGTTCGTTCCAGATAGATAACAAACCTGAGGAAGTAGTGAAGAGATTGTGACAACCGATTTATGGTTCATCTCGCAACGTGACCTTTGACAATTATTGGTTTACAAGCTACAATTTAGTTAAATCAATGGAATGGGACAATAAGTTAACAATTATAGGGACAAATCCTAAAAACAAGGAAGAGTTTTCCCCATGTTTGTGAATGCCCCCCCCAAAAAAAGGAAAGAATACAGGAGTGTGTTTGGTTTTCATTAGAACTGCACCATTGTCTCCTACGCACCTAAGAAAAATCGGTGTGTAGTGCTGATCTCAAGTATGCATAATCACAGCTAATTAGATGAGAGTACCGGAGATAAAAGGAAGCCAGAAATCGTCACACTTTACAATGAAACTAAAGGTGGGGTGGACACAATAGACCAGATACGTACTGAATATGAGGAAGACAGATACACTAGACGATGCCCAATGGCGTTATTTTATCACTTCTTAAATGTAGAAGCGATCAATGGTAAAGTTATACATTCAGCGAAAAGAGCGAGTAAATTCTAAGAGCGAAAATACCTAAAGGAACTGAGAAAAGTTTGATGAAACAGAGAGCATTAAATAAATGAAATCCCACAGAGCTTCGAAAATCGGAGGCAGGGTTTTCTGGATTGATTTTAGAAGAAGATGCTCCTGTACCGCCTCAACTAGGAAAACGAGGACGACGTTACATCTGTAAACACAGTAAGGGCAGATACTTTTGCCAAAATTGTTGTAAGTGGATTTGCCTAAGGCACGCAGAAATGATGTGCGGAGACTGCGGTAGAATTGAAACGTGAATTTCCCTATGTGTAATACACCGCTATTAGGAGAAATACTGGTTTACTTCTTTCTAGTTAATATTTTATTTTGAGTGCCGGTATTTAAGCAATAAAATAGTCACATAGGTTTCGAGCTTATTATAACAAGAAAGATATTGCTTCAATGAAATGAATGTACAGTTTCGCTTAAAGTGTATCTACTGTCTGGTGTATTTTGTATTTAGTATTGTAAATATAATAAAAATTTAAATCCTAGTTCACATCTTATCAGGTAAAACTGTTTCTTGGT
The DNA here is from genome assembly GCF_964235325.1 of Thermobia domestica. Lineage (NCBI taxonomy): Eukaryota > Metazoa > Arthropoda > Insecta > Zygentoma > Lepismatidae > Thermobia > Thermobia domestica. Next base: position 35,969,398 of record NC_137467.1, read on the forward strand.
CCAGGAGGCAAAATGTTACCATTCATGATTTTTTTTTTCACATTACCACTGTTGGGTTACGAACAATGAGGGTAAAGTGTACTGACAGAGCGTAAACATTAGGGACAAGGGATATGCTGATAGCAATTTGGTGTAGGGTCTAAAGTGAGATACTAGATACTGCATGAATAAAGGATGCTAAGTTTGGAAGCGTTTGTTGATATAGGTGAGATTGTTTTTCGATATGGTACTGTAATATGGGGAAAGTTATGCGTTGGTATAGCTCCAGAGTGGGGCTAGGTAATCGGACAAGGAAACCTATGTGGAAAACTTACGGTTAGAAGATCAAAAGTTTTTGATAAATTTTGGATGATGCGGCTATCCACACCGGAAATCTGTGTTCGGCATTAAGAAAACTTTCAATGTACTTAGGATCGTCTATGAATAAAGTTCAAAAATATGGCATCAAACTGTAGAAAAGTTAAAGTTCGTGCTCCTGTTTCGGGAAAAATATTTGTGTTTTTTCTGTGCTTTATCATTTCCATTGTGAATCCAGTAGTAAGCTTACGGCTGGAAATGAAGTAAAATACCGTTAACTCTTATTGCTACATAACACTCAATTAATATAATTTACAATGTTCAACACAGATGCCAAGAAAAGAGTGAGAGTGACTTGGACAACGTGATCCCACGCTAGAGAAGAGTGCCAAATCAGGTGCTCCATATTCTTTGTTTAATGTGGTGATGTACAGAAGAATGCTGATCAAAAGTGCAGTGAACAGAAAACCACGTTTAAAGCATAATACCAAAATACACAAAGCGTTAAAAACAATTTTACGAATTGTACTATGAATATTAGTTTGTTGCTGGAATATGGCTGTTTAGTGGTGAGTGAAACATGTTTGAAAGAATCGGTAAGGAACAGTGGAATGCCATTTCTTAACCAATTCTCTACATAGATAAACGACCAAGATCATAGGGGCGGAGTGTTCATAGTATTAAAATAAATGGGGCAGCAGAGCACAGAATCATCTCGTACGTGAGTGTTAAATTATTTGAGCTGAGGCAAGTCTGTCCAAAAACAAACTTCGTCGGGTGTTTCTGCAGACCATATGCAAAAAGTCCTCAAAGTTTACTTGAAACATGCCACGAATCACTTCCAGTTGCCATCACAGGGTGACAAAGTTGCTCATTTTGGTGACTATAACTTGGGCTTAGATATTGATCGACGGTAAACATGGGATAACATCAGACACAAATGACATCCCTTTGTCAACAATTCTATTCAAGGACTCGATTTGGGATAATACAATATTCATAACGCGCGTAAAAATAACAGCTTAGGTTATGTCATCTCTATCTTTCCGACAGAATGTGTCATTTCATGTATAGAATTGCTTCTCCCAGACCGCGATTTCCCCGTTCCATATCTTACTCCCAATCCCAGAAGCCAGCAATCCAACGCAAAAAGAAAGTTTGTGCCTGCCTGAAGGAAGGCTCCTTAGGATGAAATTTGTAAAGTACTATGGTGTTACAGTGGACACTTTTACTAGATGGAACAATAGACGAGACAGTGGGTTCTCTCGCCGACGTTTTTAATGCAACAATTAATACTTTGTACTGTTCAAAAAAGTAAAAACAATGAAATTTCCAACAAGGCACGGCGAACCGGGTCGCCACACATTCAGAAATAAGAAAAAGCTTTGGGAACTGCGGTATGCATTTCCAAATGAACACATATCTTTAATTGAATTTCTGATATAGGACTTCATATAAAAATGCTATTGAGAGACACCAGCATCAACAACATTATACAATTTTGGTCTTAGGTCTAAAACTTCTAGGATACCTCTTGTAATGTACAATGATGCAACAGGTGCAGAGGTTGAGGGAAGAACAGAACATTTTAATGAATTATTTTGTAATAAATTCTAAACTGCATAATCAACGTACTTCCATGTTCAATCCGCTTGCTCGTCCACTTTATCTCATTTATCTATCACTCCTCCAGAGGTTGAGTTACTTTCATTTTCTCTCCGGCCTGAGAACCTCTGGCCAGGACAATATAAGCTGAACCTTTCTGCGTTCGACGTCATCTATTATTTCTTTTCCAATTTCGCTCATTTTTCATAGACGTTTCAGGGAAACCTGTTTTTCCTGTTCTTGGAAAACAGCCCGTTTTTCTCCCATTTATAAATCTGGATTAGAAAGTTATGTGTCATCGTAAAGCAATATCTCGCTACTCTGAAACATATCAATCCTGTAGGAGAAAATTATCAAAGACATTACTTCCGGTTCAGTACAATCTTAAAGTTGGTATTGGAGGGTGGACGACCCATCTGCCGTCAGAGAGAGCCTAAACGTGATTTTTTTTCTTTCGCATTTACATAAAATGTAAGTAAATCTTTTATTATTTTTCAGTCGCTGTTTCATTTTTAACATCCCTAACATCAAAAATATTACAAGACCATATCTGTATGAGTTAGCATTAGAACTAATAAATGAAAACCTGAAAGCTCGTTCTGAAATCTCAATTAAAAAAAAAAACTGCTGTTTTTAGCACTTTACAGAAATCAAACTACAGATGATGAACCGGTCTAACCAATCCGAAGAGATATTTGCTACATCTCCGCGTCAAGAGAAAATAGAACTTGCCTTGAAAGAAATGATTGTGGTAAAAACGTGTTCAGGAGGCAGTCAACAATTACTACTACTTTCAATACATGCCAGCAATATCAGAAAGAGGGCAGTGACGTGGATGTTGATTAACTTTTAACCCGCCTTGAATCTACATATTGTGGAAACACATGTGCAAGAAGCACTCAACGATTTTTGATCCCTGCAATAAATATCAACATTATCACAGCTAGCTAAGTGACATAGATGTTGATTAGGTTATATTCTGTTCTTTTGCGTTTTGTTCAGTGTGTTCACTCATATTTAGCAGTGTTGTAATTTAATTTAAATTAAAAGTATACTTTTGGTCAACAATGATTTGTCTTAATTTACTAAACCTAAATGCGCCAAAACATACACTTTGCATCATGCACAGTGCTGAAAAATGTGATTAATCGATGACGGCCGAACTGACGTCGTCGCAAGCGGAAACGTGAATTTGCAGTACTTGAGCGGATCAAGGTAAGGAACGTGATATTTAACGAATTTTATTGCGAACTTTTGACAACTAAGGTGTTTCGCATTTGTATATTTTATCATGTGTGTAACTAGGCAATACCATTTTATGTACAAACATTATTTTTCAGTGAATCGTTTCACGTGTCTTACAACATCTTTCCACTAAAAAAATGTGGACTTCATGTAAACGGTTTTCACAATTATGCATAGCCATCTTTTACCTGTAGAGATAGCATGTTCCCCAAAAATTGAACTTCGATTATACCATTCTTCATAGTCTTCACACTAGCAGATTCTCCCCATTTGTATTATATATCTGTTGCGAAATATAAACTTTAATTAGGTCATTTCTACACACTTAGAACACTTTTGTTTTTAATATGTTTTCTCCTGTGTGTTTTAACATATGTATTGCAAAATGTGAGCTCCATATATATTTTTTTCAACTGTGTGTTGTCATGCGTGTGAGATTTTCATCTGTGTATTAAAATGTCCTGCCAAACTTGAACATACACCAAATACTTTTCTAAGCTCGTCGTATGTGTAAAGTTTTCCACTTGTGTTTATTAAAATTTGTCTTGCCAAGCTTGAATGCGCATCAAATGACGCACTAGAATCAGAAGTTGCAAACTCATTATTTCTAGATTTTACAGGATCACGCTTTAAACTTTATAGAAATATGTTGTAATACCCATATATATCAATACAATGATCTAAAATTTTGTGTTCTGGTTCGTTTTCGACAGGTATGCGATGTCTTGCAGTACCAGATACTTATTAGGTAAACAGAACGTTTTTAAATAAAGTTTAAAACCTGATTTAACAACTTTTCTTATAAAACGAGTGAAAAGTTGGTAAGTCAGTATACTCAACAACTTCTGAGTACACAACAAAGAATAGGTAAGGAATACGAAACAGCTACGAACTTTAACAACCTACATGCACATTCACTTTACATCATCATCCCCCGCTTCAGAAACGACAGTGAGCGAAAAAGAGTGGAAGATACTGTGTACCGAAGTTTTGGTACACAAAACTCTTTCCGAACATACACCACGAATTCCGCTAACGTTATTAACACTTTAGATAAGAATGCCGTTAAAGTCGCTTTAACCCTTTCGGGATCTTATGGTACAATTTGTACCATATGCACTTTTCATGGTAAATTGCGTTATTTCTCTTCTATTTGAGCTTTTTCGTCCGGGTTTTTTTAGTTTTCCAAGTCCAGAGGCCTTGTAGAAGACATTACGTATGATTTGAGACCGTCCTGCGTCCAGATATAGGAGGTGATGACGTCATAATTCAAATTTTTTTTATTTCCTAAGCCTATGTTGAACATTTTTTGGCGGGCTTATTTTTCTACGTAAAAGATTGAAATTTTGCATAAACATTCAGTCCATCGAGTAGTATTTACCAGATTTTTTGTTCCGATGTCAGTGCTAAAACAGGGGGAGAACCAGATGGGAAAATGGGTAAAGAGATTTTTTAACTCCCAAAATCCCGTTTTTCGTCATTTTCCCGCCTCACATACATGATAGGACCACGTGAGTCATACCGTCTGAAAGGCCGTTCTATTCTGAAGAGAACGATTGTCAAATTATTATTCTAGGGTAATTAGAGCCGTCTCACTGAATTTTTATCCAAATATACTTCTGTATAGGGTAAAAGTGGAGCATGGTAGGGAATTTTTTTCTGGCGGGCCTATTTTTTCACGTAGAAGATTTAAATCTTGCACAAACATTCAGTCCACCGAGTAGTATTTACCAGAAGTTTTTTTCCGATTTCTGGACTCCCCTGTTTTTCCGAAAACAGGGGAGTCCAGAGGGGCAAAAGTTGAAAAAAGGTAAATATTGCCCAAAAAATCCCTTTTTTCAGGAATTTCCCGCCTTAGATACATGATGGAGACATATGAATCGTACCGCCTGAAAGATTGTTCTATTCTGAAGAGAATGATTGGCGAATCATAGTCCTAGGGTAATTAGGGATGTCTCAAGAACTTTTTTCCCTGAGATCATAGTGTTTTATGGTACTTTGGGGCATTGTGGGAATTTTTATAAAAATTCTCCCGCCCTTACTATTCAAGATAGAAACTTGAAATTTGGCACACACAGTCAGTATGCCAAGTACTATTTCTCAGATTTTTTTAGATGGCTACGATCACACGGGGGGGTCCAGGGGGGGCCAAAGTTCGAGGAAAAAATTTTCCCTTCGAAATTTCCACTTTGACATTTTCTTTCGCGCTTCTGGTATATGGTATGAGCATGCAAGTGGTACCATTTGAAAGCCAGCTCTATTCTGAAGAGAATGAGGTATGAACCATGATCCTAGAATAAATAGTGACGATACAGTGCCTGCTTGACTGACAGTTTAAAAAATAGCCCAAAATGCCAGGATCCTTTAAGGGTTAAAATCAAAGACGTTAACAACTGTAGTGAAATCATGTTCACTATTATTAGTAATTTTTCTTTTGACACACACAACCTTAATATGATTTTTGCGTGAAGTTTGTCTGATCAATTTAACCCATGTGGAAGGTAGGAGGACTTGATTTTTGATCGCTACTTTTCTTTAATTTGCCCAAAGCTTCCGTCAATGAGCTTGAAAAAATGTCTTGTGAAATATAAATATATGCGGTGAAAACGGACCTGCGCAACTATGTATCGGCCAGCAAGATGCGTCCAAATCGCAGATGGTGCAGAAGGCCCTAGTGTTGGAATATACATGGAACATTTTCTTTCACTGGATCTACACTTGTAGCTGATGAGGAAGGTACCTTTTATTATCGATGTCGCTTAAACTTGTTTTCCCTGAACTCCATTACATATATGAAGTCTCAAGAAGGGGTATATTTGGAGTCATTGTTTTCAGATAAGCATTCACTTGAAGAATCGTTACTCGAATCTTCCTCGGCGTCAGCCATTTTCACTATGCTGCAATCCCTGTAAGGGGAAGGCAGAAGCGCAGCTCGTATCGTAGATGCGGAACCAAATATCCGTAATATCTGCCTCCAAATTACGAACTTAAAACTTGTCTTTCAAAACACATTCCTTTACAAAGAAGAGGTATATCATTTGAAGGACTTATTGTTTCCTTTAATATTTAATAGTATTGCAGACGTTTTGTACGATATTTATCGTGAATTTAAGATTTTTTTTTCAAAACTTAACATCTTGTGAGTGCGTCACATCCCTTTCTATAGCCTATGTCTAGTTACATGTCTTGCCAAAGGTGATTTCAAACTAAATCCTACTCACCACCATTTGCATGTGTTTAGTTATTGAAATGTGTCTTTTAATATTGCCATTTGCTAAATGTGAATTGCCAGTAAATTCTTTCCTACACTCTCCGCAATAGTGATTATTGTCCTGTGTGGATTAAAATGTGTCTAACCAAATTTTAACGTTGATTAAATGCCTAACCACACTCTTCGCAAGTGTGATGCTTTTCTCCTGTGTGGATTAACATATGTCTAGCCAAACGAAAACGTCGCATAAATGCCTTCCCACACTCTTGACAAGTGTGATGTTTTTCTCCTGTGTGGTTTAACATGTGTCTAAGCAAACTTGAACGGTGATTAAATGCCTTACCACACTCTTGGCAAGTGTGATGTTTTTCTCCTGTGTGGATTAACATGTGTTCAGCCCAACTTGAACGGTGATTAAATCTTACCACACTCTTGGCATATGTAAGCTTTTTCCCCTGTGTGGATTACAATGAGTCTAGCCAAAGATGAACGTACACTAAATGCCTTAGCACACTCTTGGCATGTGTAATGTTCTTCCCATGTATGGATTAACATGTGTGTAGCCAAAGTTGAACGTCGATTAAATGACTTACCACACTCTTAGCATGTGTGATGCTTTTCCCCTGTGTGGGTTAACATGTGTGTAGCCAAACTTGAACGTTGATTAAATGCCTTACCATACTCTTGACAAGTGTGATGTTTTTCTCCTGTGTGGATTAACATATGTCTAACCAAACTTGAACGGTGACTAAATGCCTTAACACACTCTTGGCATGTGTAATGTTCTTCTCCTGTGTGGATTAACATGTGTGTAGCCAAATTTGAACGTCGATTAAATGACTTACCACACTCTTGGCATGTGTGATGCTTTTCCCCTGTGTGGATTAACATGTGTGTAGCCAAACTTGAACGGTGATTAAATGCCTTAGCACACTCTTGGCAGATGTATGGTTTTTCTCCTGTGTGGACTAACATGTGTGTAGCCAAAGTTGAACGTCGATTAAATGACTTACCACACTCTTGGCATATGTAATGATTTCTTTCTCCTGTGTGGATTAAAATGTGCCTAGCCAAAGTTGAACGTTGATTAAATGCCTTACCACACTCTTGACAAGTGAGATGTTTTTCTCCTGTGTGTATTAACATGTGTCTAACCAAACTTGAACGGTGATTAAATGCCTTAGCACACGCTTGGCAAGTGTGATATCTTTCTCCTGTATGGAGGAACATGTGTGTAGCCAAACTTGAACGATGATTAAATGCCCTACGACACTCTTGGCAAATATGAGCTTTTTCTCCAGTGTGGATTACCATGTGTGTAGCCAAACTTGAACGTAGATTAAATGCCCTACCACACTCTTGGCATATGTAAGGTTTTTCTCCTGTGTGGATTAAAATGTGTCTAGCCAAAGATGAACGTAGACTAAATGCCTTAGCACACTCTTGGCATGTGTAATGTTCTTTTCCTGTGTGGAGTAACATGTGTGTAGCCAAACTTGAACGTCGATTAAATGACTTACCACACTCTTGGCAAATATGAGCTTTTTCTCCTGTGTGGCCTAACATGTGTGTAACCAAACTTGAACGATGTTTAAATCCAAAACCACACACTTCACATGTGTGATGTATTTCTCCTGTATGGATTAACATGTGCTTAGCCAAACTTGAACATACACGAAATTCTTTTTCACATACTCCGCAGATGTGGGTTTTCTCACCTATATGAACTATCTTACCGCTTGACAAATTTGAACTTTGACTAAAGCGTTTATCACTGTTTTGGTACGTATGACGCTTTTCACTTTCCTGTGTCAGCATACGTCTTGACAAACGTGATCGATGAAATTTTTTGCCAAACTGCGTCGAAGTATGCGATTCTTCATCTGAATGAGAAATGGCTTTCTTTAATATAGTAAACGTATTCTCTTCTCCGTGGGAAGCAAATACGTTATCGGGCCTGCAACATATTCAAAAAACAACGAAATGTGATTGAAGATAATGATTAAGTAGCAAAAAAAGTAATTATTCGCTATATTTCATGATAAAATTACGCTCAATTTGTTTTATTACATGAAATATTGTAGAAATATGAAATGGATTAAGACTGAGAAGTCTCCATATCTCTCTACTTTCAAAATAAGAGGCTGTAGTTTTTTTTTCATTATATCAAATTGAACAATCATTTATATCGTGGCGGTCATAAGTCTTTGATCATGTAATGGCGACTCCTTTGAAACAAAGGGTGAGTATCAGAATTAAATCTGTCATATCTGCAGTTTCGTGTGAAGAAAAAACAAAGTTGGGAACCAAAGGTTTAAGAACAACTCAACTTATTAAAAACTGTACCGAAGTTTATTCAGTTATATCATCATAAGTGGAAAACGAAAGACGTTTTGGAACGAAGAAAAAAGTAACTTAAAACTTTACAAGCTGAGGCAGAGAGACTTAACGTAACCAGACTAAAGACGAATCGTTTACAGCGTAGTGTTCGCGGTTCAGTGGTCTAGACGCTTGACCAGTAATCTGGAGGTTCTTCTACCAAATACACGTCCAGCAACTTTTTTTTTTGTCTACTTTAGGAATTTTGATTGCGATTGATCGGCAATGACACAGTTTTATTGCATTCAAATATTTAAATACTCGTTTGTTTCAATGCTTGAACTATCAAATTTTCAGGAATAATACTAGTAACAATAATAATCTCGTGAAATATTTAAACAATAAAAACTTATTATCGCACAGGTCATACCATTACAAGCAGAACGAGATATTAGCCAAAAAAGATATTTCGGTTTTGTGTAATGTTGCCTATTAGAAGGGGAATTTCTCATCTCGATTCTAAAACATACCGAACAAAATCGGGATGAGGCTTAACATTTTAATTCGAGACGGGACAAGCCTAACTCACAATATCGTCACGCTTTGGAGATGAGAATCGAGACGAGACGAAAAGTATCCTAAACATTCCTCGTCTCATCTCGACTCTCGAAAGAGTATATGCTACTCTTTAGGTAACAATTGCTCTGTAGACTGAATCTTATATATTATTTTGTTACCCTGTATTTCAATGCTCACTGAATTATGGTCTGTGTATATATTTTTGTAGTGAAGCTTATAGAATTACATCTGCAAACTGCACATGTTAGTTTATTATAACCCTTAGTTTTCAATGATATTCAGTTCTTTTTATTACAGTTATTTTCCTCAAAACGTACAATAGAATATTTTCTACAGGAAACTTTAGAGGAAAATTTTCGATTAAATTTGAGTAGCTGAGAAATGTCTCACGAAGGTACGGAACTCCTTCCCCGAAACCTCTACGTTTAAGTAAGTTTTGCAAAATTTTAGTGTAACTTTAAAACATTTAATTCCATTATTATTATTATTGCTGAAGTGTTGTAATTTAATGGTTCAACCTGTTTCACCCAACTCCCCCCTAGTGAGCATTGTGCTGAACAAACAGTGTGTTTCGGTTTTTTCCGTGTTCCGCTTCCTCCCACTTTCTTTATTCCAATATTTCTTTCGTTCTCATCATCGACGTCTTGTGTAGCTTAGCCGGCCTAACCATTACTTAAAAACAAATTTTCTTACGGGTCTTGTGAATTCAGAATCCCTACTTTCTACACGAAATTTGTCTAGAAACTTTCCGTTATAACATTTAGCTAGTTGTAGGGACGTATGGAGAGGGTATGTCCTGATAGTCCTGACACTTCTCTTTAATCCCGACTACATTGTAACTTCTGGCTAACGCTACGGGTGATTTTACAGGCTTAATACAATGTGTCCTCGTACGGAATTTCTTATCTATATTATTATTATTATTATTATTACTGAATATCTGATACCTCAATATTGCGTCCTACTGCGATGCAAAAAAGCATACTGAAATTACGAGAATGAAAATAAATTCTTTGGACACACTATAAGGAGGAATTGAGTTATAAGAGATACTTTGCAAAGAGAGGAAAACGGTGTCAGCTACTGGACAATATGAAATTCGAAACTTCGGATGCCTTAACAGAAGCTAAGTAGGATTTGTCTTCATCACGATACCCTTTCGAAGTAACAACCTTTATTTGGGTAAAAGACGTTGGATTATGGTTGCGTTATATTGAAATATCATCAAAACATACCAAAAACAATAGTTACTATTTATCAAATTTTCTTGAACGAATATATGGAACGAGTTGAAAATGGAGAAGGAAAACATTATTATTGTTTCTAGTGAGAGTAGAAGAACAGTTAGTAACAATTCAGGCAATCTTGTCTCATAGACCTGAAGGATGACGCATTTGTATTCATGAATTGTTTTCGAAACAAGCGAAGTTTTCAGACAGTAGGAATCGAGATTGTGACGTCATGTAATTAGTTTTCCCTGTGAAAGAAGTCCTTTCAACTCTAACTTGTAAGAACAAGAGAAATTGACAATTCTTCATTTTATTATACATCAGAAATACTAACATTCTAAATTATATTTTTTTCTGAATATCATCGAAGAGAATCGAACCGCGGACCTCTAACACACAAAGCGAATGATCAAGCCACTACCCTAAGACCGCTCTTTTAAGTAAGAGTTGCGAATTGCTCTTTTATGTAAGAGTTGCTATGTAGCGAATTGCAAACGTTTACGATTCCAATTTTTTATTAACCATTAATCACTGATTTTGCTCAAGATAACATAGTGTAGTACAGTGAATTCAATATTAAATTTTAAAAAGTCCCAAAGTATCTCCGTAACTTATCTCTATTATATTTGGTTATTCTTGTTTTCCAGGTGTTTCCAATAACCTTGAACGACCTGGACACGAACACAGAGGACATTTAATATTTAAAAGGCTTTCCCATCGGGAATCGAAAGTGAGACCCAGTCTAATAAACAATCTGATGTGTGGGGTGCGTGGTTCGTTCCCAAGGCAAGCAAGGTTGAGACTGACATCGTGCTCGTGGGTTTTCTCGGGATACTCCCACTTTCTCAATTCACCAGTTTGTCTATCATAATTCACTTGCTTTAATCATAGTCTTCCTTAACCTAACAGGCATAATCGTTGGACATTAAAGGATTTTATTTTCAAGCTGTTAACCCAAACCGATCCGAATCGAAAAAGTTGTATTTTCTATTGCTCATTAACGTTTTCTCACGAAAAAATATGTAGAAAAAAGCCACGGCAAATCGCAATTCTATTCAAAGATGAAACAGTAGACTAGCAATATCTTAACCTAAAATGTAACCATTACATATTGTTTGGAACTTTTCCAGAATCTGTACGGATATTCCGGGAAGTGCCACATTTGGAGTTGTTTATTGAATCGGTTGGTCAGTCGGTCGGGGGTCAACAGCATATCACCCACTGCGACCCACCACCATCATGACACACTACGACCCACCACTCACCATGAACCACTGCGATCATGACCCAGAAGTATGTTTCTTGTGCACATGAAAATACAGATATGAAACACCTAATTCTCATAAGCTGCATTTGTTTCAAAGCAGTTGCCATTACCTGGTCAAAGACTTATGTCCGTCACGATATATACGATATCCGAGTTAACCTGGTACATACCAAAATACTTATTTTGTGCTATGTGGAATAAACATTTCATTATTATAAGTGAAAATGGAGACCCGTTGTCACTAACATTAATTATATATCATTACTTTTTGTGTCAGAAAATTTAAAAATCGGAAGAACTTGTTGCAATTGCAGCTACAAAAAACTGTCGCTATGATTACAAAGAAACAAAGGGACGATATAACAACTTTTAAAATTTTGCACAAGATACGTGATTTCCTTAACTATACAAATTTCTATTTGCGATTTTATATAGTCTGATACCTTGAGATAGTAAAATTTTGCGTATATTGATATGTAGCTACGTAGTTACATCTGATACTTTCTTATTAAATAAAAAGTTTTGAGAAGCATAGAGTTTTCAATTTCTTGTAATTTTTATCTACTCATTTGAAATACATGATATAACGATTCCAGAATTCCACGTTAAGATAATGTGGACAACCATTAAAACCTTCGTTACTCCTAGATTATTAATAGTGCTTTTATCTTTCTGGTGTAAAGATAGAATTTAAATTTATCATAACCTGGTGTAATGTCATTCACACAAATCGAAATATATATTGGGTTTGGAATCTTCCTATTACAGGGTTTTTGCAAACAATGCCTCTCGAGTGTTATTAGCATCGTGAAACATTCAAGTCGTTATTGTTTTTCACTTTAAAAGTAAATAGGGCGTACGAAGATAAATGCTACACTCTGAATACCGAAAAATTGAAGAAATTTTTGTTATGCATCACATTATAAAATACAGGCTGCTGAACGGTCTGAAATAAATAATTTAATATGTTGAGCGTCTACATTTAAGTGGCATTTTATTACGTTACGTTCATTCAAATGGGAATCATAAAGACGGGAAGAGGATTAAATTTGTACGTCAACTCTTATAATCTAACTGGTCTCTCCTGTTAGAGAAAGGACAGTTGGCACAATAGCTTTATTACTTTTAAAAAAATTGTAGCGAGCAGCAATGTTCTCGGAATTACAACATTCAAGAGTGAGAAGACGAACAATCTGCATATTATACCTCAGTACAAAAAAATTGACATCGACCTAATCTTGTATTAACAACAGAAATGGCTTAATCAATTGAAATTAAATTTTACATGTCTGGAATTAGCCAGACATGTATGATGTATCTCATTTAGAAAACTTTTTATCTTTTCTTACGTTACTGACTCCAGAATGAATACCCTACGAATAAAAGAAAAGCTATAAATCTTACGCTAAAAGCAGAGTATCTGATGAGTGGATTATGCTTGGGAGGTGAAATTTATCATGAAAAATCTTTACTCTATACCAGTGAGCATGTTATCTACGACTTACGAGATGAAAACGGACAACTTTGCGCAGATTTCATAATACATAAATTTACCATATGATATAAAATGAATATGCAATTTACAGAACTTCATCACGCTTTGTCTGATGCACTCAAGTGATCACAATTTTGCTAGCATAAAAAAATGTAGAAAAACTACAATTTCAAGGGGATGTTGTGAAATTAAGCTGTGAACTTCAAATCAACTTATAGACTTCTTTAGATGTTTTAACAAGAGCAACGCCAAAAACAGCAAAAAAACTTGTTGTATACGACTTTAAAAAATTACTTCGAAACAAAGTATTTTCATCATTTCTCATTCAAACAACGCCTTTATCATTTCCGAACGTTTTTCTTGACTTATATGGAGCAATTTACTTATATGGAGAAGTATATCTACCTACTTGGGAAAAAATATCGAAGAATCACAATTTTTTCCTCGATAATTCACTGTGATATTTCCTGTTTCATTCCCGCGCTACTACAATACAATAGCAAGGGAAGAACACTTACGGACACTCTTCACTAAGTATATCTACGTACCTTTAACGGCATCTTACATAATATAACTTCTTTAAACATACACTTGATGGAATAGAATTACGTAATACTATATGACTAATATTGTAACGAACACTGGACATTTATAAACACAACGTAAAAACAACAAAATAATAATAATAATTAACATATGAAATACATTTTCAAGAAAATCTTTTCCCGACTTTACCATCGCATTTCGAAGAAAGTATACATTTTGTTTATACTATTTCAGTCAAAATATGTTTTATTCGCATAAATGCGTGTTGAAACTAGTCCGCATCTCAATAAAGTACGAATTAAAATCAAGTTCCTGCACAAATCCTGAACCAGGGACAATAAGCATAAGCTTGGTTCTGGTTGTATTTACTGTACTATCTGTGAAATTTCAAAGTTGAAGTTAAGCATGGTTTTCTGCACACTTTGTTGCAGAGGTAGCACCCTCGTGATCAGGTGTTTGTTTCGCTGGTTACAAAAAAGTACAACGTACTGAACATACGTTCCCGAAATTGTGAATGAAGGCCGAAAGAGTAACTCAATTGCAAGAAACGTGACCTTCATTTGAAGTTTTCATAGTAATTTTCAATGTGTACTTTTAGCGGTAATAGCTTAAAAAGTAAAATATATATTTCACTTTAAATTTTAGTATAAATTCAAGAATATGCGAAACTCATTCACCCAGTGATTAACCAAACCCGAAGTCCCACACCTCATAAATTTAACTTCTCCACTGGGTATCATCCTACACTAAAGCATGCCAACTTCCATCTTTATAGCCCATTCTTAGAGTATCGTATCCTATAGTATTATCTTTTCCTTTTTGACACACCAAAATTTCACAAAAGTTTTACAGTTCACAAGCATATTAGTGACGCAAGCGACGTGACCCGCCTATCGTAGACATATCGATTTCATTATTTGTGTAAAAATGTGATGTTTTTTATTGTAGTTGTTAACTAAATATATAGCACGTAAAGTTTCTTTTCGTTCATCTCACGCTACGTAAGTTATTCAAAATTTAACGTCTTTTTCCTGATTGTTAATAACCATCTTTAACTCTTTCAGCACTGACCTACACAATTGTGCAGGTAGGTAGAATCACCAACATATACAATACCGGCTGAACATTATGTTTACACTAAGGTAACTATAATGAAGAAGTTCAAAAAGTTACAAAATTCGTAAAATATCTGTGTTTATGAACAACTGATACGGTGTTAGCGGAATGTGTGAATCTACCGACGTAAATGTCGGAATGGTAAAATCTTGTACTGGTTAAAACATACAATATTGGCTCGAAAACGAACAAATAACAGCAGTGCCTAGTACTAAAATAATATTTCAAATCAGGATAAAGGTTAAAATTCATGCCAGTAAAAAAGAAAGTGTGAAGGTGTCACATTTTTTTTATTAATCATTCACGTAACTTCTGCCAAATATCTGTTACGTAGCTACAACTTTTTTATGCATGGTTAAAAGTATCAACCTGGTGGGGTTTATTAAACATTTTATACAATACCCAAATTAAACATGTGAATATCGTTTCACAATCGACTTCCAAATTATGCGAATTCAATATTCAAACATGAGGTAGTACATCTGTAACAATATGTTCCCATGTATTAACAAGATCGAAGAAGGAATCTATCTCAAATATCTATTACTAGTTATCCGTTATTCTTTCATTTCTATAGAGATAAATGTTGAAAAAAACTTGTTAATTTGAAGCACTTCTAATCTGAATAGATAGCTAAGGAAGAAGACAGAACGTAAAGTTGGGACGCTGACCCGATCGCAGAAGAGCTGCTCGACAGCTTATACAGTTTTTCTCTATGAAAATCCGATAACAGGATTACAAATCACTTACAAAACAACAGCTGCTACATACCTGTTATTATTTTCGTTTTATAGCGATAAATGTTGAAACCGGAGACGGCTAATTTTAACCATGTCCAGTTGGAATTGAATTTCAACGGAAAAAAATGAACATACTATTTGAATGCAGAATCGATTACAAGCAACTGCAACGTGATAGATTTTAGCACTCTTCCTCTAATAAAATAAGTAATGAAATTGGATGTAATAGTAAATTTGAACTACTTCCGTATTTGAGATGTATACAGTTAAAAAAAATAGTCGTGATATTACGCCAGATTCGACACCAGTTTTGGAATATGTTAATTTTAAACTTTATTAACGAAGCTTCGTATATGGAGGAGGACACTGGTCACGTGAGTGCTGCATTTCTGGTGACTGTTTCTTTATATCTGACTTTCGGGACAATCACCCTCCATCTACGCACTGCTATAACTAAAAGCTAATAGGACGATAATTCCGGTCCCGATGCTAGGAGTGAAAATCGGGATTTTCCCGGCTGACCATATACAAGTTTTGGTTTGCTAAAAGAACCTTGAGTGCTTTGCACGAACGCCTGGTCGTCGCTCAGAAGGGCACACACGAAGGCGAGTGGGGTGCATTGTTCTAAAGTAAACACACGTTATACTCTTATGAGTTCTCCCCTTGTACGGATTGAGCTTTGCAAGCTAAATTGCCGTTTGCATACGTGAGAGTCGATTTTTTTTAGTTTATCATCAGTGATTGTACGATATTTGCGTACTCCTTCGTGTAAAATATTTTTTCTAATATCGTGCAGAAATCAGTAGTGAAGTGACTAGTACATATGTGTTAGCACCTTAACATTCGTTTCTAATTTCAGTTTTGTGAGACAAACTCTGGCTCCAAAACATTGAAAAGGAAGGAAAAATTGTGCCGGCTTGGACGATCGCTTATTACTATCAGCAGAGGACTCCAGCGGATCCTTGGGATTATCCGACGTGGAACGTCTGAGATTGTTATACCTGCAACGCCCCTGAAGGAGTTGACCGGTCGAAGATTATTGTGAGTACGTGAAATCTTAATTTATCAATTGTGCCATAAGGCCATCTGTATTAAAAGAAAAAATAAGATAAAGGTGGAAATAAAGAAGTCGAAGCGGTCGTAAACATATACAGTAAAAGTTACTTGTGCATTTTTAACCTTTTGATGTTCTTTTAATTTTTATGAATTACATTCAGTATTATTAGATTTTCTATACACTTTAACCAGGTTTTGTGATTTGCGCCGCAAGATAATTTTAGTTTTTTAATATCTGAGCTTAATTTGATCATTTGCTCACTTTTCCATTTTTACGATATCTACGCTTTGTCTACAGTTTTCCCCAGCTTCGGTTTATGACAAAACGTAGGTACGTAAGAAATCGTGATTTGCCGTAGCAAAGCTGGGATAAACGGAATAAACAAGTGACAGAGAGAGAGAGAGAGAGGGATGTAAAAACGTTTGGGAAAAAGGTGAAAATCAATATGAACGTTACGATTATATTTACAAGATTCTAACAACGACAAAAAACATGATTTCACGGCCACAGGAATAACCCATGGAGTCAAAAGAAAGAAATAGAAGTGAAAAGATATTTGACCAAAACTAGCCTCCACTAACCACTGGTAAAAAAAAATTAAGATATCTACAAGAAATGCAGGAAAAAAAATTATTAATAACAAAACAATATGTTTTGAGAGTAAAATATAGCTTGTACCACGCGATATTTGAACGCGTGTTATTTTAAAAAATAACACGACATAGTTCCGATGTATTCCTGCGAGAGCTTGCGCATATTATTTTCGTAGTTTTATTTACACTGCACGAACATTACCTAACAAAGCTACGAAATGTCGTTCCCGCATGGATTATTGGTGAAAACATCTCTTTGTAGAGGTAGAACTGGCTTCGTAGATTTATGAAATGAACTTTCTAATCATCCTTAAGCAAGTAGTGTGAATATCGTAAATTTGGGAGATCACTCTTCAAATCATCGGTTCCTTCCTGTTCCCCCCTGCCATAGGTAGGTGGGCAACATGGAAATTATGAACTTTTTTTTCTACCATGGAAGATCAGTTTTAAAATTTGATAACGCCTCTTCTTCGTAACTGTCTACATACTATATCCTTGGTCTTCGTTCTCCTGGAATTGCTATTGCATTTCCCGCTATCAGCATGGTGATAAAATCGGAGTGCCGAATAAGGTAGAAAAGCATGCTTTTTCTTTTTTTTTTTTTACTATTATTTTCATGATCTGTTGTCCTTCATTAGCGTCCCTTAGTCCTTGCTCATTTATTTTTTTCGGTCCATGTTATACGCAACATTGTGCGCCAATACCAAATTTGAAGTGCTTCTATCGGATAGATTAGCTTTTCTCAATGCAAGACCTCGATTAATCCTACATATATGTAGACGCAACAGTAAGTTCTGAAGATGGTGGATTAACATTTGCCTGATCTTGATCTACAGATCCAAGGTTTTCTTTCTGAAGCCACATGTTTAGCCATAGACATCTAAAAACCGTAAATAAAATTAAAAATTGAAATGGAACCGTGGGCAACTATATGGCAGTGTGCAGTTATATGGCTGTTTTGAACATACGCCTTAGATTGTTCCTCTATTTGGACAGCTTGTGAGACTCATTCTAAATATTCTCCGTTCCATTCGCCTACAGTTTGTTTTTCCATGAATTAAACATTGTAAATTATGTTCGCTATTGATTCTAAAAGCGTTTTATGCCGTAAGGAAAGAGAAAAACCCAAACAGAAAGATGTGACAGGAGAGAAATCCAGACTGTGTATGCTTAAGAGTTAAAATGTTGTGGTTTTGTCCATCTTTCTCTGTCTCAACATGATGCACATTATTATATTCATTTTGTTTGCATTAATTTTCAACTCTTAGAACTCAACGTGAATGTAATTTATCCTATCTATCTAGTGCTTCTCTAAGTGATGCCGAAATATTAATTCTTTCTTGCTCCAATTGGAGAAATATCCTTGCGTGTCATGGTCGGTGTCCAGCTATAAGACATACACTGAAACAATTCACCTGGATTAAGGAGTTACTATTTCTTAGAACGCCAGCCTCCTTAAATGTTAATGGTTAGCTGACTAGGACAAGTAATAAAAAATTGGATTAAAAACAAATAGGTGAACATTTAAGAATTCATTCTAAAAATTCCATTAGTAATGTAGCTAAAAACAATCATCAAAAGAAAATGCAGAACATGGTGAAAATTAACCACAAAAGGAAAAATTGAAATAATACATTCCGACTATTAAAATTAAGAAAGGTAAAAGAGAATTACACAAAGAAACGATGGAAATTTTTACAGATCATGGATCCTAATTTTTATACTAGAAGATTAAACATAAAATATGACTAACATATTACTGCATGGTAGACCAAACGCCGAAGTAACCTATCGGCCATGGGTTTACGCTCCCTACAATCAACGGCTTCTGGGTCCCATATAATGAAATGCCACATGATCGTTTTTCTGAAGTTTGATTCCACAGATATAAAATAATCAATCTATGTGACTACTCTATCTTTGAATTATATTATATTCAACTTTTCAATTTGGAATTCATGCTAAAATTTGTACATGTTTAAATATTTGGTTCTGTAGCTATATTTTGCACATTTCAAGTTGGTAGCATTGTTATCCTGGATGTGTATATAAAATTGCCTTCTGCCAATTTTGATAACTCACTATGGTACCTATGTTGAAAGAAGAAGGTAAGATGAATATGGTGTAGAAGCTGTACCGTATACTGTATGAATAGTGTATAGAAGCTGTACCGTATAAGAAATGTAAGGAGTAGCTACCAACCTTATCTCTAAAGATTTGTGTTTTTCTAAAACTCTTGGAGGCAATGGTTTCATGGTAAATTCAAGGTCCAAACATAATAGTGTCTGGAGGAAGGTAAGATCATTTTGTCGTTTCATTAAGTTTCTGGTTTCAAGTTTGTTAAAGTTTAGTTCTGCGCTTAAATACAATTACTATTGATGCGAATACAGCATATACTGGACATTTCTGACTGAGTATATACAATTCATTTCACTCCGTTTGCTTGTTTAGAAATAGTTCCGCAGCTGAGCTAATGATGACACTACGAAAGTAGTACCCAAATCATGTGCTGTCCTATCATGATATTATTGCCACCTTGCATACAGTTTTGATATTTCGTGACTTTTCACGTCACACTCAGTTAAAAAATAAATTAGTTGATTAACAAATTGTTGATTACCATAAACAAGTTATAAAAATATCATTTAAATTACTTTGACGATTCTCATACTACTTGCATACAAAATAGAAAATATCTATGTTGCAAGTGCCATGTTGCTACTTGCTAGTATCCTATGAGCTTTGAGCTCTCTGCAAGTGCTAATCAAACAAATGTCAAGCACGGAATATTTTGCTGGTAAATTATCAGTATCTTTAATTTCAAAACTGACTTCGAAAAAATCTCAGCCTTCCACTTCTTTTCGCCAACTGGTAATACTACTTGAAACGTAAAATTTAACTCTAAATTTTGAAGCTTCACTCGTAAACTGCCTGATTTTATATGGAATAGCTCAGCGTTTACATCTTTAAGTGAAAAAATATGGAACTGTTTAAAAAAAGGCAGTATGAAGTATGATAAAAGCTATCAATACACGCAAGTACTGACAAAATGGTAGAAAACTCATATCTTGGTGGAATTCAATCGAAAATAGTGTGAAAAAAAAACTTTTAAAAATTGAGAAAAGGTTCAAACTAAAAAAAAGGGAAATATACGTGGAAACACAAAATACATAAAAAAAAGATATATATAAATCACAACCTTCTCGGCAGTCTTGGTTCCTTGTACTCTCACGTTCCTGCACTTTCGATTGGATCATGGAATGTATTCCACCGTGTAAGAAATATAATAAAAGTGGACAATAGTTTTTCTTAAAGCAGTTTATATATTTCTCTCATAAAACCTTGGATTCATAGCCATGATCGTGCTTTCCTAATGTAAACCTGCAATCCAGAATGAAATTCAGCTTAGACAGTATAGTATAATGCTGCTATTCCTAATCTGGACTGTACAGGGCTAATTTATAAATAAATAAATAAATAACGCTTCGCTGGCATTTTATGAGTATATCTTATTAACCCAAAACGAAATTTGACTTAACATCGTTCTGAAATGAATTTAAATAATAATGATGATGTTAGGCTACACGAGTTCTATATAT
This sequence comes from Thermobia domestica, assembly GCF_964235325.1. Classification (NCBI taxonomy): domain Eukaryota; kingdom Metazoa; phylum Arthropoda; class Insecta; order Zygentoma; family Lepismatidae; genus Thermobia; species Thermobia domestica. Next base: position 35,990,296 of record NC_137467.1, read on the forward strand.
AAGAACGAAAATCCATTATAAAATACAGTTCTCAAAAGTACTGCGAGAACATTATCTGATAAAATGCTGCTGCCCCTTAACAAAAACTGAAACTAACGTTACTCAGAAATCGATTAGCAGTCATAATGACCACTTCCCTTTAGAGGAAAACTAAAAAGAAGAAGCCGACGTTGGGCACATTTTTAAAGGTACTAAGATTCTATTTTGTCAAAAAACATACTTTGCATAGTTATTTTGTAATGATAAATCTATTCTTAATCTTCTATTCCAAAGCTTTTCTTAAATAAAAAATACAAAATCCTGCAGGACTTGAATCTTGGGCCATTCTCACTTGCCTAAAATCTAAAAGCAAAGTAACAAAATTTATTTCAATCAAATATTAAGAAATATCTTGATCTTAAATTACATTCTCTGCAATTAGAAGCAAAATAACTGGCAATCGCTGATAAATTTCGCAACATGTTTCAAATAGAATGGTTGGGAAATTTTTCAAAGTTCGTTCCTGGGTTATTCTTACATTCGTCTATATTCTCGAATAAGATCTCAATTCATTTCACTCACCTAAAAGAAATGAAACGGTCTCAAATTATACCATCTGCAGAGTAGGAGCCGTTCTGATCAAGTTTGAAACAAGTTTAATGCTACGATCAAAATTTATTTCATTGTTTGTCAGTACGGACATTAATACTTCCTTCTTCGTTTGAAAAAAATACTGACGAGTTACTTGCCTCTTATACTAGGAGTAGCAGTATGTCAAATATATACCTCTACGATAGGCTCAGAGCACCACAAAAAAAAATCGAATTGGAAAGCGCTTGAAATAGAACGAGTTGAAAATTTCTTTGTAGTTTCCAGCTAAAGATATTCTAACGAAATTCTAAATTGTAGAAATCACACTCCTAATTTGTTACAGTTAACTACTAAAAATGAAAATGAAAATAAATAAATTATTTATTCCGTAAAGTTGGTTATAGAATAGCTGAAAAGTAAAAGGTACAAATCTGAAACAAGGAAATCCGAAGTCAGGAAAATATTTCCAATCCTTTTTCTTGAAATATTATCAAACTTGTGGTAGGTAATAATACTTTTTCCGCTTCTCAACGCAAAGGATATAATTTGAGATTGTCTTATGCGTAATAACTGAGGGAAACACATTTGTTGCTATATGATACAATATAAAACATACAATTATGTCTGTAGATAAGAGATAATAAAATCACCCATTTCTTCTATTTTTATACCTACTCTAAATTTTGACCTCTCATTTACGCGCTCTGAGGGACTAAGTTGGAGTTCTTTCACTTCAAATCACATTATCGCTGCTCGATGAGTGAAATAATTAGTTATCATTTTCTACAATCTAGGACGGGATAATAATATTCTAGGTAAGAGCTATACAATTATACCCAATCGTTTTATTTGTAACATGTTTAGAATTTGGATCTATTAATGGCGTGCGTTTTGCTTTTCACCATAGGGGTTATAATTTGAAATCACACCATTTAAAAGACAAGTGAAATGACTAAAATTTTCGACGGCCTTACAGAAAGCATGGGTCTAGATATGAATCAAACAATTTCTTACTTTCTCATTTGAGACCCTGAATATCCCAGGGTTATCTTCCTGGCCTATAAAATCCCGGGAAGGTATTTATTTCCATTTCTTTACTTTATCTTCCAAATTATAAGAACAATATTACTAATTACTTTATTTTAATATGACTTACTTCTAGTTTTTAAAGAATTGGCTAGTTAAAAAATCTACAATTATTTGACTGTACTTTATATAACTAATAATATGATTTTCTTAAGATCCATTTCCATTTGAACTAAAAAGTAGGGTAATTGTTTAGTATAGGGGCCAAAAACTAGCAAAACGTAGGACAATTTACGGAACAAAAAAGTTGATAGTGATGTTGAAGTACTCAAGAAAGTATCGAACACAATTTTTTAGGGCGGTAGGGAATTTGCACAAACCGTAAGTGTAAGAGGAAATGATTTATGTGAGAAAAGGAAATGAATTGCTGGTAACGAAGATAGAAAACCAAGAGCCCTGCGGGGCTCTATCCCGACTTCACTCGCTAAAGCTCGCTCGGCAATGCCGTCTGAATTTAATGTTGGTAACGTAATTTAACATATGAAGCCATAAAACAACCGTGTCAGAATAGAATATCGCGAAAAGTAGGCGCATATGATGCTCCACCAAACATAAACAATAGCCAAAATAGCAAAGTACTAATTTACAAATGATGAAAAAGAAACATTTTGTAAAATAATGTAGAATTACATAGAAATAGAGATATAGCACTATTAATAAACCCTGAAACAATGTTAGTAAAAGACGTCGGTCTGTCTCCTGTCTCTGGCTTGAATTTTTGAAGAGGTATTCGGAGTTCACTTACATGTGAATTAAAGCATGACATTTCGAGAAATGGGCAGAGAGAAATGTCGTGTGGCAATATTACATGCAAAATTATAAAGAGAAGAATTTTTCTTGCAAATATTGTGAACATACATATTTATGCCTAAATGTTGAGAAAATTGTGGGACAGGAGTCTTCTGGTAGTTACCCAACCTAATTTGTTTATAACATGTAAAATTTAATATGTTTATATCAGTAGTAGAGTCAAGTATAGAAAATCCATTTACATGTAAATTTAAACTTTTTAGTGGTTTAAAAGTACGTGGACTTTCTATACCATTTTTGAAACACATTTTCTTTCGTAGAACATATTGTAAATAAATATCCATTTATGCGTACTCTCTAAATTTAATAAAATAACGTAACATCCTTCAGAATATACATTTTAAAGACTCCTCTTGGGACAACTGTAATAATATACTGTGATATAAAAACGATTTTAACTTTGAACTGGTATATAGAAATAGAATGCATTTTATTTGTGATTGTTCATTAATTCCCAAAAAATTCTCATTTTTGGGAATCTTCCCGGGTATTTGTCCATCACTAGTCTTGACATAGGACAGTTTGTGCATTTGAAAAAAGCCTTCGCCGTTGTTCGAATTGCTAGCGCGTGCCATCGGTGCACGTGGTCCCGAGTTCGATTCCCGACGTAAAAGTGCTAAAAATTAATTTTACAATCAGTTACATTAATTAATTACCCGTCTTAAGCGCAGAAGTTAGAGGGAAAAAAGAGACAAAATCTATTGTGCCTATAGTTTCGAGTAGCATGTTCTTATATATATCATATTTTAGTTAAATTCTGAATTGCAAAATAAATTAATATCAGTATAACATACGTATTGTAGGAGAGCTGTAAAGTGGTACTATTTTACTTTTACTGGAGACACGTTGGCTGAGTGATAAAGCTCTGCTAGTTTGTTTAGCTTCCGTCAAGCGGGTTTTGTAGTTGAAGAATAAAAACGTGTACCTGGGTTTTCGCGGTATTCTGACGTTTCCTCCCACTTTTTTCACTCCACCGTTCATTCATTGCTCTCATTACCGTCTGCCTTGGTGCATAATTAAGTAACATTAAAGTAAAAGTAATAAAAACTAGAACACCTTCTTCTTAATATATAAAATGATTAGCCCGCTGGCCGGATTCGGGCTTACAAAGCATAAATCACATCTGGTCTGAGTAGTAAATTTTCAAAAATACAACCATATTTCTCGGGATTAGCTTTGTAAATATGCTATACAACGATATATATTGGACAGTTCTTTCTGGAGAACTTTCAAAGCACAACTGCATAATTAAACCTCCAATTGCTGTAAATAAAAATACAACTTTCAACAATACAATACAATACAGTACAAAGAATACAACTTTCTTTGTAGTTTCCAGCTAAAGATATTCTTAGAAATTTCTAAATTGTATTAAGCACAAACTCCTAATTTGTTACAGTTAACTACTAAAAATGAAAATAAATAAATTATTTATTCCGTAAAGTTGGTTGTAGAATAGCTGCAAATAAAAAGGTACAAATCCGAAACAAGTCGGGAAAATATTTCAAATCCATATTCTTTAAATATTATCAAACTTGTGGTTCATAATAATAGTTTTTCCGTTTCTCAACACAAAGGATATAATTTGAAATTGTCTTATCCGTAATAACCGAGGGAAACATTTGTTGCTACATGATACAATATAAAACATACAATTATGTCCGTAGATAAGAGAAACTAAAGTCATCAATTTCTTCTATTTTTTCCTACTCTAAATTTTGACTTCTCATTTACGCGCTCTGAGGAACTAAGGTGGAGGTGTTCCAATTCAATTCACGTTATCGCTACCCGATGAGTGAAACAATTAGTTATCATTTTCTACAATCTAGGAACGGACAATAATGTCCTAGGTAAGAGGTATACAATTATACCCAATCATTTCATTTGTAACATGTTTAGAATTTGGAACTATTAATGGCGTCCGGTCTGCTTTCCACTATAGGGGTTATAATTTGAAATCACATTTAAAAGACAAGTGAAATGACTAAAATTTTCGAGGGCCTTACAGAAAGAATGGGCCTAGATATGAATCAAACAATTTCTTACTTTTTTATTTATTTGAGACGTGTTTCCAAAATGTAATGATTATTGATGTCATTTTCGATTTCGAGTGTTGAATGTTTTAAAGATTGTTATAAATATTTTTATACATAACGAAATCACTATGTATTGCCCACGATTACTCTATAGGTTATGATTATTAATATATATTTTTTGCTATATCTTTTTTATGTTATGTTAAACAAATGATACACATTACGAATTTTTTTCCGTAGTATTAGGTAAAAATTCATATTATAGTACTGTACAAACTTCTATTTTACCATGCGCCAGGCGAAATAGCACTAGCTTCAGGCAAAAAATGTGCATACAAAAAATTTTGAAATAAGAAACTGATAAGAATAAATAAGAGGAGCAACAATCTTGCGATTTTAATGTCTTTTCCGGTACATTTCTAATTCTTTATCAAAATTATAATAACTATTATTATAAAAATTAAACAAAATAAATACCAATGAGAAACATCTACTGCGCTAGAAGACTATGGATTCGATAGTGATAGCGGCCCTATTTGATCATTTTCTCATCTCTACTCTTCCTAATATTTTGGAGTCTTTTATGTCTATAGTACCCTACTCCATAATGTTAGTTATAAGTGTATATTAACTAGCTTTTATAAATTAGTATACGAATCGAGCTTCATCCTCTTAACGTGATGACAGCGAAAGATACAGAGTTAGTTAATCACATCTTTAACACTTCCTTTTCCCAAGTTAAAGTAAACCAAATAATGGTATATAACCTACCGTTTAATCAAAACTATGATATCTTGCATAAAACTACGTTGAAGTAACATAAGACGGGGTTACTTTGCACAAAATTTGAAAAGAGATTCACAGTACTCTGTCGGTAAAACCATGAACAGTAGAGAGGAAGTTTCAATTGCCGCCGTAAGATAGAACATGTAACTGTATTTCGGCTATAATGTTTGCGGTTAATTCAGTTCAAATTACCGGGAAAGTTTGTTCTAGTAGAGCTAAAGGCTACAAAGTCACTGTAAAGGATGATAAAATTTAACAGATATCACCTATAGAATTTCCGTCGAAGTTTAATTAGTTCCGTAGAATACTACCATGTATAATGGGACTTATATGCAGTAGTTAAAATTGAAATGTGAAACGTTCTAAAGTCATAAAAAAGTAAAACTGAGAGAAGGCGTTTAACCCTTTACTAGGGGTTAATTTGCACCAGTGCAAAATACCGCTTAGATAGGAAATTATTACCACTGGAGCCTCCTGTGTTTTAAATTTAGGTAAATTTCCTATTTAGGTAGATGCTGGAACGGATTGCTTGTTAGAAAACAAATAATGAACAGTGGCAGATCCAGAAAAGTAGTATGAGGCGCTTCATTTAAAAATTATTTTAGAAAAAATCACTAGATATTTGGGGACTGGGCTTGCAGCTTATACACGTAGGAATCACTAGCAATAGATTTTTAGGCAAACCTTTACTTTGACTCAAACAGTGACTACAACGATTTATCTGATCCGGTGTCGGAAGCAATTTAGGAATGATTCCCAAAATGCTCCAGTTTGCTCCCGGAACCGGATCAGTTGAATCGGTTATAGTTACTGTCCGAGTCAAAATAATGTACAATGTTAAGAATTATACTCTAAAGACAAGGGCCAAAATGTTACTAAACACCATTCTTAATCAATCCAGGTGAAGTGGTGACTATCAATATTGTTATCTATATGGGGACTACCACCCCACCCATATCCTACTCAAGTACCATAAAAATATCCAAAAAAATATTTAGTCAAACCACTACTATAAAGCTAACGTAAGAAGGACAAAAATTAAAAAAACACTTATCACTAATTATAAATCAATGGAGCATGACAAGGAAAAATAAATTTCATTTCCCCAAGATAATGGAACAACCAGCAGCAAAATAAATACTTTGCCAAATACTCAAATGCAAAGCAAATCAAGAATAAAAATAATATTAATTAAAAAACGAAAGGACTCGCCGTTTCGCCATACCAGAACACTCATGAGTAACGAACTCATAGCTTCTGATTCCGGTAAAAGTAAAATGGCAGGAACGCATGCGCAATACTCAAATACACATTACTGAAAAATGTTCGTTTCTGCACAGACGTCGATTTATTAAAGCGAGCAAACTTGTTATTATACCAAACAAGACTAACCAATAAACGCCCACTTTTACCATACGTCGGGAATATCTTCAGAGTTCGACCACAACCATCACAGGCTTTCTCTAACTCAACTAAACCACATTGCTGAAAAGCGATATGAGTTAGTATCCGAATCAAATACAAACTTATTTAAAAACGAAAAGTTCAAATTCTCTGAAACAAAAATTCAATAACACGCTCACCGCATTCCACCAGCAACAGCACACACATACAAGCAGACAGAACATGTGAAGTCACAGTAACAAACTGCCATATGAGTGTACAGAGACACAGTGGAAAAAATATGAACTACCACCAATCTCTGTACTAAGCCGTCACACCAAAGGCACGAACAATTCCAACAAGTGACTCACGCAGAAACAGTTCCAGGAAGTGACTAAACCTGTAAGAACCGATTAAAGTCACTGTTTGAGTCTAATTGCAGACTTGCCGTTTAAAAAAAATCATGCAATTTTGGCTGGGTTTCAGCCTGAAAGTTACAAACCCCGTAAATCTTAAACTGATTAGTGTTCGGATCATATTCTTGGACAAAAGGAATAACCAAATCAAATCAGTTTACAAAAATGATTTTTTCTGTTCGTCAGCTGGCACTTTTGTGGGACATATTTTAAACTATTAGAATGAGGTTTCAGAGTTGGTACCAGAAAATACATAATTTCCTTGACAAATATCGATAATTCAAAGTAAGTACTGATACCGATACCATCATTATAATATCAATGTTAATAAAATGAATGCAGTTTTGTGTAAAGTGTAAAATGTTTAAATACTAAATGAAAACATTGCACAGAAACGTATGTTCAACATACTTTTTTGGATGTTGTTGAAAGGAACCCCACGTATGAAACGTTTCACATTTCAATTTCAACAATTGCATCAAAGTCGAATTATACGCACTAGTATTCTACGAAACTAACTTAACTTTAACAGAAATTCTTTTAAATTTAGGCTGTTTTTACAGTAACTGATTTCCATACTACTGCAAAAAACCCTCCTGGTAATTAGAACTGATGCTAACCCCGAACATTATAGCCAAAATACAGTTACATGTTCTATCTTACAGCGTAGTTGAAATTCCCTGTTTACAGTTCATGGTTGTACCGACAGAGGACCATGAAACACTTTTCATATTTCGTGCAAACTAACGACCGATGTGCAGATTAACCGCGTGTTACGGTATCTAGTAACCACTGTAAACGAAATGGACTATCAAAATTCAATGTGTCAAATCATGACACAGGACTAGAAAAATGTTTGGGAATGAAGGAATCCACATAATTAAGAAATTACGTCCCTAATGTATTGTGGTACTTCGGAACACAAATACGCAAGCAAAGAAAGCATTTCAGAATGTTACCTATAAAAAACTTAGGAACGTTCAAGTACACACTCAACACGCAAGACATGTAAACTTATCCTAAATACAGTATTTTCCGCTATCCTCGTTTACCAACATTTTGCGTAATGCCCTAATCTGCATAGCAATCTTCTATTTACTGTCCATCTAGCGCATGCTCGTTATAGTTGTTTGTACAATAATTCATATATCATGTACGTTTACTAAGCCCCTAAAGTGATCCTATATTTTGCTAATGTCGTTCTAAACCCTCCGGAGAAATGAGGCTAGACCCAAATGAACTAAATCCTGAGTAAAATTACAAACGTTCATAGTTTTTGTTCCAACATAATACATTCCACGTTTAATTTGGAAAATTTTAGGATGAATATCATTCTCGCGATTTCATATTTTACAAAAGTCTCTATATAAATAAAACAATATCGTCGAGCACCTATATTTTAAATATGTGCAACAATTAGTGAGTAATGTGTAATCAATAATAAAAGAATCATTTTTTTTAAGAAGTATGTATAAACTACATAAGATGTGTATGAGTAGTAGTTTATATCTTAAAAAAATAGACTTCCTTATATCTTGCTTTATATCTTGACAAAGAAAAATCGATTTCTTGTTATTATTTGGTATACAACTACTGTATGTGTGCCACGCCATTTCCAAATTGTAGATTTAGACTCTATACTGTATACTGTAGGATATAGGGGCTATATACTGTAGGATAGATCCTAAGAAATCTCTTACGATTTGTCCTAGAGTCAAAATCTCAACGTGTATGGCATCAGATCGCATGTCATTTCCTGTGTTCTGATCAATCCTATGAGATTTCTCTTGTTTAGAGCACGCTCTGTTTTGGAAAGAAAATTCGTAAGATTTCGATTTAAGCGACATCAGGTGAGAGAAAGTGAAAACACAACTGATGAGGTATCTTCTAATCGTGCAGGTTTACTTTAGGTGTACCACTCGAAATAATTGTTGAAAAATTATAGTTTATAAGGCGTGCTATACAGTACGAGATCAATCCTAGGAAATATCTTAGGATTTATCTTATGAAAAATGTTATGACATATCTTGTAGAAAACCCTACACTTTTTGTGCCCTACACGTGAAAAGTTTTCCTGTCTGACCGAATGACGTTTATCAACATTGTGAAATAGTTCTATTTAATAAAAGTACAAAGTTGAAGAATTACTATTCTAACCATACTGCACATCCCACTTATATTAATAAATGGCGCAATATTGTTATATGGGATACCTCTTAAAAAATGTCAGAAGGGTGCTGGTATACTTTTGGCGCACCACATTTACAAATAAAATTTAGAAGATTTACAAATACAATTTAATACTTTGCATGAAAAGACATTTATAAGGTTCGAATTTCTGCAAACAACATAATTAAATACAAAGATATACAGCTGCATTTTATGTTTACAATTGTAGGGTTACTAGTGTAAAATGATTATAAATGTTTAACGACGACGGATAAAATAGGTTAGAGACAATGTTTAGCAGAAAGGGTCCAGCTAATTCTTCTAAGAAATGTTACAATTTCGGTAGTTGCTATTTACATCAGTTTAGTTTAGGCTGGTTCGGCTTAGTTGCGGTTGTTACGTTAGAGTTTATTAGTAAATGGCTCCAGCTAATTTTCAAAAAGTAATAGAATTTTGCTTACTTCTATTGATATTAGGTTAGTTTAAGTTTGTTAATTTCATTAGGTTAGATGTGGTTAGGTTGTTTTAGGTCTAAATACTTCCATCTTCCATTTCTCCTATAAATTTTGTATCTTTTGCCTACTTCTGGACACCTTCGGCGAAACATTTACCTATCTGAGTACATATGAAGATCACCGGTGATACTATTTTCCACCATCGGTTTATTTCTGTATAGTTTACAGAATCTAAAGTTTATGTTTACAAGTGGAGCGCTACTACCACGATACCGTGACAATTGCTATTCAAACTCGTATCATTGCCGAAACCCACTCGTTTTCACTACATTCACAGACGCGCCTGCTTCCTTCGCTCGCATCCCTTGACTGACGCTCGGGCCCCGGCTTCGCCCTGTTCTGACTAGGGTTAGATAGCATTCGTACTTTCCAGAGGCCACCTAGTACAACTTGGTTTGCGTTTTTAGCACTATAGTTTTTATACTATATATCCGGCCCCCGTATTTGTACGCAAATCGCAGAAAAATTGTAGTTTAACAACAATTGCTTTTCATGGTCCACTTGAGGAATTTTATCTATGCTATGTGAATAAGGTTCATGTCTGCCAACGCAAATCATTTAGGAAACAGTGATAAAATATATTTTTTCAACAATTATTTCGAGTGGTACACCTAAAGTAAACCTGCACGATCAGAAGATACTTCATCAGTTATGTTTTCACTTTCTCTCACCTGATGTCGCTTAAATCGAAATCTTACGAATTTTCTTTCCGAAATAGAGTGTGCTCTAAACAAGAGATATCTCATAGGATCGTTCAGAACACAGGAAATGACATGCGATCTGATGCCATACACGTTGAGATTTTCTCTAGGACAAATCGTAAGAGATTTCCTAGGACCCATCCTATAGTATATAGCGCGCCTTACTTTTTCCTAAATAATTTGCGTTGACCGACATTAAAATTATTCACATAGCATAGATAAAGTCCCTCAAGGGAGCCACCAAAAGCAATAGATGATAAACTACAATTCCCTTACGATTTGCGTACAAATACGGGGGCCGGATATATAATAGAAAAACTATAGTGCAAGAAACGCAAACCAAGTTGTGCTAGGTGGCCTCCGGAAAGTAAGAATGCGGGATATCATATCTAACCGAGTCAGTGCAGGGCGAAGCCGGGCCCGAGCATCAGTCAGGGGGTGCAATCGAAGGAAGAAGGCGCGTCAGTGAATATATTGAAAACGAGTGGGTTTCGGCAATGATACGAGTTTGAATAGTAATTGTCATGGTATCGTGGTAGTACCCCTCCACTTGTAAACATAAACTATAGCTTCTGTAAACTATACACAAATAAAGTGGAAAATAGTATCACCGCTCATCTTTCATATGCACTCACTTAGGTAAATGTTTCGCAGAAGGCATTCAGAAGTAGGCAAAACATACAAAATTTACAGGAGAAATGGAAGATTCAAGTACTTAGACCTAACAAAATCTAACCTAATGAAATTAACTAACTTAAACTAACGTAATATTAATAGAAGTAAGCGAAATTCTATTACTTTTTCAAAATTAACTGGAGCCATATACTAATACAATCTAACATAACATAACCGTAATTAACCTGAACCAGCCTATACTAAATTAATGTAAATAGAAACTACCGAAATTGTAACATTTCTTAGAAAAATTAGCTGGACCCTTTCTGCTAAACATTGTCTCTAACCTATTTTATACGTCGTTAAAACATTTATAATGATTTTACACTAGCAACCCTATAATTGTAAACATAAAATACAGCTGTATTACTTTGTATTTAATTCTGTTGTTTGCAGAAATTTAATCCATATAAATATGTCTTTTCATGCAAAGTATTAAATTTTATTTGTAAATCTTTTACAATGTGGTGCGCCAAAAGTGTAGCAGCACCCTTCTGACATTTTTTAGAGGTATCCAATTTAATAATATAGCGCCTGGTATTAATACAGTGGGATGTGCAGTATGGTTAGCATAGTAATTCTTCAACTTTGTACTTCTATTAAATAGAACTATTTCACAATGTTGATAAACGTCATTCGGTCAGACAGGAAAACTCTTTACGTGTATGGCACAAAAAGGGTAGGATTTCCTACCAGATACGTCATAACATTTTTCCGAAGATAAATCCTAAGATATTTCCTAGGATTGATCTCGTAGTGTATGGCTCGCTTTACTTACTTCGAGATATCACCCACATTAAATACTTCTTGTGAAGCATTTCTTTTAACCAATTTTCCAAACCCATGTAACCGTAATATCAATCTGAACCAATTAGTATATGAAAAATTGAACATTACCTTTCTGGCCGAACTGAATTTAAATTTTTTGTGGTTAATTGTTGGGAGTCATTAGAGTACGACGCGCAAGTCTCCTGAACCACTATTTTTCTTAGCGTTTCTATATTACTTTTTAATGCAGGATCTGATTCTGCAAATTCTGATTTAAGCATATCAACGGTCACTTTCACATCCAAAGCTGTACCCTTGTCCATTGTTTGGTCTCCTTCCGTTCTAGATAATATTAACTCTTTGTTGTCAGTCATCAGTTCGTATGTCCAACCTTTCCCTTCGAGTGGATCTTCCTGAGGTAAGTCATAAACAATTTCTTCTTTACACATCAATTCCAACTTAACAGACGCCTCACCAGCCATTGTGAATTCAAATGATATAAGAATTTAACACTGTTCTTATAGTTCCCTTATATTGTTTGCCAGTGTTTTAATGAAATTATTTACGAGAACTTTCAGAAAAGTAACTTTATTTTTCCAATCTTCTTCTTCTGCGGTTGCGTATTTCTTTCGTAAAGTGATTCAAGGTTAATAGAATGTATAAAGTTCGGTTATATCGGTAAAGGGACGCTGATTCGCTGGAGAAATGACGTCACTGCAGGAGCAGCTATGAAGGCGAGAAAGTGTAGAGAAGACAAGCAAAGCGTACAGCCACAAGCAACACAAGACAAGGTTTGCACAGGAAATAAACAATAATAAATAATTTTAAATAATAAACCTACGTGCCTTTTTCTGCTTAGTTGTAGGCCTCACTGTGGCTGAGGCATGCCTAGTCGAGATTTTCTTTTATGGGCATTTGTTGATTTTAGAATTTTAATTCTATTATTCATGTATTTTATGCGAATGAACATCGTAGTTCTTACATATATTTTAATTAAATGTTCATTCACATCAGGACACTTTTCACTTATTTTCGCGGTTAGTCTTTTTACAATGTTTTTTTTTTTCACCGGACATTTTGCTGGTACCATTAATGTCATTGAAAATAAGTTCAAAACCCTTCATTTTTGATATACATTCCTGGAACGAGGGGACCACCACGCGACAGAAACACGATCCAAACTTCAGATGCTGTACCGGGTATGGAAGGAAGTACATCTCTACATAGTGTACCCATTGATGTGTCGTATTTTCTTCCTACATGAGAGCTCCTCCGTGGCTAAGCGGTTAGCGTACGCGCCTTTGGCGTGGGAGACCCGGGTTCGATTCCCGGCGGGAGCTCATGTGGTTCGGATTCCACGTTAATCAGTAGGTCCACGTCTCATATAGTCTCGCTGCTGAAAGGGACGCTAAACTAAAAATCACTCAATCAATCAATCTTCCTAGATGAGCGATGTATCCAGCAAGAAATCGAAACCCTTCCACTGAGCAATCTGTCTGTTGTTCAATAGCCGGCAATTCGGTAGATGTTCTGTCATCTGATACAAAGATATTTACGATTTCGGTTTCGCCTTCAATCATTGCCAAGGGTTGCGTCATATCTGGTAGAATTCCTTCTAATAATTTCGATGTCAAGAAATCTCCATCATGTTCTTGCGCGATAGGAACTTCATTTGAAAGAGGGATTTCATTTATATTTTCCCCCATAAGCAAATGCCGCAAACGGTGTTTAACCCGTTTTTGACCGAATTTTTTTACTTTCGAAATTTTCTGAAACTTTGTGTTTTTCTGAATGAGAGGCTTCTATTTGTACGATTAATATTAAATTCTGCCACTTTTCGTAATTAATTCGGCGGTTTGGGCATGTTCCAATATTGGAACACCAGGAACGAACGGGACCAGTAGTATTTGTTCCAATATTGGAACACCAGGAACGAACGGTACCAGTGAGATTTTTTCCTAAACTCTGACATTATGAACGAACGTGACAGTAATGTTTGTTATATATGTTATTTATCCTACAAATAGGACACCCCTCTATACCTCTACTTTTTCTAGATAGAAATATCGTTATAAAACAACCGATCAATTTGCATATTTTTATTTTGCAAATGTACTTTGTACCAATATTATAGTATGAAATACAGGACGAACAGTATAAAATATAAATGTTTACTACAGAATATGAATATAAATATTTTTTAATGATTCTAAACTATTTATCTTATAGTTCTTATAGGGAGGTATAGGAATAAAATATTAACACGTTAAATTTGCAGATATATGCAAAATCAATATAGTTACATCTTTTGGATTTCAATTTGTCAACTGTATTACAACGTATTCTCCCAAGCCAGTGTCTTTAGGTGTAATTACATCTCATCCAACGTATGGCTGAAACTGTACCAGATATTCTCGAGGTTCACACATACACAGCGCAAATAAAAAATGAATTCTTACACAATAATAATAATAATAATAATAATAATAATAATAATAATAATAATAATAATAATAATAATAATAATAATAATAATAATATTAATAACAATCTCTTATGACTACATGGTTAAAATTGTCGCATTTGGTGCAAGATACCCAAATTCGATTCCCAGCAAGAGCATACGTTATTCAAATCCCATGTTAAGCTCTAAGTCTAGTTTTGAAGGGAAGTGTTTTTTTTTTTTTTTGTTAAATTAAAAAATCATAAAACCATCAGGTATCTCCGTAGAATGTACAATCCTACTACAAAGGGAATTGAACCTCGGACTCAGTGCACCAAATACATGCGTGATACTAAGTAGTTCAGTGAAGAATTATACATCCACATACATCAATGCTCCATACCTTTTCAGAAAATAATTTATAATATGTATATAGTGCAAATAGTATAAAATAACAACCAAATAATATTATGAGATATTTTCGATACTTTTAGAATGATATGAGAGGTTGCGCCGTAGCTGGAAACAAAGTAAATATAAGCTGAGAAATTGTACGGAAAGCAAAAATCATTTATATTTTAATAAAAGAGTAATATAGATTCCAAGTTGTGAGACAGAAATGAAATTTTATAATAATGAAAATAATGGACCCATTCGTTCCTGGTGTTCCATTATTGGAACATTGTACTTTAGATTACACTGTACAAGTTATAATTATTACTTTCTTTATAAATCTTTAATATGACTTGAAACAATTATTAATCAAGGTATCTGAGACAATAAACGGACAAAATTATAAAACTAAAAGAATATTTTCTTACTTTCTTTCCTCCATGGTGTATGTAAAAATTTCGTTGACAATGACGTCACCACCGCGAGGTGCAAAAGCTAATAGAGCAGGAAATAAGTACATCACCTCTTCATTCCATCCCTTGTGAATGCAGTTGGTACGTTTCCAACTAATCACGGTACATTGTAGCCAGCTGATCAGGTATTTGCGTTATGTCTAAAATTGTTCCAATATTGGAACACCGGGAAAAAACGGGTTAAATTCGATTGGTGTCGGATGGTTATAGCCCATGTAACCAAAATGGCTGGGCCAACGTTAAAATATGGTTGAATTGATTTTTGGTGACAACAGGAACGTTGGTCCAGTGTTCTTTACGCCGTTACGAGCAACCAACCAAGCCCCAGTGTTGGCCCAACATCATTTTACGTTGGAATAATAGTTGAATTCAACCAACCTTTTTCCAACAGTAGGCCATTGTTGAAAGTAAAACAAATATTAAAACAGAAGAAAACAGAACTACGTAATTTAGATATGATATTTTTCATGTTGAAATTACCAGAATTTTACGTCTAGTTCATACTGTGGAAGGTAGGAGGCAGGAGTCATTCCTACCCAGAGTGCATCAGGTGAACCGCAAGACGTCCGCCCAGCAGTGGATTCCGTTTGCTGGATTATGGTAAGTTTTCATGCAATTTTATAATTATTTCATGTCATTGTTGATATGTTCAGTTGCATGCCTAACCTATATATAATAAGTGGTTGTAGTTCATTACGCGATCAAAACTATCGGCGTACATAAATTCCAGTGCTGTGCTCGCTAGGATTATAAACAAAGCAGCAGCCCACACAGCAATGAAATATTTTCAAAACGTTTCTAAAACGTGCCACCATTTTCCTTTAGAAAATGTATCCTACTTCCCTTAAGGAAATATATTCCATATGTTGTTGAAAACATTTTCCACATAATACTAAAAACATTCTCTGAATATACCCAAGAAAGTTGTAGAAATATTTTATACGCCGTTAGAGAAGTTTTCCAGAAAATGATTCCTGTACGATTTCCAAACATTACTGAAAATGTATTTGAAACGTTTTATACAATGTTAACGGAATGGTTTTTAAAATGTTTCGTAAATTGTCTCGTTTCAGAAGATAATGTATTCAAGGGTGGGGTTCTGGAGCATCCCACCTGTGTAATTACGTAGGTGAAATTCATTTTTGACGAAATTTGTTTTAGATACTTTGCGCGCAAATTTGTTAAATTGCATGATGGCGAAAGTGAGTGCAGGTTCAAGCAAGTTTACAGACTTTGTACTAAACACATTAGAAGAAAAAGATTCTGATTCTGAAGGTAATTTCAGTGAGTCCGATCACAATATTGAAGTACAATCGGAAGTCGATAATGAAATTAGTGCAAGTGACACAAATGACACGGGGGGGGGGGGGTAACATCATAAATGATCCAGCCATAAGGAGAGACTCTATATTAGTGAAAAACAGTCATAGATGGAGTTCTCAACCACCTGTTCGGAGTTTCCAAAAGAACTGGGGATGCAGTTAGCTAGACCCTGCATGCTGTAGCGCCTTAAGAAGAATCTTCTCACTGATTTGTCTACTGGTATCAGAAATAGCCTTGGTATTGAAGAATAACCATCACATGTAATTGGCTCAACACCTAGTCTTACGAAGCAAGCATGATGTCGAATGTACCCTAGGAATAAGGACAGAAAGACTCAATATTTTTGTATCAGATGAAAATGGCTGTTTGTGCTGAGCACAGAAAAGAAGTCTGCGTTTCGTGCAGTAGGGAATAGCTGTATCTGTTCGAAAATGCATACAAACTACTATTGTGTATTCTTGTAAGTGATAAAGTGAAATAAATATGTTTAAGTTTGTGTATTATAATTTTATTAGCGTTTAATTATATGGGGTGCGCTGGCACCACACCAGTGTATTCACGTAAACTTTTTTTGCCTGTGTATTCCAGGGTTAAATAAAAGGTCTATGTCTTCTCAAATATTTTAGACGTTCCCAGCGTCCAAAAATTCGCCTGAGGGGCAAGTGACAACATCTTTGTAGAATAAATAAAAAGAATGTTTTTCGTTTGTAATACTAAAGAAAAAAAGGAAAGTTCCATATTTGTACGCATAATCCCACCTATTTTGTACACGTATGTAGTTAAATAAAAAAGAAAAAATACCATCTGTAAAGTACCTTATCAGATTGATTGCGAGATCGTATTTTTTTAAATTCTTAGGGCCATATGCAGAGTCCTTTTGACATGTGATTAGTACCATACTAAAGCGTTCGACTTACATATGCTTCCTGCAGAAGTCGGGCGTTTAGCATGACGCTAATCATTTGTCAAAACGACTCTGCGGTTATAGTTTAAATTCACTCGACAGATGGTAGCACATTGTAGTAATAAGTGTGTTTGCGATGCCGGATAAATAAGTATGCAGATATTGAACAATATTTCCACAAATTATTGCCAGCAAAATTTGTATTTAAAAATTTACTCTAACTACACATATTTTATAGTATTTGTATTTCCTAACAATGATATTCCAAATAAATGCCGTTAAACCATTGTAATAGGTGAATTGGAGTCGAAGTGTGGGAGTTGTTTCCTGACATCGCATCTTTACCTTTGAGCAGAACCCAGCCTCTCTTATAGCAGTTAATCTGTTAGCTAGGACCAGGTGTAGCATACGCACTTGTGAGCATAAACAGACATACGCTATTTAGAGGACTGACGAAAGTTGACACTTTCGGAGGGTCGCTTATATTTTTGGAATATTATTATCATCATTATCATCTTTGTCATCACTTTATCATCGCTTCATTACACGGATAGGTTGTGCTGGTCTTTAGACCGATGCACAAGAACCTACCCCCGTACGTGGGGCCACCGGCTCCTGGTTCATCTCCACTAGACCGTGAAACTTTGTCTCGTTCCGGTCGTACCAGGCACCTTTCATGGGGCAGTCAAACCAGTTCGCGAGCAACTAGGCCCAGAGATCGAACTGATTCTGGTGACTCCGCTCATTCAAGCAAACGACCTCGTGACAGATCTCGGTCTCCTGTAGCAACTAACATCGACTCGGCAATGGACACTGCTTCTGGCTCAGGTTCAAATTTCTATGCAGCTAAAGAACCAATCTTTTCTTTTTTGCTCACCGATTTTGACACCAAATATACTCATCCTAAAATGATATTCCTACAAATCAACAAGTATCTACCTAGAGCCAGTATAGAGAATATTGTTAAAACTAGAAATGGCTTTATCATCCGCTCAAAAGACCCGAACTTTGGTATCACACTTCGGAACAAAGCGTCATACGAGATCTTTGGGAAAACGGCTAAATTAACCAAACAAGCTGATCGGAAGACAAAACAACCGCCTCCTCCACGAAAACCACCCATGTTTTCCGTTGTTATCCGTGGAGTAATACCTGAAATCAGCGATGAAGAAGTTCTTGAAGAACTCAAACTAGAAGGCATTGAGGTCAACAAATGCATACGTATTAAAAATAACAATGGTCCTACTTACATGGTACGGGTTTTGTCCCAAGATCAGACAACACTTGACTATTTGTTAGCACATGGAGCTCCTATCTATAAGAAACTCCATAGAGTCGAGCCGTCCAAGACACCAGGACCTTTGCCAATTCGGTGTGAGAAATGCCAAACTTATAACTCACACTTTACTCGCCAGTGCCCAAATCCATCTAAATGTGGCTACTGTGGTGAATCTCACGACACAAAAGCTTGCAAAAATCAGCAGCAACAACCACATTGCTCTACTTGCAAAGAAAATCATCCAACATACAGCTACCGCTGTAAGGGAAAACCACAGGCACAACCGGAACGTCCAGAACTGACAGTGCCAGTACAAAGTTTTGACAAAACCACACCACCCTCACAATCTGTTGCTCAACCTCTCACTGTCGAAGATCTTCTTCGTTATATCACCATAGTACTACAAAATGTTTTTCCTTTCCAACGAGAGCACATTCTCCGTATAGCCATATCAACAGCTAAATCTTTGTTCAATCTTAACTTCACTGCCACATATTCAGGATCTTTCGTTCACTTCCATATCGCACCTCTAGAGACAGAAGTCTAAAACCAATATGGCAGTATACATTATGGCCCTTACTTTACTATTCGTTAACATCAGATCATTTCAACAACACAAAGTACTTCTAGAACCTCTTCTGTTAGAAGAAAAAATTGATATCGTAGCTCTCAACGAAACAGCTTTAAAACCAGCGTCTTCTGCACGACTTTCTGGTTACCAACTTCAACGCTGCGACTACCACGATGTACGAGCACGCGCTCAAGGAGGGGTGTTGATTGGCTTTTCTCCCAAACGTCCTTATAGACAATACAATCCTACTGTATTTGCGAAACTTCCTGAACATCTCTTATTCTCTATATACTACCCTTCTTTTACTGTTAATGTAGCTACCATATATATACGGCCTGGCCACCCAATACCTTTCACCTTTTTCGATTATATAGCCCATAACTTTAAAAACATAATCATCATGGCTGATATAAATATTCATAGCAGAAGTGCAAGGGAGAAACAACGGTTTATAGACTTTGTTTCAACTACACTACAACTTCACATTCATAATCTCCCTGGTCCTACTCGACCAGCCAGCCAAACAACCCCGGATGTAGTGATTACGTCTCTCGCACTTATAAATGACTGCGAGTTGAAGGTTCTTGATACGATTGGAAGCGATCACTGCCCAATCAAACTAACCATAAAGAAGACTCGGCCATCTTTACAAAAGCTAGAACCACAACTTATCCACCGTTATGATAAAGCTGATTGGCCTCTATTTCGCCAGACCGTAAATAACAGTGTTTCCACTTTTCAACCACCAACTTCAGAAACTGCAATGTACAATGTTGTAAACCACATCACAGATGCTTTACATATTGGTGCTCAACAAGCTATTCCTGTGGAGAAAATTTATCCATCTAAGCCAAAATTGCCTCCACAATATCTTTCTCTAATACAAAAATCACGCCAAGAATTTCGAGAATATAAACGAACCGGCAACCAAGAATGTCTCCGTCAACACAGACAATGGCAAAGAACTGTTACAAATTATCTCATAGCATATAAACGTCGCAATTGGATCAGCGCATGTAATAAACTAACCGATGAAGCCTCACCAAACCGATATTGGAAAACCTTTCATAGACTCACAGGAAAAAGCACTAAACTATCGTACCCGCTATTGGACAATGATGTCCCTCTTTTTACCGACCAAAATAAGGCTAACGCATTCGCAACACAATTACAAACGGTCTTTACGCCTGCAATGTCATATATTTCTCATAACCGCGCAGATTTGTGTACTATCCCAGCTCTTCAACCATCACTCTCACACGTCATAGACAACGACCATCCTCTTACAGCACCTATCAGTACTCAAGAACTTCAACGCGCACTTCGTAAGAAACGAAACACTGCACCAGGCATCGATCAAGTTTCCTATCGACTTCTAAAAGAAGCTCCACTCACTTTACTTACACTACTTGTCGCTCTCTATAACTTCATTTTGCGCACCGGCTTTTACCCAATGGATTGGAAGGTATCAAAGATTTGCATGTTTCTTAAGCCTCATAAACCAGCGCACGCTGTGTCTTCTTATCGCCCTATACAACTGACAACAGTGTTCAGTAAACTGTTTGAGAAAATTCTTGTCCATAGGCTCCATTTACATATTCAAGAACATAACTTACTGCCCATACACCAAGCAGGTTTTCGACCAGGGTTTTCAATTAACGACCAGTTACTTCGACTGTCTACACTAATAACAAACCAATATAACAAGGCCTTTCCATCTTGCCTTGTATTAATGGACCTTGAAAAGGCTTTTGATAAAGTGTGGCATTATGGGCTTATACAAAAATTACAGAAACTAAACCTCCCTATTTGCTACTTACGATTCATATATTCATTTTTAACAAATCGAATAGGATATGTCTACATAGGATCTGCCATCTCACATCCCATTTTTCCGTATTGTGGCGTTCCACAGGGCTCTGCTCTCAGTCCACTCTTATATATACTGTATGCCTCTGATATACCTAAACCTATGCAAAACGTGTATTTATTTCAATATGCCGATGACACGGCCTTTCTTGCTCTTGGCAAAACTATGCATCAGATTAGCATGAGATTACAATCCACTCTCAGTGAATTTATGCAATGGTGTAAAACCTGGAAACTTACTATCAATAGCGATAAAACACAAGCGTTAGTCTTTTTACCTCCGAAACGCCGCTCCAAGGTTCATCGCAATCCGCGAAACCTCAAAGTCACGCTTAATGAACATTCTCTGCAAACAACATCTACGGCAACATATCTCGGGGTTGTGTTCGACACAAAACTCAACTGGAAGGCTCATCTTGAAAAAATATCACAAAAGGCTAATACACGGCTCAATCTTCTACGTCGGCTAACTGGAACTACTTGGGGATTAAACGCCCCATTGCTACTAAATACATATAAAATGTTCCTTAGGCCTATCTTAACGTTTGGTCACATTGCTTGGTGCAATGCTCCAACAAAGTTCTACGACCGTTTATCGATATTGGAACGCCATGCCATCCGACTTGCATATCGTATAAAGTTACCATATCCGAACTTCCTGACATATGAACATATCAATTTCCCTCACCTTATTCAACATATTGCCGACCTTCGTTTGAAATACATACTATGCCGCCTATCAGCCTCCCATCCATTACTTCTCGATACTCTACAAGCTGATGCGGAAACTGACGCGCCGTATAAATATTTACATTCAGCGTTAAATATTCTTCTCACGTTATATCTAGAAACCACACATCCTACAGCCGAAGAACACGACATCTTTAATATATATCATATACCCGATCATCTTCCTCATTTGTTTCCATTGTAGCACAATGTCTGATTTCCATATTAACCTTGGGCTGCCCCCTTGTTTCCATCAGTCTCGAGTCGCCCCGAGACAGAAGAACTAACCTGCATTCGTATACCTAACACTGTGTTTGTGACTGTGGCGTGTATGCACTGCATTTCATTTTACATCATCATCTTTATTTCATAAAAGCACTACACAATGTTTCTATACCAAAGTTTTTTTTTTCCTGTTTATACCTGCACCATTTAGATGTTTGTTGCTTTTTTTGTATGCACATTTCTCTTTATTCAATTATCTAATATTTTGTTTATTGTAATTTTTCAGCACTGTTTGTTTATAAAACTACTCTTAGACCATCCTACATGATTTAATCCGTCAATGTCGTAAATACTGTGCCAAAGAGAGGGCGTAACCCTCTAATGGCTAGGGTTAGGAGACATACTGCAAAAACATTTCTTGTTTTGGAATTACAAATTGATGAATAAAGCACCACCTACCAAATCCCTAACCCTATTACAGTAAAAAAAAAAAAATAAAAAAAAATTGTTTCCTGATACTTACTACGAACCTAACTCCTCTTGAGTTAGTTACTGTGCTAAGCAGTGATCAAGTATTGCAAACGTACTTGTGAGATCAGCGCAGATACCCTACATAGGAGATTGACAGAGGATCTTCATCTTCTGGAGGGTTTATCTTAAATTTTGAAGGTCATTGCTTGTAATCACAGTTTGGCCAACTCTTTTGTCCCTTTATTAGGGCTACCTGTAGCACTATCTGAGCGGGGTGTTGTTTACATCACTTTATGCTGTGCATATTTTTATCGCACCATGCATAAGCTACCGGGATTAGTTCAACGTCCAACACCTAAAGCCGTGGCTGATGCCAAACGCGATCCTCGAACGAATCGACGTACTCGTCAGCTCTCGGAGGGTAGTTTAGACTCGGCTGATAAGCGTTCCAGATCTCGCTGTCCTACTTATATTCGCAAGTCGGAAGAATCGGAACCAATGCAGACGGCCGCTGGGGATCCTAGCACATTTACTGTTGGATTACAACCGTCATATGCAGCCACCCTTGCTCGTCTTAAATTGCAATCTTTTCTTCTAACTAACTTCGACCCAAAGTACAGTAACACCCGCCATATCTTTAATCAGATTATCAAGTATCTTCCAAGGGCCAGTATCCAACAGGTAGTTTTTACCAGGGGTGGTGTTATTATTAAATCTCAGGACGAAAATTTTGGCATTACTCTCCGTAATAAGGCAAGTTACGAGATTTTTGGCAAAGCTGCACAACTGTCTAAGCTTCCTGACAAAATCTAGCAAACTCCTCCACCTTCGAGAACACCAATGATGTCCGTAGTTATTCGCGGAGTTTTACCTGAAATCACAGATGATGAGGTGCTTGAGGAGCTAAAAGCAGAGGGAATTGAAGTGACCAAATATATACGTATCAGTAATATTAACGGTCCAACATATATGGTGAGAGTTCTGACTACTTCTCAATCCTCCATAGATGCCTTGTTACAAGATGGCGCATACATATTTAAGAAACGTCATAGGGTGGAACCTTCCCGAACAAGCCTCCCTCTTCCAATTAGATGTGAAAGGTGCCAGGTGTACAACCAACATATAACGGCTAAGTGTCCAAATGTCGTAAAATGCGGCTACTGTGCTGGCAACCATGATACTAAAGAGTGTCCTAAATCGGGAAAACCACCTCTATGCTCGACCTGTTCCAGTGACAAGCACCCAACTTATAGTTATAAATGTAAAGGGAAACTGAATCCAACTTCTGACCACCCGGAGATGACGGTACCGCTACGTACCATAGATTCTAACGTGCCTTTGTCACAGTCTATCACCTCTCCTCTTATTGTGGAAAACTTCCTCCGCTACATAACACTCATATTACAAAATATTTTCCCATTCCAACGTCAACTTATATTAGATCATGTTATTGCAGCATCCTCCGCTATATTTCAAGTTAACTTGTATGCTACATATTTTGGACCGTACGTTCACTTCCATATTGCTCCCCGAGACACTGCAGTTTAACTCCGTAATTTTGTGTATGAATATGGCTCTGACACTTCTTTTTCTGAACATTCGTTCTTTAGCGCAACACCGAATACTATTTCAGCAGTTACTGCTTGAGGAAAATATCGATTTATTTGTACTAAATGAGACTGCACTCAAACCTTCTACTTATGTCAGATTTCCTCGCTATCAATTTCTTCGCTGCGATTATGCAGACAATAACGCACGAGCCCAAGATGGCGCTGCAATTGGAGTTCGTAATAAATTTACTTATAGATGCACCTCGGTTCCGCAGCATATGCAGTTACCGGAACACCTAGTGACAACAGTTTATCTTCCTCACCTTATTTTAACAGTAGCTACAATATACGTTCGACCAGGTCATATCATTCCTCTTGCCTTCTTCACCTATTTGTTTCATCACTTTAAACATCTTGTCATACTAGCCGACGTTAATATTCACAGTCGCTCTGCCCGTGATAAAGCTGAGATTTTCGATCATATAACTCTTAATTTAAATGGACATGTCCATCAATTGCCCAAACATACGCGACCAAGCAGTCAGACTACACCCGATGTTGTTATTAACACTGCCTCTATGGTCGATAAATGTAATATACATGTACTAGATTGTATCGGCAGCGACCATCTTCCGGTGAAAGTCGTTATCAATCATCAGAGACGACAACTATCTGAATCAACTATGAGAACAATCATGTTATACGACAAGGCGAAATGGGATAAGTTTCGTACTGATATAGATGTTGCTCTTGCCTCCTTTGTACCACCGACATCAGAGACCGATCTTAATAATACCGTCCATAGCATTAACACAGCTATCACCAGTAGCACCAACAAAAACATACCTACACATCGAGGCAAAACATACCAACCTATGCTACCTCTGCAGTACTTGGCTCTTGTCAAAAAGTCTCGCACTTACTTTCGAAAATACGAACAAACACGGAATCCAGAGTATTTGACTCAAGCAAGACGAGGGCAAAGGACAGTTCATAACTATATTGTTGCTCATAAACGGCTTACCTGGAGCAAAGCATGCAATCAATTGAATACAGAGTCACATCCCACGAAATACTGGAAAAAATTTAATCTTCTAACTGGACAGACAGTTAGTTCATCTTATCCTCTCATACAGGATAATCAATCTCTAGATACAGATCAAGATAAAGCAGACGCTTTAGCCACACATCTTCAGTCAGTATTTACACCCCCACCTTGCACACACCAATTCAGCCCTACAGTTTCTGAAGAGGCAATTGCACAATTACTTCAACCTTCCATCCAGCACACTTTAGAAGCGGATAATCCTTTGACTCGTGAAATCACCTCCGCGGAGATACAGTTCATCAT
This sequence comes from Thermobia domestica, assembly GCF_964235325.1. Taxonomy (NCBI): domain Eukaryota; kingdom Metazoa; phylum Arthropoda; class Insecta; order Zygentoma; family Lepismatidae; genus Thermobia; species Thermobia domestica. The sequence continues at coordinate 36,015,792 of NC_137467.1, forward strand.
CAAGCGTAAACATAGTACTGCCCCAGGCTTTGACCAAATAACTTACAGATTACTTAAGGAATGTTCGGTCAATTTTTTTCATATTTCTAGAATCGATATATACATTTATGCTTAGAACTGGTTTCTATCCTCTTGATTGGAAGGTATCTAAAGTCTGTATGTTTCTGAAACCCAACAAACCACCGCATTCCGTACAGTCCTATCGTCCAATCCAGTTAACTTCCACGTTAGGTAAAGTCTTTCAAAAAATACTCGTATCTCGTTTACACCCATACATTATGGATCTACAGCTTCTACCTCTCCACCAAACTGGATTTCGACCTCATTATAGCATAAATGATCAACTACTTCCTCTAACTACCATTATTACCAATCATTATAATAAGTCTCTTCCGTCCTGTCTCGTTTTAATGGATCTGGAAAAAGCTTTTGATCGGATTTGGCATTATGGATTATTTTATAAACTTCTTAAACTGGGTCTTCCTGTTACATACCTCCGAGTCATATTTTCTTTTCTACTCAATCGAATAGCCTATGTCAGCATAAACAACTCATTATGACATCCAATCTTCCCATACACAGGAGTACCGCAAGGATCTAGTCTATCTCCTCTTTTGTACATACTCTATGCTTCCGATTTACCATCTCCATCACCGAACACTTATCTCTTTCAATATGCTGATGATACAGCTTTTCTTACACTAGGAAACACGATACAGCAGATTAATACAAACTTACAGACAACAATTACTAGCTTTCTGAATTGGTGTAGTAAATGGAGATTTTCAGTTAATGACGACAAAACACAATCACTTGTTATTATACCTCCTAAATGCCGCAGCAAAGTTAGACGAAATCCAAATTTACTACAGATACGTGTGGGAGACCACTTTCTTCAGCCAGCTAAAACTGTAACATACTTAGGAATCATTTTTGACGATAAGTTGCGATGGACACCCCACCTTCAGAAACTTGTCCTCAAAGCAAAGAACCGCTACCGCTTAGGATCAAACTTCCGTATCATAATATTGACTTGTATGAAAAAATTACCTTTCCTCCGCTTGTTCAACACATAGCACAATTGCGTCATAAGTTCATAACTACCAGTCTCCATGATCGTAAAGATATCTTTCTTGACACCATATTTACTGATTTACAACAAGAATCTCAATCTAAATACTGCTATACACCACTCAAAGTTTTGCTTTCCATATACAACCGCACCCTTCCAGCAGATCACCACCATGCCATCTTTTTCCGTCACCAACTTATCCGTCAACACCTGCCACATCTTTTTCCATCATAGCACTTGTCTCTCTACAACACTAATTTGGGCTTACCCCATGTTTCTCATCAGTCCTGAGACGCCCCAGGACAGAAGATTAATCTGCATTTGCTTGAACTAACATCAATATGTTGTGTTGTGGCGTTACGAGCACCTCACTCATCATCATTTATCCATTTATGCATTTTCTACGTTATTCATTAGTTTCAGTTTTTTTCCGCACCTTTTGTTATCTTTTCTATGTGCACCTTTCATTACTAGTTTGTTATTATTGATATATTATTAATGTTATTGTTGTTTAATATCTTTATTTTTTGATTTTTTTTGTTAGTATATAATAACAATGATTATTTCACAGCTCCTTAACTAACTATGAGTTTAATAAAGAATAATTCATGCTCCCACACCCCTGGCCAAGAAAGAGGGCGAATCCCTCTAGTGGCCGTTTCTTTACACCCATTGATTCCAAGTTCTTCAGCAATCAACAAATATTTTGCTTAAATTAATGCCCACCACCTTCCAACTCAATAAATAAAGTTCTGTTACTACGCACCACTCAAAAAAATGGCCACTACACCTTCTATTTCATGGGTACTTAACAATTTTATTTATTTTGGGAGAAGCAAGTTTTGGGTGATTTACACCCTTGCTACTTGCTTCATGTTTAGAACTGGAATCTGGTACTTCGGTATAAATATAATAATATTATTAACAATAATTATGAAATTTTGCAACATCTAATACAAAGTTTACACAAAAGCTAAGACATTATGTTTCTTCATTTATTCTCTAAGTTTCATCTCTAAAATATCGAAAAATTGACCCAAATTACCCATGTTCTCGTGGAGCAATCTCGATAATTTTAGTACCATCGTATTTGTCTCGCCATGTACTAGAAGAATCAAACGAAAAAAATGGGTCCCAGTTTGCTTCCCTCTAACCAAGAATTATATATGGTGGAGTACACTCATAATTACAAATAATGTATTGAGTGTTGATGGTGGTAGGCTCATACTAATGCTAACTCCAGGGTTCTATGATCGGTAAGATACACCGATTAGATTTGTTTCTGAGTTTAGTGTCTCTTTCAGCAGCTAGGCTATATGAAAGGTGGACCTACAGTTTAATGTACACTGAGAAAAATCCATTATCCGGACAGCGGTATATTGTACAAATACAAGGATTCGTTATATTTACTAAGGAAATTTGTACGGAGCGTACTTTATCCATATACTACAGAGGCACCCTTTTACCCGCTTAGATGTTACGTCATTTGGCTGCAGGATGTCTGACATCTAACAATCTTCCGTATTTTACATATGTATACGTATGTTAAATACTTCAGCTATATGTTATATACGGCCATCTGTATGTAAGATCCTGGCCGCCTATAGACACTCTTTCTTTCGCCATGGCTGACGTCATTCAACTACGTCTTTTGCTGGCGACTTGGTTTATAAACGAGGTTGTTTACAAACGGAAAAGAGGAGATTAAGGAAACAAAAGACTGGGTAAGTACAATAGTTAACTATTACTTAGTTAAATATTCCATTAATTATATATTCTTTTAGTGTAACTTGCTTTAATATAGTACTAAGTAATGTAGTTTATGACTACAGTTCTTACTATTGTAACTCGTTAATGGTAGAGGAGAATGAAATGGGTGAATCTGAATTTTGAGAAATCTTTTAATTTTGAAACATTTTACGTTTCAAGATAGCAAAATCAATGTTATGTGTGTATTCATTCCGTTTTATGTGTGACGATTTATTACTTGGTGCAGATTTACTACAGGACTGCTTAACACAATTGCTAAGAAACCGTTTTCAGCGCGAAAATTTCCTTGTGTAGTGGAGGATTTATATTTCTGGGCTTTCGGCATAAATGGCCTTGTTAGCCTGTCGCATATGAGGGATGACGTCCCTCGATGAGCACACTATCCGAGGAAAGGAAGGGAAGAAAGGATTGGGGAAGGAAGAAAACGGCCTGCGACCTATATGTTAGGTACCACTCCGGCATTTGCCTAGTGTGAATGAGGAAAACCCAGGAAACCTCAATCAGGATGGCTGGACTTAAAATCTTTTGATACTTTTTCGACCGATTTCGCCCACCGGAATCAAGCCCGGGACCGTTCGCACCGAATGCGAGAGCGTTAGCGACTACGCTACGCGGGGCCACTTGTGTAGTCTAGAAAACCCACTTTTACTAGGATATTTGCAAGATTTTTTTTTAGTTTAACGCCCCATGATTATACATCAATGTAAGTGAGAAGATGACGATGAGATACATGATACTGGTGGAATCAAGAAAATGTAAGGAAACTGGAGAGTCTTAAGAATAACCACACCTACAGTGTTCACCAAAAGCATATTTGTCGGGAGCAGGAATTATTCTACCGAACGTCGAAACTTGAGTGTTGAAACAAATAACCTGCCAATAATGGAAGAATAGCTATTATGAGAGGATTATATATTTAGCAATATTGACCAAAAAAAGAGGGAGAGAAAATTAAAATAATAACTATTATAATCAAACCTCTTAATATTTTAGAATAATTTGAGTGAAAACTGAAAACGACTCAACTGTCTATGCCTTTTGTGTAAACACAATTTATATAAATACTGTTGACCTGTATTAGAAATACAAAATAACGGCATCAAACTCCAAGTTATTTGAAGTCTCACTTGTGAATATGGATTACTAGCATCAAGTACCCACTTTGTTGGGTTAAACTAAATAAATAATAATAATATATTTCGTTAGTCAATCACTTTTTTAATATTAGTAAAGCGCTTTCTAATATCGGTCATTTTCGATTATTTTTATGTTTCTCTCCCATCCTCCACCTCCCCAAGTTGCGGGGCTGAATTTGGATTTAAACGGAATCACAAGTGTCACTCTTCGTGTCACAGACCCTGAAACTATGGATTCGGCACTAATATTTGTTCATTTTTGATCATTATTACGTATCTCACTCTCCCCCAAGTTACGAAGCTGAATTTGGTCGTAAACGGTATAGGAAGTCTCAGTATTCAACTCACCGACCTCGAAGACTATGGTTTCGACACTAAAATTCGTCATTTTCGATCATTTTTATATATCTCCTCTCCCCTCCGCCAAGCTACGGGGCTGAATTTTGATTTAAACAGCACCGAAAGTATCATTGTTTATCTCAGTGATCTCCAAAACTATAGATTCCATTTTAATGTCGGTCATTTTCGATCATTTTTAAATATCTTTCCTGTCCCACTCCCCTAAACTGCACCATCAAAGTGATATGACAGAAACCATCTCAGGTCCATATTCACCTATGTTGAAAATAAGATCGAGTTCCGTCAGGTGGTTCAAGAGTTAAGTTTTATTTATTTAATATATATATATATATACCCTCTTCCCCTCCCCCAACCCTAGGTTCTACCATAAAAAAAGTATCCAGAAAAGAACCTCATACATGATAAAAATTCTATTGAGATCGGTTCAAGAGTTATTCAGTCACAAACTTAGTCACTTTTATTTTTATTCATATTAATTTTTGTATCTCCCCCCTCTCCTACGTTGCTCCGTCAAAATGAACTAACATATAACATTCCAGGCTAGAACCTCATCTATGTTAAAACTTTGATCGAGATAGCACGTTTGGTTCAAGTTATTAAGTTTTATTTGTTAATTTATAACTCCTCCTTTCCGTCAAAGTGAAATGATAAAGACAGTCCTAGGCCCAAATTCCATCTATGTTGAAAATTTGATCGAAATCGGTCTTGTGGTTCCAGAGATTAGGAGTCACAAAAACAGTCACTTGCAATTTTATAGTATAAATTTATTGTTGTAGTATAATGTTATATCGCTTAATCCTTGATGTGCCGTATACATAAGGAGACTAAAAGTTATATTGATAAACAATTGTTCAACGTATAAGCATCCGCCCGTGAAATCAAACTTGCGGTCACATGTAATAAGGTTTTGTCAATATCATGAAAATGTTATTTTGATATTAATTTTATGAGCACACATTGAAAATTTCCGACGGATGCTTGCGTCTCGGAGCCAAGGCCATGCGCATATAGTCGACACCTATGGTGTACGGTATTACCAATGTTCAATATTACATTTCTCTTTAGTTTTGGAAGGAAAACACCGCTAATAGGTTTTGAAACGAAACGAAATATCTAGTTTAACGTCCCGCGATTATGCATTGAGGCTAAGGGAGATGATAATGATGAGAAATGAATGAAATGGTGGAATGAAGGAAGTAAGAGGATCGATCAAAAACCCGAGAAAACCCACGCACACGGTGCTTGCGCACCAGAAAGTTCCCATGCCGCAAGCAAGAATTAAACCAGGGACCCGTATAACCACACGTGACTGCTCTACCAGCGAGCCGGTACTTGTGCAAGACTCTTGCGCAGGAGTCTTGGTCTTGGTCTCGGTCTTGCAGGTATGGTCTTGGTCTTGGTCTTGGTCTTGGTCTTGCATCGGGATTCCTGGTCTTGGTCTTGGTCTTGGTCTTGCATCGGGATTCCTGGTCTTGGTCTTGGTCTTGGTCTTGCATGCAAGACTCTTGCAGAAACTGCAAGACCAAGACTCTTGCGCTCATGACTAAAGATAAGGTAAGAAAGGCAACACATTTGTATGCAAATGAAGTGAAACACATTCCAGTCTATGCTTTCACCCAGCAGACATATTATTTGGAACCAAAAAAATGTGACTTCTGGAATCTTGTACTTAAGTTCACAGCAGAAGCGACGAAATAACTTGACTCATCCATTGTAGCTCTCCCCGCAACCAGTGTTGTCAAAATGTTGACAATAAGTTTGCGAAACAAGAGGTGACGACTCCAATTTTGGGTGAAAAGTCGTTATAAAGCATTGTTTTAAAGTTATATGATGTAAACTAAACAATTTGTTCTACTCACTGGCGAAAATCCCGCGGGGGATGATGGGTCCCCTCCAATCTTGGAACTGAGGGGGAATTTTCCCCAATAATCCGATTTGAAATGTGTTTTCTGGGAGAAATTTGATGATTATTGTCCGATTGCTACAAAGGAACGTCAGATAAAATAGACGTCCCCCACAATAAGCCTCAAATCTTCCAGCCTCCCAACGCTGAAGACAACTCTGATTCTCCATAACATTGTTTTTCAACTTCATAAGAGTTTTGGACATCGCAAAAAAATATTTATGGTAACGGTCTTACCCGTCCCCCACAATGTTGAAGACAGATTTGCACCGCTGAATCTACTCACATCTTTGTAAACAGGGCGCAACCAATCATTGAATTCAGGGATGATTACAGATTGTTTCGGGTACTTTTGTTCATATTGTTGAGTCAAACTAGTTCCGAAATAATTAACACTACAGTACTTACGTTAAGCAATTTTTTGTAAAAGAAAAAGTGCAGACTAATTAAAAGACCCCAAAGGACAAATATAACAAACACCCACTTCACCTTTATTCACGCATCTATAGCTAATCTTGTTGCTGACGGTAATGATGTATTACGTGTGTCTCAAACGGAAACTCTGCGAACTAAAGGACATCAAGTTTGTAGTTGTTCTTCGTTAGAGGGCAAGGGTAACAGATAACAATGCAGGATTGTGGGACAGTGGGTACGCTGTATTTCCAAATTCTTTATCACTTGCGCTGATTGAAACAAACAAACAGAAAAAAAGAACGTAAAAACTGTTTTGAACTATTAATGTTTCTCTACAGATGAACATTTTGTTTACAGCAAAAAGTCGATAAATGTGTAAGTAGCTAAATCGTCATTTAAAAATCACCCAAAAAGTCTCCAATCGGAAAAATTATTTTTTGTCACTATCGTAGGGCGAATATACGTCCCGTTTTGACCGGGACAGTCCCGTTTAAGGGGCGTGTCCCGGCCGTCCCGTCAGTAGATGGAAAAAAGTAGTATTCGTCCCGTTTTATGCAAATGAAAGAAGTAAACAACAAACCCAGTACCTTTACTCCTTTTAAAAGTATTAATAATTAATAATAACAAAGAGGCAAAAATTGAACTGAAATTCCCTATATTAAACATACTCTATAGTTCGCAGTACTGCCTGAAAGGCAGCAGAGGTCTAAGCAGTTGATTGTGTGTTGAACAAACTTCAACGTGTCTTTCCTTTTTCATACGTATCGAATTGCTTGACCCCGCTCTATAACAAAGAGAGAGAGGGGAAGCATGATATCAAGGCACTGATAAGAACAAAGGTAGATCTAAAAGTAAAGGGTTGCCAGAAATTGTCCCGTTTTCAACTGAAAATTTTATGGTCACCCTACGCTATCGTGGAGGTCCAATTCCCCTGATTTAGCTACTTTTTCCAAAATTGGCAACACTGACTTACATCGAAAAACAGCCCGTCAACTTTAGCCTAGCCGGCATAATAGTGGGACGTAAAACATGGGACGAAAGATTTGATTTCATTTCGAACAACACCCCCAGAAACCTACTGTTATACCATTCCCAAAACACCCTTTCGTACAGTTCTCCCTATTCAAAAAACACAGTAAATAGCATGGTTCATACAAAAATATTGAACTCAATTTCCCTGAATTTTCCAGGTTTTCCAGGTATTAATTTTGCAATAGTGGAAGAAACTAACAATACGAGAATACATATATTTTAAGAATAATATATTTATATATTTGAGAATGGCCAAATTTCTCCCCAATGAACGATTGCAATTAAATATTGAGTCACAAGAAAATAAATAATTAAAATAAAATTTAAGTTGAAAAATATTAAGCTGATTAGGGAAGAAAAAAGGGCCCGCGAGATCTTGACTGATTCTTGTAGTGCTCGACGAGAGAAATCGATTAATAATGGAATTTTCAAAATCGGCGCAGGCAAACATGGAGAAAATCGAATTTTCATGTACCGGTTGAAAATGGGGAAGGAAAAAGGGCCCTCGAGTTCGAACTGCTACGACCAATGTGCCCGTCTTCTCAAATTTAGTAATTACTATGACACTGAAACATGTGACCCAGAGTCACATTGTGGATGACTGCAATCGGCAACCACTGCACATTTACTCCTCCTGCCCCACAGTTTAATTATTGCGATCCATTCCTCACGTGGTAACGGCATGGTTCAACATCTGCAAGAAAGAGGTAAATTTAACGTTCAATTGGCAATAGCTTTTCACCAAATTAAGCTGCATGAAATCTGATTGCACATTTGACATACTGAGAAATTTCTAGCCCGTGGCCATATATATATCACATATCCCACCAGTTCATAATAAAAATTTTGAACACAAAATTACGGTCGTCCGTGGGACGTACTCCCAAAAGGCCTAATGTGTATCACCCATCTCACATTCAATTAAACCACATCCGTGTAGCGTTTAGAAAGGAACTTCTGATGATGTATACAGGATGTATCAAAAGCTCCTTGACATAGGGTAACTCTGTTATTATCAGAGTTGCAACAAAATGTAAGAGGAAAAAACGTCTTGAAATATGATGTTTTCAATCTAAAGTGAACACTTTTAAAAAAAAATCGGACGAGATGTTTGTGCTGTATACTCTTCATGCACCAATTTTAAATGAAAATGCAACGTTGTCATTTATTTGGACCCACAACATAAGTGAATAAAGTTTCTATTTGAAATGGGGGCTGGCCATCGACATGTATGCGTAAAAAACAGTAACATAACTCACTTATGTTGTGGGTCCAGGTAAATGGCAACGTTGCATTTTCATTTCACATTGGGCGCATAAAGAGTGTACAGCGCAAACGGGTCATCCGATTTTAAAAATTCCTTCACTTTACACTGAGAATATTATATTTGGATATGTTTCCCCTCCTACATTTTGCTGTGACTCTGATAATAACACAGTTACCCTATGTCAAGGGACTTTTGAGACACCCTGTATATCTTATTTAATGTACGTTTGATGTCACTATAACTCTAGTATAATTTAGTTTGTTTAAATTTACAATTTAATAGAAGTAGATTCGTAATTGCATGCGTAAGATTTTGTATGCATCTTACTAATGAATTCTTTTATATTCATGCTTAACTTGGCTTTGGACTGCAACTGATTATTGTAATCCATTATTGCTTGAGAAGAAAAAAAGATATCCGAATCTTCATTTGGAGAAATCAAAGGTCTATTGGAAAGCTGGGGATTACAATCATTAATTTCTACATTTCAAGGTGCGTAAATTATATATTCTGTGTTTATTGTTAAATTACTGTTACTATTATTGGGTTTAGAATCATTCAAGCACTTCATGATATTTTAGGGGAATCAAGATGGCTGTCGGATAGATAAGTATTTGAGCGTCAGGCTCTTATTTTTTTCAATTTCATATTTAATCAACGATTATTTTTCTCCCTCATTATTCCACATAATAGTATTCCAAGATCATCAATTTTCATTACTTATTTGTGACCGTCAGCTTACATAGCATACTCGTAGGACATAAACAAAGATTTCCTGTTATTTTTGGTTCTATCTCTTTTCTCCATACTTGTGAGAAATAAGGCCTTCAACATCATAAATTTGTATGCTACTTGCCTGCTTTCGCCTTCAGTCGTCTACTCTTCGGATATCACGAAGCAAAGCAGGTCTCCTTTGCAGTTGGCATAGTTTCCAAAGGATGTGACATAACATAATGATATTAGTGTTGCGATTTTCAGTACCGTAGATAATTAAACAATGCTAGTAATAAATCGAGTAGCAATTGTATTATTTAGCTTACAAGCCTTTCAGACCGGCCATTTTTTTTTACAACATATTGTTATTTCTACTCTACATGAAGTATATTCTGAGGTTGTGTTTTGGGGGACGTGGTAGCTCAGTTGTAGAACGTTCACCTCTCCTGCGTGAAGTTCCTGGATCGATCCCAGCCAAATAGGCTTTGTGTTAGAGAAACACTGTGTGTGTTTTTTCTCGAGGTTTTCCCGTTTTCTCACACATTTTTCATTCTACTATTCCATTCATTCTCATCATCATCGTCACCTTTAGCATATCCGACAATCGTGGGACGTGAACCTCAAAGATTTCATTTCATTTGATATAAACTTTGTTGCAAAGTAACCTGATAGCTGAAGATACTTTGCAACACATACAGGAAATTATTTTCAACATACGAACATAAAGTTTCTGTGCAATGTTTTCTCTCCTCTATTTATACATTTCACGTCCTACACAAAACTGCATGCAGTCTACAAATATTGAGGTTGGATTTACGGTACCGGTGTCAGTACTTAGTACGAATTATCGATATTTGTAAAGAAAATTATGTATTTTCTGGTACCGACACACAGTGGGGCGAAAACACACAAAGCTGGCCAAAATACGATAACTATATTCAGAATGAATGAAATTTAGTATTAAGGGGTTATTGAGGTTGCTGATTACGATTCTGCAACTAACGTTGAAAAAAACAAAATGGCGGATCCAAAATGGCGGAATAATATTTACAAAAGTCGAAAAAGTAGTAGAAATTTTCTCAAAAGTGGCGATAAAGGGGTTATTGGGGTTGCTGATTACGATTCTGCAACTAAAGTTGAAAAAACAAAATGGCGGATCCAAAATGGCGGAATAACAAGAATGTGAACATACTTCGTAATTTTCACAATGTATCTTTAACAACATTCACTTTTTTCACATATTTTGATGAACAATTACTTGTTACTTACGTTCTTATTTATTAGAAATGTATTATTACTTAAATGACACACATTATTGGTATTTGATTCGGTTATGATAACTGCAACGGCTTGTCACTGTAACATTAATGAGCAATAATTAAGATCAACACGCTTCGTAATTGGCAGGTTTTGGCAGCTACTTTTTTGTCGACAGCATTAATTAATTTTCAGACTACCATTCTACAAAATATGAACGTGGTGCACGAGGGTGCACATAATGTTTTCAACGCTTTAAGTTAATAAAATATAGAAACAATGTGAAAATTTTGCCTGACTTGCGATTCAAATTATAAATTATTACATCATTATTATTAATTTTTCACTTCATACACTTATTCTACTTACCAGTACGATATAGGAAAACTTTACAGATTTAAAAACTATGAACGCGTTCGAAAGTTACAACCGTTTAAACGGACGCGTCACAATTCTTCTATTGTTCTCTACGCATTTGATCTGCTGAAGGGTCTACTTAAGAGTGGCTCAGGTAGTCGAATAAAGTAAAAACCCTATTCTATTTATGGATTTGGGCCCTTCTAACATCACTCTAGCCAACTACATAAAAAAATCCTATATTACTAACTTTCGTTTTTTTACTTTTGGCCAGCTTTTTGCGTTTTCGCCCCACTGTGTGACATAGGAACTACATTCTGATAGTTTAGTATGTCCCACAAAAATGGCAAATCAAGAACAGCAAAAATCTCCGAATCTGATTGCTTGGTTGCTCTTTATATCCAAGAATATCATCCCAACCATAATCAGTGGAAGATTTACGGGATTTGGGGCTTTCAGCCCTACCTTCCAAATTGCAGGATTTATTTTTTAAAAATCTAATGTTAGTCATTCCTATGCGTCTACGCTTGAAGCCCTTCAAAAAGCCTAGTCATTTCTAAATAAAGGAAGTCTTTCTGTGTGAAGTCCCTCTCAAGCTATTTTTCTGAATCCGCCGCTGTTCGTAATTTATTTTCCAACAAGAAATCCATTCCGACATCAAACTAAGTAGGAAATGTTCCTAAAGTTAGACGACAGGAGGTATCAGTAGTAATAATTTCCTATCTGAGGGGTTACGTTGGATCGGTGCAAAGTAGCCTCGATTAGAGGCTGAAACAGCCTTTCCCCAGTTCTATTTTCTATGAGTTTAAAACGTTTCACACTTCAATTTCAACTATTGTCTCAAAGTCCCATTATACGCAGAGTATTCTACGAAACTGACTTGACTTCGACGAAAATTCTTGTAGGTGATATCTTTCAAATTTTGTCGGCCTGCAGTTTACAGTTACTGCTTTCCATACCTCTACAACAATAAACCCTTCAGGTAATTAGAACTGATGTTAACCGCCAACATTATAGTCAAAATCCAGTTAGATGTTCTATCTTACGGTTGCAATTGAAACTTTCTCTTTACAGTCCATCATTTTACCGACAGAGGACTATAAAACTTTTCCCGTATTTTGTGCAAAGTTAATCCTGAAGTGCAAAATAATCTCGTCTTACGGTACTTACAGAAGATTAGTCAGCAATTTTCACATTAATTTTAAAGGTGACAACAGTTGGAGCCTAGGGCTGTGTGATATTTAGATCGAACGATTGATAGTTTCAAATATCAAAACATCGATATCGAAATTTTTGATCAATATATCCATATTTTTTATCTCTTTCATATTTCTATATTATCGATTTCTGATATTGTTTATATTTGGATATTTCTGTATTTTTCGATATTTCGAACAAGTTTCGATAGTTTGTAGATATCGATTATCTATGTCTAAATTCAGATATCGCAAAGCCCTATTGAACTCCCTCCAAAATTAAGTTTTTGGCTATGGAACTGATTAGGGATGCGCACAAGACAAGACGAGACAGAATTTTTGTTACGAAATTAGAGACGAGACAGAGCTTTTCCAATTCGTATCCAGTTTTCGAGACGAGACATAACTTTCGCGGCACCATTTCGAGGAGAGACAATCTCAATTCTTTTCTCTTGCGCATCCCTAGACTTGATCATGAGTTATAAAAAAAATGTTAATGAGAAATAATATGTAAATACAATATAGGTAGCTAAAATATTTTTGTTTTCATTCTTCAGTAATGCATTGTTATTAATCTCAGTATTTTATAGTGTATTCTTAAGCTTTAGGTGATGCATAATTAAATTTTGAATTCAGTTAAGTTATTTTGTTTCTCAGATTGTTTTTAAAATGTATGTACAAACGTTTATTTTCATTCTTGAGTGTTTAAAGTGATGTATAGTTATAAAGTGATGTATAGTTATTTAATATGTCTACTGTACTCTTAACATGAAAGTGATATACAGTTAACTTTTGAATTCAGTTAACATTTTTCTTTTTGAAATTGATTTAAAAAGCATGTAAAAACGATCTTATTGTCTTTCTTGAGTGCTAAAAGTGATGCAAAGTTATTAAACTTACTACTTTATATTGTATTCTTGATACACAGTGCGTTTTAGAAATATTGTTTTTCCTTCAACGCCTACTCCATTTTGAATTCTGATTACATGGTCATTATAGGAAGAATAAGTGAGTCTTTCCAACTGTGGTACAGCTCCGACAGATTGGCGATGCTCACAGAAGAGACAAAATAGTATGTTTTCAACCTTAAAGTGCGAACCACTGGCGTTTTTGCCCTGCTATGCAAAAGTAAGTGGGTACTCCAATGGGGTTCCAAAGCGGTAGGCCTACCTAATTTCTGCATTTTAGATATATGTAAATACATTCTTTAAAATGTAAAGAACTGATGTTTTTTACTGAAAACTGCAACTTGATAAGCCTTATGAGTACCGAGATATGGCAAAATAAAGAGCGACACCATAGGTATGTGGGGCTTGTATATTTGACGATACAATTCGGAAAATGGATTAAAATATGACTAACGGCTATCAAGATGTTGTCAAATAAAGGGAGGACCAACACAGTTAAGGGGTTTCCGTCTTAGATGCTAAAATTTTCGAATTCGGTCATGGAAAGTTAATAAACACCAGTAGCAATTTCATCTTAAAGTAATTAGATATCTTCATGGGATGTTAAAACATCATGGAGTCTACCAAAAGTAAATTTTAAAAGCGTTTGAAAATATAATCTGATATTTGTAAACAGTATTTGAAATATGTGTTTACCCAAAACTTCCAGCTAGTACATCTAACATCTGAAGAAACACAATGAAATAAAAGCGTATGAGATCTTGAAATTTCGAAAACAATTATTGGTCGCAACAAAATTAAATAAGATGGTACATCTATGCATTAAATGAGTACCTCAGTACAATTTCGATCGAAAGATTAGTTCAGTCCTAGGTTTTCTTCAGGCAATTCCAAGGGTTCATCGAGCTGTGCAAAAGAATGAAAATTCACTGTCAATATCTAAGATAGTAACCAAGACATAAGGAATTATATATTTTTTGACGTAAAAATAGAGATCTTTATGGATTTGTACTTTGGGTCTTTCCTACAAGAAAAAATTTCAGAAAACTACTGTATATAAATTAATAGAATTCAATGGGCGGGAACACAGTAGCTTAGTGGTAGGATGTTTACCTAGTCTTTTTTTTTTTTTTTTGCAGAAACTATTGGAGTATTCCTTAACCCATAGAGATACGATCATACTTAACTGCCTATTTAATTTTAAAATGAAATAAAAAGAAATATTTCAGCGTAGTGACCCACGATTATGTTTTTTATTCTAAGGGAGATTATGATTAAGACAAGTGAATGTTGTTGACAGACTTCATGAAGTGCAAAGATGGGTGGAAAGGGAATACCCCGAGAAAACTCACGAATACGATGTCCACTACAAACGGACTTGGCCGCGGATCGAACCAAGAACCCAATACACCAGAGGTAAGCACTCTACCACTAAGCCACCGTGTCCCCGCCCATTTAATTGTTTATTAAGGTATATACGGTTGTTTTCTGAAATTTCTTCTTCTTACAGCAAAGACTCAAAAGTACAAATCCATGTGGGTCTCTATTTTTACATCATAAAATAAGTAATTTCTTATATCTCGCTTGCTATATTAGATATTGACAAAGAATTTTCACTTTTGTTAGAGCCCGGTGAACGCTTGGAACGCTTGGAAGAAAATTTAGAGCTGAATTAGTCTTTCGATCGAAATTGTACTGACGAGTCTGAGGTACTCACTTAACCCATAGAAGTACCTTCTTATTTAACTTTTGTTAGGATCAATAAATGTTTTCTGAAATTTTAAGATCTAATACGCTTTTATTGTATGGTGTCTCTCTAGCTGCTAGATGTACTTGCTGGAAGTTTTTTTTAAATACATATTTCTAATACTCTTTACAAATGTCAAAATATATTTTCCAAAGCTTTTAAAATTTAATCTTGGTAGACCCCATTATATTCTTAAACTCCATGGATATACCTAATTATTTAAGATGAATTTGCTACTGATGCTTATTAACTTTCCATGACCGGTTTCGGAAATTTTACCACCTAACACGAAAACCCCATAACTGGATGTATCCTCCCCTTATTTGACAATATCTTGATAGTTATATTTTAATTAATTTTCTAAATTATACTGTCTAATATGCAAGCCCCACGTACCTATGGTGTCGCTTTTTATTTCACCATATTTCGGTAACTGTTAGGCGTACCGATTTGCGGTTTCGGTAAACACACACCTCTAATGTTCTTTAAAACGTTATTAATACATATTTTAGAATGTTTAGAAATGAGAGTTCTGTGAATGTCATGGTACCCGAAAACCCCCACCAGGGCGTGTGTGTAGAGTATTTAATTGAAACTACTTTTGAGGTTGTTGTTAGCCCTCGTAATTACGCTTCCGAAACTTCACCACCTAGTACACAAACCCCACACTTCTATGGTGTCTCTCTTTATTTTCCCATATCTCGATATCCATAAAGCTTACCGAGTTGAGGTTTTCGGTAAACAGTTGTTAGTTCCTTACATTTTAGAGACATATATTTCCATATATCTAAAAATACAGATATTAGGTACCCCATGGTGCCCCTAACACCATTGGGGTGCCCACTTACTTTTGGATAGTAATGCATTTTGAGTTGTTCAGCATCAATAAACACTTCGAAGTTTTTTCTACGTGCAACCCAAAGGTCCATACCTAACCGAACAGATTTTGTCCATTTAATCTCAAAAATGTTAAGATACTTTGTACTGTTAAGTACAACCAAGTTCAGCACACTTAATGTAACATATTAAATATTTTCTGATTTTTGTTTCAGTTATTTCGTGCATCAAAACAAAACCAGGATTCTGCTTGGAAGACAGTCAAAAGAAACAGTGTAGGTTGTGGCTAAAAGTACGTCCTTTCTGAAGGCAGACCCAATTGTACGAATATATAACCCTAATAAAGATAGCTACTGTACTACAAATTATTTCTTTCTTCCATAAATTAGAATAAAATATTATTTCTGTTTAAAGAAAATGTTTGTTAGTGTTAAGTCATTTCAACTCTTTTTTTCTGTAATAAGAACATTATCCCTCCAATATTTCTTTATCATTGTGCTATTACGATTGGATAAAGTAAAATTCTATACGAAGCACTATTATTTCGGACATGCATTAATAACTAATGTATTGTTATGTATGTAAGGCAATGTGTATACTAAAGATGTCTAGCGAAGGTGTTGTTTTAATACAGAATCTATAATTCAGCTTTTCAGTAGTCAATTTTATTGGAAATCCGAAGAAAGAAGTAAAGAAAGAAGAAAAAACGAATGTTTGACTTCCCAACGTATATATGTTCGAATTCTGTACTACTCCAAATTATCCAGAGAAATCTTTATATATTTCTATGTTGCTATTTTCAGATGTATCCTTTATCCAAATCGTATGAAAAGGAGACCTCATACATCGCTACACTTTGTATGAACTATGTTCCGTATTTACTTAATCACTTTGTAACTTTCTCTAGTGTTGACAAGGCCGCAGGTGTTAATCGAATAGTTTAGTGTTTCACACATGTCACCTTGCGACTAAGGTACGTTCTGTCGGTATAAATATGGTACTGGGTTCAATTAGCGACAAAATACATTTTTAGCATTAAACAAATGCAAAAATCTACACGAAATGAGATACCATGATCTCTGATTTACGGATAACACCAAACAACTAATGGTACTGAGTGTGACTGAGTTTACTAGTTACTATCTGGCTAAAACTATCTAGTGTTCCTATGGGGAAAATGCGCAGTACTATGTTTAATCCTGAATTGGCAATATTGACTAACATGGTGAGTGTTGTGTTGAAGGGAAAGATATAAAGGAGTTGTTGCAGGCAAACAGGACAAATTTCGATGGTAAGTAGACTTTCAAATGTTATTGGTTTATTTCAGTAGTGTTTAATATAACATTAGGAAATGGTATAAACGATTACTAGAAGAAATCTGTGTGTAGTTGTGATAATCAAGAGGCATGTGCGTCAAGTACAATGACCGGCTTGTGCAACGCTGGCGTGCACATGGGTGTGACAAGACCAGTGTGTCAGTGTTGCTAACCACAAATTTTATTTATAGTTTGGGGGAAAATGCACAGATCCGTGTAGGGTAAAATTCGCATATGCGCAAATTGCCCCAACAGTGTGATGTGAACAAAATTACGAGGTATTAAAATATACATCGAACGTAGCCTGGGTACGTGGTAGGTTAATATATAAGTTGAATCACACATAAGAAAAAGGCTTGTGTGAAAAAAATCAAACAATAGATAACTTTGAATTTGTAAAGCAGAGAGAAACATCCATTTACATAATATGAAAACAAATAAGCCAATTAAATAATTTATATCAATAAAATGGAAATGAGAGAGTGCGGAACGGAAGTCAGTGTGGTAAGTGAATTGTGAGTTAGATGAAAAAAATCACCAGGCTTAGACGCCAGGGGGGGGAGATGAGGTACATCACAGTAAATATATGCATATCTTATTTCACGCAAAAGTGCAGAAGAAACCTCGAGCTATTTTTTTCACTACTGTAACAGCAACGAAGAGACAGATTTGGAAAGGAAGTCGATCATAGCTGATTTACAAGATATCATCCCGGCATTTACCTAGTGTAAGAAGAACCCCGGAAAACCAGACAGTATGTTATGCCGATGGGTTCAAATCCATGACCTTCTGAGTGCGAAACCAAGACACTATGAGTACTGAAATTACTGTGAATGTGTAAAATGTGAATGTGTCGTGAATCATAGTTTTAGTTAATTGGCTTAACATGTTTCTTCTTCTTTGTGTCGTTTCAGAAAAATGGTTAGAAATTACAAGAGACGTACGGAAAGAGGTGCGTATGGAGAGGAACAAATTCAAGAAGCGTTGACCGCCATACGGGAAGGTATGAAAATTTACACAGCTAGCTTCGCATACGTATACCACGTAGAACTTTACAGCATAGATTAAAGAAGAATCAAGATTATGAACCAAAATTAGGGCGTCAAGTTGCCCTTGGTGCTGCGGAACAGGAGTTGGTGGACCATTTATTAACATTGGAGAGTAAGGGGTTTCCGCTTACTATCGCAAATGTGAAACGAATAGCATATCAATATTGCGAAATAAAGGGACTGAAACATCCGTTTAATTCCTCAAAGAAGAGTGCTGGTTATGACTGGTTATATGCATTATTACAACGACACAGAAACGTCAGTGTTCGCAAAGCTCAACCACTATCATATGCTCGATCTGATGCTTTACGCAAGGAAGAATGTAATCTGTTCTACATCCTTCTGGATAAAGAAATGGAGAATGAGGACGGAAGTCGACTACTAGCATCGCATGTGTTCAACTGCGACGAAACAGGGATCCAGCTGATTCACAAACCGGGAAAAGTCTTGGCTGCGAAAGGGAAACGGGCAATACACGCAGTGACAACTGGAGAGAAGGGAGAGACGGTGACAGTGATGGCATGTATCAGTGCTAGTGGATCGTTTATACCGCCATTTGTTATTTTCAAAGGTGTCAGAATGCGCGAAGAATTCCAGGATGGGCTGCCCCCTGGGTCAGTTGTGGTGATGTCTGAGTCGGGCTATATGACACATGCAACCTTTCTACTTTGGCTGAAACATTTTCGTGAGCACAAACCTTCTGGTCGGGTGCTGTTAGTGTTGGACGGACACACTACTCATTATAACAACATCGAAGCTATTCAATTTTGCATGGACAATCAGATTTCGTTGTTATGTTTGCCGAGTCACACAACTCATTGGTTACAGCCACTGGATAGAGCAATATTTAAGCCTCTCAAAGTGTACTGGAACGACCAATGTGCTTCTTTCATTCGCCAGAACAGAGGACGAAAAATCACTAAACATGTGTTTGGTAATCTGTTTGCTGAAGTGTGGGGAAAGGCTGCTAATGTTGGCGCTGCAGTAAATGGATTCCGAGCCTGTGGAATATTTCCAGTGAACCCAGACGCTCTGCCAGCTAGCGCATTTGATACTGCAACTGAAGCTGGAGATGTATCTACTAGTGGTGAGTACTCTATGATAATAAGTAATGGTAGCATAAAACGTTATTCTCTAGGCTCTATTTGTATTTTTGACTTGTATCTAAATCACCACTAGAGTGATCGCTTTTGGTGTTCGTGATTGCTGGTTCAAATCCCGCTGGGAGCTTAAAGCCTCGGATGCTATCTTGAGAAGTTTCTGAGAAGCCACTTTAAGCAGTAGTCCCCGTCTCATTTAGCCACAGTGCTGACAAGGGACGTCAAATTGTAATCAACCAACGAACATCCAATACGTTACGGTATGGCACTCTTCATTGCCTATCCAATATGCGTGAAACAATATTTTACACTTCCACCATTTCGATATCTAGTTTCATATGTTTCACCAATATCTACATTTAGTAAAATCTTGATGTTAGACATAGACTTTAAGTTATGACATTTATTTCATTCATTGTAATTTGGTAGCAAAAGTTTTTGTTGTGTTAATCTTTGTATTGTCCTTAATATTTACAGACCCAACAAAGTTTTCAATGTGAGGTATTGCTTACGTAGAACTGGAGGTTTCTTCTGTTAGCGTGAAGAATTTTATTCACTGCCTTGTATTAACAACGGAAATATTTATTAAGTAAAGTATCATGGCCAGTCCAATAGAACATTATGCTGCCGGCTCTTCATGTGCTTAGTTTGTGGTTCAGGTATTTACTCTTTTGTATTCTTTTATTCTACAGGCTTAGCACAGGTTGAACATGAACCAAGACTCACTCAACCTCCAACAGCAGAAAGTTTGGTTACTTCACCAGAGTCCACCTCTTCTGTTTCATCTGAACATGAGATGAGACGTTTTGCTGACAGATGTCCAGTCCCATCCAGAGAAGGTGCACGTCGAACATCTCCACGAAATGCACAAGCGCTGACATCTTCAGGTCATCTTGCTTCACTCGTCACGAAGAAGCGCAAGACACCTGAACGGCTTCAAGTAAAGAAAGGTTCAAAGTTGGGAGTGCAGACGACACATCAAACTAAACGCTCTGCAGACGGCTCATGTGCAGCTCATTCCAGTAGTGCCACGACTGATCCAAACAACTATTGTGGTGTTTGTCGTCGTTATTACTTCGCTCCAGATTCTGTTCGTTTAGGTGACTGGGTTCGGTGTGCGCAATGTCTCCAATGGTGCCATGAAAAATGTGTTACACGATCTCCCGATACCAGTATGTGGTTTACTTGTGGTACGTTTTAACAATGATGTACTCTACGCCAATCTTCTGACTGTGCACTACGAACAATTTGTCTACTCTGGTTGTGAACACATGGTTCAACAATACATGCAAATCATTTCCACGATAAACATTTCTATATCCCTGTCACAGAACACAATCTGTGTGCTCGTGTTATACTTAGGTATATTCAACAAAATAAAGAAAGTCACGGATTTCTAGATAACAAATAATACGAGTAACATTATCAAAGTTTTTTTGTTTTTATCCTTAATGGTATGCAATTTTGCCAAATTTTACTTTTCAGAGTGTCTATTTACTTTTTTGTTTAGTATACATATTCCTTCTCTTATGTACTTATTATACAATTGCACAGATATTTCTCTTTGCTCGAATTTCTTAATGTACGTTCTTATTCATACTCTGAGCCGTACATGTGTGCTTATTCCCCGTATATGTGCATCTTTCCCCAATGTTCTGGTAAAATGCACACTTTATATACTTGTCTATGAATCACTATTACCTACTCTATGATACATGTGTCTACCAATGGTGAATATATTATAATAAAGGAAGGATCAAAGTTTGTTCTCCGTAATTTTTACCTGGCTTGTCCTTTTCTCTTTGGAGCAGTACTAATAAATACCTTAATATGCGCATTTTCCCCCGAATTACTCTCTCTCTCTCTCTCTCTCTCTCTCTCTATATATATATATATATATATATATATATATATATATATATATATATATAGGGGAAACTATACAGTCGTGGGCACCTTAAGGCATTTTTTTAAGTAATTAATTTATAACTTTTATACGTTTGGCCATATATATCTAATATTTGTTAAATAATATTGTTACAGTATGGGCTTTAAAATAAATATGATATCGGACTGAAATGTAACGTTAGGTACGTGTAATAGTTTTTTTTTAAAAAAAAGTACTATCACTTTTATAGTGATGGGCCCTACAGAGACTGAGTTGGGCACTTTTGATTACAGTTATGGGCACCTGTGCAGAAATTTCTAAAATTATTTAATAATGTCAAGATACATTACTTTGTTACATAAATGCATAATACAGCATCTCGTTTTGATATTTTGTAGTTTTATAGTAACAATTTTAATAAAAAATTAAGAACTTATGAAATTAGGCACTCTGTTTGCCTAATCGCTGTCACTTTCAGTTTCGTCTAAGATCTGCAAACAATGGATACAATAACATACATAATCACCGTAGACTTCTCCATAGCAAGAAGGCAAGCTTTATGAAAAGCCTGTCCACAGCGTTTGCAGTTCATTTCTGGTAAACGAGGTCCTACACTCTCACCACACTGGTTACACAATCCAGAAAGTGAAAAAAGTACGGTTTTCTAATTGTTCTGTACTTTTTTTCCAACACCCTCACTTTCAATATGTTTGAATCTTCTTTGGATGCTGAAGAAGAATGAACTCCCTCAATTTTGTTCTCTTGCAGTTCGCCAAAAAGCACTCGTTTAGCCGGAGGGGCAGAAGGTAATTTTTCCACATCAGCCCCAGTTATACCTGTACGTTCAGAAGAAAATAGATTAACACTAGGAGTATCTTCGTGTCCTTTTTCTACTTTCCCAGCTGGTGCTGACTGTTTAACTTCTCTTTTTCTCTCTCTCTCTCTCCTTTCTCCCTCTCTTGTTTTCCTTTTCTCTTTGTGCAGCTCTTTCCATTTATCTGATGTTATTACAAATAGGAATCTTTGAATATTGCGACCTTTCCGCTTTGGCGTTTCTGGCCATACCAAACAGTCCTTAAAAAGCGGCATATCTGATTTCTTGATTGGATACATTTTACCCCGGTCAGTAGATCTGTTTTGCTCTTCTGGTGTCACCTCAACTTGTAGAGAAGTGCTTGCTTCCTCAAGCTGTTCTGTTATAATCTTGGTGAGTTTGAGGCTTCATCTGACGGCAACTCATCATTTGTGTGGATTTTTATGAGCGTTTCATCTTTAGAAAATTCTTCAGATATCTTACAGAAAAGGCGAAAATCTTCACATTTTTCTTCATGGCCATTTGCAGCTTTATCTGTAAACTGTTTTATTTGGTTACACTTCTCGGGCCAAGTAAATCACAAAACTTCTCATAAGTCAAATCACGAAAACTTGATTCATTTAAATTGTATTTAAATAATCTTGGAAATAATTCAGTCCTCACTCAGCACCGCAAACTAAGTTGGGCAGCTACTTGAGTGAAAACGCTGTGATTAGTTTCTTAAAAGCCGGTATTAACAGTAGTGGCAAATGATGTGCTGAGTAATCACATCCGAGGTATCAGTGCAAAAATCACCGATAGATACTGGCCATTACTTCACAGAATTCAGCTTAATAGCATTTAAGCCTATTTCATACTCCATAACTTCACGTGTAAGTACTGTACTTGGCCACAACGTAAGTCACTGGCGTTTCTCCTAGCGCGAGGACTGTAGCTATATTTTAAATGTAATCATATGTGATAAATATTAATAGGCCTTGTTATTAATTTTGAAGGAAAGAAACTGTACACTTAGCAATATGAAAAAAAAGAGGCTTCGCACTTCCAACGCACACCGACGTTTGTGCAGTGCTTCCCCTTCTTGTTCTGTTTTGGGATCATGATCTAGGTCTAGCTGAGTCGAAGCGTCGAAACCTTCCTTTCATATTGGTAAGAGTGCAGATTTCCTCCTTTTCCCTAAAATTAAATGTAATCAGATACATGACAAACTTAAACCTACTTAAGTAACCTGATTATAATGGGCCCTATACTGAGATCATAGTTATACATTCCCTTGTACATTTTTTCCAGAAAGGGGTCTCTATAAAATAAGCCTAGTTCTATTGTTATGCTTAATCACGGCCGCCTTTATTGTTATACAGGCCAGTCTAGAAATGGCAACTGCGCCTTTTTGCCTTCCACAGACTATCCACCCAGCACAGCCGGCTGCCCAAATTCTCAGCATTAATGTCTAGAGAAAGGGAGGATCCTCGCTAAAATGGTAGAGAAATAGTCTGTGGACTGCCAACTGTTGAAGGTGGATAGTCTGTGGCAGGACGATTTGCGCAGTTGCCATATTCAAGGTTCTGACTTGTATAACAAAAGAGGCCGTGGCTTAATCCAATATAAACATACAGTGATGGGCATAGTGAGTTTACAGTAATGGGCACTGGGCTCATCACTGTTAAATAACCTTTAAATTTCATGAAATTTTCGAGCAAGAAACACAACAGCCTGAAATGCACTTTAGGCTTAAAATCACGATAAAAAAATGCATATAGTAAAATATAGTTATGGGCACTAGGTGCCCATCACTGTCATGTTCCATTAAATTAAAATACAGTGGTGAGCACCTCATGATTTGAGAGCAATACTCTATTTAGACTTACATCTCATTAGCATGAAGTGTTCTTATCGTTTAATAATCACTCAAAACACAAAATTTCAATTTCCAATTGATTTATAATAAAACAAAACCTTAATCAGTACATCTATCTGATTAAAAGAATTCTTTAGAAATGGTCAACAACCATCACAATGTTTCACATCGCGCACCTTTCTACACCCCGCCACACACACGAAAGAAGAAAGACAATTGACAAACTGTGAGCGTAAAGAAGAAAGGCGTACCAACATTTGAAAATCGTCAATAGCTTACTACAGGCGCTCAGACTCTTATTATTTGAAAATAATTGGCAAAAGTGCCCATCACTATCAGAGTGCCCACGACTGTATAGTTTCCCCTATATATATATTCTGAGTAATTCTGAGAATCATTGCTCTTTCTTTAAGCAATGTATGAGACTGTTAAACTGCTCGTTGCTTAATATGTTGCACTAAGAAGGATGAATCCAGAAAAGTGCAAATTTGCAAAATGTCTAGAGCAGGGAAGGATAAATATGTTTGGTCGATGGCTGCACAACGCCTCCGCTGTTACCACGTTGTCACACAGCGAATATAGCGGACGTTTAAGAACATTCTACACTTAATATTAGCTCAGCAAGGGAACTTCCTCTCTCCTTCTTGGTGTTGCATTTTTAATGGCGAGTACTGAGTAGGAATTATCTTGTGAGCGAACACGTTTTCGGCTGACACCATACTTTTAATTGTTGCGACATTTAAAAAACCATAACTTACATGTTAATTAAAATGTACAG
The DNA here is from genome assembly GCF_964235325.1 of Thermobia domestica. NCBI lineage: Eukaryota > Metazoa > Arthropoda > Insecta > Zygentoma > Lepismatidae > Thermobia > Thermobia domestica. The sequence continues at coordinate 36,040,565 of NC_137467.1, forward strand.
AGAAGTTATTTCCGGAAAATTCTATTCAGGCCTCTTGTGGTAACAACTGCACTTTGGAAGAGGATACTATTAAGGAAAAGAAGGAATTAAAATAATATTTATATCGTACAAGTAATTGATGATAACAGCTTAAGAAATTATTGTACGTAAATCTTGTTTGAGTTTGAATATAGGATTGTATATGGCTGTGCATTTTGCATTATTATTGAAGTGCTGCAACTAGCTAACTACAAGCCATATGATATGAATATTGATTTCCTCTGTATGAAAACGAAAATAGTTTAACATATGGTTAACCTCCTTTGGCCTATAATTTCAAAATTAACGCTTGTGCCACTTTTTAACACTTGGCTTTGCAGTAGCTTTCCAACGAATTAACAGGAAGTCCAAACTTATAGGACACCCTGCAGGTAAATACATTTCTTTGGACAGTTTCAATGCTCCAAACTTAGATTTGAAAAGTGTAGTATTGTTAATTTTATTATTATTAGCACAAAGGGGATCAACCATATTTTAAGCTATTTTTGTTTTCATACAGAGTAAGACAATATTTGACAACGTTACAGTAAGAAGGTATCATGCATTTTGCAGTATGTTGCTGCACTTTAATAATGGTATCCTGCATATGTCCAATCCATATATTACAAGAAGGCAATACGTATGCCATACAGGTAAAAACCGTATATTTCATATGGACAACCTATTAGCTATATACATCCAATCCATACATTACATATGGCCAATCTGTACGCGACATACGTATAATCTATATGCTGCATGCAGACAGTCTGTAAGCTACATATGTGCACTCTGTATGTGCATACGGATATTCTGTATGCTGTATCTGGGCAAGCTGTGTGGAACATAAGGAAAATCTGTATAATACATACGTACAATACGTATACTGTGTCTAGTCATGTGTACGGGACATAAGTACAATACAGATGCTGTCTCGGGATTGAACGCAAGAAACATACGTACAGAACGTATATTCCCTACTTTCTTAAATTATGCTCCGTCCTGATAGTCAGTGTGTGTCGTCATTATTAACCCACATGCTACATACGGTCCTGACGTCACAAAGCTAGATATCACCTCCGTATATACTTGTTACTGCAGATGACGTCACACGATTGACGTCATTGCACTTATGCACACAGTACGTATAATACATACTTTTTCAGCTATACGTTTGATGCAGGATGTTATATACGGTTGTACGTTAAGTCCAAAAACTACAGGAATTACGAATGTAATCAACGTTTTAAAGTACGGCACCTACATTTTTTCTCAGTGTAGGATCCTAACCACATGAGCTCCCGCTAAAGTCGCTTATCCACGAGGGAGCTCGGGGAGTTAAATCGAGAATGACGGCGAAACTGTCTTCTGTCTTCGTGCTCCAGTAATTTTTCATTTTCCACATATTCTTTAAGTTCTTGCGTACAAAAATATTACAGAAAAATAATAAATTTCCCATTGGATAATTTTATATTCAGTATATATGTTATAGAATCATGAATCTTCTTCTTAAATATTTTACTCAGTACCAAAAATTCAAGAAGTGGAAACTGTTAGCACTGCCAAAACTTCTCAACATTCTCTCAGTTCCAATTTCTCAACTGCCTTCGACAAGCGTTCAACTTTGCGGCGAAAGTTCGTATGGTTTGGATGCCACGTTAAGCTGTTTGTCCATAGATTCTTTTAACATTGGAACTGAAAGAGACATTAACTCTAATTCCATCAATTTCTCAATCGATTCTACAAAAATTACTTAATGACTTTAACATACATACTTATTAACATGATAACTAGGTATTGCCAGAAAAAGAAGAAACTTAATGATCCAGCAATGTCATTGGTCAGTATGCTAGAGTGCAATCCACGGAAATGGATAATTCTCGCACCCAAAACGGTAGAAGAGAAGACGACCACAAAATAATGAATTCTTACACTAATTTGCATGTCGAATACGTAACTGGTTATTTGGCAACCTGCTCTCCCTATTTTTTGGACAGAATCAATCTATAACCTATTGCACCTCTCTCTAAAAAATATCTCTTTTGAACGAAAAGATAAATGAAATGACATTTCTTCAGCTTTACGTTCGACGGTTATGCCATGTAGGATAAAGGAGACGGCGATGATGAGAATGACTGTAGGAGGAAACGGAAGAATCCATTGGCAAATCATGAGCATGGTTCTTGTCCACCATAGATCCCACTATTCGTTAGGTGGGAACCGACTACGTGTCCCATGCATTCAATGAAAAGTGTATAAACTTTTAAATATGACAATTAATTATTTTAAAATATTATTCGTATTAACTTGTTTTCTTAATATATTGTAAGGATCCCCACGTCGCCGTACCATGCAATAGCCATGCGTACTACACGTGTTAATTATAAACACAAACAAGAAAACGACGATCCCGAAGAGGAGTCGATCACCATCGCCAACAGTCGGAAAGACGAGAATCAACGAAGGAAGCCGACAATACAGGATAAAAAGGAACTGCACGTCTCGACCAACATCAATCTTCCCGGCCCGGATTGATCGAAACACCTAAATTCCCTCTCACGACGCTTGGTCACCGAGACGTAACCATCCTTATACCCACGACGCTTGGTCACCGGGTTCCTTTCCTCTTTCTCACGACGCACGGTCACCGAGAGAGAGATACCTTACCTACACCCCTCTCACGACGCATGGTCACCGAGAGTACCTCACCTCAAAGCCCACGACGCTTGGTCACCGGGCTCCTATCTAATCTTACCTAAATATTAGAGGAATTACTTATTATAATTTGTGTACATAAAAGACTTTTTTATAATAAGAAGGTGAAGGGAAAGTCCAAATCCCGTGTACATTTTATTGCTCTACCCAAGAAATTTTACAATATAGTTAGCGTTCATAAAATCATAAATGAGGCTCAATGAAAAATTATTCACCCCAATAAAAATAAATAATTCATAGGCACAATTTACTCCCTAAAAGATGCTTGTGAATACTCCTATGTTTATCTAGAATACGACGCTAATGATTATCATATGGATGTAAGCCTAGAAAGCTTAGATGAAAAAATAAAACGAAAAAAAGAAAGAGAATGAAAACTTTGCAAAAATTGCAAACAAATAGGATTTTTGTATAGATGTATATTTTCATATCTTCAGTATATCCTGACAATTACTCTTGACTTAAGCCATGAGTTTTGCATTTAGGGTTATCATATTTTTCGAAGAAAATAGTCATGAGGAAAATTATAGTTTACAAAATTCTACGACAAAATAGGTTCGTAGACTTTTCTTTCGTATAAAATCGTTGTAAAGATACAGACTGGGTTATGTCTGAACAGAAATAGAGTGTTAGGTTTCTAAATGACATAAGACTATAAAATATCTGGAAGCAACGGAAAACAAATATTCGAATTAAATTAATATTTTGGAGGGAAAGTTCGCCTGTGATAAACTAACCCTGCTCTTGCAGTTATTAGTTTAAAATGAAGTTTGATTTTTCAGCGATTTGTTTCTCAAGTTATCTAAGACAGCAAAACTCATACGAAACAATTGGCTGCATTTCGGCTTAAATATCATCGGCAGTCACCAATAAGATTTAAAACCCCACAAACTATACATTCGGCACTATTTTCGGTCATTTTGTACTTTGTACTTTGTATAAACAGTTTTCATCTCCCTCAAAGACATGGTGTCTCAATTTGGACTTAAAGTGCATTGGTATCACTACTCACGACAGCGACTCTCAAAACTATGGATCAGACACTAAAATCGGTTGTTTCCGTTTACTTTTACATCACACTAGTGATGAGCGCAAGAGTCTTAGACTAAGACCAGGAATCCTGTTGCAAGACCAAGACCAAGACCAAACTCTTGCGCAAATCTTGCACAAGTACCGGTACTACTTGTTTTTTTTTTTAAGAAAAAAAGAAGGGAAAAAATCATTACGTCTCTTACTTGAATTTTTTGGCTTCAGCGAAAATGCCGCTTGAGTGTATGTGTTCCCAGTAGTTTATACAATCCGTGTGAATCGATCTGCTCCTGTAGCATATAGCAACAGTATGTCGTTTTTTGAATTGGTTGTTCGCGTTTTCTGTAGATATTACTTGTTTTCAAGCCACACAGGTGTCATCTTGCGCTATATGAGCTTTCTTGGTGGACAAACACCGTGTGCGTGGGTTTTTAGAGGTTTTCCGTTTCCTAATACTTTCTTCATTCCATAATTTCAGTCATTTCTCATCATCGCCGTCTCCCTTAGCCTTGGTGCATAATTGTGGGACGTTAAACTAGATACTTCATTTCATTTCTAAGCATATTAGTGTTCTTCTTCCAAAACTAAAGAGAAATGTAGTATTCAACATTGGTAATTCCGTATACCATAGATGCGACTTCATGGGTATGGCCTTGGCTCCGAAACTCAAGCATCCGTAGTGCATCTGACCGCAAGTTTGATTTCATGGACGGATGCTTATATGTTGAATAATTGTTTATCAATATAACTTTTAGCCTTCTTAGGTATACGGTACGTCGAGGATTGAGCGATATATCATTATACTATAACAATAAATTTATATTATAAAATTGAAAGTGATTATGTTTGTGATTCCTAATCTCTTGAACCACCCGACCGATCTCGATCAAATTTTCAACATAGATGTGCTTCGAACCTGAGATAATTTCTATCATATTACTTTGACGGTGCAGCTTAGGGGAGGGTGACGGAAGATATATATTGTTACATAAGGCGAGTAAGCCTGATGGCCGGCTTTCGACTCCTGGATTGTGAACTCCGCACTCCTTGTGGGAGAACGTGGAGGCATTGACGGGATGGAGGAGGTTCGGGATAGTTGTATCGGGGAACGGGTTATTTACTTCTGTTAACCTGGTTGCATAGGCCTCTAGCCGGCTGAAGCCAACAGAAGGGGCTTCAGGGCTGAGGAAATTATGCATAAATAATTAATATAAATCGTACTGTAATTTGAGTAACACAATAGTTACAAACAATGAAGTGAAAAAAATGAATAACAAAATAAAATAAAATAAATGTGTAATATCAAAAATATTCTTAGTGAAGCATTTCTGTAGCAAATACAGCCGGTTGGATTAGCCATTTCTCCACCAGGTTGAATCATGGCGCTAGTGTAGCTTGCTCGAAGCATGCCCCCACCTCCCTCCTTCCACTCTCTTTTGTAGCTCCCCACTCCACCTCCTCCCACCGTTTTCTGTCCAAGGTCGACCTTGGGCAGGTATTATATAAGGAGGCGAAAACGGCCTTGATCAGTTCCGGTCTTCATTTCTTCTCCGCCTTCCAAGACGATCAGACGTGCTCCGGTAGTCTCCAATACCAATCAGGTATGTGTGGACTTAGCCGCTGCGCTGAATTTTTCTGTAAGATGTAGTTTTCGGACTTAGAATTTTGCGACCGGCCTCGCCCTGCAAATAGGCTTGATCAAGCAGACTTCTATGTCCCTTCGGAATAACTTGAATCACTTTAGCGTGCCTTTACTGGTTTCTTCGTTTTCTCCCCTTTTTATGATTTTTATTCTTTTTCGCGATTTTTTCCCCTGCTAGCCACAAGGGCTAGCCACCTTTAAGAGGGTTATGCCCTCTGTTAGGAATGAGGTGCAGTGATACAATAGGCTAAGGTTACTGTTGTTGGACTAAGTGTTTCATTAAATATTTATTAACTTCAAATTGTCAAAATGAAGGAAACATGGTAACTTAAGGAACTTTGATCCTTAACATTTGGTGAGGTGAAAAAAACAAAGTTAAATATACAAAATAACACAATGATTAGAAATACGTGAAAACGTGCATTGAAAAATGTGCGTGAAATATAAGAATAGAAATAATAATACAAAACATTTCAAAAATATTCCAATAAGCATGAAGGATGAGGCGAAGTGAAGTACACAATACAACACTTGAGGTTATGTTAGTGAGACAGATGGGCTTATTCTTCAGCCTAGGGGCTGCTCTAGGCACTGATGAGAACACGGGGAGCCCAAGTTAATAAACAAAGGTAATAACTGTGCGGGAAATGATGGATGGATGAGAGGAAGATGATCGTGAACAACATATTCTGATATGAATCGCAAAGTCAGGTCTGGTGGTTGAAGTGTATAGTGATATAATGTAAACAGTAGAGAGAGTGGTGGATAATAGTAGGTGTAAGGTGTGGGATGAACTGCTAAATAATGCATTGTATTTTGAAGTAATGGGTGGCGAGTTTGAAAGCGTTTAGAGATATATGTTAGACGTAGTTTTTCAAGGTGAAATTTCAGAGTTGGAAAAGTAATATGGCGGTAATGTTCCTGCGTAGGGCTAGGGAGCTGAATGCGGTAAGCTGTACGGAAAGCGTGGCGTTCTAAGATGAAAAGTTTATGATAGTACTGAGCTCGGGCGGCTATCCAGGCAGTGAAACCATATGTCAAAACAGGTCGGAGGAAAACTTTGTAGGTGTTAAGGATTGTGTGTGGCTTCAGACCCCAGGTAGTACCAGTAAGACGTTTCAAAAGATTGATGCGATTATAGGCTTTAGTAGTGACTGTTTTTAGATGTTGCGACCAGGTAAGATGGCGATCAAAGGTAATTCCCAGATACGTTACTGTATTTTTGGCCTAAAGCGGCACTTGATCAACATGGAGAGATAAGCGACGTGGGTTTCTGCGAACTCTGGAAGTGCGTCGTGGAGGTAAAAAGACCATGGCCTGTGTTTTTGTTGCGTTAATAGTAAGTCTCCAGTGATTACACCAGGCACTGAAACGATCGATAGCAAGCTGGAGAACGGTATTGATCTGTTGGATAGTGTTTCCGAGTCCAAGGAAAGCCGTGTGATCGGCATATTGAAAAAGATGAACGTTATCAGGTAGCCTGGGCATGTCAGCGACGTACAAGAGGTAGAGTAAAGGAGATAATACCGACCCTTGTGGCACTCCGGTAAGTAGAAAGATCGGATGCGATAAACAGTCATGAATGGATATGTAGGTGAGACGGTTGGTAATGAAATTGTATATTAGGTGGATTTAGCACATGGGGAGTCGAAACTGAAGAAGTTTGTATATTAGCCCGTGGTGCCAGACTTTATCAAACGCCTTCTCTAAGTCAAATAGGACTAGACAGGATGGCTTTGCAGAATTGTAATGTTGAGTAATAAGTGATGTGAGTCTTAAAAGCTGATCGTTAATAGAAAAAGAGGGTCTGAAGCAGGCTTGTGTGATAGGAATTAAGCTGCGATCGTTTAGGTAGATATGTAGGCGCTTTACCAGGATGCGCTTCAGGATCTTACTGAAAGTCAAAGTTAGCTGAATAGGACGATATGGTGAAACGTTCTGTGGTGATTTATTCGGTTTTAGAAACATGAGTGTCTTAGGGATTTTCCATGTTAAAGGAAAGAAGCCTGTGCGCAAGATAAAGGCATAAATATTAGCGAGGAGGAGTAATAACAAAGCTGGACACTCTTTGATATGGCGGTATGTTATATTATCTAGACCAGGTGCAGTATTTCGTTTATTGTGGAGAACCTAAGAGATCTCGTGAACGCTAATAGGGTTAGATATGGCTGTGTCTGGCGGTAAGAGATGGGTGGCGCTTGGTTGAAGGTGCGTTGTGGACGTGTTAAGCCTATCTGCAGCGACTGGAGTATTGCCGGATGATGGCGTCAAAATCTCTTGCAAGTGATCTGAGAAAGCGTTTGCCTTATCACTATTGGTGGAAACAGGTGTGTCGCCTTGGAGAATCGGATAGGGTGTGCTAGTAAATTTGCCACATAATACCTTGAAACGGTTCCAAAATTTGGTTGGATGAGAAGTCTCGGATAGATTATGACATGTGTTTACCAATTTTCAAAGTTTATAAGCTTTAATGTAATTGTGAACTGTGCGTTGTAGTTTGTGATGATGACGGAGTGATTCAGGGTTGCGAGTGCGAAGATAATCTCGATAAAACTGGCGTGAGCGTTGGATCAGCGTGAGATATTGCGGCGGAAGTTTAGGCTGATATGGACGAGATTTGGTGGTTGGAATATATAAATGACTGGCCTCTTGAATAGCTGAGGTATTAGTATCAACGATTGCAGTTAAATCTTCACCCGTATGTGGTTCAGTAAGATGATCTGTGAGGTGAGATATATGTGTGCGAAAGTTATCCCAGTTGGCCTTATCATAACGTACGCTTAAGCGGAGTGGTGGAGATGAGCTATGCCTGGTGGCGGTATTTGGCTGATAGGTGAGTTTAATTGAGGCATGATCACTTCCCACCAGATCAAGAATATCTAGCGTGCAATGTGAAACGAGGTTTGCGGAGGTGATGACTATGTCAGGCTTTGAGTTGGAAATGGGACGGATTGCTTGTGGAAGATCAAGTATGATTCGAGTGGTATTGGTCGTAATGAAGTTTACAAAATTTGTCCTTTCGCCATCGGTGTGGCTATGCATATTGAAATCAGCCATGATAATGTACGTCTTATAAGTATTAGATATGTATTGTACGAAATGCTCTGGTAGAGGATGGTTGGGTCTGATATATACTGTTGCCAGTGTGATAATGACGTTCTTGAAATAGACAGTGACGAGGAGATATTCCGGAAGAGGTGTCGTTCTATAATGATGCTGACGAAACGGGGTATGCGGCGAAAGTCCAATGGCCCCTCCCGCATTGGCTCGGAGTGCAGGTATAGGATTTTCAGCGTGCAACATAGTGTATCGTGGTATACGACATGTTCGAGATCTTGTCAGAAAAGTTTCATTTAGTAAGAACACTGTGACATGTTCCTCAAGAAGGACTTGTTCAAATAAGAGTTTGTTTTTGGGTAAAGACTGGATATTGAGAAACAGAAAAGTGACAGCCATGTTATAAAGTAAACTAGTCGAGAGTAGTTGTTTGAGATTTATGAAAATGAACAGTGTTTCCTGAATAAGTGGCTGTGAAATTGACATGGAATGTGGTTTTTGCCGCAAGAATGATTTGCTGGAGTATGTGAGGCCTTATGAAGGGATGGATATTCTATAGAGCTAAAGTCAGGAATGTGAGGAGTTGATCTAACGAAACTGGTGCGTCAATCGGATGTGGACTGGTATGGGCTTGTGCTGGTGGTCGTAGTGGAACTACAAGTTCTGGGTGATCTTGAATAGGTTCCGGTTTTGCTTTACACTTGTAGCTATATGCCGGATGCTGATCGTTACAAGTGGCACATTTAGGTGGTAACTGTAGGTCGCTACAAGTTCGGGTGGTATGCGGGCCTGCACAATATCCGCATTTACTTGAGCTTTTGCAATCAGATGTAAGATGAGCATTATATACTTGACAGCGTTCACACCTAATTGGCATAGGAACAGGTGTCCTCGATGGTTCAACACGGTGTCTATGATTGTAAATGTAAGCACCTGCTGCTAATAACTCACCTATAGTGTATTGATGTGTTGTTAAGACATGAACCATGTAGGTAGATCCTTGTTTTTTCGCGACTTCAAACCGAACTTAAGAGAATAATGGAATCATAGACGTACATGAGAGCTTAGTCGTTTGGGATAGCCAATAAACAACATTGACTTGAATATGGTTCAACTAAGTGATTGTGAACTTACTATTTATTGAGAATTTAGTATCAATTGAGAACTTAATATTTATTTCATTCGGTTTTCTCACTTGCACTCGTTCTGTATACTATCCTATCATTGTAATAAACTGTACTATTCTGAAATTTCTCTCTTCATTGAACTTCTCCTAGAGTAGAATATAACCTGGGTAGATTCAGGTACCGACAACGAATTATCTGAGCTACGACTTCGATGCGTTTTCTCTTTCAGCCTTACTTCATACCAGCGAATCTATGAGAATAAGATTATCTGAGATTAAATACGGGATGTTATTTATTCACAGCCCCGTCTGGCTGTGCGAAGAGAGAGAGAAGCGATTCTTAACTCCGTATAAGGCAGGGTTCCTAATAATTCTTGTCTTAAGCGGAATAGTGTGTGCTCACGCTCGTCACGAACACACACTGTGTGGTTTCTATCACACGTCTTATTTATGGTGGAGCCCCCGAGATGTTAGTAATTGGCCACCGGTTCCCAATCGGCGGTCTGCGCTAACCACTAACCACAACTGCTCGTAACAGTTGCTGGAGTTTCGCTGGACATAGACGGTGAGTTCAACCACTACACCCCCATACTCGTAACAGTTGGTGGAGACTCGCCGGGTGTGAACGGTGCACTCTGCCACTGAGCACCCAACATACCCTAACAATTGGTGGCGTTGCGCCGGGTACGAACGGTGCAGCTTTACCGCTACACCCCAGTAACCGTAACAATATATATATATATATATATATATATATATATATATATATATATATATATATAAATGATCGAAAATGATGAATATTAATGTGGAATCCTTAGTTTTCGGGGTCGCTGAATTGAGTACTGACACTTCCGATACTATTTACAACCAAATTGATCCCCGTAACTTGGAGGAGGGGGAGATATATAAAAATGACGTAGAAATTTCTGCAATTCCTCATTAACAATCTGTTTTTAGACCTAAGTGTAATAACGATTTTTCTCCGTCAGTTTTGAAATTCTTTGCAAGAAGTACCGCCTCTCTATCACCATACAACATTTTTTCCATATCGACGATGTCAGTTGGAAATGTCGACTCATGGAGAACATAAACTTCATCTACCACACCTTCGATAGAGAATCTTGTGCATAAATTATCAATTAAAGCCTGATAAACTGTTGATTTCTTATTTGTTTACAAATTTAATTTTTGTAATTAAACATGAACGTTTCATGTCATTACCAAGTTCCTCCCTAGAAAGCAAAAGGGAACGATGTTCCGGGGAAGTGTTACGAGGTGAATGGGAATTTCCCTCCTTCTTCCCCTTCAATTACCACACTGCTGTTTGTCATGGACCAAATTACGATGAATTTCAATTAAATTATCAAAGTATAAATATTTCCTTGTTGAATTATTAATATTTATCACTGGAAAGAAAGTAGAATAGCGTAGAAGAGGAAAAAGTGTAAAAATTTTCCTAATAATTATGCATACAACCCAAACTTAAAGCTTCCTTGTAATTAAGCTTACAGTACAAATTTTATGTATATTTTTCTCACAACTTTATGAGTTGATTGTCCTGTGCTGTAAGCTTTCAATATAACAAACATAAGCTTCAGCAATTATTGTAGTACAAAGCAATGGATATATGAAGCGAAGCACTGTATTTTTTGTTTCTAAATTTTTTTCTTAACTAATATCGAAAGTTTTCGATCATTTTCGCAAACCAACTCACTATCAATTTGCCGTATATAGAAAATGTCCCCCACCCAAAAAGGAGAATTTAAAAAAATGCTAGGACACATTCTGTTTATTTTCAATAAAGAGTTAATACACTGAATTTTAGCTCCGTAAGTTTAACGGCTTGTGAGATACTCAATTCGGATACTCATTACCTCCTTAGAATATGTATTATAATGAAAGCAATATAACATCCCAGTTTGGATTAGGACGTAACTATATACCAAACGTCATTTTATTTGACTTTGTAATTTGGCCGTGATGACCAGGCACATATAGTTACATTCAATTTTTATTTAATAATTTATATATTACAGTGATTCAAAAATTTATTTTTTCCAGTAGTTAGCTCCTCTGAAAACTCACAGGCCTCCAAAGCCAAGTAGAAGTGTGAGTCTTATTGCTATTATTACAATTACAAATACCAATATCCAAAAGTGCCTGAAGTTCTTTTCTCACTTGGATATACTCACTTCAGTTAAGTAGACAGAAACAAATGGAAAAGGAAGGAAAATGAAGTTCTTGAAAGTAAAACGCAGACAAATTCTTCAGAAGACACTGTCTACAATTCAGTGAGCAGACTGAGTCGGTGGTTCGCAGTGGATCATGGTGGGTGGTGGGTTCCAGTGGGTCATGGTGGGTGGTGGGTTGCAATGGGTCATGATGGATGGTGTGTCGCAATGGATCATGGTGGGTGGTGGGTCGCAGTGGGTAACGGTGGTTGGTGGATCAGAGTGGGTCACATGGTGTTGACCCACGTCTTACTGACACACTCCATCACTGGTTTCTTCATCTCGTTCAGCTCGAAAGATTCTCCCTAAACTATTTTCACAAAACACGAAGTTCCTTTTCTTCCCTGAACTTAGAGTTTTTCGTTTAGCGTATTTTATGGTTGCCTAGTAGCCTAATTAAAATGATCACATTCTTGTGTTTCTTATTGAATGAGAAGATTAAGACCTATATTCGTGAATGGGAGTGACATAAATTCATTGAAAGACAAAAAGGTTCCAAATCAATATTTCCCTATAGAATACCATCATTTAATTTAAGCAGCCGGAAGTTTGTTTCTTTACCTCTTTTCTGCATTTATTGGTGTAGCGCCGCAGTGCCGTTTCTTGAAGACTGTACTTTTTTGGATTTGTATATACAGTAGCGCTAGTCTTAACTTCCTTCACAGCTTCATTCATTGGCTCTCTAGACCAACTCTGCAGATCTTGTTTTGTTTTGATACCCTTTACCCAAAGCGGTTATTGAAAAAATAAATAAATAAATAAATAAATAACAATGATGATAAACAGTACTTGCATACTACTTGCATTTGAGGAAATAATATCTATTATATAGCTAAAGATACCACCAATTTATTAGTAATTTTTAAGTGATTGATTAATAATTCAACTCATATTAAATTCATAATAAAGAAAATAATAAAAGAACGATTCTATCCTATAGTTCGTACATGATGACGAATTCTCCGTTTGTCCGTCTAGATAGTTCGTCATCTTAAACGAAACAGCCAAGGAAAATCTGTTATACTGTTAGTTTTTAGTTACATTGGACTATTGAAATAAATAATATCAAGGGCGGCGATTTGGGGCAGAGGGAGCACTTATCCCCCACTTTTTTGAAGTGATCCAATTATCTATATTATTTGGAAATGTTAAGTTTTTGTATGTATTACTGGTTCATAGAAAAAATGATACCATGTAATATCTACCGTTACGTGACCACGAATTAGCTGTCTTCCCGTGGTGTTAAGATAGCTACATGAATTGCGTTTAAATTGCCATGGAAAATGGCCCAAAAATTAACCTATTGGAGCACAACAATTCCAACATACTTTTATTTCTTCTTACAAGGGCGCGACTCGTTAGTCAGACGATTTGAAACTATTTGAGAGAACATTTCGGAAAAAAAAAGTGTTTCACAAGTTATTCATTAATTGCATGCAAATTGGTAGTTCCTAGAATGTGTATTCTTTTTCCTAATATTAAGAAATATTGATTAAAAAGAGAGTAATAAGAAACAACTTCTACCTTTTCCATTGTTTTGCAGTGTAACATACGAATGAAATAGTGTATTTAAGGGTGTATCAGTGTATATACAATTAAATTTAGTGAATTGAACATAATTCTAGGCTTTAGGATTATTTCGTATAACTGGAGTGGACTGATTCTAAGTACTGTTGAGTTTTGATGTATTACTAGTGGTGTATTATTAGGAATGGAAAAGTGCACCTAAGTTTAACGAACATGTTTCGAAAAGCTGCAAAAGTATTTCTTTAAATGTCATAGCATATGCTCGTACGTGGTATTTACTGTCTTCCCAAGAGTACTAACATAGATTTAACAGCGTGTGTGGAATTAAAAATATAATATGTACATTAATCCCTACTTTCAACATAAGTTTTAAAAAATAAGCCTATTATTCATTAGTATTATTAATATTATTCTTTCTATTTATTGGCATCGATAATTTGTTATTAAATAATCTGATCACACATCTTTCCAGATAGAATTTTCAAATGTTTATGAGCAAGGATTCAAATCTCTTCTTATACTTTCTTTGTTTAAGAGTACGAAAGGCTACTAAGTACTTGCGTTGCTCTTGTCAATTGACCTAATAAACTATGAAATACGATATACGGTATTTTAACTGAAAAATATAGTATCCTATTAGTTATACAACCTTTCGTCAAACGAAATGTTAACATCCACCACGGAAACTAATATTGATATACAAATGTTCAGATCACGTCTTGGCCTCCCACTTTTATCGTCTAATAGCTGCCACTGAATAATATACCCTTATGCTACGGAGGTTAGTTAAACACAGAAATACGTACCGTGTGATAGAGACCTGCACGGGCCGGGCCCGGCCCTAGGCCCGAAGCTCGGGCGGGCCGGGCTTGGGCGGGCAGACACTGTTATTTCTATGGGCCGGGCCGGGCTTCACCATTTTATTCATTTCTCATCTTCACCGTCTTCTTTAGCCTAGCTGGCATAAGCGTCGGACGTTAAACTTAAAGATTTCATTTCCTTTCATTTTTCCATTTCAAGGTTTTATTCATTTCTTATCTTCACCGTCTCCTTTAGCCTAGCTGGTATAAGCGTCGGACTTAAAATCAGAGATTTTTTTTTTTATTCCTGCTTCGACAAAACTGCAGGGCAAATGATCTAGACCTAAAAGGGAATGAGTAAATATTTAGAATCAAATTTTCGAACTTACTCTCTGGAAATAGTCTAGGTTTCTGTGAACAGAAATGTACCATTTTATATGAAAACATTACGGTAATAAATATTCCCATAAAAGGTTCCAGCACCCCAATATCTAACTGGGGAAACCCTGACAAATTTTGGAGAATAAAAAAAAATCTTTGGTTTGTAAAATTGACAATTGAGGCCTCTCACACTTCCACTTAAAGTTTTACCTCATTTTCTGTATTATGTAGTTAATGGTAAAAGAAGAAAACAAACAAATACAGTATATAAAGTACCTCACTTGAGTGCGTTTTCATAAAAATTTGTATAGTTAAGGGCAGTCCAGGGCAAATTTTTACTTTGAGCCAAACAGTGACTTCAACCGATTCATGTGATCCGATTCCGGGAGCAGTTTAGGAATCATTCCTAAACTGCTCCCGGAACCGGATCACATGAATCGATTACAATTACTAACACAGTGAAAGTAATGTACGATGTTAAGAATTATACTATAAGTACAAGGGCCACAATGTTACTATACGATGTTAAGAATTATACTATAAGTACAAGGGCCACAATGTTACTAAACATCAATTCAGGTGAAGCGGTGACTATGACTTTTCAGATCTAAATGGGGGGCTCCGCCCCCCAAACCCCCCGCTCAAGTACCACAAAAACATCCAAAATAATAATAAATATCACACCCCTACTATAAAGCTAAGATAAGAAGGGAAAAATTAAAAAAAAAAACACTCGTCTCTAATCATAAATCAGTGCATGACAAAGAAAAAAAAAATTACATCTCAACAAGACAATAGGACAAGCAGCAGCAAACCAAATACTTTGCCTAATACTCAAATGCAAAACAAACCAAGAATAAAAATAATATGAATTAAAAAAAGAAAACACTCACCATTTCGCCATAGGAGAACACTTATGAATAATGAACTCATAACTGCTTATTCCACACACGAAAAAATAAGATACCAAGAACACATGCACAATACTCAACATTACTGAAAAATGTTCCTTTCCGCACACACGTCGTCTTATTAAACCGAGCACACTTGCTATTATTACAAACAAGAAACCAATAAACGTCCACTTTTCAATACGTCGAAAATATCTTCAGTTTAGACCACAACTATGATAGGTTTTCTCTAACTCAATTCAACCAATTCAATTACGCGCTTCCCGCATGCCACAAACAGCAGAAGACACATACATGCACAAAGAACATGTGACATCACACTAACCAACTACCATATGACTGTAAAGAGACACCTAGTGGGAAAAATATGAACTAAGACGTCACACCAAAGGCACGAACAGTTCTAACAAGTGACTCACGCACAAACAGTTCCAGGAAGTAACTGAACCTATAAGAACCGATTAAAGTCACAGTTGGAGTCAAAGTAAAGACTTACCCAGTCCAGAGATGGCAGCACATTTACTAATCATTATTTTGGTGAATCCTGATTAAAAGTATACGTACCTTGTACAATAATTACAAGAAATGTAATACCTATAAACGACGAAACATTGTAATTTCCTCAAACTACACAGATTTGAAAATATTTGCATTTACTAGACATGAAATTATAAATAACCCCTGATAACTTATTTTATAACTTGGATTGGAATTATAGCTACGTCAAGTGCCAAGGGAACTGGCCACCTGGAATCTCTAACCAGGTAAAAAAAATAGGGTATTCGTAGCTGGCGAAGAAAAATAATCAAGTCATTTAGTGTGTCCATCCCCAATTGTTATTTTTATTCGCGATCTTCGTACATACGGTTGGAATACTTGCCTCTTAGGGGCTTAGGAAACAACCGTCGAATTGTATTTTCATACCTCCACGGAGGTTGACACTTTGATTTGGTCTTAACTGTTGACAACCTTGCTATTCTCTAGGCTTACGATTTATTTTGATACTCTCCTCTTCGGAGGTAGAGGTACCTGAAGAAAAAAAAAAATAGTTGACGACTTTGGCACTTATACCGGTGATCGATTACTTTCGTGCTCCCTCTCTGGAGGAAAGAGCACCTTAATAAACTCTAAACTTAGAGCTTTGCTCTAACACCAGAATATACACAGGGGCCGTCACTACCCCTTTTGTGGTAAGCTGGCGCCATCTCCCACTTTCGCTATCAAGATGGCTTCTCAGAAGCCAGCAGCAAAATCAGATAAAAAAGTACAATCACCCCGGATTCCAGGTCTCAGGGGCAAAATAACAAAACCAACGTACAAACCGGAAGATTTTCTAGTGCCTTTAGGCAAAAAGAAACAAGCAGCCGCCCCAGCGAAATTAAAATCCACTGCACTTAAGCAGTCCAGCGCTTCACAACCATCCGCTTCGAGTAAGCCTGAAGACATGGACTTCACGGTAGTAGGAACGCTGAAGCGACGAAGGTCGTCTTTAGCAAACACCAAGACAGAACACCTCACTAATAGTGTCTCCGAATATCCACCTCTTCCACTCAGTAATAAGTTCGAGGTTTTGGCCCCAGCACAATCAGATAATGCAAGTACTAGCACTAAAACTGCAACGACAAGTCAGCCACACAGTTTCAAGCCTCCTCCGATTTTCATCTACGGAATTAACAACACCTATACATTTATTAAGACCTTGTCCCGAGCATTGAAGGAGCCCCCTCTAGCTCAGCCAACTAAGGAGCGCATTCGGATTCAAGCGGCAAACAAAGATGACTACAATTCTATCAAGGCTTACTGCGATCAAACGAAAACTGAGTATGCCACAGGGGTAGCAAAAAACGAAAGGCCTATTAAGGTGGTTGTGCGAAAGCTGCCTATTGACACTGACTTAGACGATCTGAAGGATGAATTTATCCGACTGGGCTACAAACCAACAAGCGTTCATCAAATGTCTCGCAAAAGCAAGACAGATAACAAGAAAATACTAATGCCACTGTTTTTGATTGCTCTGGAACGAAGTGCAGCTATTAAAGAGATCTATGCTATCAACAACCTACTTCATTACAAGGTCCAAATCGAACCATATAAGCCTCCCTCGGTGCTACAGTGTTACAGATGCCAACGCTTGGGGCATTCACAGGACACCTGCCAAGCGCATCCACGCTGTCTCAAATGTGGGCAATTTCATTTTACCCAGTCCTGCAGTAAATCCGACTCCTCCACACCCGCCACTTGCGCAAATTGTAAGGGAGATCACCCGGCAAATTACCGTGGATGTCCCGTATTCAAATCCTATTCTGAGGCTCTTAAATTGCCGGCACAGCAACCAAGAAAACTTCAAGATAAAGCGGAGAAAACTGTCAACAAACCAGCAGCAGAGACAATTCCCGATCCCACTATTATTAATGTCCAACCTATGGCTACGGACAATGAAGACGCTGAAGCCCCTCCTGCTTCCCACATCCAACCAGCATCTGCCGAAAAACAGGAGAGCCCCAAAGAAGACCTGGACCTAAAGTCTATTCTTTCATTCCTCAAGGGGTTACATTTCCACAAAATCATAACGCATATTAAACGTGGTATTACCCGTTTCCGTCAAGCAGCAGATTCAGCTTCCAAGGCTGCAGCAGTAATAGAAACAATAGCAGAAATGGTTGACGATGGCTGTTTCTAACTCCAGCGTCCTACATCATACACTTATCCTTGCTACATGGAATGCAGATGGTCTCGAGGGGCAGAAACAAATGCTAATTAGATTTCTTACACACCATAGAGTTGATGTCATGTTTGTACAAGAAACACACTTTACAGCTCGGATCACTACTTGGCGACTACCCAATTATATTGTATATCGGCAGGATAGAGTCGGCAGACAGAAGGGAGGATTACTACTTATAATCAAAAAGGCTTTCCCAGTCAGGTTGGTTACAATACCACCCTTACTTACTTTGGAGGCACTTGCTGTTGAGCTAATAACTCCAGGCGTTCCATTAATATTGGTTACCGGGTACAGGTCCCCGGCCACACAACTAGAGCCCACAGACTTCGATGTCATCGCAAACTTAGGGCCAAAGGTCATTTTAGCTGGAGATCTTAATGCTAAACATGGAGAATGGAACTCAATTAAACCTAACGACGCTGGAGACGATTTACACCAATACCTCCTCACGTCCAACTTCAACATCAGTGCTCCGCCAGACCCAACTCATTATCCAAAGTTCGGCGGACAACCCGATGTGCTTGATGTCGCTCTTTGTAAAGACGTATCCTTTACTGTCCATCCTTATGTCATCTCAGATTTAGACTCTGACCATGATCCAGTCATTTTTCACGTATCACACCGCAGCATTGCCCATTCTGCCCCTATTTTTAAGCAAATAGAAACCGATTGGGATATCTTTAAACAAAAACTAAACACTATGATAGATCTCCGAGATCGGCCAGCTACCATTGAGGACATCGAGCAAGCGGTTTCTCACATCACATTAGCACTTCGAACAGCAGAGGCAGCGAGCTCCACTACCAAAATCTCTCCAACACACACGGGACAATGTGACAGTCTACATCTGCAGATCTATCTCCATTTAAAACGTTGGGCTAGACGCCGATGGCAGCATACACTACATCCAGCATACAAAACATTATGGAATAAACTGCGTGCGAAACTCAAGATGCTCACACAGCGACAAAATCAACAGTACTGGGAAGATACCTTTCGAAATATCACACCAAATGATAGAAAAATATGGACATCCTCTAAATCCTTTCAGCGTGCTACAAATGCTTCCAGAGCTAGAGTTATTCAAGGCCAACAAGGACTGACTCAAGACCCACAGTCACAAGCGGATATTTTCGCTGACTCCCTGGAAGAACAGTTCCAGCCTAACAGATCACGTCTTGATCCCTATCTCAAACAGCACATCCGAACCACACTACATAGCCTAACTACACAAAACCCTATACATGACATCATCTTAGTTACACCTCGAGAAATAGAAAGACATATCAAATGTCTGCCGGCGAAGACAGCATCCGGACCCGACAGAATTCGATCTGATATCCTAAAACATCCAACCAGAAAACTACTGGTCTTCCTAACCTATTTATTTAATGCCATCTTTCACTTATGCTATTTCCCGAAGACCTGGAAGGAAGCTCGTATTATCACCATCCCCAAGCCCGGGAAGAATCCACTTCTCCCGGAAAACTATAGGCCAATAAGTCTTCTGTCACACCTAAGTAAACTCTTTGAACGTGTGTTTCTCTGGAGGCTGAAACAACATGTAGCTACTAGAGACCTTCTACCGTTTCATCAGTTCGGGTTTCGTGCACAACATAGCACTACTACACAACTCGTGCGAGTAGTGGATCATTTAACAGTGGCTTTCAACAGAAAACAACACACCCTTGGGGTTTATCTGGATGTCTCAAAAGCCTTTGATAAAGTATGGTTAGCTGGACTTTTATATAAACTATACACGCAAGGTTTTTCAGATCGTCTTCTGCATTTACTGCGTTCCTACCTCATTGGCAGAAAATTCCATGTGTCTGTTGACGGAGTTAAATCCACGTCTAGACCTATTAAAGCAGGTGTTCCACAAGGCGCTGTACTTTCACCGCTTTTATATAATCTGTACACAGCAGATATCCCGACCTTACCCCATTGCTTTGTTGCAACATACGCCGACGATACTGCCTTTTTCACGACCAGTAGCTCACTTGCACAGTGTTACATATACATGCAACGCCAACTCATAGGTTTTCAAGAATGGGCAAGACGTTGGAGAATCAAAATAAATGCAGACAAAAGCTGTGCTGTCATCCATAGTCGGAGACGCATCCGCGTCCATCGAAATCTAACCTATGAGAACACACGCATTCCTCATGCTACGCACGCAAAATATTTGGGTGTAACTTTAGATCGTGGTCTAACGTTTGCCGCACACATCAGAGACATAAAACAGAGAGCATTACGAAAAATCTCAGCGTTGTACCCCATCTTGCGCTGTAGCTCCCTTTCTCATGAGGTCCGAGCTCACATCTTCAAAATGATAATCCTGTCTACCATCTCTTATGCATGCCCTGCCTGGCAACATGCTTCACATAGTCACGTACAAACTCTCGAAAGTGTGCAAACTCGAGCTGGTCGTATAATCACTGGTCACGACAAATATACACGAAACAGCCAGATCCTGGAAGACTTAGAGCTACCCACTGTCAGAGACGTACTACGGCATCTCCACAATAAGTTCTGGCGTACTTTACCCAGACATATAAATCCAGCTATAGCTAATATCGGCACCGAATGCGCACTGCGGAACGTCCATCGAACACCACGCATTTAAAATCTCTCCAGGACTGGTAAAGAATTCATAATCAGCTACTCTGCGACAGTTGCAGATGTAGTCTCCCATACATACCAAAACAATAGTAACATCCAACAAACCACCAGCACATCTTGATATATTCTTTCTAACATGTTACTCATGGAGTCAGGGGCTCTGGCCCGATACTCTATACATAACCACAAAATTACCGTGACCGTGACCGTGACCGTGCCAAATCATCTTCAGGTCAATATTCTTATTGGCCTTATCAGCTGTGACGTTCCAGACGTCAGTACGGCTGTTTTTTGCGATCCTATCCTCTTCCTGGCTGAAGAAGCTGATAGCTTGTGTGTTTGTTCTGGCAGACTGATCTAGCCAATACCAGAATAACCGACGCAGACTTAAAGCGACTTCAAGCCTACCTGAGAACCTATCCAAACGGGGTTCTCTTTACCTACGTTATTACCTCACCTGGTTCATTGTGAACACATTTATCAGGCCGGAGTGCCTGCATCTTCATCATGGCGTCTCAACCTTTGGCTGGTCGTCATTCTAATCTGCCACCTGTTCTCCTTGCCCCCTCAACCTCTGGGAAACCAGGGTTGCGGAGGGCACGATCTCTGGAGAAAAATCTAGATAGTAATTCTCGTTCAAGCTCACCTAGTAAAGCTTCAAATAGTACTCCACAACCACCAGCCAAGAGACTACATAAGCTTCATGACAATATTCCAGCAGATACTTCATCCATGTCTGTTGACATGACTGACACGAGCCAGTTTCCAACTTTGCAAGAGACACTCAAGGCTCCTATCTACTCTTTTCTTTTAGAACATTACGATCCAAAGTATGAGGACCTCAAACGTCTGTTTTTGCAAATCACTAAATACATGCCACGTTCTGCTATTTCTCAATTAGTTCGTACTCGCTCTGGCATTATTATTAAGACTAGTGATTCAGAATTCTCTCGCAAACTGTTGAATTCCTACAGCTACGAAATCTTCGGCACAAAGGCAACTCTCAAGACTCTCTCTACTTCACGTCTAAAGCAACCACCCCCACCTCGTAGATCACCTACTCTCTCTGTGGTCATTCGCGGAGTGGATCCTACATATACTGACACAGAAGTTCAGGAAGAGCTCACTCAAGAAGGACATACTATTCGTAAATGCCTGAGAATTCGCAACAACCAAGGCCCGACATACATGGTGCGGGTTCTCACCCATTCTCAGCAGACCATCAATGATCTATTGGATCTAGGAGCATATATTTACAAGAAACGACACCGTGTAGAGCCGTATCACACATCTAAACCCTTGCCTATTAGATGTGAGCGTTGCCAAACTTATGGTCAACATCCTACCAATCAGTGCCATAACCAACCAAAGTGCGGCTACTGTGCAGGTCCGCATCTGACCCGTACATGTTCCAATATGCAGCAACACCCTCAGTGCTCTCTCTGCCCAGAAAAACATCCAACCTATAGCTATAAATGTCAATCTAAACCATCACCAGATCAGTCCAAACCAGAGAATGTTGTCCCATTACGTCTCCCGGAACAAGCACAACCAGCACCACCACCTTCATTGGAAGCACCTGTCACCATTTCACAATTGCTTTCTTTCATCACCTTATCCCTACAGAATATACATCCGTTCTTGCGAACTCATATCTTACATCATATACAGTTAGCTGCCAAATATGTTTTCCATGCAAATCTACATGCCACATACACTGGGCCGTATGTTTACTTTCACTCCAGCACTCAAGAAACAGCAGTTTAATTCCTTCATTATCCCATACATGTTCTTTTTCATTATGGGGTTTACATTTTTATTTCTGAATATTCGATCTTTGCAACAGCATAAACTACTGTTTCAAGCCTTACTCCAAGAAGAACATGTCGATACATTCATTCTGAATGAAACCTGCCTTACTTCCAAACTCCATTGTCGGCTTCCTGGGTACCAGCTTATCCGCCATGACAATCCACATGTCTTACGCCGTGCCAACGGTGGTGTTGCTATTGGCTTTTCTCCTGCCATTCCATATCGTCAGCATCTTTCGCCTGTCCTCAACCTTCCTGAACATCTTCTCACAACAGTTTACTATAAGAACTTCTACATAACCTTAGCTACAATATACGTGCGGCCCGGCCATAACATTCCATTACCATTCTTTCAATATATCTCTAACACCTTTCGTACCTATCTTATAATGGCAGATGTTAACCTCCATAGCCGTTCCGAAGCACAACGAAACCGCTTTCATAACTTTATCACCGGCAATACGACCGGCATCATACTTCCTCTACCCAAACCTACTCGCCCCGATAGTCGAACTACCCCAGACGTCGTCATACTCTCCTCTAATCTCGCATCTCAGTTTACGGTCGATGTTCTAGATCTAATAGGCAGCGACCACGCTCCTATCAAGCTACAACTTCATCCCAGACCAGCTATCATTGATCGATCCAACACCTCTACTCGTACTAGGCTACGTTTTGATCGAGCCGACTGGGCAAAATACAGACTCTATCTACAGGAAACCGTAAATACTGTTTTGCCTCCTACTTCAGAATCTGAACTCTATTCTTGTGTGGATACTATCACAAACGCTATCACCTCTGCCACAACCCAATATATCCCTTCATCTCAATGTTCTTTCTCTCGCCCTCCGCTACCTCCACATTATCTTCCTCTCATTAAGCGCTCACGTCAGTTATACAGAGATTACTTACATACTGGCAATATCGAGTCCCTTCACCATCATCGTCAACTTCTTCGCATAGTCCGCAATTACCTTAAGGCATACAAGTTACGCTCTTGGATCAAAACCTGTAATCAATTAGGCACTACAGCACATCCCAGTCAGTACTGGAAGCGCTTTAAGACTCTTACTGGGCAGAACACTCGTATCACCTATCCTCTCATAGACCAAAATCAACCTCTACATACTGATCTCGACAAAGCCAATGCCTTTGCTAATTATCTGCAGGATATCTTTACTCCTCTGCCGTCTACAAACCCTCATCGCCCACATCCAGCTGATCGTCTGAACCTAAGCTCACCTAATCTTCAACCCCATATAGATCACACACTTCCTGACACTCCTTTAACAGCACCAATCACTGTTCCAGACATCACCTCCGTTCTCGCAAACAAACGCAACACTGCTCCTGGACTGGACAGCATTACATATCGCCAGATCAAAGAGAGTCCGTTCTCCCTTCTATACCTTTTGTCGGCCATCTATACGTTCATCCTACGTACTGGTTACTTTCCCGCTCAATGGAAAACCTCTAAGACGCTCATGTTTTTGAAACCACAGAAACCTCCCGCCGACACCAACTCATACCGTCCAATCCAACTCACATCTACATTTAGTAAAATACTCGAACGCATCATAGTTAAACGCTTGCATATCTTTCTGTCGTCTAGAAACATACTCCCCTTTCAACAAGCTGGCTTTCGTCCATATTATAGTATCAACGATCAACTTCTCAGGCTCAGTAATTACATTACCAATCACTACAATACTTCACGCCCTTCCTGTTTAGTTCTCTCTGATCTCGAAAAGGCATTCGATAAGATATGGCATCCTGCACTGATCTACAAACTCACTAAGCTTAAACTTCCCATATCTTACATCCGATTCATCTTTAACTTTATTACCTGTCGCCTGGCCTACGTTTGCATTAACTCCACCTTGTCTTTTCATATATTCATCCACTCTGGTGTTCCTCAGGGCTCTGCACTCTCTCCCCTTCTTTATATTCTGTTTGTCGCTGATTTTCCCCCTCTTCCAACAAATGTCCACTTGTTCCAGTACGCCGACGATACTGCCCTACTGGCCACATATAAAACTGTTCATCAGCTCAATATCTATATGCAACAGGCCATCGCTACATTCGTCACATGGTGTCATCGCTGGCGATTGAAAATTAATGCGTCTAAAACTCAAACCATAGTCTTCCTTCCACCTCACGCTCGCTCCCGTATCCAGCGCAACCCTACTCTTCTCCATCTTTCAGTTGACGACACACTCTTAGTACCTACAAAAACGGTTAAATATCTTGGAATTACCTTTGATCATCACCTCACCTGGAAGCCTCACTTAAAAGACATTACTAATAAAGCGTATATTCGCCTCAACTTACTGAAACGTCTGACAGGCACTACTTGGGGACTTAACGCCGACATGCTTCTGAAAACGTACAAAGTTTTCCTTCGTCCAATCCTCACATTTGGTTTCACTGCCTGGTTGTCTGCTTCCTCTCAGTATTACGAAAAACTCAAAGTTCTTGAACGCCATGCCTTCCGAATTGCCTATCGAGTTAAGCTTCCCAGTCCCATCCGAGAACTCTATGAGCGACTCCGTTTTCCCCACATCTTATACCATCTTGAAGACCTTCGCACCAAATATATCTGCCGCCGCCTTGCGTTCAATCAACCCCTTCTCCAGGATACTTTTGAAGCACATGCTCGCAGTCCCCCTCCATTGCTTACACCGGCTATTCCTACTTCTCTCGCTTTGCTGTTCACTCTTTATCGCTTTACTCTTCCTCCAGACCACCCAGATTTTGCTTACTACCAGCCATATTGCTCCGATGAAATTCTCCCTTACATTTGGCCATCACATGCACAGTGACACCTATTGTATCTAACAGGGCTCCCACTGTCTCTCATCAAAGCCTAGTGTCGCCCCTAGGCGAGAAGCTAACCTGCATCTGTCTATCTAACACTTACCCCTGTGATGTGATGTGAAAGTGCACTTCATTCTCATCCCCTAAATTCTACCCTTCCTCATGATTATGATCAAAAGATCATAATGACCGAATGATGTAATATACTTAATAAAGCCGATGGTAATGTAAATATGTATAAACCCCTCAGCTCCCAGCAACAAATGTTTACAACCCATTCATGTTCAGCTCACAACTCTTCCCCTACAGAGGGCGTAACCCTCTTCGGGTAGTTGCTCACCGTTGGTGGGCCGGTAAAAAAAAGTGCCAAATCTAATCAATACTCACAAATGGACTAAGATTTTTGGAGGAAGCAAGCTATGTGTGTTTTATGCCCTTGCTTCTTCAATTCTCATTATTTATCTTTAAGTGTTTTGTGACAACACGAATCGGGGTTGCCACACACGGGCTTCAATTATGCTAGATTTTCGTAATTCTGTCAATTTTCAAATTATCTTTCTGAACTAATTTTGAAGACTCGCCCCTACTTATCTTCATTATTTTAGTAGTTTTAACTCTATTCGTGTACACAACTAATATGACGCTATCAGGAATGATAATGAAATAAGTTAGTAAATAGCATATATATACATAAAGGGTGAATGTGCCACTAGTCAGCCACTTACGCATTTTCGAAAGAAAAATAACAAAACGTTACGTTTTACGTTTTAACCCTTATCAACATAAAGCTTAGCTTTTAGACATTCATTCTGTACACAGCCGATCACATGTCACACCGAAATGTCACCTAGTGTCGCAGCAATAGGTGTACAAAGAAGACGCTATGTTTGTTACAAGTGTGTATTTGCTATCTAAGATAAAAATAATAAATATTCTTTTTATTTTTTAATTTGTATATATTAAGGAAATGAAAACGGAAAAAATATTTTTGTAGATTTTGAGCATTTCGTTTGTATAGGGGGGGCCGAGTACTGGAATCGAAAAATGAGTGATTTTCTAATAGTCAGCCCCCGGGGCTGAGTACTGGAATTATCGCATATGTGTACAATTTCGTCCATCACATGCCCAGACCAAGTATTCACTTCCCTTCTCTTAATAATATACAGCATGGCTCACAAATCTTTGTTTTTCCAGTAGTCAACGCCGGTAGAATTGCAAAGACCGAGTACTGGTGCCACGAAAGCCAAAAGTCAGCCCTGTTGGTAATTTTACTGCAATTTTAAATATCATTATTCATATTTGCTAAAATCAGGTTCCCACTTATTCATTTCATGTAAGTAAATATAAATGAATGAAAAAGGAAGAAAAATAGAAGTTCAGAAATGAAAACGGTGGTCAATTCACCAGTACTTAGAAGAGTCTCTCTACAATGCACTGACTGTAGAAAATGGAATGACTATACGTTAAGCTAGCAGAACATTCAATGTTTCTCGCAACTCTATGCAAGATAGGATTCATGGTCAAGTACATGAAAAGAAAAGGAAAATGGGACCAGATCCAGTGTTAACACTACCAGAAGAAAATAAGCTAGTTCACTCTAAAAACGGTATTGTTATATTCAACCATATATTTTTTTTTTACCCGCTAGCCAAAGTGGCTAGCAACCTTTAAGAGGGTTACGCCCTCTCTGAGGTGAGTGAAGAAAAGGACAGTAGGTGCAAAGGACAATGGGTGGTCTATGTGCTTTATTCAAATTATTAACCCTTAACAGTTCACTACCTTTGAAAATTATCAAAAAATTATGATATTTGCAGCATGTTGTCTATTTGGTTTGTATATCATTTGAAAGTAGTTTTCTAAATTTTCCCGCCAATAGTTTTCGAGAACTGAGTTGTGTCCATTTGGTTACTTTGCACAGTTTTCCGTAAAGTGATTTTTGAGTACTTGTAGCCATATAATAATGAAGAAAAGTAGTCTCATAAGAAAGGAGAAATAAATGAAACATGGTAAGAGTTGTTTATTTTATAGGATTTAATATCTACATCTGGAATATTAATTTATAAGAAAATGTAAGGTACTATTTATGTCCACATAGAAAAAATAATAATATTTATATTTCGCAGAAAATACAGATTGAATACATATGATATTCAAATATATACGTAGTTTTATAGAATATTCTTCTTTTTTATTTCATTTTTTATATTTTTAAATTTGAATATATCAAAGTAGTGTAACAGTAACTTAGGGGTCTAGAAAAGATATCAATTACCAAGTGACAAAATCATTCCTTATCGTGATACATATACTTACAGATGGAACTGCATAAAGGAATTCTTTAGTGAGCTTGTTACTCCCGACTCACAAAAACGATATCTTCCCTTAGATGTGTGGGCTGGCCAGTGAACAACAAACTCTTTCCTTGTATTATCACATGGTCACGTAGCAACAGGTCGACATATTTTCACTTGAGGTTCGCCCAAGCTTTCTAAAGATGATCTCTCTTGTTTAGGCTTTCTGCATGATACTAGTGCAGATGCAGCATCAGCCCGAAACACTTTAAGATGTCTGGATGATTTCCCAAGTCCGTTATACTCTCTTTTGTAAGGTAACCAGCTGTTTACAACAACTAAATCTAGCATGTACCCCAAAATTCTAAGACACCATCGTTTTGATTTCTTTGGTGTACGGCAGATCTCTATGAACATGTTTGATTTGTCTACCCTTTTCATGTGTTTGCCTCAGAAGATAAGAAAAAAAAATCTTATCTTCTGCCTCCTAAACGATTTTGTCTCATTGTTGGAAGAGTTGAGATTTTCATTACATCCTTCAAATATTGCATTAATTTAACGCTTGTAAAAAGTTATCAATGTACACGTCTAAAAACTCAGACTCCTCTATCTTGAATGAGAACGGTGATTTCCCATAATTTTCAGCAAGAAGGAGCTCCACCTCACTATGCCTTATGTTCACGCCAATGGCTCGATAGACCATTTCCGGGACATTGTAATGGGCGACGGAGACGGATAGAGTGGCCCAGATTTTACGCCACTAGAGCTCTTCCTCTGCTATCATCTGAGGAACCTTACTTATTAAGATCCCATCCTTGATATCCACCATCTGACGCAGAGAATTTTGCAATGTTGTGAAACCTTTGACATGCTGTTTCGAATCCATGCGATTGGCAGAGGAGCTTTCCAGTTTCTCTTGCTCAAGAATTATAGCACATATTATAGCACATTATAGCACAATTATAGCATATAGCACATATAATGCTGTAATGCCAAATTTTCACACTTTGTGACAAAGTAACTTCTGAACCAATAACGGTAGGTGAAGTAGTCTGCATCACTGTTTCCCTGAAATTGAAGTCGTATCAAATGGTACCCCACATATCCCCTTCCATTTTAAAAATCCAAAGTTGGATCCAAGATTACGGCTTCCAAGATGGCTGCCAGGGCAACCATGTCAAACAATATGGTCCATTCCCCACCCGAAAAACATATACCATGAAACAAATGTGAATGCCAAAATGTTCCTGTGCTACAGGAGTAGTGATGGGTAAATTCCCGGGAAGATATTTTTCGGGAATATTCCCTGGGAATATTCCCGGGAAGATTCCCAAAATGGAAATTTATCCGGGAAGATTCCCAAAATGGAAATTTATCCGGGAATTTATGTACAATCAAAAAGAAAATTGCATTCTATTACTATACTATGATTTCAAAGTTGAATTAGTTTTTATAACACAGCATATTATTACTGTTGTCCACAGAGGATTCTTTAAAATGTATATTCTGAACGGTACTATGTTACTTTATTAACACTTTATTATATTTAGAGAGTATGCATAAATGTATATTTATTTACAATATGTTCTATCAATGAAATATGTATGAAAAAATTATATAGTAACAGTTTAAATTTATATATAAGTGGATTTGCTCAACTTGACTCTGTTACTGATATTATAAACACATTAAATTTATAAATGTTATAAACCAATTCGATTGGATAAATGCTAGAAGATACATGTCTCACCAATTTATCAACATTTGCGCATAGTTATGTTCACAAAAATTACAAGATACTTACTTATCTTTATATTTTAGCACGTAACATTGCCATACAGGACCTTTCATTCTACCAATTTCTCGAAATTCTATACGTTATTTCACATGTAAAAGAAGTCCGAGTACTTCTTCAGAAATTCGAGTCAGAGAGAGAAGACAGACCGACGTCTATTACTAATGGTGGTTCAGGGTTTATTAATAGTACATCATCTCTATTTGTACATAATTCTAAATTACTTTCCAAAGTGGTTCCTTTTCATCATTTGTAAATTAGCACTTTGCTAATTTTGGCTGTTTTTGAGCATTGCGGGCTAGCTTTTGTACCTACTTTTCTGCGATATTCTATTCCGATGCTGTTGTTTTATGGTTTTATACGTTAAATTACGTTACCAACATTAAATTCAGACAGCATTGCAGAGCGAGCGTTAGCGAATGAAAGCGGGTTAAAGCCCTCCATGGCACGTTGTTTTCTATCTTCGTTACCAACAATTCACTTTCTTTTCTCACATAAATCACAGCCACTTACCTTTCCATTTTGTATAAATCCCCTACTGCCCTAAAAAAATGTGTTTGATACTTTCTCGACTACTTGAACATCACTATCAACTCATTTCTTCCGTAAATCATCCTACTTTTTGCTAGTTTTGACCCCCAATACTAAACAATTACCTTACTTTTTAGTGCAAATGGAAATGGAACTTTAAAATCATATTATTAGGTATATAAAGTACCGTCAAATAATTTTAAATTCTTTAACCTCCAAATTCTTTAAAACCTACAAGTAAATCATAATATATTAAAATAAAGTAATTATTCATATGATTCTTATAATTTGGAAGAT
Organism: Thermobia domestica; assembly: GCF_964235325.1. Lineage (NCBI taxonomy): Eukaryota > Metazoa > Arthropoda > Insecta > Zygentoma > Lepismatidae > Thermobia > Thermobia domestica. Next base: position 36,070,894 of record NC_137467.1, read on the forward strand.
AAAGTAAAGAAATGGAAATAAATTCCTTCCCGGGAATTTATAGGCCAGGAAAAAAACCCGGGAATATTCCCATTTTTAAATTCCTTCCCACCGGGAATATTCCCACTGCCCATCACTATACAGGAGTCTTAACTAACTGATGCCTCACTCTGTACTATATCATCAGGTATATAGTCTGGACCTGAATCACTGAAAGTAAGATCAGGTTCTGAATCCGAGGTTTCAAAATCCGATAGATTAGAAGAGAAAGAGACCACTACTGTTGGCCTTATGCTTATTTTTCTTCCATAGGATATATCAAAGGAGGTAAGTTCTTCATCCATTTCTGACGAAACACAGTCACCTGCAAAAATGTAAATAGCCTATCACAATATTTCTTCTTTGCATCTGACATGAGATTTCATAGTAAAACATATTTATACACACATATAGATTTACATATTAACAACCCAGCTCACTACGTGCCTAATTTGGGGATGCAAATTGAGTGATGCTAAGCGCCTTTCACTCACCATCTAGAATGAGTGGGCAAGTTCTCATATACATATGCGAGAGGTTTACTAAATTGACACATACCAATTGGGGATTGAATTCTAGTAATAAAACATTGACTTCAATAACTAAATAACAATTATATTTCTCTTTGGTAAAAGTTGATGAATGTAAGTGTTGTGAATTTGATTACGGATATTCGGAAACTTTGCCAGTCGAGTATCGCCTATCGAGCATTGAGCATTTGAGTCCTGAATAGGAGAAACACATACCTTATCTCTTCCAGTTGACGCTCGTTGATGACCTCGGTTATGAATCCAGTATCGCCAAGTTGATACTTCTTACGGACGAGTGCTGTTGATAAGCATTGAGTCTGGCTTCCTCCCAAATGCTCTAGAAGAATCGACGAACTTCGTAGATAGAATATTAGAACTTCTCAAAACCTGAAGTTTCCATTCGGATCACGATGACTTTTCTTTGATGGAACTTAAAGTGTTCTCACGCGATCGAATACTCGGTTGACTGTCCGTTGACTGTCCTTTGACTGTCTCGCTGACTGATCCACTTTTCAGTGTCCTCTCACTGGTCCGTCTGACTGATCTTGAAGGCCTCCCGTCTCTTCGTTTTGTTCCACTCGTTCCTTCTGGAATTCTCTCCTGTCGTTTGCTGGTCGGCACGTGTGACCTCCTTTCACTTGGAAAAACAAATTCTTTCCTTGTGTCAAGACTCAAAAACTGCAACTCTCGACACACTCCGATTTCCCGATTCTAAGCAATTTCCTCATATCCGTGAATGTGTGAAATGTTCACAAAAGCTTACAATTTCTTTTCATGATTTACAGAATTTAGTTTATGTAGGAATTGACGCATTACATGCATTGTCTTCCTGCATTCGCAGACTCTCAATAGAGCATTTTATTTACATAATTTTGCTGACCATTAAATAATACATTTGCCTCAGCTTGCATTAATCTCAACTCTTAACTGTTATTTACCTTCACCTCATTATTTTATAAAAACGCGATATTCGCAAAATAAATGAACATTGATTAATAAAATGAAATTATTATACATGATATTTTAATTTAAAAACGGATACTGCCACATGTCCCCCCTTAAAATCTTGGTAGCTTCGCTATCCAATTTAGACCTCGTAAGAGGGCGTTATATTACTAAACTCCCTGTAGATATATACAATATATGAAAAATAAATAATACTGAAAATAAACATAAACTTGAAAATAAGTGAGACATGTGTAACTACATAAATCAATATTATAAATCAATAACTGTTTTTCCTGCACCAAAATATTAACATTATATATCTTTAAACTTTTAATCATTTCCATTAATTGGTGAGAAAAAAATGACATGAAACAACTACTTCAATATCTCTATACACAAAACTCTACACTCACGACATCTTGTGAGATGTAACAGAATTATTAGATGAGCATGAGATGAGCACAAGTACTCTGTGCGAAAGATATATGTATGTACATTCAGAATTACTCTGCATTGCAAATCCTCCTCGCAATTAAGCTTAAGTGTCAAATTTCTGGAACTTTCCATTACTTTGTTGTCCATACTTGCCAACTCAAGCATTTGTTGACAGTATCAGTAACAGATGTCATTTGTTTATTCCATTTGTCATACACTTCCAAATCTAGAAGATAAAACCTTTTTACGAATGATTAAAACATATTCACTTATAGTAGAATCGTAGCACTAAAATAAATTGCAAAATATCATCACTTTTATTTTCTTCAATAAAACTGAACACTAAATTTTAGATGTGGGGAACAAAATTCTGCTCTAGGGCATTTGCTACACTGAGAAAGTTTCTGGGCAGCAACTGCAACTTCAGCAAATTTTAACCAAGGTTAAAACTACATCCACGCCAGCACTTCCATTTGCGCGTCGGTTTGGTTTCATGAACACTGAATGTCGAAACGCACTACGAAATTTTAATAATTTCGCAAAAAATTTGTGTTTTTACAAAACAATGACATCACATGTTGTTTTGGAATCTTTCTTTCCATGTCGAATGTCTAACGGGTATTCAAAAAGTTTTCCGTTTCGTGACATACATGTGCTTGGTGTTATACAATTGACTAGTGTTACCCCTATTTCAGAATTCATACTATTGCCTGATTACGCTCTACTCAATCTGGCTTTTGTTTACTATTCACTTATTGAAATGTGGTGTAAGTGAGATGTTTTAAAGTGATAATTACAACCTAGAGGATATAAATAATTAACTAAAGGACAATGGACTAAACAACGGAACAATACTTATAGTGGTGAGTACATTTAAAATTTTACTTATTTAAACACAGATATATGATTTAAAAATGTGTATCTCTACTTAACTATATTTAAAGCTATAAACACTATTATTATACTTAATGCTTGATAACTGAATACAAAAATCGATTGAGATTCGGGGAAAATCGATGGAATCTCACATTTCCTTGAGACTCGATAAGGCCTTGGTTGTTAAAAACGGCTGCCTGCCTAGCCGTACATCCCAATCAAGATTTGGCTCCAGCTACCACATTTACAATTGAACTATTTACATATTTATAAAATCTGACTACCTAAAAATAATTTTCAAAATTCTATTCTTCTCTATATTCAAAATAATTTTCAATAAAATTTTCGTGACGCTTTTCTTTTCTAAATTCGTAGACGTAACTGATGATCTATTATTTTGATAGACTTTTTTTCTAATAATCATAGACGTTGTATATTGCTTTATCATTATTTATTTATTATTTGCCTAACTACGTTGTTCTGGTTGGCCATTACCACAACAATTTCATTAGCTAAAATATTTATTACTTAAATTTCATCCTTAACTATTATTATATTATTACTTATTTATTTATTTATTTGTTTACTGTTCACCATTCTTATTATTATTATTATATTATATTAAAATATTAAAATATTAAAGTATGCCGACAGGGCCTAACTTGTGAGAAGGATACCTCGAAGTAAGTCGTATGACTGCTACACTTGTGCAACTCGAAATGTACTAACTTGTTCAGGGCTTCTCTTTGCAGAAAACTACGTCTGCTTGTCCCCGAAAACTTATTTCTTATTTCTATTCTTTGCGCTTATTTGTTCATATGCTATTCTTCATATACTTATATTCTCTAAGTATTATAGCGCTTAACATATCTCTATACATGTATTTCTATATCTATATTTCTTTCGACGATGCATGCATTTCTATTCTCTATAAATATTTAATATCTATTAATATTCTTCTATTCTTATTCTTTAGTAATTATTTATTTATCTATTTATTATAACTCTGCTCTTCTCCATATTCACATTTATTATATTTACGTCTATGTCATTATCTCTATATTTACTAATTTCTTACGTCTATCCTATTTTTAATAATCAACTTCTCCATAATCTATTTTTACTAATGTTTCCTTCTTCTCGCTACTCACATTCTTTCCAACAATCTCTTTTCCTCTTTTCCTTCAAACCAATACAAATGATCAAGATTAAACTAGACTAATTCTTTATAATATGAGAACATTAAAATAACTAAATATTCTAGTCTTCGCTATTCTTATTACACTAGATGCTTTTCTAAAATCTATAATCGCTCTGACCATCCTATTCTTACTCGCTAGGATACAGAATTATTTACTCGCTAATCTAATGCTAACTTAATTTTAATTATCACTAAGGGTTTAAGCTAAAAACGAAGGATATCACCACAAAAAAAAATTCACTGCTTTACGCGTGATGTACGAGTCAACTCCTGTGTCTCTTATCAACAATCACGGAAGACTTTTGTGACTTGATAAATAAAATATTCTCATCGAAGTTTGGTAAACACCCAATTCAACTCGAAGAGAATGGGATTTCCTTCCTAATTAGAGTTTTCCCTAATGAAAGGTTCGCCTAATTTCTAGGTTTCTAATTTTAAACTTACTTGTCTAGCTTAAATCTATGTCAATTGCATCATTCATTTTACTTGTGTTTTTTTTATTCTTGCCTCTCTTAAATCTACTTTTCCCTAATACAAGTCTAATTACAAAAATCATTCATAAATTTTGTTTATTGTTCTCCATAGTCTTTCCCTAATTTTAATCTATTCTTAAAACTAATTACGCCACTAAATTTAAATAAAACACTATATGTCATAAAGACATAGTTCACTAATAAAATAAAGAATCAGATTTCTATTTCTTAAAACTATAATTACATTACTAACTATCCTCATAGCATGCTTATTTCTATACTCATTTTAATAATATAACTAATCACCAAACTAATATTAATAAACTGGAATATGTACACTAAAATTATATCCTATACGTATATGTACCTTTAAATACTATTAATAATATTATTTACAAAATTTCCACTTTCTTAGTCATCTTTATGTCAATAACCATGGTGTCCTCTCTTTGAAAAATGTTGCAAACGCTGCTAAATCCAATAAAGATTTATCACTCGCTACAACAATCCTCGATTGTTTTTTTAACTGTGCTAACGTTGATACAAAGTCTGATATTCTAACAGCCTGCGTACAATTAAACTTAATTCTAAATCTGTCTAGCCATCCGTTCACCACGTCCTGGCTAGCACCATTTGAGAACAACGCACATATTTTGTATTTTATCTGATCTTCTTTTACAGCGAAAAATACAGCATTTCTTATTAATGTGTTGGTTTCAGCTATTCCGGACAAAATTGACAAATAATGTCGTCGGAATCCTAATTCTACCAACTCTTCAATACTAAAATCTCTTTGAGAGAACTCTATCAAATAGTAATGTTTATATGCGTAGCCTAACACATTACCTCTAAATACTTGCTCTTTATTCTCATTGTACGTTGGAGAATACTCAGTAAAGTGTTTTAGTACTCCTAAATCTAAACAATAATACCTAGATTTGGAAAACATAGACACTGGCTTACCATTGTCTTTCAACACTGGGTAGTGTACCCTATGATTATTCTTCAAAGAAAGCATATTGCTAACCTTAATAGTAATATTCTAAATTCTATAACGTCAATCTTGATTATTATAATTACAATAGCGCATTCTCATTCCACTGTGATTTGTGTGATTCGCTTCTGCTTGTCGCTGTACTCACGACCTTGAGCGCTTCTATCTCATGCAACGGCTTCGTTGAACGTCGTAACAGCTCGGAAACGTTCGGCTTTAAACGCTTGCAAGTGGTCCGTGCGCCTCTCACGCATCGGCTAAGAATGATGCCTGTCGTGTTCTGACTGTTATTCTTACAAACTATTTTCCTTTTAACTAATATTACTTTGATTATTATTTTACCATAATTCCAATAACGACAAATAATTCCTATAACCATGAATATTATACTATCCTCACTAAAACTAAAACTAAGGTATATACGCAATAAAAATCAAACGATATCGAAAAATCTAAATATTATCTCTTAAGTACAACAAGGGGTCGAACTTGAGTACAACAGAATCACGTACTCGTACTTGTTGACACTTTTTCTCATCATACTCGTCAGAACGGGCTTGTAGGTATTTCTTATTATCACTATTTCTGTTACTCTGCAGTAATTAAATTAGTCCATATTATCATGGGTTAGCATGCCCAATACGAATGGGTGGGATGGGTGGGATTTTAATTTTACTGAAACTTAAATTTACCATTTAAATTTACTTAAATTTCCAAAATAGCATATTTCTCTGAGAAAGACCCAGATCATCTCCGCCATGACAACCCAGCTCACTACGTGCCTGATTTGGGGATGCAAATTGAGTGATGCTGAGCGCCTTCCACTCACCATCTAGAATGAGTAGGCAAATTCTCATATAGATATGCGAGAGGTTTACTTAATTGACACATACCAATTGGGGATTGAATTCTAGTAATAAAACATTGACTTCAATAATTAAATAACAGTTATATTTCTCTTTGGTAAAAGATGATGAATGTAAGTGTTGTGAATATGATTACGGATAATCGGAAACTTTGCCAGTCGAGTATCGCTTATCGAACATTGAGCATTTGAGTCCTGAATAGGAGAAACACATACCTTTTCTCTTCCAGTCGACGCTCGCTGATGACCTCGGTGTTGAATCCAGTATCGCCAAGTTGATACCTCTTATGGACGGGTGCTGTTGATAAGTATTGAGTTTGTCTCACTCCCAAATGCTCTAGAAGAATCGACGAACTCCGTAGAGAGAATATTAGAACTTCTCAAAACCTGAAGTTTCCATTCAGATCACGATGACTTTCCTTTGATGGAACTTAAAGTGTTCTCACACGATCGAATACTCGGTTGACTGTCCATTGACTGTCACTCTGACTGATCCCCTTTGTCTGATCCTGAAGACCTCCCGTCTCTTGGTTTTGTTCAACTCGTTCCTTCTGGAATTCTCTCCTGTCGTCTGCTGGTCGGCACGTGTGACCTCCTTTCACTTGGAAAAACAAATTCTTTCCTTGTGTCAAGACTCAAAAACTGCAACTCTCGACACACTCCGATTTCCCGATTCTAAGCAATTTCCTCATATCCGTGAATGTGTGAAATGTTCACAAAAGCTTACAATTTCTTTTCATGATTTACAGAATTTAGTTTATGTAGGAATTGACGCATTACATGCATTGTCTTCCTGCATTCGCAGACTCTCAATAGAGCATTTTATTTACATAATTTTGCTGACCATTAAATAATACATTTGCCTCAGCTTGCATTAATCTCAACTCTTAACTGTTATTTACCTTCACCTCATTATTTTATAAAAACGCGATATTCGCAAAATAAATGAACATTGATTAATAAAATGAAATTATTATACATGATATTTTAATTTAAAAACGGATACTGCCACATGTCCCCCCTTAAAATCTTGGTAGCTTCGCTATCCAATTTAGACCTCGTAAGAGGGCGTTATATTACTAAACTCCCTGTAGATATATACAATATATGAAAAATAAATAATACTGAAAATAAACATAAACTTGAAAATAAGTGAGACATGTGTAACTACATAAATCAATATTATAAATCAATAACTGTTTTTCCTGCACCAAAATATTAACATTATATATCTTTAAACTTTTAATCATTTCCATTAATTGGTGAGAAAAAAATGACATGAAACAACTACTTCAATATCTCTATACACAAAACTCTACACTCACGACATCTTGTGAGATGTAACAGAATTATTAGATGAGCATGAGATGAGCACAAGTACTCTGTGCGAAAGATATATGTATGTACATTCAGAATTACTCTGCATTGCAAATCCTCCTCGCAATTAAGCTTAAGTGTCAAATTTCTGGAACTTTCCATTACTTTGTTGTCCATACTTGCCAACTCAAGCATTTGTTGACAGTATCAGTAACAGATGTCATTTGTTTATTCCATTTGTCATACACTTCCAAATCTAGAAGATAAAACCTTTTTACGAATGATTAAAACATATTCACTTATAGTAGAATCGTAGCACTAAAATAAATTGCAAAATATCATCACTTTTATTTTCTTCAATAAAACTGAACACTAAATTTTAGATGTGGGGAACAAAATTCTGCTCTAGGGCATTTGCTACACTGAGAAAGTTTCTGGGCAGCAACTGCAACTTCAGCAAATTTTAACCAAGGTTAAAACTACATCCACGCCAGCACTTCCATTTGCGCGTCGGTTTGGTTTCATGAACACTGAATGTCGAAACGCACTACGAAATTTTAATAATTTCGCAAAAAATTTGTGTTTTTACAAAACAATGACATCACATGTTGTTTTGGAATCTTTCTTTCCATGTCGAATGTCTAACGGGTATTCAAAAAGTTTTCCGTTTCGTGACATACATGTGCTTGGTGTTATACAATTGACTAGTGTTACCCCTATTTCAGAATTCATACTATTGCCTGATTACGCTCTACTCAATCTGGCTTTTGTTTACTATTCACTTATTGAAATGTGGTGTAAGTGAGATGTTTTAAAGTGATAATTACAACCTAGAGGATATAAATAATTAACTAAAGGACAATGGACTAAACAACGGAACAATACTTATAGTGGTGAGTACATTTAAAATTTTACTTATTTAAACACAGATATATGATTTAAAAATGTGTATCTCTACTTAACTATATTTAAAGCTATAAACACTATTATTATACTTAATGCTTGATAACTGAATACAAAAATCGATTGAGATTCGGGGAAAATCGATGGAATCTCACATTTCCTTGAGACTCGATAAGGCCTTGGTTGTTAAAAACGGCTGCCTGCCTAGCCGTACATCCCAATCAAGATTTGGCTCCAGCTACCACATTTACAATTGAACTATTTACATATTTATAAAATCTGACTACCTAAAAATAATTTTCAAAATTCTATTCTTCTCTATATTCAAAATAATTTTCAATAAAATTTTCGTGACGCTTTTCTTTTCTAAATTCGTAGACGTAACTGATGATCTATTATTTTGATAGACTTTTTTTCTAATAATCATAGACGTTGTATATTGCTTTATCATTATTTATTTATTATTTGCCTAACTACGTTGTTCTGGTTGGCCATTACCACAACAATTTCATTAGCTAAAATATTTATTACTTAAATTTCATCCTTAACTATTATTATATTATTACTTATTTATTTATTTATTTGTTTACTGTTCACCATTCTTATTATTATTATTATATTATATTAAAATATTAAAATATTAAAGTATGCCGACAGGGCCTAACTTGTGAGAAGGATACCTCGAAGTAAGTCGTATGACTGCTACACTTGTGCAACTCGAAATGTACTAACTTGTTCAGGGCTTCTCTTTGCAGAAAACTACGTCTGCTTGTCCCCGAAAACTTATTTCTTATTTCTATTCTTTGCGCTTATTTGTTGATATGCTATTCTTCATTTACTTATATTCTCTAAGTATTATAGCGCTTAACATATCTCTATACATGTATTTCTATATCTATATTTCTTTCGACGATGCATGCATTTCTATTCTCTATAAATATTTAATATCTATTAATATTCTTCTATTCTTATTCTTTAGTAATTATTTATTTATCTATTTATTATAACTCTGCTCTTCTCCATATTCACATTTATTATATTTACGTCTATGTCATTATCTCTATATTTACTAATTTCTTACGTCTATCCTATTTTTAATAATCAACTTCTCCATAATCTATTTTTACTAATGTTTCCTTCTTCTCGCTACTCACATTCTTTCCAACAATCTCTTTTCCTCTTTTCCTTCAAACCAATACAAATGATCAAGATTAAACTAGACTAATTCTTTATAATATGAGAACATTAAAATAACTAAATATTCTAGTCTTCGCTATTCTTATTACACTAGATGCTTTTCTAAAATCTATAATCGCTCTGACCATCCTATTCTTACTCGCTAGGATACAGAATTATTTACTCGCTAATCTAATGCTAACTTAATTTTAATTATCACTAAGGGTTTAAGCTAAAAACGAAGGATATCACCACAAAAAAAATTCACTGCTTTACGCGTGATGTACGAGTCAACTCCTGTGTCTCTTATCAACAATCACGGAAGACTTTTGTGACTTGATAAATAAAATATTCTCATCGAAGTTTGGTAAACACCCAATTCAACTCGAAGAGAATGGGATTTCCTTCCTAATTAGAGTTTTCCCTAATGAAAGGTTCGCCTAATTTCTAGGTTTCTAATTTTAAACTTACTTGTCTAGCTTAAATCTATGTCAATTGCATCATTCATTTTACTTGTGTTTTTTTTATTCTTGCCTCTCTTAAATCTACTTTTCCCTAATACAAGTCTAATTACAAAAATCATTCATAAATTTTGTTTATTGTTCTCCATAGTCTTTCCCTAATTTTAATCTATTCTTAAAACTAATTACGCCACTAAATTTAAATAAAACACTATATGTCATAAAGACATAGTTCACTAATAAAATAAAGAATCAGATTTCTATTTCTTAAAACTATAATTACATTACTAACTATCCTCATAGCATGCTTATTTCTATACTCATTTTAATAATATAACTAATCACCAAACTAATATTAATAAACTGGAATATGTACACTAAAATTATATCCTATACGTATATGTACCTTTAAATACTATTAATAATATTATTTACAAAATTTCCACTTTCTTAGTCATCTTTATGTCAATAACCATGGTGTCCTCTCTTTGAAAAATGTTGCAAACGCTGCTAAATCCAATAAAGATTTATCACTCGCTACAACAATCCTCGATTGTTTTTTTAACTGTGCTAACGTTGATACAAAGTCTGATATTCTAACAGCCTGCGTACAATTAAACTTAATTCTAAATCTGTCTAGCCATCCGTTCACCACGTCCTGGCTAGCACCATTTGAGAACAACGCACATATTTTGTATTTTATCTGATCTTCTTTTACAGCGAAAAATACAGCATTTCTTATTAATGTGTTGGTTTCAGCTATTCCGGACAAAATTGACAAATAATGTCGTCGGAATCCTAATTCTACCAACTCTTCAATACTAAAATCTCTTTGAGAGAACTCTATCAAATAGTAATGTTTATATGCGTAGCCTAACACATTACCTCTAAATACTTGCTCTTTATTCTCATTGTACGTTGGGGAATACTCAGTAAAGTGTTTTAGTACTCCTAAATCTAAACAATAATACCTAGATTTGGAAAACATAGACACTGGCTTACCATTGTCTTTCAACACTGGGTAGTGTACCCTATGATTATTCTTCAAAGAAAGCATATTGCTAACCTTAATAGTAATATTCTAAATTCTATAACGTCAATCTTGATTATTATAATTACAATAGCGCATTCTCATTCCACTGTGATTTGTGTGATTCGCTTCTGCTTGTCGCTGTACTCACGACCTTGAGCGCTTCTATCTCATGCAACGGCTTCGTTGAACGTCGTAACAGCTCGGAAACGTTCGGCTTTAAACGCTTGCAAGTGGTCCGTGCGCCTCTCACGCATCGGCTAAGAATGATGCCTGTCGTGTTCTGACTGTTATTCTTACAAACTATTTTCCTTTTAACTAATATTACTTTGATTATTATTTTACCATAATTCCAATAACGACAAATAATTCCTATAACCATGAATATTATACTATCCTCACTAAAACTAAAACTAAGGTATATACGCAATAAAAATCAAACGATATCGAAAAATCTAAATATTATCTCTTAAGTACAACAAGGGGTCGAACTTGAGTACAACAGAATCACGTACTCGTACTTGTTGACACTTTTTCTCATCATACTCGTCAGAACGGGCTTGTAGGTATTTCTTATTATCACTATTTCTGTTACTCTGCAGTAATTAAATTAGTCCATATTATCATGGGTTAGCATGCCCAATACGAATGGGTGGGATGGGTGGGATTTTAATTTTACTGAAACTTAAATTTACCATTTAAATTTACTTAAATTTCCAAAATAGCATATTTCTCTGAGAAAGACCCAGATCATCTCCGCCATGACAACCCAGCTCACTACGTGCCTGATTTGGGGATGCAAATTGAGTGATGCTGAGCGCCTTCCACTCACCATCTAGAATGAGTAGGCAAATTCTCATATAGATATGCGAGAGGTTTACTTAATTGACACATACCAATTGGGGATTGAATTCTAGTAATAAAACATTGACTTCAATAATTAAATAACAGTTATATTTCTCTTTGGTAAAAGATGATGAATGTAAGTGTTGTGAATATGATTACGGATAATCGGAAACTTTGCCAGTCGAGTATCGCTTATCGAACATTGAGCATTTGAGTCCTGAATAGGAGAAACACATACCTTTTCTCTTCCAGTCGACGCTCGCTGATGACCTCGGTGTTGAATCCAGTATCGCCAAGTTGATACCTCTTATGGACGGGTGCTGTTGATAAGTATTGAGTTTGTCTCACTCCCAAATGCTCTAGAAGAATCGACGAACTCCGTAGAGAGAATATTAGAACTTCTCAAAACCTGAAGTTTCCATTCAGATCACGATGACTTTCCTTTGATGGAACTTAAAGTGTTCTCACACGATCGAATACTCGGTTGACTGTCCATTGACTGTCACTCTGACTGATCCCCTTTGTCTGATCCTGAAGACCTCCCGTCTCTTGGTTTTGTTCAACTCGTTCCTTCTGGAATTCTCTCCTGTCGTCTGCTGGTCGGCACGTGTGACCTCCTTTCACTTGGAAAAACAAATTCTTTCCTTGTGTCAAGACTCAAAAACTGCAACTCTCGACACACTCCGATTTCCCGATTCTAAGCAATTTCCTCATATCCGTGAATGTGTGAAATGTTCACAAAAGCTTACAATTTCTTTTCATGATTTACAGAATTTAGTTTATGTAGGAATTGACGCATTACATGCATTGTCTTCCTGCATTCGCAGACTCTCAATAGAACATTTTATTTACATAATTTTACAAATAATACATTTGCCTCAGCTTGCATTAATCTCAACGCTTGACTGTTATTTACCTTCACCTCATTATTTTATAAAAACACGATATTCGCAAAATAAATGAACATTGATCAATAAAATAAAATTATTATATATGATATTTTAATTTAAAAACGGATACTGCCACTATATATATATATATATATATATATATATATATATATATATATATATATATATGAGAGAGAGAGAGCATGTGAGGGATAAAAATATCAATATATGCTTGTATTTTTTACTTTTAACGTAAAAAGTTATTGTAATTCACAATCTGGAGTTTTATAAAGCGAATTGAACGCTTGAAGCGACTTAATATTCGTAAAGCTTCTTTTTCTTAAAACTTTTTGTAATTAATGTCGCAAATAGCCCGATAATTTGTAACATGTGCCAAAGAAAATGCTTGTTTTTAGCAGGACAGTATCGTCTACCCCTTGCTTCTATTGATGGATAAAAATAATATTGAGTTGATGTTGAGTTTAACGTCCCTTTCACCAGACGTTTACTTAGCGTGGAATCCGAACCTCATGAACTCACATCGGGAATCGAACCGGGTCTCTTACGTCAAAGGTGCGTACGCTAACCGGTTAGCCACGAAGGAACTCGGTATAAAAATAGAATACCACACATATTACCCCATACTACTTTACAGACAGACTTCTGTTTTATGATCAGTTAAAATAGTATTTCTGGACACCGAAGAGAAAAAATTTTTTTTCATACGCTGTACGAGAAATACAAAGAATGAACACCACAAAAATGAAACAAGGAAAAGGATTCAATGTAAAATGCTTTGCCTCTCTCGAATAATTCACTCAATGTATTACAAGTGCATATCTCGAGCATTTCCAGTAGAACTATTAAAACACGCTGACTTTATAACTTATCTATGTGGTCTAGTGGCTAGCATGTGTCTGTGGTGGATGGGGTCTCGGGTTGGATTCCCGGTGTGAGAACTTTTAGTTTTAAACGTTCTCAGTGTGTTTGTGTTCGTGTCCCTGTAGTTCAAGATTAATGGAAATATCTGTAAAACGTGCATAACTGCGTAGAAATATAAGTTATTGACAAGAGTAAAGCGAACTTTGGTAAATGAACTTCAGGGCTACCTTCCGCGATGTAAGAATGCACATTTAAAGTGTCAATATTACAAACTGCAATAGCCAGAAAACCAGTCTTAAAGTTTCTGACCCTCTGCGTATATGATAGAACGCGTTAAGTTATCAAGTGGCAGAGTCAGGAGTAGCTATACCTTACGCGCAAAACATCACGCTCGAGTCATTTTTCTTGTTGTAACCAATAAAGTAGCCACTTAACTACAAGTAAAACATTAATTAAACGTATGTTTATAATGCATAGAACAATAAAAATGTTCAAATCATTTGTATCCGTAAATATATTGACAGTGGCGTATTTAGGAGGTGGCTATCGGGCTCAGGCCCCTGGAAATAAATTTCGTATATGCACAATTTCACTAAAATTTGTCGGCACCGAAAAGGAAGAATGTAAGTGCTTATTCACGTGTTGTGCATGATCCCTCCCCGAAACAAATTCTTAAATACGCCAGTATATATTGATTGTTCTGGACGCTTCGTAACCATATCTGTGGACAGTGCGAACTACAATGATATGAGGGGGAAATTCCCTTTGGTAATACTGGATATATGCTACAAAAAGAGACATCATTTGAGACTTCGCATTACGGGGCAAGAGCATCATAACATAAGACTTTCACGTTTTCTACTAGTATATTCATAGACAATTGTTTAAAGTATATGTACTCCTCAAACTCTTGGGGGTCCCCTCTTTCTTCCCTAAATGACGCCCTTGGCTACAACTGTCATAATTTCCCATGCTATTGTCATCTGAAATGACTCTCCTGGTTATAGCATACATCCAGCATTACGAAAGGGAATTTTCCCTTATCCCCTTCTAATTCGCACACTGTCCACTGATAAAGACACGAAGGCAAAGAAGATTTTTTACACAACGACTATGGTAACCATAATATATCTAGTGGTATCAATATACAGTGGCGTATTTAGAATTCTGTTTCGGGAGGGGGTACGCACAACACTGGACTAAGCACTTACATAAGCAAAAGAGGGGAAACAAGAAGTTATGAAAACTTGGGTTGGCAGCCCCGTGTTGTGTGGTCATACGGTTACCCCATGCCGTATTCGTCGGAGGACCACCCATGGGCAACTAGAGATACCTCGCCAAAAATTGACGGCCCCGCAGCGACGATTCGCGGTGGTCCCACTTCCGTTTTGAAAATTATACCACCTTGCGGCCCAGCAGCGTCAGAGACGCGACAAAACGCCAATCAACAACAAAATTACTCCCGCAAATATGTTAAATCGCCTATATGCGTAATTTGTTACATTAAGGAGAGTCTAAAAATCACTTTTTAAAAAAGTAAAAAAAAAGAAAATACGTGCACCAGGGTAGGCGCGAACTACCAACTTTGGTTTACTATGCAGTTGCTCTTCCGACAGAGAAGCGATGGAGAAAACGTCGCTTGTAGAGTCGTAAATCGTTGAGGTGTTTCTAATTTAGTTAATCAGAGTGCTCCTGTAACCGTGTATATTCGACGATAACCATTTGAGATAAGATAAAATCCGTTCACCATGTAATTTTATAATAAGATGACGTGCGTCTATTTACTTTATTTAATGGTTTTCCGATATTCACTTTCAAATGCGCGGCTACAGTTGGCATCTAAATTCATACAATTATACGCACCCATTTAAAGATTTTTCACTTCATGATGTAGAGTCAGGGGTTACTCTTAACCTCCGTATCTCACTTTAGGAACAATTCGTCAGAAAAAATGTACAACAATAACCGCATGCACATGACTGCCGATAGTTCGTGTTGGTTCCTTCGCGATTTTCCGCGACCAATCGAAGAAGCGCGGACCAAAATGAAATCCAAGCTGCTACGCGGTGGTTACTTCAATACTCAACTCTAGATATCTCTTTCGACTCGACGAAACCCTGCCGCAAGTGACACACTGACGGCAGTCCTTCGACGCATCGCTATAGCAACGATCGCCATTTACAGGCAAGTGGGCCACTAGTTGTTGGCGACGTTTACGGCATGGGGTAGCGTATTGGCCTGCGGAATCAGAGATCCTAATTTCAATTCTCGCGCAACGTAACATTTTTATGTGTACTCTTTTGTACTCAAATAATAAGTTCATACATTTTAACTTCGATAAAAATCATGTATTTTTCGTAATTTATTAATTTGAAGGAAAATACAAATTGCAACAAAAATGGTTAGTTTTTGTTGTAAATAACCCTATGACCTCTAATTATAATAACCATGTTACTAAGTACCACTTCATAAAGCTAGTTTGCAAAACGATTATCAGTTTTGGTTTTGTGTGTAACTTGAATAAAGTACTAATTGAAGCTAAAATGTATAATATTAATATTTGGAAAACAGATAAAGAGGTTGCCTTGCGCGGGAATTGAACTCAGGACCTCTGAGGGTGGACTCCAGTACGCTAACCATCTGATCACAGACTACGGGAGCGATAACCGATATTTTCATAACGTTTTCTTTCTTGCTTTTTTGTGTGTGTCGATTCAAGCGCCATCCGTGAACGGCCTGTCTTCAATTCTGAGTCAAATCATTGATCATTTTTTTTTTCTGGAAAATCCAAATATGCAATAAGACATGTAGGTACAGTTACCCCGGTACCCCCGAATGAGGTAGGGACAGTGTTGGGTAAGTTACTTGTAAAAATGTAACGCGTTACAAGTTACTTTACTTTCTATTAAAACGTAACGCGTTAGTAACGCGTTACTCGCCCCCCAAAAGTAACTGTTACTTTACTTCGAAAGTAACGCGTTACTAACGTGTTACTTTTAGGTCCGAAACTTTAAAAATGTGAAAAAATTATGAGTTCAATTTTCCGTACTGCTATTACTACCGCAATAATAATAATAATAATAATAATAATAATAATAATAATAATAATAATAATAATAATAATATTATTATTATTATTATTATTATTATTATTATTATTATTATTATTATTATTATTATTGCACGTTCTGAATCGCTTTATGTAAATGCAAGAACAAATTTTTACTTGATATATGAACATTTTCATATAATGTAACATTGATAAAATGCCATACTGCGTTACTCGTAGGGATGGACACGAGCGAGTTTGAGCGAGACAGACATCTTGACCTCAACCCGAGAACTCGACTCGAAAAATTTCCTCCAACTCGACTCGAATTGGGGTCGAGTTCCAAGTCGACTCGAGCCAAATCCGGTGTGTAGTTTCGAGTACATTCTTCAAGTATATTACATAGACAGTATAATTATTATCAATGACACTACTACTGCAACTTATATTAATAATAATAATAATAATAATAATAATAATAATAATAATAATAATAATAATAATAATAATAATAATAATAATGTAACAACACTGTATATAAAAAGAAAGATAGACAGTTTGTATTTGAATACTAAAAAACTAGTTGATTGCCAACCTCGGTAGTCGTGAAGTCTACTAGTCAAGGACATTGTTCACGAGCTTCTAAATTTGGGTTGAGGTTCTAGGTTGAGTATTCGGGCTCGAGACAAACACTGTTAAAAGTTATAGGGTACTGGCCAAATATCTTCAAAACTGCTCGGTCCGGGTTTAGAATTGCCAACGACTCGAGCAGCTCAGCTCACAGCTCATTCACTGTCGACCCGAACCGAGAAGTGAGCCGTGCCAACAGCTCATCCAGCCGACTCGGCTAGAGCCCTTGGCTCAGTTGAGCTGAACCGAGCAAATGGCTCATCCCTACCAAGCCAGATCGAGCCGATGGTTCACCCCAAGTGAGCCGGCTCGAGCCATCTTCTCAGTTGAGCCGAGCCGAGCTGAGCTTGTTATAAAAAATCTCTTGTGGTCTCGTTATCGAGACGAGACGGGATGCGAGCAGTGTCCCCTCTCGTGAGTAACACTAAAAGTATTCCATAGCTTTCGTTTTCCAGTGTAATCAGGCCATGATTTCAAGACGACATAAAACGAACGAGCCATTTATCAAATTCGACTGGACTCGAAACTCGACGCGAAAAACTGAATCGGTTCGGAACTCGACTCGAGGATATTACCCTTGACTTGACTTGAAACTCGACTTGAATTCGAGTCGAGTCGAGTTTTAGCTTGACTTGTGTTCATCCCTACGCGTTAGAAAAAAATGGTTGCTTATTATTATTCTGCTAAACTAATTATATAATAATAACAATGTTGTTATGTAAAATTAAAAATAAAGAATAAAGAGAAACTACACTACTCTATAATCAACGGGACTCTAGGATAAGCAAACTTATCTGAAAGAACTCCAATATTACATGCATCAACAAACTATTTTCTAGGAATAAAGTAGGCCTGCTCATTAAAACACAGTTTATTCATATTAACCCCTTACTGTAAATCATTAATTATGACATCCTAGCTGTTGATAAATATTTTCCGCCGGGGAACTTCAGACACTTTACTTTTAAATTCTGTCCACCATCATCCTCAGCACTAAAGAAAAAAGTATTCTTTCAAATGTTCGAACGGTAAAATATTTTCGTTCTCCATCTTTATAAAAACAACACCAATCAAAGTAAAATTGACTACCAGTATCATTGCACAACTAGTTCACTCACTGAATGTATTGATTTGGAGCTGTCAAAATCTACGACAAAATCTTCCAGATGCTTGCAATCAGTACACGTGATTTCCCTAAGGCTGTCCTCATCTTCAAAAAACAGCAAATGGCACTACGAACTTATCAGTTTCTCTGTGTGACTGTCGGTCACTGACATACGTAGTTCATGCTCGATTGTTTCATTCTGAGAAATTCACTTACAGGAAAGAAACATTTGTTTCCGAAAAAAAAAATACATATATTGTAGTTACTCATCCGAAATGTAACGCGAAAAAAGTAACGCAAACTAGGTATGTTACTTAAAAATTTGTAACGCGTTACCGTTACAGTTACTTTGGAAAAAATGTAACGCGTTACTAGGAAACGTTACTTAAAAAGTAACGCGTTACAAGTAACGCGTTACTTGCGTTACGTTACTTCCCAACACTGGGTAGATATAGGGGTTCCGTTTGGTATCATTGGATAGCTTTTTCAAAACTATTTAACACATGTTGTTTTTGTTTTCCTTATCTGTATATTTCAGAAGATAATTTATCGTTCCGAGACTATGAAGACACACACACATATATACTGCTTGTGTTTTCCATTAAATGTTGCAAGTGTAATTCATAATTTTGTCAATTTACAAAATGTTACCAAATACAATATTCCTTCTTCCCGATATGGATTTAAATCGCAATACTAACAATCAGTGATAGTCAGGTCTTCTAATTTTTTCACTTCTTATAAATAGCCTGGCTGCTGAAAGCGTCGTTAAACTCAAAATCAACTCAATTCAAATCGTGATATAACCGTACCCATAGGCGCCGACTTGAAGAAAATATTGGGGGGGCCAAAACAATGAATAAATATATAATCATATTCAGCCGTTTTCTACCAACTGCTGGATAAAGGCCTCCTTCCCTCCAGATCTCGGTCTGCTGCATCCGCTCCATTGCTAAATTCATGATCTAAGTCAAATTTGTGTAAACGCATTAAAACAAATTCAAGTTCAAATTCTGGGAACTTCACTGCACCACATTGATCTTCACTTCTCATATCAGTGTTACCATAGTGTTGGTTGAAGCTTCAGTGCTCTATTAACTCTTTTAGGATTTTTGGTAACTTTTGTTACCATGGCGTACTATGGTCTTTGACCTCTTATTTATGTTCTATAACAGGTACTTGAGTCGTTTTTTTTATTAGTCAAGTCAAGGATAGACCAAAGAACACCCCAGATGCG
The DNA here is from genome assembly GCF_964235325.1 of Thermobia domestica. Classification (NCBI taxonomy): domain Eukaryota; kingdom Metazoa; phylum Arthropoda; class Insecta; order Zygentoma; family Lepismatidae; genus Thermobia; species Thermobia domestica. Next base: position 36,090,760 of record NC_137467.1, read on the forward strand.
TTTTGGAACCGGATGGTCAACTTGGCTGCGCCAAGTGGGGGCGGAAGGGCGTGACTCTTTACTTTTTCTTAAGGCAAATTTCAAAAATTTTTCACGCCTGTAGTTTTCACGATATAGATTGGAATTGTATGTACCTTTAGATATTTATCAATTTTTTCTGAGATCTCTACGTGAAGCCGAGTCCGGGCACGAGGGGCGCGAATGTTCCGAGGGGCTGATTTTTTCAGAAAAAAATTAAGTTTTCCTAATTTTTCCGGTTCAGGAATACGATACGTACATGTGCTTGGCACCGTTGGAAAGGGTTGTTATACTAAAGAAAATAACGTTTAAGCCATGACTCTAGGCTAAATAGTAATGACGCAGTAAATTTTTATAATATATACATATCTGTGTGTATAAAGAGAGAGCCTAAATTCAGACTTTCAACAATTTTTCTGCCCTTTGTTTTTAAGATACAAGATTGGAATTTTGCACACATATTATGTACATAACAGTGTATTTTCAGAAAAAAATTCAGCTCCCTACGTCAACCCAGGCCTAGGCCAGAGGACCAAAATGTTTTTGTTGGATTTGCAAAAATATTTCCGAGTTTTTCCCTAATTATCTGGTTTAGGTGTATGATACTGACATGTGAGTGATACCGTTCGAAAGCGCTTATGATACTGAAGAAAATGGCGTTTGAACCATTTCTCTAGGCTAAATAGGAATGACGCAGTCCATTTTTAAAATATTTTATACCTAGGTATATATAGAGGAAGTTCGGGTATTATAGAATACCATTTTTGTTTCGCTTGTAACTCAGTTAAAAATTGCACATTGAAACAAAAAGGAAAACAAGTATACGCCTTACATATTTGGCTTTATTTATGCATATCTTGATAAAGAAGTTTCGTTACAGGGTTGAGTAAAATTTATAATTTGTAAAGAAACCACTTTGGAGGGTAATATGAAATATTCGAGCATGGAATACAAATGCTATACAGAAAAGAAATTAGTTTCCTGTTGAACATACAATGAATACAGTGACAATATATGAAAATTCTGAATGCCAAGCCATAACTGATTGTGATTATTTTGCAAAAGTCATAAATATAATACTCTGCTTCAGGATCGGCACAGTCATTGTGTGCTCACATTAAACATGATGAACGCTGGAACCAAGCTCACACCTTGTATCATCAGAAAATTTGCTGTAATAAAAAACACACTTAGATCCTAGCATTGTTGTCATCATAAATGTATGTTTAATTGCCCAATACCGATAGATATTTTTGTAATCTGAATACCATACGGGATACCATGCTTTTCTTGCGGGTATTCTATATTGCCCTCCACGCTTGGAAACGAAAGAGCTGTTAAACGCATTCGAAGGCTTATAGGATAATGGCGCTTATCAAACTACCTATGTATATCCAACATCATAGTAAATAAAGAATTGTTGTTCTATTACATTTCAATAGGAAAATACAGGTTGTAAACCACTCATCTGTAAAAGTATTCCTGAATAAGAAATCAGATTTTCACGTCTACCAACACAACGAATGTCACAATCACATGGAGACTGGCTGTAGAGCATCATGGGAACGTGAGGTAGTAGTTTCTTTCCTCTCCGCTTGGAAGCAACACATCACAGGCGAGATAATGAGGTGTTCCATATTATCCGACCATTCCATAATACCCGAACTTCCTCTATTTATATACATATATGAAAAGATGGGTCACCTTCAGACTTTCAAACATTTCTCCCGACCTCAGTTTTCAAGATACAAGAACGAAATTTTGCGAACGTATTATGTACATAACAAGATTAAAAAAAGATTCAGATCCCTACGTGAACCCAGGCCCGGGCCAGAGAGGCACAAAAATTTCGATTTTTTTAAAAAAAATTTGTTTTTTTTTTTCAATTTTCTTATTTCTGGTGTATAATACGGACAAGAGAGTGGTACCGTTGTGAAGTATGAGCTATCCTGAGAAAAACGAGGTATGAACGACGATCCTACAATAAATAGTAAGGAAGCAGTAGCTGTTTGAGTGAAAGTCTAAAATTTACCTCAAAAAGTGGAAATCCAGAAATGGTTAAACGCCGATTTGAAAACGGTGCTTTTTATCGAATAAGAAGGCTGTTCCTAATATTGAATTAAAGGCACGACGTAATTTACGACAGAAATTCTTGCTCCTCTTTGGTAATTCTTCTTCTACTGGATTATATTGGGGGGGGCGAGGACCCCACCTTTAAATATTGGGGGGCCAAAAGTGCCCTGCCCCCCCAAAGTCGGCGCCTATGACCGTACCGATATAAGATTTAGGATAAAGAACACACGCTATGACTGTTGTTGGTTCGAATCGGGCATCGGGATTGGATCTTTAAAATTATTTTTCTAATGTGTTGTAATAAAAGGATATAAGTGGAAGAAGTTTCAAAGCAAATAAAAGGCCAAGGAGCAAATATGTCGAAAGATTTTTTTTATTATTATTAGCATACTCGACTTCGCTGCGAAACATCTGAGTTTGAATTTGAAAGTAAATCCGGGTTCTGAATCTGAAAACGCATATGGTTTATTATAGAGGAAGATATTTTATTGGGAATTTTCTAGAGGAGGAAGACCAATTGACTTATATGTAACGCTTACCAAGTGTAACACTCGATTTTGATAAAATTTAGGAGGTAGACACTACACATGAACGAATACGTGTTTGTTTTCTTTTTTTAACTTTCTGCGGAACAATGGTTTTAGAGGGCAAAATCCCCCATCCAACGTTTTGAAATTTGACGCCCGAAAGGCAAGAAGAAGTCGACGGAAGTGAATGAAATTATGCACAGATATTGTAGGCGTAAAATGAGGGAATAAGTATTCTGTATTTTCATGACAGCGCCTCCGAAATTTTACAGTAGACTTGAAATTCTAGAGAGACATGCCATTCGTCTTGCATTTAGGATCAAACTTCCGTATCATAATAATGACTTGTATGACAAAATTACCTTTCCTCCGCTTGTTCAACACAAAGCACAATTCATAACTACCAGTCTCCATGATCGTAAAGATATCTTTCTTGACACCATATTTACTGATTTACAACAAGCATCTCAATCTAAGTACTGCTATACACCTCTCAGAGTTTTGCTTTTCATATACATCTGCACTCTTCCAGCAGATCACCACCATGCCACCTTCTTCCGTCACCAACTCATCCGTCAACATCTTCCACATCTTTTTCCATCATAGCACTTGTCTCTCTACAACACTAATCTGGGCTTACCCCATGTTTCTCATCAGTCCTGAGACGCCCCAGGACAGAAGATTAATCTTCATTTGTTTGTACTAACATCTATATGTTGTGTTGTGGCGTTACGAGCACCTCACTCATCATCATTTATCCATTTTTTTAATTTTCTACGTTATTCATTAGTTTCAGAGGTTCTTCCGCACCTTTTGTTATCTTTTTGTATGCGCAACTTTCATTACTAGTTTGTTATTATTGATATATTATTAATGTTATTGTTGTTTAATATTTTTATTTTTTTTTATTTTTTGTTAGTGTATAATAACAATGATTATTTCACAGCTCGTTGACCAGCTATGAGTTTAATAAAGAATAATTGATGCTCCCACACCCCTGGCCAAGAGAGAGGGCGAAACCCCTAGTGGCCGTTTCTTTACACCCATTGATTTCAAGTTCTTCAGCAATCAACAAATATTTTGCTTAAATTAATGCCCACCACCTTCCAACTCAATACTGTTACTACCCACCACTCTAAAAAAAAAATAAAATAAAATAAAGTGAAACTGGTAATAGTAGTAATGATAGAGATTCTGATTGATAACTTCGCACCTAGAAAGGAAAGAAAAGTTTTCAAATATAAGTAAAGTACCTGTATGACCTATTTTTCATTCCCTAAATAACAGTACGTATTCACTCTGTGTGTTTAGTGGACTGCTACCAGCTGGTCAAAACTCTGAAGCCTGTCATCCTGTTACAAAGAGGCCCACGTAAGCCTCACGTGGAAACAATATTGCATCCGCCATACTCCCCGGCCATTGCATCTGTTCCATTACTTGGAAACGCCAGTTCAAATACCATCTTTGCGATTTAATACATGGCTCTCCAGAACGCTTCAACCGTTATAAAAAGACTATGACCTATTGTAGACTTTACACAAGAAAGGCATAACAGCATCCCCTAGAGAGCTGCGTTGACACTAAATAACATTCAATATCTCGCCGTATTACTCGTTTTCGGTGTGGAAAAAAAAAAACTATGCCACACTTATTTAAAAAAAACATTATAACTAGTTATTCTGCTCTCTCTCTCACACACATATATATGATTTACAGAGCACTTACGAGGAAACGGTCTTAAGTGTAACAACCGATTTGGCTGGGGTCGGGATATGTGTTACGGGAGACCAAAGTAGGAGACACGTATTTTGGCGTTTGGGCCCATACGCAGAAATTTCAGAAATACGGGGCCCCAAAGTGGTTCTACATGCTATAACTAGGAAGCGAATGACGTTACTTGTACACAACCGATTTGGCTGGGGTTAGGATATGTGTTACGGGAGACCAAAGTAGGAGGACCCCAGCCAAATCGGTTGTTTACACTTAAGACCGTTTTCTCGTTAGTGTCATATATACAGTTTCGATTCATGTGTCAGTTCCGGTTCCGATTGAACACAGGAGCAGACTACGCAACGAGTTGCCTTTTAAGAGCACTTGTTTCATCCCCTAAAACAGCTGAAATGGTTCAGTGGTTCGTTCTCAGCTCGCGTGTGGTGGATAAACCATTCTTATTTAGCTTATTCGGCATAAATGTGAGGCGTAAAGCTTTAAAATTGCATTTTAGTTGACACACATACACACACACAAACACACACACACATGCTTAACGAGGTACTTAGTGTCGTATGTTCAGTTCCAAAGTCAATTCCAGTGTCAGTTCCGGTTCCGAATACACAGGAGCAGACTACGATCATATTCAACATATCAAAAATTATAAGAGACTATTACTAAAGGATCATGTCTATAAAACAAACTATTACTATAACTATTACGTCCCTACAACCTTCTATGTAGAGATTTTTATAAGGTTATGGCCAGGGGTGTAGCCAGCAGGTTTGCGTAGGGGGGCCCGTCGTTTTTGAGGGGGGGCCAGCTACAATGTACAAAGCCAAAAAATGTGTTGCTGCTAGTCTGCAAAACTAAAAACACTATTTTAGCTTCTTCTTCTTCTTTTTATTATTATTATTATTATTATTATTATTATTATTATTATTATTATTATTATTATTATTATTATTATTATTATTATCCGTAAATTATATTCAATATAGTTTTTATTATGCTTAATCAAGAACTACTGCCCGGGACCAAACGCCATACTTTTGTGCATAACTATAAAGGTAACCAAGAATGTTCTGTCCCTTTTCGTAGAGGTCTGTGTTCAATTGGACCTCACATCGTGAGTTGAATGCGAGTGGAGATAAGGCGAACAGGGGCGGACTGGCCCACCCTGCTACCCTGCAAATGCAGGGTGGGCCCCCCAAACAGGTGGGCCCCTCCACCAACTTTAAAAAGATGTGCTCAATTAAACCTACCAGCATCAAAAATATGGCAGGGTAACTCCCACAAACTTGTGTTTTGCATAAAAAAGACGTAAAGTTAAACTTTCATGAACAGACCTTATTCTTCTTCACGTTTATCGACTTGAAAAGGTTCCGTCTATGAGACAATCAGGCCCTAAAACATTGCGGGGTTTGTGATACAGCAGCTGTTAAAAACGAGCACGTTAACTACTACTTTTTTTAATATAAGAAACACAGTAGATTTCAGGCTGTTATTGGATTTGGATACCATTGCCTACTCCGGTCCTTTTACAAGCCGGTGAGTGGCGATATTTTAAAGAAACAATAGTTTCGTAGATATTGTTATTGTGGAAAGTGGAGGTGGAGCCGGAACGCTTTTGAACTGCATTGTCCTCAGACCAAGCTTCCAAGAAAGAAATCGGATCAGGCTTCGTTTTTTTTTTCAGTGCGGTAAAGCGAAAAGAAATTAGTCGCCACTATCAACGATTGTTGTATACAAACCTCAAACAATTACTATGAAGTTGCTGCCCTCGGCTCGTGTTTTATTTGTATATTACATCGAAGAGCAAATCCGATAGCAGCAATTCAATTATTGGAACACCAGTTACGTGTCGTTTGTCGTGGAAAACAGATGTGGTTGTGTCAGTATGGATAGTAGGAGTGATTGTAAGATTACTGTAAAGAAAAAATATAAAAGTGGTGCTAAAAAGCGAGAACACACACGAAGATGTGATTTATAAAAAGCTGCATCTGACCCAAAACAACGTAGGCTACTTCAATCTGTGAAGCCCCAAGAAACAAATGAGCGTGATGTGACTCATTCGAGTACGGCAGGACAGTTGCCAGGTATTTTTTGTTTTTCTGTCTAAGGTGTTTATAAATTATAATGTATACACCACGTCTTTGGATGATTTCAGTCAATTGTAGCTTATCTTTTATGGCTATTTTTACTTGAAATTACACAACTTTAACAGGCGAACACGAAATTAACTGAACTGTTTGCTGCCGCGTAGTGCTTTCAAACGGGTCAGATCAGGCTTTCATGGGTCAGGGGTCGAGTCAAGCCTGCTTGAGACACGGGTCGGGTCAGGTCACCTACGCTAGGATCAGGGCTGCTCTAGCCACGGGTCGGCTCGGGTCAACTTTCTTATGCGCCGTTTCGGCTAAATCCTTCTCGGGTCGAGTTGAATGTCAACCCGACCCGACTCATGACCCGAATAGTTTTAGCCGAAACGACGCATAAGAAAGCTGACCCGAGCCGACCCGTGGCTAGAAAAGCCCTGACCCGACCTGTGACCCAAGGAGGTTCGACTCGAGCCCTGACCCGATGAAGCCTGACCTGACCCGTTTGAGAGCACTAGCTGCCGGCACTGAGCTCAGTAAGCGTTGGTGTCACTTCTAAATGTGCTGAACACTTATGCTGTCAGTCAAATCAGTGTGTATATCGTGTAAATGTTAACTTCCCTTTAGTTATTTAAAGTTAATTTAAAATAAAAGTGTAGTAAAATGTAAAAGTTATTTGTGATGTGCAAAGTAGGTATTCATATGAAAAGAGAAGTTGGGGCCAGCCGAGGAATGGGCGGACTACACTAGACGATAGACGATATCTAATCTTTCTGCGACATGAAGATATGATATTATGACTTACTTATGTCAAGGAAAATCTTGCGTTTCGAAATCTATCGCAAATTTACCTCCAATCGCATTCTTTGTGTTGCATTGAGACCACAGAGTTACAGCTGTTTCAAGTTTCCAACACTGACGCCATGTCTGTTGTCTCACCTGACACACTTGCGGGAGGGGGGGGAGAGTTGTCTGCTAAGAGCGGGGCGTACTTCCTCAAGATTATACAGCAATATTTAGACGAGTTTGTGTATGTGGGTTACAACATTTTCTTCTCGCCAAAAAGACAGGTACAGTCGGGAATCTGCGGCACATTCGCGAGCAGATTCCCGACTGAAGTAAGTGGTATTTTTTACGTATCAAGGGGGAGCTCCAGATCAGCTATGACAAAATACGGATCTTCGTTAAGTAGGGTGGTTGCAGGTTTGGTTACTTAAAAAAAGTTTCAGATATATTAGTTTACATGAAAACGCAATAAAAATTGCCTCAAAATTAATTAACGTTTCCCAAATGTCTATATCTCCTCTACTGCTAAAAAATGATAATGGCTATTACACACTGTATGAGTTACTATTAAAATGTTCCTACTTCAGATTTTTTGTAATTAATGTTTTGCTTTTGTATGAATATATGGGATACTGTTTATGGGTTCAAAGATGGACTTTTATATGTAATACATATGAAGAATGCCAAGTACATTTTTTACATTTTTATACAGTGGGCCCTCATTTCAGTTTAGCAGTGTGGGCCCTATGGTTGCCAGTCCGCCCCTGAAGGCGAAAGTCAGTTGTTGTTGTCGGTATATCCAACATACTACCTGGTTGTGGCAATTCAGACACACTGTGAACTTGCGTAAAGACAGAGGGAACATGGGACTTTCACAGAGCGTCATAGGAGCATGTATGCTGAACGAGTTCAAGTGGAGATCAAACGCCGCTGTAGCGGGACAGAACATATGCCAGGCCTTTGGTGAGGGTGTCATGATGACGCGGACATTGCAGCGATGGTTTAACAAGTTTAAGGACGATGATGAAACACCCGAAAACACCACGTGCCAGAAGACCAACACATGTACAAAGAGGAACTGGGACTACAATTCAGTGTGTGGAGAAACCATTCGGCAGCACATCCATCAACTTGTGAAGCGCTACAAGTTGGGTCGATGGGTCTCTCATATTTTGACTCTGGGCCAGAAGGCAACGCGGCAGTCGCCTGTGTTTATTTACTGTTTCGGAGCCATTTCTGGACAGGGCGTTAACATGTGATAAAAAGTGTGTCCTATACGAAGCTCCACGGCGTCGTCATCATTGGTTAGTATCCCATGAACCGATTTCAAAACAACCGAAACCAGCACTGCACCAGAAGAAGGTCCTTCTGTGTGTTTGGTGCATCGTGCATCGGGAACTGCTACCAGCTGGTCAGAGTATCAATGCAACTGTGTAGTGTCAGCAGTAGAGCTGTGCTCAACAAAAACTTAAAACTCTGGAGCCATCACTTCTGAATTGCAAATGTGTCCTCGTTTACGGGACAACGCTAAGTCCCACGTGGCTAGGATGTCTCAGGATACCATTTTTCGCCTTGAATGGGAAACAATATTGCAACCACTATATTCCCCGCGTATTGCACCGTCCGATTATCATCTGTTCCATTCTTTGGACAATCACATTAGAGGAAGCCATTTCAAATCCCTAGTAAAAGTCCAAAATGCACCTGATACTTTCTTCGTTTCACGGCCCACCACGTTCTACCGCGATGGATTCCATGGCCTTCCAGAACGTTTTCAGAAGGTCGTCGATGCTGATGGGGACTATTTTTCATCTTCCAGGTTAGGTGACATATCGATGTTCGAAGGTGGTGGGTGAATAAGCAACAATCGTATCTTGGTTACCTTTATATTTAAATTTAAGACCTTGTATACAGAACTTATCTACACAAGGTTGATTTTCTTTGAAATTTCACTCAATTTCTTTAAGGTTTCCTGACAAATATACTTATTTATTATTCGTGACTAAAAAAAAAAAAACATAAAAACATAATTATTTTATTACACTGGGTAGAAATGAAAGAGAGAGCGAATGAAATCCAAATTGAATAAAAGCATTGTTTCTCACCAAATTTTCCATCCTCTATGTCTTTTAAAACACTTGTTAAAGCATATAAAAATATACTGTAGTTACAAATCAGTTTAGTACTTTGTTTTATGGCTGTATTTGTAGTACCTTGTTAAAACGTTTGTCTTCAAACTGTCAAATATAAATCGCAGTAAATTGTGTAATCTGCTGTCACAAAAAGTATCCTATTTTTCGATCGGTGTAAGGAAGAGATAGTATACTATTTTTCGATCGGTATAGAAAAACAATATTTCTCCATACTATTTTACCATAAATTATTAATTGTCAATAAACTTTATTACTTTTAAATGAATGAAGCGAGATAATTTTACTATGATGTTTTAAAAGTTGGTCATTTGGGGGGCCAGGAAACCATTTGGGGGGCCCGGCCCCGATGGGCCCCCCCTTGGCTACACCCCTGGTTATGGCATATGTTTCTAATTCCTATCTAACATACCATTCCTATTTAACATACCAGAAATTACATAACCGTGGCCGCAAACTTTTTCCAGCTAGAAGCGGGTTTTGTGCTACAACAGGGGAACTGATATTTGTGCTGTATTGTGGATCTTTTTGTATTCTGTACGTAAAGATAGAGGACATACATAATTTCGATTTAATCAATTTTGTAGTTTTTGTGGTGCTGCGCGGAGCATACCCTCATTCTGCAGTTTAAGACTATCGCATTTTGGGACTACTGCAGCGTCCCCGAGGAAGTACAGGGTTGGTACAAAGCCCCTTTCTATAGACCACTGCATGCGAATTGGGAGAATGAGCTGAGTAATAGAGCGCTCAGCGATAGAGAACCTTGGAACTACTACTACAGGTAGCATAAACGTACCACCAACTACGCAAAAAACTATATCTGTAACCAGGAGGCTACTCCACCATGCATATGGCCGCTGTGGCTGGTAGAGCGTTCATCTCAGGTGCATGGTGTCCTGGGTTCAGTCCCAGTGGACAAAAACCGTGTGCGTGGATTTCCTCGGAGTTCTCCCGTTTTCTCCCAGTTTCTACATTCCATCATTTCATTCATTTATCAACATCACCGTCCTCTTTAGCCTACCCGGCATAAACGTGGTACGTAAAACTCAAAGATTTCATTTCATTTTCCACCATACATGATTTTCCTATATTTCATATGCGTAAACTTGATATAAATCTTTGTAAAATTTTAAGCTTGGATATCCTAATAGCAAATAGAGATGGGTCGTTCGTGAATGATTCGATCCAAAAGATCGAATCTTTTAGGTGAACGAAATGAATGAATCTCAAAAAGGAACTGATTGATTTGGCTCAAACGATTCGTAGTTGAAAGTGTTAAGCTCGGTAAGGAATGAAAAGATCGAGTTTTCACAAGCAATAGAATTGAATGAGAAACGGAAATTTTCGGGCATGCGTATAAACCAGAAGAAAGCATAGCAAATGGTACTCACTTCATGTGTTTTCCTCCGGTAAGCCTTTGTTCAGTGTCCTCTTGCAAACTCCGTTTGGACATTTTTCCGGCTTATTGGGGGTCGAGGCTCCAGGAGTGACGGATGTCGCGAAATATCACTACAGTGATGCATCATAGCAGTAGCGTAGCCAGGATGTGTGTTTGGGAGGGGGGGAAGTTCTGTTATAGGTACATATAGGAAAATTACAATTAAAAAAATATATAAACATAAAAATATATAAAAAATTACAAACATCGAAGTACCAAAGTACATTGTCGGACCTATTTGGGGGTCGGCCCCTCCGGGCCCCCTTCCCTTCGCCACTGCATCATGCCCAATGAATGAAACATTCGGCATTGTTTTGCTTTTAACACCTTTTAGAAAAAAAAATACTTAGAAATGAGTAAAATGACAGGTCGTAATGACCAGTATTGTCTTGTGAATTTTACATAAAAATAAAAAATACGTTTCATTCTTCTAATATATATATATATATAAAAATGGGACAATTGTTTAACAGAATTACGATGTGCAAATCACACACAAGCTATAATGTTTTACAAATTTGAATTTAGAAAAAGGATCAACCTAACTTTGTTTGAAATTAACTGGTTTCTTCTTTTTGTTATTATTTGTCCTTCCTTAAAAAAAGAGTCTTTCACAGAGTAGAGACGTAGGTAATGAATATAATCAGGCCCGTATCCATGGGGTATAGGGGGGCCGGGCATCCCTAAATATTTATGCCCCCCCCCCTAAAATTTTGACGGTAGAATTGTAAATAAACTATAATATGGTGATGAACTATATTATGGTTGGATCGGGCTACCCCCTAACTTCTTCAGGGACCCCCTAAATTTTTGGTCTGGCTACCGGCCTGAATATAATTAAACTAATTATTGTAAACTTGGTGGACATTAAAATATTGCAGCATAGCTCTCGATGTGTTGATACGTCTTTGAGGCTATGGAAGGCAGCAAAGAAAATTTATGCGGTGAAATTATTCGTAACATAGGACCCCCTTAAAATAGACGGCTCCAGGGTAGTGATGGGCAGTGGGAATATTCCCGGTGGGAAGGAATTTAAAAATGGGAATATTCCCGGGTTTTTCCCTGGCCTATAAATTCCCGCGAAGGAATTTATTTCCAATTTTTTACTTTATCTTCCAAATTATAAGATCAATATGACTAATTACTTTATTTTAATATATTATTATTTACTACTAGGTTTTAAACAATTTGGAGGTAAAAATTTAAAATTCTTTGACTGTACTTTATATAATTAATAATATGATTTTTTTAAGTTTCATTTGAATTTGCACTAAGAAGTAAGCTAATTGTTTATATTGGGGGGCCAAAACTAGCAAAAAGTAGGATGATTTACGGAAGAAATGAGTTAATAGTGATGTTCAAGTAGTCATGAAAGTATCTAACACAATTTTTTTTAGGGCAGTAAGGGATTTGTACAAACCGTAAAGATAAGTGGAAGTGATCTATATGAGAAAAGAAAGTGAATTGTTGGTAACTAAGATATAAGACAACGTGCCATGCGGGGCTCTAACCCGCCTTCACTCGCTAACGCTCGCTCTGCAATGCTGTCTCAATTTAATGTTGGTAACGTAATTTAACGTATGAAACTATAAAACAAACGCATCGGAATAGAATATCGCAAAAAAGTAGGTGCAAAAGCTGGTCCCCAATGCTGAACAACAGCCAAAATTAGCAAAGTACTAATTTACAAATGATGAAAAGGAACCATTTTGTAAAGTAATTTAGAATTAAGTAAACTTACATAGAAATAGAGATGAAGTACTATTAATAAACCTTGTACCACCGTTAGTAATAGACGTCAGTCTGTCTCCTCTCTCTGACTCGAATTTCTGAAGAGGTATTCGGACTTCTCTTACATGTGAATTAACGCACGACTTTTCGAGAAATGGGCAGGAGGAAAGGTCGTGTGTGGCAAGTATGCAAAATTATAAAGATAAGAAAGTATCTTCCAAATATTGTGAACATACATATTTATGCGCAAATGTTGACAATATTGTTTATAACATTTAAAAGTTTAATATGTTTATAATATCAGTAGTAGAGTCAAGTTTAGAAAAGCCACTTACATGTAAATTTAAACTGTTTAGCGGTTTAAAAGTACGTGGACTTACTATGCCATTTTAAAAATATATTTACTTTCATAGGACCCTATTGTAAATAAATATCCATTTATGCGTACTCTCTATATATAATAGAATATTAATAAAATAACGTAACATCGTTCAGAATATACATTTTAAAGACTCCTCTGGGGACAACAGTAATAACTTACTGTGATATAAAAACGAATTTACCTTTGAAATCATAATATAATAATAGAATACAATTTTCTTTGTGATTGTACATAAATTCCCGGAAAATTCCCACTTTTGGAAATCTTCCCGGGAATTTACCAATCACTATCACTGACTCTAATTTCTGAAGAGGTACTCGGACTTCTCTTACATGTGAATTAACGTGTTACATGTGAATTTCGAGAAATAGGTAGAATGAATGGTCGTGTATGGCAGTGTTACGTGCTAAAATATAAAGATAAGTAAGTATCTTGCAAATTTGGTGTACATACATATGTATGCGCAAATGTTGAGAAATTTGTGAGATATGTATCTTCTGGCATTTACCCAATCTAATTGGTTTCTAAAATTTATAAATTTAATGTGTTTATAATATCAGTAGTAGAGCCAAGTTTAACAAATCCACTTATATATAAATTTAAATGGTTTAGCGGTTTAAAAGTATTAGGACTTACTATATAATTTTTTCACACATATTTAATCGATAGAACATATTGTAAATAAATATACATTTATGCGTACTCTAAATATAATAGAATACTAATAAAATAACATCGTTCAGAATATACATTTTAAAGACTCCTCTGGGGACAACAGTAATAACATACTGTGATATAAAAACTAATTTATCTTTGAAATCATAATATAGTAATAGAATGCGATTTTCTTTGTAATTGTACATAAATTCCCGGATAAATTCCCATTTTGGTAATCTTCCCGGGAATCTTCCCAGGCAATATTCCCAAAAAATATCTTCCCGGGAATTTACCCATCACTACTCCAGGGTAGTGATGGGTAAATTCCCGGGAAGATATTTTTCGGGAATATTGCCTGGGAAGATTCCCGGGAAGATTACCAAAATGGGAATTTATCCGGGAATTTATGTACAATCAGAAAGAAAATTGCATTCTATTACTGTATTATGATTTCAAAGTTGAATTAATTTTTATATCACAGCATATTATTACTGTTGTCCACAGAGGATTCTTTAAAATGTATATTCTGAACGGTACTATGTTACTTTATTAACACTTTATTTAGAGAGTACGCATAAATGTATATTTATTTACAATATGTTCTATCAATTAAATATGTGTGAAAAAGTTATACACTAAGTCCTAATACTTTTAAACCGCTAAACAGTTTAAATTTATATGTAACTGGATTTGCTAAACTTCACTCTACTACTGATATTATAAACACATTAAATTTATAAATGTTATAAACCAATTAGATTGGGTAAATGCCAGAAGATACATGTCTCACCAATTTATCAACATTTGCGCATATATATTTATTTTCACAAAATTTGCAAGATACTTACTTATCTTTATATTTTAGCACGTAACACTGCCATACACGACCTTTCATTCTACCTATTTCTCGAAATTCACATGTAATACGTTAATTCACATGTAAGAGAAGTCCGAGTACCTCTTCAGAAATTAGAGTCAGAGATAGTGATTGGTAAATTCCCCGGAAGATATTTTTCGGGAATATTCCGGGAAGATTCCCCAAAATGGGAATTTTTCGGGAATTTATGTACAATCACAAAGAAAATTGCATTCTATTATTATATTATGATTTCAAAGATAAATTCGTTTTTATATCACAGTATGTTATTACTGTTGTTCACAGAGGATTCTTTAAAATGTATTCTGAACGGTACTATGTTACTTTATTAACACTTTATTATATTTAGAGAGTACGCATAAATGTATATTTATTTCCAATATGTTCTTTCAATTAAATATGTGTGAAAAAATTATATAGTAACAGTTTAAATTTATATGTAAGTGTATTTGCTCAACTTGACTCTATTACTGATATTATAAACACATTAAATATATAAATGTTATAAACCAAATAGATTGGATAAATGCTAGAAAATACATGGCTCACCAATTTACCAACATTTGCGCATACATATTTATGTTCACAAAATTTGCAAGATACTTACTTATCTTTATGTTTTAGCACGTAACATTGCCATACACGAACTTTCATTCTACCTGTTTCTTGAAATTCCATGCGTTAAATCACATGTAAAAGAAGTCCGAGTACCTCTTCAGAAATTCGTATCAAAGAGAGGAGACAGACCGACGTCTATTACTAATGGTGCTTCAGGGTTTATTAATAGTACTAAGTTACTTTACAAAATGGTTCCTTTTCATCATTTGTAAATTAGTACTTTGCTAATTTTGGCTGTTCTTTAGCATTGGGGGCCAGCTTTGCACCTACTTTTTTGCGATATTCTATTACGATGCGGTTGTTTTATGGTATCATACGTTAAATTACGTTACCAACATTAAATTCAGACAGCATTGCAGAGCGAGCGTTAGCGAATGAAGACGGGTTAGAGCTCCGCAGGGCACGTTGTTTTCTATCTTCGTTGCCAACAATTGACTTTCTTTTCTCAAATAAATCACTTCCACTTATCTTTCCGTTTTGTATACATCCCTTACTGCTTTAAAAAAATATGGTTGATACTTTCTTGACAACTTGAACATCACTATCAACTCATTTCTTCCGTAAATCATCCTACTTTTTGCCAGTTTTGGTCTCCAATACTAAACAATTACCCTACTTTTTAGTGCAAATGGAAATGGAACTTAAAAAATCATATTATTAGTTATATAAAGTTCGTCAAATAATTTTAAATTTTTAACCTCCAAATTCTTCAAAACCTAGAAGAAAATCATAATATATTAAGATAAAGTAATTAGTCATATGGTTCTTATAATTTGGAGGATAAAGTAAAGAAATGAAAATAAATTCCTTCCCGGGAATTTATAGGCCAGGGAAAAAACCCGGGAATATTCCCATTTTTAAATTCCTTCCCACCGGGAATATTCCCACTGCCCATCACTACTCCAGGGCCCCAAAAGCCTTAATCCGCCTCTGAGTATAATGTAATGATATATATATATATATATATATATATGCTATATACGGTAGTGGGTGTGCCATTGACTGCTCTGCTCTCAAACTCTAGTGTGGTTCTGATCCGATCTTACGTAAATGGTATGTCTTGTGCTTAAAACTTCCTCCATTCGGATGATAATCACAAATGAAACTCCAATTTTAGTTCGACTTACATTCAATAGACTGTCTACAATTTGAGATCGACTTAGTTGTCAATACATTCCCCAAAATTGATTCAATACAACGATACGAACATTGAGTATGAATGAATACGGTATTTAATAAGTAAAAGGTTGGGTCACGAGCATCATTAGCTATTTAATTCTGGGGATGTCAGATGGGTTTAAAAACTCTGATCACTAAAACACATATTTGATTCTCCCTTTCCCGCATCAAGATATTTTCAGAGCCATTCCATGCACAATTTATTGTGATCCAGTGTTAGTGTAATGCACGCGTCAAATTAAAAAGAGTCCGTGTTGAAGCAATAGCTTATTATAGCCTTTATTATATATTCTTGTCTTAGTTTCTTTAAATACTCTACATTTGTTAAAAAGAAAATGAGGGATCATGAAGTAGATAGGGGTCACTTGGGCCTGTTTTTTTCCTACTGCGCATGCGCAAACCCTGGACGCTAATTGGCTGGCGCAGGTCACGTGACCCCGCCCCCTTGGCCACGCCCCCTGACGCTGATTGGTCGGTGTAGGCCACGCCCCTTGACGCTGATTGGCTGGCCACGCCCCTTGACGCTGATTGGTCGGCGCAGGCCACGCCCCCAGCCACGCTCTTTTACGACCTCCTATCTACTGCGCTGACTGGCTGGCAGCGGACCCCCGCCGATTGGCTGGCGTCAGACCTCGCCCCTTTTATGACTGCCATTTTAGGAGTACCGCGCTGATTGGTCGGTGCCGCACACCGCACACGCCACATTGCAGTGGAGAATACGAACACATAGCATAGCCGATAATACATAAGATTCGTTCCCTTTTATGAGCACTTTACGAACACATAGCAGAGGAGATATCACATTCTTCATTCGCCTATTTAACGCGGCACATATTACACAGAGACTCGTTCCCTTTTATGAGCACTTTACAACCACATAGCAGAGCAGATATCACACTCTTCATCCTAGCACATAGCAGAGTATGGCTTATTTTCTTTTACGGGGGCAGCAACCACCCCAACCCTCCTCCTTTCTCTTCCAGGGCTTGGGACCGGCAATGGCGGAGTTTAAAAAAATAATACCATCATACTCTCATAAATGAATAAAGCATAATATCATTAGCATCAATAGTGGTGAGTGAGAATTTGTTTAAGAAATCGTGCAGTGAATAACCAGATGCACGACATGCTAGATATAGAAAACAGTAATGTCCACAAAATCGAGATAAATCACCTTGAATACATCTATTATTCCATGTATAATACAGACAGTTTCGTTTTAAAAACCTTATATGATGTTGTATATAGGGAGGTATACCATAGCTATCGAAATACGCTCCCACACACATATTAGATATATAAACAGCAACCCAATGTTCACCAGGCTTATCACTAGAATCAGTGTTTATAATTATGGCGGCTGGAAATGTATGAATAAACAGAGGTAACTCATCAGCGGCATACACACCAATAAAATGATCTTTAGGCAAATTTTGTTGTAATGCTTCATAAAGCTCAATTGTATTTAACATTTTTTTCCCTTTAATTAATATATACTTTTCTCTGGAAATCAATTTCTAATTCTGAAGAGAATTCAGCATAAATAATTGCTGTTACAGGAGATGGCAGTGCTTCTTTAAAATGAACCTCTAGGCGTACACTTCCTTGCCGTTGTGGGCTAGTATGAAATCCGGCACTAGCACTAGAATCGGGAGTTAAATCAAACACCAGTAGAGTATAACCATTAGGATATTCGGCTAGTGAAATATTATTACCTTGATTAGAATAATAAATACCGGAACCTGTAAATAACGTGGAATATGCTTGTATATATAGCTTATTATCAAAATCAGGTTGTAGTGGTTTGGAAGGCACAGGCGTTCCATCAACATACAGTGTAAAAAATGACATATTAAAATGTTGAAAATTGAACGGATTTGTCTGATAAGTACCATTGAAAGCAGTATTAGTAACAAAACCAATAATAATACGTTTAGGCACTAGGCCTGAAAATAGATCTGGAAGTGTACTATCCATAATTCCTTGTGGCAGCGTTTCAGTCTTCACTTGCACTTTTGTTATAGGATATTTTACTCTAAATTTAGGATTTTGTAATACTTTATTTTGCGCTATTTTAACGGCCGGTGATACATCAACCTTTTTCACAAGCAATGTTGCATCTGTAATTACAACTTTTCCATCAGCATCTGCGTCACCCATTAGACAGAATGTAGGTTTAGCTGGAATTAGTTTAATGCGCAGTTGTACACCATTCAGTAAAAATTTCTCCTGATTAAATATATCAGCATGAATATAACCCAATAATTCAAATGACTGACTTAAAGTAGTGAGAAGAAAACGTTGTTTAAATCCTACATTAGCATCGGCCACACTGTCCGTATGCCCTGCAGTATCTTTAAACCACATTGATGTTTGAAGATGCGTTGATTTAGCTTCAGCATTATAATTTAGTAGTTTTTCAATATACGATCGATATGGATATGTGTGTGAAGAGTAGGAAATAAGTTGATTATTTAAATATAATTGCAATTCACTGAACATTGCGTTGAGAAAATCGTTTACAGGGCCGATTTTCTTATCGGCAGAAGTTAAATTAGAACCATCTGATTTAGTAATTTTACCTTTAATATAAAACATTGTGTGCGCTAAGTCAATATAGTCATCCCCATGACCGGGGACAACAAATTCTATTGGAGCATTATCAGCTATCGAAGCCACAGGCTTATATGAAACTATTTTATTACCTATAATACTGGTTTGAGTGGGTAAACCAGCAAATAAATCTAATTCTGATTTCATACACTCACACTTCATTTTTCTCTCTTTTCTTACTATTAATATTCACACATGTTAAAATTTATAATACCGTATTACGTTTGCGAAAATGTAATTTTACACATACACTGCCATGTTGGAAAGGAAGTGGATTACCTGTACTATCTCTTAAATCAATAATAATTTGATCAAATTGTTTACGTTGCACGGAGACATAGTGAGGATTGTCAAAAATATGTACATTATTAATACCGTACTCTGTAATATTTGTATTTATAATACGTAACAATGGAGCTACTGTGTCACCCACCATTTGTGGTTCTACAATATCACTGTAAATATACATAAGTGTAGGTAGCGATTTTTGTAAATCAGGTGGATAACGAGCATGATGCACAACTGCAATATCTTCTTGTTGTATGTGATCAAAACCTAGTATTCTGGCTAGTTCAGCAAATAGACGTACTTCTATATGCCTCTCTTGATCTTTTATTACTCTACTGACTTCAATTCGTTTTACTGATGCTTTAACTTTTAATTGTAAATTTAATATATCACTTTTATGATTAATTTGAGATAGAATATCATCAACATTATAATAGTGTCCTGGTAAGATTTTAGTTATGTTCCAGCTTTCTGTATTCATGAGACGGTAATAAATATTATTAGTATATTTGGAGACATTCTGAAATGAATTTGTATAATGTACTTCAACAACAGCCGTCTCCCACTCACCTTTCTCTAACACCAATGGATGATATAATTTGGTAGTATAACATGACAAAGTATTTTGTGGAAAATACTCCATAGAACTGTTACTCGGTAGTGTAAGATAAAAGCTAGTCTGTTCCATATTAATCAAAAATATCACTCTTCCTTTTCTTTTTACCACCAGTCGTCTTTGCAAAATGAACTTTTCTCCGTTTTCTTCCAGATCCTACCAACACTTGATTTATTTTATTTTGAGTTTTAGTTTTTAAATTATTTTTAGCTTCTTGCCAACGTGATGTTAAAGCTTCGTCAATAGGTCTATTATCACCTAATACATCTCCAGCTACATTAATTCCTGTACGTAACAATTCTTTACCAACAGTTTTTGCTCCTTGTTTAATTAACGGAAATACACTTCGAAATAAACCACCTAAAAAACTTCCAATACCATAACCTTCTTGATATGGTGCACCTCTATACACGTTATAACCACCTCCTGCTTGGTGAGTATAGTATTTAAAGTATGGATCATTCATTATTATTATTTTTTCCTATATACACAAATATAACAATCGTTTATAATATTGTATTGCGGCTAAATGTTTTTTAAATATGACACAGGAATCCATGAATTAAAGGAAGGGGGATATCCCCGCCAACGAACAAGTACACGTTTACCTTTAACTTCTAAAATTTCGTCTATTTCATAAACTTTAGGCAGAGGCACTCCTTGTAATTCCTCCTCGTAAAATGTACCATCAATTACTTCACCATTTAAGTCCTCCAACACATAAACCACTTTCTTTTCCTTATGTATCACCTGTTTTATTTTAAATATTTCTACAGTCCACTTTTCTTTGTACCCTTTTTCAAAATACCGTTTTGCTTTAGTAATGCGCACAGTATCACCTTTTTTATATTTTGCAATGTTAGTATGTGGCATTGGTTTTATTAATTTATTCCAAACTTGTTGAAAAGTGTCCTGGTTCACACTGGCGGGTGGTAATTGATGAGCTCTATGCGGTCTAGAATTATATTCCTGAACAAGTTTCGATAGCACATCTATGTATCGGTAAGTCTTCTTGGCTGTAAAATATTTCCACATTCGTTCTTTAAGAGTTCGATTAAAACGTTCCACCACACTTGCTTTAATATCGGCGTTTTGTGTTGTGAAGAATTTAATATTTTGCTTTTTTAAGTATAACTGAAATTGTCTATTAACAAACTCTGTACCTTTATCTGTTTGTAGACGTAAGGGTCTACGACGTGTAGATGCAAATATTTGCTTAAATGCTTTTATAATGTTTTCACCAGTTTTTGTACGTACAGGCACAGCCCAGGCGTAACGACTAAACAAATCAATCACTGTTAAAATATACCTATTACCATCATTATACTTCTGCAGACTGTGCATATCGTTTAAATCAGCTTGCCACTGATCGTCGATATTGAACACTAAATAGGGATTACGTGGAAACTTTTTACGTTCTGGCTTATGCAGAGTATAAGTCGACTGTTCTTTTACCCACTGTTGCACTTTGTGTAAAGGAATAGATTTCTTCACAGCTCTCCATAATGACGTAGCAGTTGAAAACGAGGCAGGGTGTGAAGGGTTATAATAAATAGCGGCCAGCTTCTTCATATTTTATAATCACACCATCTGTTGACAACTTTACGTTTACGTGGTGGCTCCTCCTCCTCCTCTTCTTCTTCCTGTTTTGGATCAGCAGCAGCAGCAGATGATGTCAGCTTACGAATATATTCTATACGCTGTGGGTTGCCTATATACTCTAAAGGTATATTGGCTTTTGCTAACAGTACAGCAAAGGGTTCCCAACCTGTAGGGGGAATATTTTTCTTGCGACACCTGACAAAATCTGCTATTAGATCTACTATATTAGCTCCAGGAATTAATTTATTATAAATATTAACATTACCATCGTCATCCCAATGAATGTTGGAATTTTGTTTTAATCTACGTAATAAAGGTCTTGCTTTACGCAGACAATTTTCGGGGAGAGTAGATAGTATTTCATCGTCCTCCCCGTCCTCATCCTCCTCCTCCTCCTTCTTAGTACCAACACTAGTTGATGTTGTTGCAGTAGGTTTTTGCACAATGTGTAAATATTTTTGTAACACCTCTTTATAGCGTATCCATTTTTCTTCAACACTCATATTTTTATTATTTAAAATATTTTTCATCTCCGCCTAAATTAGATATAGTTTGATATTGGTGCAATTTTTCTGGTGCAATTAAAACAAGCTTTTGTGCATGCTGCATAATTATTTAATTAAAGTAGATAGTATACCTCCAATAATAGGTGCAAGCAAAGCAGTAAGAAACCCACCTTTTTGTACAATTATTCGTTTTTTCTTTTGTTTTAATGATGGACCTTTTTTCGCCAAATACCTCAATTCCTTTCTATACCTTTTTAATCTATTTTTCTCTTTTTTATTTAACGGAACATTTCCTTGTAATACGTTATAGGAACATTCACAAATAGAGCGAATTAATTCGGGATCAGCATTTTGTAAAACTGCTTGGCGTACTTTGGGTTTTGCCTTTGCTAAAAGTTTTAGTAAATGTGCACTCTCTTTGCTAATCATTTTTTCTTTTTTGTAGCTATTATATTAAAATTGAGTATTAAAACATATCAGTTATTGAGATTATTTTTTTACCGGTACATAAACATAATTGTAAGAATCTGAGGGGAAAATTTTTGTTCGAACACGATGTTCGTCGGGAGTGCCCTGTTTTAAATCAAAAACCAAATAACTATGAGGATCTTGTGTTGCGTCCTGATAGGCTTCCTGTACAAATTTTGTGTTACCCGGATATAATTGCCGTGCTAGATAATTAATTTGAGCCTGGTCTCTGGGGTTTTTAAAACATATTATATAATGGCAATTTAATGATATGTCTCGCATACCTTTAGCTTGATGAAACATATTTTGTGTTATAAAAATAACACTTAAATCTCGGTGGTGGCTACCTTTAGTAAAAAAGTCAACAATTCGTGTATCACATTCTCGCATTAAATCGTCAATAATTACCAGATGGGGGCCAGCTTGTGCTGGAAAATCATCTATTTTGGGGAGCCCTTCTTTAAATGTACAACCTGAGGATAGAGTTTCATACAGAGGTTGCCACTCACCATAACACCATACTATATTTTTCCATTTTTCGGCATAATGTTTTAAAAACTCTTTTACAAAATATGACTTACACACCCAGTGGGGCCAGCTATAATACAAGTAAATGGGTGTTGAAACTCCATATTCTGTTACACCACAAAATAATTATGAATATAATAACATATTATTATTATTACTTTTCAGGCATGTTTACAACTTTACATAATTGAGAACTAGTAATTATGGTCCGCTGAATGCACGGCAAATGAAGCTGGAGTTCTCGCCATGTACAAACACTGAAATTTACCTGACCGTTACTATCGTCATCTGACGAGTGAATAAAACACTGACGAATACCTTTAAGAGGATCTGACAATGATATTTTATAGTTTTCACTAATGAAAAATCGTGTAGGCAATGAAGAATTTGTATCAGCATTAAAGTAGTTTTCAATATATGAATAATATGATAGAAAAGTATACCACTCATCAGGTGAAAGACGAATACGATCATAGTAATTATGTAAAATGATAATAACAGAAAATTCTCCCTCACCATCGTATGCTAGACCAACACATACCTCGATTTCATCGAAATAATAATAATAACGATTTAAAATTTGATTATCCATTTTTTTACTCTCTACTTAATTAAAAACTATCGTTTCTACTAATACTGTATTTACCCTATTCGATTTCTTTTATACCCGTAGGGAAGTGTATCAAAATTTTCTATTCGTTTCCTTTTACTAGCAGTAACCTGATAGATTTTATGTGCCTCCGGCTTAGTAATCAATTTATAATCTTTAGTACGTACAATTTGTCGACCGAGAGGAACGCTAATAGAAGGCGAATTATTTAAAATCATATCTTTCATCTGTTCAAAGTTAACATATTTTAATGTTTTATTATTCAGTGTGATTCCCTTGATCTTACATATTGTCTTTGTTTTACCATTAAGAGTGTTAACAACGGAATAGCCGTAACATTTGGGACCACCAGCACAAAATTCTTCGATATATGCATCCGGACCATATTCTGCCAACTCATTCTTCCATTCCCCTAAATGCACTCCTATTTTTAACTGTGGCTCGCCGGGCGATTGAGTGTAAATAATACTATCGGTATCATAATATAACACACGCTCGCCAAGTAAATCCAAATAACGAAATAACTCGAGGCGAGCGTGTGTCGTGGTGTATGCGGCGATTATCACGTTAATGTTTTTAGCAGGAGCAATAACGCTCTCATTAACACTCCAGTTGAGCACACGAAATTTGTCGCCGATTGGAATACACAAATTAACCTCAATATTCGGATTTGTTAATTTATCGAAATACTCCTCGGGAGTTTTAATGATAGCGATTTGCTCCATGTTTTCTCTTTGTGCGAACTTACCCCACAGGCTGTTTACTCCTAGCTTTGAAATTCGTTTCTTAGGTTTGTTGCGCATAATCTTTTCCCGGTCTAATCGGATACCCTCTTTCTCATAATACTCCTGTATGAACTGGTCTTTTTATTGTTCGGTGACGCATCCTGCAGGCCAACCGTTACACTCAGTCTTGATCTTCATAAACAGGTTAATGTATTCCGTGAAAAGACCGCCCTCTTTCTTTTCAGCGTCATACATTACAACCTCATAGCTCCATACCTCGTGTTTTTCTAGCACTCTATATCCTTTCTCGACAGCTACCCGCACTTCGTCTACAACCCACACTCCAGTCAAAGCTCTTTCCCTCTCCGAATGGGTGCATTCTTCTTCTTCATTCAGAGTGTCCGCGCACGTTCGGCATAGGGGGAATAATAATTTTCCACCACTCCGATAGGGCAGCACCGGGTGGTAGAGATTGGCCGGGGGTAAAACCGAACACTTTATTATTCCCTCAAACGCTGAAATATCGGGACACTCGTCATCACCCACATAAACTTTCGGATGACCCACAGGATATTTTTTCACCTTACAACAGTAAGGATAGAGGGAGATTATATCTGTATACACGATACGTTCTCCCTCTTTCGTCTTTTTGTAGAGTTTCACGTTGTCGACTCTACCGCCATACAGGGCATCCCGCGGGTGAATTGGGGCTTTTTTAGCCATGATGTGGTTTTTTACAAATATACTCACCGGTGGGTGTTCTTTTAAAAACTCGCGCCACCGGCATTCTCACATTTCATGGACTATATACCCCAGCTCTTTTAATCGAATAATTTTGTTTACACTACTTTCATAACGCATATTGAAAGTAGTGTACGCGTCATTATATATTGGGTTGTCACGGCCTGTGGGGTAACACTCCCGGCATCCGTGGAATAGACACCCTTGGTACTCCCAAACGTGTTCTGCACCGTTATAGTGTGCATATCCATCCACTTTATACCCACCTCTCACCACAACCTCTCGCCCGTTACCAGAATGTTGGATTCGTGTTTTCAATCTGTCGGCCTCGTACACGAGCCACTGAACGGCGCCGACAGATTGGTTATCACGCCACCTGTACCCACTATGCGGGATAATACCAATGGTGTCTGGTCGCAGGAACTTTTTTCGATACATTAAGTTGCACGCGCTGGCAATGCTTATAGTCTCGACGAACGGGTTGACGCCAGATATAGCCTCAAACTCGTTCATAAATTTTACGCAAGCATTGCGCAGCACGTCCACATCGTTCATACAGTATTTTATAAGTTGTTCTTTTAAAATGAAACCCGTCTCTCCAAGTGTTTCCTTTTCCTCATTGTACCAACGCAAAAACTTCTCTTTCTGTTTCTTTTTCAAACACCCCACATCGTAATACTCGATACCCGGTAAAGCACCCCTATACTCCTGATTAGCTTTTGCGTTAAATAAATGAGGGAAATGATCCTTCGAGACGGGCAAATCGAACGCGTCGCCTAATTTGGCCAAAGGCATCGGCAAGAAATTTAGACTATCGATAAATTTTAAACATAAATACTCCATCGATAAAATTTTGCACCCCCGCATAATTATTCGCGGTGTTCACTCTTTATGAAGCATCATTGCGCGTAAAATAAAATGGGCGTCGTAGCCCTTTGCGTTATGAGCTACAACGACTATTTTATTTATTTCAGAACGTCTTTGTGCTAAATAGTCTAAAAATTCGCCGATGCATCTGTCCCCGTAAAATACATGTGTTCTATCACCACATACACCACACCGTTCAGTCTCACTGTTTTTACAACAGTAGCAAACCTGTTGGCTGACTAACATGTTGGGCTCATGCTCAAAAATACCACCGGCTACTTTTTTATCTTGGCGGCACTCAATGTCGTAAAACACTAATAGCCATTTCTGTGGGGTACGCGTTCAGCATGGTTGTATATAACATAAATGCCCTGACGGCATGATATTATTACACCCTGTGCAGAATACCTCTCCACAGACATGTGGATTCCGCCCTTTTTTCACGGCGTAGGCTTTACGACATTGAGGGCACACTTTCAGAATAGCGCACAATGAAGCCTTATGGTTTTTGAGGCACTGCGCCCCATAAAAACATCTATTGCATTCCCGGCAGTATACTACACTTTTCGTAATTGTGCATGGTGGTCTGTTCTGGCATTTATTGCATAAAGCTGTACACTTCCCCACGTGCCTGTCTTTGGTTTGAAATTTTTTGTGGCATTCCTCGCAATAGTAAACACATGAAAAGGCTGCTGTCAGGCTAGTGATCACGTTATAATGATTGTTAATATATAACAAATTAATCTGTTTGCCATGACCGTGACCCTCAAAAAATATTTTTTCTCCCGATAACCCATCATACACTGTGATTTTATAGTCCACTAAATATGCCTGAAATTTTTTAATTCCGGTATCCCCCCGCCATTTTCTAGGCTAACACCAGCCTTTTCACTTAACTCGGATACCATTTGAAACATGTGTTTTGCGTTTTGATTGCGATATCTATGTCTTTCTTTTGTATCATTTTTATGTTCAATAAGCCCTATAGCCACCACCAGAGCTCGACCCAAACAATAGTATTCAGGGTTTTTAATAACTATTATACCTCTGTTATGTTTTATGTACTCGTTTATGTCAGAAAAATTCTGTTTCACTCGTCCCATACCAATAGGTAATTCGACGTGGTGAAGATATAGAATAAAGCGATCTTGATATAAGAATGAAGTATTGGATTGAATTACTTTTTCTAATGCACCCCACACATTTTCAGCAGTCATATTATTAGCAGTTCGAAACGACAAATAGAATGGTTTATCTGGGTGATTTTGGTTTATAAAAGTCAACCCTACACGATGATGAGGGAGCACACCTCTCATTACATACCGTACCAAATCATTAATACCATTTTCTACCCATTCAAGGGGGTTTTCTCCCTCTGGGGGAGGGGTTAATTCAATTGTCAGTAAATTCCCATTATCTTTAAACTGTCTATAATATTGCTGAGATTCGGATATTATATTAAATCGCTCCATTTTTTTTTGCTGTTTATCTAACTTTTAGAATATTGTAAAATCTTAATTGCTGTCTTCCAACTATAGAACACCAATTAGTGTTTTTTCTAATAACCTATTATTCTTAACGTTCAACAATTATTCACTGTAAAGCTATATTTTTTTTGCAAAATTCTTCTCGAAAAAATCAGGTATTTGCAAGAAAAAAGTAATTGGGACTGTTCCAACTATAGAACACCAATTAATGTTTTGTCTAATAACCTATTATTCTTAACGATCAACAATTATTCACTGTAAAGCTATATTTTTTGCAAAATTGTTCTCGGAAAAATCAGGTGTTTGCAAGAAAAAAGT
Organism: Thermobia domestica; assembly: GCF_964235325.1. Classification (NCBI taxonomy): domain Eukaryota; kingdom Metazoa; phylum Arthropoda; class Insecta; order Zygentoma; family Lepismatidae; genus Thermobia; species Thermobia domestica. Next base: position 36,118,371 of record NC_137467.1, read on the forward strand.
AATTGGGACTGTTCCAACTATAGAACACCAATTAGTGTTTTTCCCAATAACGTATTCTTTCTAAACCTGTAAATAGAAAAAAACGGAATTTTACTTTGCAAAACCACCACCGAAAATTTTGACAAAGTTGAAAAATAAAATGCTTATTTTTAAAAAATCTATATTCGGCTTATTTTCGGTTGCTGTGACGCGTGGTTTTCACGATCGTATTCAGCATAACGTATTCTTCAAAAAATAATCTATCATGGGTGAGGTTATGAGGAACACTTAAAAATCTGCACCGAAAATTGACGAAGTTCAAAAAACGCTTATTCTTAAAAAATCTATATTCGGGCTATTTTTGGTCGCAGTGACGCGTGGTTTTCACGATCGTATTCAACACGACGTATTCTTCAAAAAATAATCTATCATGGGTGAGGTTATGAGGAACACTTAAAAATCTGCACCGAAAATTTTGACAAAGTTCAAAAAATGCTTATTCTTAAAAAATCTATATTCGGGCTATTTTTGACCGCTGTGACGCGTGGTTTTCACGATCGTATTCAACACAACGTATTTTTCAAAAAATAATCTATCATGGGTGAGGTTATGAGGAACGCTTAAAATCCGCACCGAAAATTGACAAAGTTCAAAAAATGCTTATTCTTAAAAAATCTATATTGGGGCTATTTTTGGCCGCAGTGACGCGTGGTTTTCACGATCGTATTCAACACAACGTATTCTTCAAAAAATAATCTATCATGGGTGAGGTTATGAGGAACACTTAAAAATCTTCACCGAAAATTTTGACAAAGATCAAAAAATGCTTATTCTTAAAAAATCTATATTGGGGCTATTTTTGGCCGCAGTGACGCGTGGTTTTCACGATCGTATTCAACACAACGTATTCTTCAAAAAATAATCTATCATGGGTGAGGTTATGAGGAACGCTTAAAATCCGCACCGAAAATTTTGACCAAGTTCAAAAAATGCTTATTCTTAAAAAATCTATATTCGGGCTATTTTTGGTCGCAGTGACGCGTGGTTTTCACGATCGTATTCAGCATAACGTATTCTTCAAAAAATAATCTATCATGGGTGAGGTTATGAGGAACACTTAAAAATCTGCACCGAAAATTTTGACAAAGTTCAAAAAATGCTTACCATTAATTCACACAAAATTCACTTCACGGATCTCACACACTGCACACGATGTTATCTTTTTGCACGCCGACGAATAACTGACTGAGAACTGCTTCGAACCTCACCCCTTATATAGTGTTCTGCTTTCCTCTGATTGGCTAAAATAAAACTTTTTTTCATTGGAGCAAAATCTACAAGTCAAGTATCTCATTGGCTAAAATAAAACTATTTACTATTGGCTCCAAACAAAAACGACTAAGATATGTGCTAAATATTTTCTAAGTCCATTTTTGGATGTCCAAAAATCATAAAATGGCCCATATCTCGAAAACGGTCAAAAATATCGAAAAATAATCGAAAAAATCCCCCCGTACCTCACCCCTTGTCGTTTTTAGACATGAAGAACCCATGGAACCATGTTTCAATCTTGTACGACAAGAGTGGGGGGCCACGGCGGGTCCAAAAAAACATAACATATTGAAGCACTGTTTCTCGTCTTTCATGGCGTCGTTGCTAGAAATACTCCAGACAAGTCGTCTAAGTCCATTTTTTTTGGGTGTCCAAAAATCATAAAATGACCCATATCTCGAAAACGGTCAAAAATATCGAAAAAATAATCGAAAAAATCTCCCCTTTATAAATCCCCTTGCCGATTTTACACATGAAGAACCCATGGAACCATGTTTCAATCCTGTACGACAAGGGTGGGCCAAGTTGCCAAAAAAAACTTCAGATCGTCATATCTCGAAAACGGTGAGAGATAGAAATAAAATTTTAGCGGCATTCGATTTAGGATCATCATATGTATAATCTACCCAAGTTTGGTAAACATCGCCCGACTTTCAACGTTTTTTTTTCGAAAATCGCAATTTTGCCTCAGCTTAAAGGGGTTCCACTGCTCATGTTGAATGAATGGGCTGGAAAATAAGCCATACTCTTTTATTAATTCTGCTATGTTTAAATCTGGGTTGGAAAATATGCCATACTCTTTATTAGCTCTGCTATGTGGTTGTAAAGTGTTCATAAAAGGGAACGAGTCTTTGCTGTTTAAAAGGGTGCTCATAAACGGGGGAACGAGTCTCTGTGTAATATGTGCTATGTTAAATAGGTGGATGAAGAATGTGATATCTGCTCTGCTAGATGTTCGTAGTCTCTGAGTAATATTTGCTATGTTCAAAGTGGTCATAAAAGGGGACGAATACATCCCCTGCTATGCTATATGTTCTATGTTAAATAGGTGAATGAAGAATGTGATATCTGCTCTGCTATGTGTTCGTAAAGTGCTCGTAAAAGGGAACGAATACACCCCTGCTATGCTATACGTGCTATGTTAAATAGGTGGATGGAGAATGTGTTATCAATCTGCTATGTGTTCGTAAAGCGCTCATAAAAGGGAACGAATCTTATGGGGCATGTGCGCGGAGGGTGGGACCCCGGCGCCGACCAATCAGCGCGGTACTCCTAAAATGGTAGTCATAAAAGGGGCGAGGTCCGACGCCAGCCAATCGGCGGGGGTCCGCTGCCAGCCAGTCAGCGCAGTAGATAGGAGGTCGTAAAAGAGCGTGGCCGGGGGCGTGGCCTGCACCGACCAATCAGCGTCAAGGGGCGTGGCCAGCCAATCAGCGTCAAGGGGCGTGGCCGGGGGGCGTGGCCGGAGCCGACCAATCAGCGTCAGGGGGCGTGGCCAAGGGGGCGGGGTCACGTGACCTGCGCCAGCCAATCAGCGTCCAGGGTTTGCGCATGCGCAGTAGGAAAAAAAACAGGCCCAAGTGACCCCTATCTACTCATGACCACCCCGACGCCCTCGTTAACGACGCCCGTGGTTGGGTGAATTAGATACACGTCGCTGGAATTTCCCTCACCTCATAAAGTTAATACCGAGATAGTCCCCCAAATATTGGCTGGGGCTGCCTCCTTTCATATCTTCTCTGGCTTCATAAAATTAATAATCACATGAGACGGCATTTACAATATGATGTATTTATTATGGCAAGAAAGAAACAAATATCAGCTAGGATTAATAAGTGTACCTTCTCTTTTATTGTTGTGAATATATTTTTTGTGTTAATTAGGCTAATAGATAGCGCTTTTTGCTTTGAATCAGGAGGTCTTGGGTTCGAATCCGGTGTTCGGCCATCCTGACTGAGACTTCCTAGGATTTTCCTGAGTTTCACCAAGCGGATGCCGATATGGTACCTTAACCTACAGGCCGTGGTCGTCTACTTTGTCCTTCCTATCTCAGTGTTGTTATCTTTGCTGGGTAGCTCAGTAATAAATAAGTAAAAGTAAATAAATTAATAAACCAATCATGATAAATAAAAAATGTATACCATTATCAGTGTGCAACTAGTAAAATTTGTGATAACTGAAATAGTAATTTTTCTTTTTTTAAAAAAAAAAGAAGAAGAAGAAGAGAGAGAAGTTCAGATTTATATTGCATCTTTTATTATCAAGCTGTATTTACGGTATTCCGAAAGAAAAAGTAGCAGAGCAGTTTCCTCCTGAAATGACCTCAGAAGACAACTGGATTCACTTGGCTGGAACGAGATTGGTTCTGTGGAAGGCGAACTGATTTTCGGAAGGTCACCCAGATGGTGGAAAATGCGGAATGACAAAAATAACTGATTTCCGAATGAAAGAACATGAAACATGAGTCCTTCGTCCTTCCTCTCTAGTCCATTTCTGACTGTGACCCCCGCTCAGCTACCGATTTTCTGCTTATCATCTCTCAAACATGAAGAACATATTTGTTTCCCATCGTATCTCTGTTTCGCGCGCAGCGAAAATTAAGAAAGAATAGGAGGAGGAGGGATGCTAGATGTTTGTGACGAGAAATATAATCCTCTCCTTTTGTCTTTCTCACACGCGCAAACTCATACAAAAATTACAGAAAACTATGGGTGCATGTTTATGGTTGGACAGCCCGAGGAAGTACGACTATTTCCGAGACAAAACGATGCGCGGAATGGAATTGCAAATTGAATGAGATGGGTGAAAGAAAGAAGCAAACTACAGAAATCGATCAGGAATGAAATGCTCGAAAAGATTCGTTCCTTTTAGCCAATAATTCAGATCAATAGAATGAAATGATCGGAATCCGAGAATAGGACGAAATTTCCCATTACTAATATAAATTAGGAAAATGAAGCAAGGGTATAAATCACCCATAATTTGCTTCTCTAAAAATAATTATCATCGAAACCATTACTAGAATAGTAAAGATACGTGTTTGATCAGATGTACTTTACCCACGCCAGATCGAAGAGTATCTTTTTTTTTTGCTAGTCGTAGCTAGCACCCACCCAAAGGGTTACGCCCTTTATTTGGGAAGCGGAGTTTATAGGAACTGCAGGTGTAGGTTAATTGTCGTGAGGCAAAAGAGATTTTATTAACTTTATTAAATCCAAGTTCATTCAATTGAAAGGACATTATGGCCGTTAACCATAATCATAAGGACAGGAAAACATGAGTAAGTGTGAACAATTCAACAGGAGAGCGTGAGAGCAGAACAGTGTGGAGAAATGGAACAATGAGGTGCACTTGACATCACAACACAACACAGAGTGTTAGAGAGACGAATGAATGTTATCTTCTGTCCAGGGGCTACTCTGGACGTAATGGAGACGAGTGGAGCCCTGTTAGTGCGGTGAAATCACTGTGCAACATAAGATGGAATGATATATGGTGGGGGGATTGCAATGAGGAAGTCTTCAAGAAGTTGAAAGTCGGGACTATTTGGTGGGAGAACGTATTGGTACAGAGTAAACAGCAGAGAGAGTGGAGAATGACGGAGAATAGTTGAAGGTTTGCGAAGAGTGGCTTCGTGGTGCATGGCATCAAAGAGCAATGGATGGTGAGTCTGGAATCGCTTCGTAACGTACCGGAGTCGGAGGTCTTCTAGGTGATAAATGAGTTGTGGAAAAGGTGTTCTCTCATATAAGTCACGTGTAGGGCTTGGTAATTTAATTCGAAAGGCAAGGCGTAGGGCATGGCGCTCAAGAATTTGCAGCCTGCGGTAATATGATTCTGGAGCTGATAGCCAGGCTGTAAAGCCATACGTCAAAACAGGGCGTAAAAAAGCCTTGTAGGTGTTTAGAAGTATCTTAGGTTTCAGGCCCCAGGTAGTCCCAGTTAGGCGTCGCAGTAGGTTTAGACGGTTGGTCGCTTTAAGAGCAAGACATTTGAGATGAGCAGACCATTTCAGATGGGAGTCGAAGATAATGCCTAGATATGTGACTGTGGGACTAACAGAAAGTGGTGTTCCTGCAATCTCAATACTGAGATTGGATGGATTGCGATGAACCCGACTGCGTTTACCTGGTGGTAGGAAGATAATGGCTTGTGTTTTATTAGCGTTAAGTTTGAGGCGCCAGGTTTCACACCATTGAATGAAAGCATCAATGGCAGGTTGAAGGATGCGATTGATGTGTTGAATAGTATTTGCCGTTGCCAGAAAAGCCGTATCATCCGCATATTGAAATAGACTGACGTTCGTAGGAAGAGCAGGAAAGTCAGCAACATACAGTAGATAAAGAAGCGGGGACAGAGCCGATCCTTGAGGAACACCAGAATGGATAAACACAGGGTGTGAGAGAGCAGTATTGATGGAAACATAGGTCAGGCGACCGGAGAGAAAATGGTAGATGAACCGAACGTAACATAATGGAAGGCGGAAAGAAAATAGTTTGTATAGAAGACCTAGGTGCCATACTTTATCGAACGCCTTTTCTAAATAAAAAGGACAAGACAGGAAGGCTTAGATTGGTTAAACTGAGTTGTAATGTACGTGGTCAAGCGGAGAAGTTGGTCATTAATACTGAAGTTTGGACGGAATCCAGCCTGATGAAGAGGAATAAGGTTGTGAGCGGTGAGATGGATGTGCAAGCGTGAGACAAGAATTCGTTCCAGTATCTTGCTGTAAACAAGGGTGAGTTGTATTGGGCGGTAGGAAGACACAGAGGGAGCCGGTTTTTTCGGTTTGAGGAACATTAAAGTTTTTGATGTTTTCCAATCGGTAGGGATAAAACCAGTACGGAGAATGAACGTGAAAATGAGTGACAGAAGATAATGGAGAATATACGGTCCTTCTTTGATATGACGGTAGGTAATAGAATCTAACCCTGGAGCAGTGTTACGCTTACGAGCTATAATTGAAGTAATTTCTGTGACAGTGATAGGAGCTGTTAAAGGTGAATCGTCGGGCAGAGGATGTTCGATATGATTTTGAAGTGATGGTGTATTGAGATTCAGCCGAGCTGTAGGATGAGGACGAGCTGTAAGGGCAGGTCCAAGAGGCGTGAAGACACCTTGAAGTTGGTCAGCAAAAGCATTGGCTTTTTCCTCGTCAGTGTGTAAGGGCGTATCATTAAGGATGAGTGGATAAGAAGTACGAGAGGTTTGACCGGTGAGCTGGTGAAATCGTTTCCAGTACTTAGTTGGATGGGCTGTATCGGAGAGAGTATTACAGGTTTTGATCCAGTTTCTGGTCTTGTAGGCAACAATATAGTTATGTACTGCCCGTTGATATTGGCGATGTTGCCGAAGCGATTCCAGATTGCCTGTGTGGGTAAAATCTCGATAGAGCTGGCAGGAACGGCGTATTAATGGTAAATACTGTGGCGGCAGCTTAGGTCTGTAGGAAGTTATCGTAGTCTGGGGTATGAATTCAAAAATGCCTGATGTATACTGTCAGTGATGGTATATAAAGTATCGTAAAGTTCTGCCTCTGTAGTAGGGGCTGATACAGATATGAGCCTATTAGAAAGGCATTCCCTGTACTTAGGCCAATTTGCACGGTCAAAACGAGCTACTGAACGGGGAGGAGCAGTTGGAGGTGGTTGAATAGGTCCCTGTTGTTGAAGAGTGAGTTTGATAGGGACATGATCACTCCCCAGAGGATCAAGTACAGTCAAGGTAAGCTTACAAAGAAGGTTGGGTGAAGTTACGACTATATCAGGAGTTGTGTTGGATGCAGGCCTTGTTGGTTTAGGGATAGGATGAAAGAAACCTGTCGTGTGGGTCTGAAGATAGTTGCGAAAAGTAAGCTTTTGGTGATCTGAGCGACTGTGGTAGTTAACATCGGCCATGATAATGTAGCTGCGAAAGTTGTCTGAAATATACTGAAAAACACTGAGAGGAATAGGTTGGCCGGGTCGTATATAGATGGTGGCTACCGTGATGTAGCAATGTTTGAAATATAAAGTGGAGATAAGATGTTCAGGCAGCGTTAGGTCTCCTGTAGCGTGTAGTCGATGAGAGATAGATGATGGAAAGCCAATAGCGACACCGCCACTAGCACGGCGAGCTGGGACGGGATTGTCGTGGCGAAGAAGATAATAAGATGGAATTTTACAGGAGATTTTCGGAGTGAGGAATGTCTCATTAAGTAGAAAGCAATGTATGTGTTCCTCAAGGAGCAGCTGTTCAAACAGAGGCCTGTTTTTATGGAGAGAGCGAATGTTCAGAAATAAACACTGAATTGCCATAATGAAGAGTAAGGAAATTAGATGGATAAGGAAATTAGACTGCAGATTCATATACAGTAGAATGGAAGTGTGCGTAGTTGTTGGAGTAGGTGCCCGTAAAATTGACATGCAAGATGGTTTTTGCGGCTAGTTGTACTTGGTGCAGAATATGTTGACGAAGGAAGGGATGAATGTTTTGCAATGTGACAGTAAGAAATGCCAAAAATTTGTCAATGGTAATCGGTTGATGTGCAGAAGTAGGGGGTGGTGTAGTAGAATCGGCGTTATGGATACGTATAGGAACGGTGAGCTCTGGTTTAAGTATCTCAGCAGCAGGTTTGGCCTTACATTTATAACTGTATGTGGGATGTTGATCCGGGCAAGTTGAGCATTGCGGTGGATTAGTAAGATTAGAGCACGACTTAGTCGAATGTGGGCCGGCACAGTACCCACATTTGAAAGGGTTCCTGCAGTCGTTGGTATGATGTGAATTATATGATTGACAGCGCTCACAACGCACTGGAAGGGGCGGTGGTGATCGAGAAGGTTCTACTCGATGCCGTTTTAAATATATGAACGCACCGTTACTGAGGAGATCGTCCACGGTCTCTTGATTATTGGTTAGAACACGGACCATGTAGGTTGGTCCGGATATGTTCTTAATGCGAATGCATTTAATGATTGAATGACCCTCCATGTTGAGTTCCTCAGCGATCTCAGCATCAGTGTATTGGGGATCAACTCCTCGGATAACTACAGAGAGAGCCGGAGGCTTGCGAGGAGGTGGAGTCTGCTTCGCTTGCTGAGAAGTAAGCTTTTGAAGGTTCGCCGATTTGCCAAAGATCTCAAAAGAGTAAGTATTGCGAAGTGTTGTTGCCATATTGGGATCTGTGGATCGGATGATAATACCATTCTTGGTGGGTATGAGCTGCTTTATGTCCGATCGTGGCACGTACTCCCATGCGCAAAAAAAGTTGCGCGTATACTGTAACTCAAGATTTTTCGCATTTATTCCATTTTCCTTACGTTTATGGGTAAAATTCAGTTATTAGTATGTGGAGATAATAGAAAGCAATTCATCTAAGGAGATATTTCCAAAAAATATAATAAAATAATAAAAATATAAGCAAAAAACAAAATTATGCTCGGTTTTGTGTATACTGGCAACGATGATTTCTAGGGATTTTTTCAGTAGCAGATCACAATTGCGGAGGGAATTCAGTAGGGGAATCGAGAAGTTGGATCAAGGAACTGGATAGTGGACTAACATGTTGCATTTATTGGTTAAAACCTAGTGTGTAGATTGCCTGCCAAATATAAATTAGCTTCTGTAACTAAGGTGTCGTACGAAAATATAGAATTAAAAAGAAAAACTCTTATCTTAAGGTTCGAAGCGATACGCACCATGGTTATGAAGATTATTTCTTTAAAAAAAGAGCCAACACAACGTAGCCTCCGTGGTTCGGTGGATAGAGTGGCGGAGTCGTAGTTATTTTATAATTTTGACACCACATCGAATCCCATCCCATCCCATTTTTTTTTAACAAAACATTATAGGAAGGTATAATTTTGATGTTAATAAGAACCGAAACAATATAATAAGGAAATAATTTATTGGTAGTATCCTTTAATCGACGTATTTTTTCAGTATTAGAATACGTGTACTATTGGAAACAGTTATTGTTTTCAGTTTATAGTCTTGTATGTTACTTCCCGTTCTTGAACAGCAGACAACTCACTTCGGGTTTGTGTGTCAGGAAGAACATACGCGACCTTGACAGTCTGTGTCCAGTCTTACCCCTTGTTACATCGATCTGATGTTAAATGATCGTTTATGTGTGTGTGTGTGCTTGTTTTTTGCCTTTTAGAGTATTGACTTTCTCTCTCTTTTTTTTCATATCCACAAGTGCAAGAATGCTTTCGTTGAACGTAACTAAATTATACAGATCTATGTATACGGAACACGAATATTTCCAAATATAGAATGAATATGAACGATAATCATACCATATTTCTACATTATATAGTAGCGTGAAAAACTGATATTAAAATAATATAACAAACAGGCATAAGCTTTTTTTTCTAGCATGGCAACACATTAAACGTAACTCATTAAATTTTGGGAATTACAAATTATCACCTTACGTGTCATTGTATTCCTATTCTTTTTCACGTTCAAGCGACGAAAGAAGAAATTGTAGTAATAGTGATAAAAATCGAATTCGAGATTTCAATGAATTCAAGTTTCACGCCCCCACATATCGAAAAAGTGATTTTGATGTCTGTCCATCTGTTCGTTTGTTGGTTCGTCACGCTTTTACATGCATTCAAATAGAGGCCATACAGTTCGACGCATCTGGACCTAAGTCTAGACATGAAGTTTTTATAACACTTTATCGTTTCGAATTCTATATTCTCCGACACATAAAAATAAGGGTAGTTTACTGAAGGATGAAAATTTAAAATAATTAAATTGTTTCAAAAATAGCTGTAAAGATTTTGCTTTTTTTTTTTTTTTTTTTTTTTACAAATATAGTTTGAATCATTGCTCTGAAAAAATACGTAAGGTGTAATTTACTGTATGGGATGCGTTTTTTCGAACAATTTTCTCAATCACATTTTATAAATAAATGTATCATTAATAACCTAACAATATGACACAATTCGTTCGTCCTGTAAACATTCAGAAGGGTAGTTTAGCCTACTCTTCGACGATTTTCCCATTAGCGCCTGACCCAATTTTGTTCATATTTCATAAATAAATGTCACATAAATAACCTAACGATACGGCATAATTCCATCATCCTAAAAAGCTAGAAGTGGTATAATACTTTTCGGAGTAAGATTTACCCTACGATTTTGTGGAGAACGACTCAGGCAATTTTGTTCGTATTTCATAAATAGCATAACTCGTTTGTCCTGAAAAGATACACACGGGATATTTTATTCTTGGGGATGACTTTTTTGACGATTTCTCAGAAAGTACTCAGACGCTTTTGCTCATGGTTCACATACAATTATTTCCTTAATAATTCTAATATATGGCATAAGTTATTTCTAACAGAAATATGACCAATGGGTACTTTACTTTTGGACATAAGTTGCTTCGAACAAAGTTTTCCAAAAACACATTATTTTATTCGCATTTCCCAAATAAATGTTTCAGTAATAGCTGCAGCCTAACACGAGTCAGTTTAAGAAATTCGAGCGAGAAAATTCAGTGCGTTTCATCCGTACCCATTCTTAAATATATTTTTAAATGTTACACCTAATCACAATTTTCCTAACAAAATCGAAACTTCTATTTAAATGTTCCTTGTTGTTGCCAAATGGTTCAAGTGCATTGGTTCTGGATTTGATTCCCGGTGAGAGCTAGTGTATTTTTATCCAACGTTAAGGTATAGGTAATAAGTAGGTGCAAAGAGAAAAGTGTTGAAACAAGCCTAACCAACCTAATAAATAATACAAAGAAATAATATAATATTACGAAATTATAGGAGAAACGTTGTTAATATTAGATATTTGCGTGTGAGATTGTCCAACCGATAACTGTCAACTCCAAAGGTAAGAAAGTGAAACATCCAATACCAGGTTAATCAGTGGTCACTAGGTAAACCTATCCTACTAGGAAGTGATTGAGATACCAAAAAATGTTGTAATTGCTGGGAGACATGTTAGGAGAATACATTGGGTGAGAGACTTTAATTCATGAATAGTCTGCACCTTCGTTGGTGTATTGAAGTGCGTAGGTGGTGTGTGTTTAGCACATCGGGTTCCTTTGTTGTTAGTCCCAGCTTTCTAGACCGGATGCAGTTATTCCCGGTAGAAAATACAAAAAAAAAAAAAAAACATTTCTATTACTATTCAAGTAAATAATTACACTCATTCCCTCAATGTGATACTTGTTTGTTTAATTGTATACAGAGAGCTGATCCGTGGAAAAATCGTTCATAATAATAAATGAAATAAACTCGACAAATATTCTTGTAAATAATAGGTAAAAGTTTGCGTCACACTGTTCATTTTGCTGGGCACGCCAGTGTGCCACGTTATCCGGTTGTGGCACACTGGAATATAGGGTATGGCTTTCTAATTTTTCCCAACTATTTTAACTGCTTCAATTGAAATGAATTTATAATAATAAGAGAGTGAATTTAGTCTTCTTACCCTTCGATTTAGAAATAAGGTCCGCTAGAATATTATATATAAAAAATAATAATACTCAGAATTTTATAGAGTGGTTTGTTTTATTCGAAATGACATACTTCCTGCAACTGTTTGGGTTGGAATTATTTGAAATCAAATCTTTAAGTTTTACGACCCACGGTTATACCGGCTAGGCTAAAGGACACGGTGATGATGAGAAATGAATGCAATGGTGGAATGAAAAAAGTGGGAGAAAACGGAAAAACCCCGAGAAAACCCATGCACATGGTGTTTCTCCACCACAAAATTCACTTGGTGCGAGTTGGGGTCGAACCAAGGATCCCATGCACCAAAGGTGAACGCTTTATCACTGAGCCACCGCGGCCCCTCTGAAATTATTTATAGGAGAGAGTGACTACTTTTATGAAAACTTGATATCGAACACATTTGTTTAAAAATACCAGCTTTTTGTGAAATATTGCTTAATATTCAGGAAAACCTAAGTCAATAATAAAATAATAATAATAATAATAATAATAATAATAATAATAATAATAATAATAATAATAATAATAATAATAATAATAACTACTATTATTATTATTATTATTATTATTATTATTATCTTAAATTAAAAACTCTCTGGACCTAGTGCATTGGCACAATTCCACAAATCAAAAAGAATGTGTTTACTTACATATAAGTGTAGAAGGACTTAATCCCTGTTGCTTTCAATATAAAAAGAAAGTGTCCAACTGTCAAATGATATGCTACATAAAATGCCCTATGCAACATAATGTAGTATAGAGTCATCATTCCAGGTTGTCTAAAGAACACTTTCGTTTTAGCAAGAAAGGAAGAAAATAGAAAATACTGAGTTTTAACCTAGTAGAAAGTTTGCAGATTTAAGGGAAAATGCACAGAGTTGTTGGATATAAAATGTAGTTCAGATTAATGGAGTAAGACACCGTAAATATGTTATTGTTTAAAATATACTGGGAGTGACCAAGCCATTACATATGGAAATATCGAGAGAGATACGTTAATGGTGTTAGTTGCAAACTTTTTTAGAAATGAAAAAAATAAGGAAATCTCTAAAACTCTGATATCACAGATCCAAATTGACTGACTGTTAAGTAAAACTGCTAAATCTGAGTAAAGCAAAAAAAAAAAAAAAGTATTAATGACCTGTGTTAGTTTCAGACACATCATTCTCATATCAAAACTACGATAGAAGTAAATTATGAATAAAGTTGAATTCACAGTTCTGGAATACCAACAAATGATTTTGCTAGATGTAACTTTTCAGAAAACTTTTTTATAAGGCTTTAGATTTATTATTATTTTTTTTGTTTGTTTATTAGCTTCCCCATGCCGTAAACGTCGCCAACTCCTAGTGGCTCACTTGCCGGTAAATGGCGATCGTCGATATAGCGACGCGTCGAAGGATTGCATCTAGCGTGCCAGTAGTGGCAGGGATTCGTCGAGTCGAAGCAGATATCTAGAATCGGGGGTATTGAAGTTACCACAACGTAAGAACGAGGACTTCATTTTGGTCCGCGCTCGTTTGATTTGTCACGGAAAATCGTAAAGGGACCAACATGAACTATCGCCAGTCATGTGCATGCGGTTATTATTATATATTATTTTTCCCTGACGAATTGTTATTATAAGGACAATGTTTGAGCTCCGGGGGTCAAGAGTAACTCCTGCCTTTACATCATGAAGTGAAAAATCTTGAGGTGGGTGCGTATAATTGTATGAACTTAGTTGGCAACTGTCGCCGATCACTAGCAAGTGAATATGGGAGAACTATGAAAAAAGTAAATAGACGCTTGCCATTTTGTTATAAAATTACATGACGAGTGCATTTGATTTGATTCCGAACAGTTGTCTTCAAATATACACGGTTAAAGAAGCACTCTGATTAGAAATATTAAAAAGACTTCAACGATTTATCACTCTACAAGCTGTGTCTTCATAATCGCCTCCGTGACGAATTCGGAAGAACACGCAATTAGTAACCCTAAGGTTGATGGTTCACGCCCAGCTCAGGGCACTTTCGTTTTATTTTTTTAAAAATGTTTTTAGACTCATCTTGATGCAAAGAAATTACGCATATAGGCGATTTAACGTATTTTAGGGGAATAATTTTGTGGTTCGTTGGCGTTCCGTCGCTTCTCTGCCGGTGGTGGTATAATTTTCAAAACGGAAGTGGGACCAATTTTTGGCTGCGGGACCGCCAATTTTTGGGGACATGTCACTAGTTGCCTATCGGTGGTCCACCGACGCTTACGGCATGGGATTGTCCCCTCACGAGTGAGGCAGATTGTAATCAACCAAGAGTGTTTTGGAAAAATTGGAAACATCTTCCGACTCCTGGGGGCGCCGATCCTGGGGGGCCGGGCCCGCTCAAAGCTCATGTAGGCCTCCTTTGTATTTATGAATATACAATATTTGGCATTATTTGAGTGTAATTTGTCTTAAAATCCTTATATATATATCTTCTGCATTTGAATGCCCCCCAAATTTAAAGAGAAATTGGCGTCCTTGGAAGATCTAGTGAAATGAATAAAAATATGATAACGTAATACTTGAACAACTCTATCTAATGGAGGAAAGTAAATTAGTATTTAACACTTCTTTCAGTTTTAAGCATTTCAAAGATTCTCGTAATTTAGTAGCGTCCCGGATTTGCATTTTTGAAGTACGGGAACTTTATCTATACCTTAACGTGGGAATCGGTTTCGGACCATGCACTTAAGCCGCTTTGCCATAAGAGGCACAAGGAGTTTTTCTTTCGATTTCCTCAGGAATATTGCGAATGGTATAACTTTTAAAACTATGTTTAAAAAAGAATACACATCGACATAATAAGATGATAATCTGATACCTAGGAAATATATTGAATTGTTTTTAATTTGTTCTCACGCTTCCAAATCAGAACTTATGCTTTTTTTTATTCCAGCCTTTTAATATAAGCATTTCATACTATTGTCTGTTCTAGGACGATACAATTCTAGTTGATGTACATGCTAGCTTTGGAAATACAGTAGAGTTTCGCTTATCCGACATAAACAGGCAGGCAGAACGCTGGATAATATGGATGTGTTAAGAAAAGACCTATTAAAAGTAAAACTTATGATATAATTTTACATATTACGCATCTAATAATAATGTTTTATAACAAATAACTGCACTGCACTGAATCAGGGATGTATCCAGCGTGAGGGCCTGAGAGCTGTCTCTCTCCGAAACTCAAGCACTTTTTAATAAACTTGCCTTTACCCTTTTGAGGTTCTTTTATATCAGTTTACTAGTAGTCAGTGTCCAAACTTTGGGCAATGTGCTGTTGTCTTGTTATTATCCTAAGAACATACCATAATGCCATTATACTAGGTGCAGTGGCGTATTTGCGGGGTTGGCTTCCGGGCTTAAGCCCCCCACGAAATCTTACTTAGTATAGTAAAGTAAATGAAATATCTTGCAGAATTTTCACATTTCCAGGCAAAGCCCCCCCCCCGAAAATTAGCAAAGCCCCTCCCGAAACAAAATCGTAAATACGCCACTGACCAGGTGGAATTAAAGAACAGTTTTAAATAGGATTAACATTTCGTTTCCGTTCTGTTTTTAACTTTAATATATTAGAACGATACACTCCATGTCTTCTTGCTATTTTTGTTATGTGATATACGTAGCAGACAGTTTTCTTTAGTTACATTTCTCTCGAAAATATGTTTCATTTTGTTTGTGCTATAATGCAGTTTCCAAAATAAACCGGTTTACAAATGAAAAGTAGGAAAAAGTTTAAGAGAGGTACAGAACTGTTGCATTATTATTATTATTATTATTATTATTATTATTATTATTATTATTATTATTATTGCTATTTAAAAACATTAGAATTACGTGCTTACGAGGATTCGTGTTGGGCCCCCTCCGAATAGAAAACCTGGATACGTGTCTGCACTGAATGATAGACGTATGAGTCAAGGTGTAGACGGGCGCGCTAGGCGATAGACTCCACAGCATGAAAAATAGATTAAGACCACAACTTGCAGATCTTCTTGCCGATTGGTGCTATTTGCAATGATATATCGGATCATATGGTATGTGGAACAAAGGATGGTCGGATAAGCGAGACCATGGTGTATTGGTGTTTCACGCACCTAAACCTGTAAAATGTTTGTATAAACAATTATCTTTCACTCCCTAGCGAAATTTGTGGGTATGACCACACACCTTGCCTCATAAAGTATAGTCTTACAAAGAAAAACATATTTTTTTTACCTAAAACCTAAAGAAAAGCCAACTTCAATTTTTTTTAAAAAAAAAATAATGGCAAACTAGTCCACTTCATCACGATAAATCACGTTTGGTACTAAGATGTCTTTTTCTGTCCGTATATATCCTTCACACTTCGTTGGAGACAAAATTGTTTTTTCCCCCAAGAAAACAGGACGAGAGAAACTATACAACAGCATGAATAGAAAACAATAGCTATTAACAATAGTTCTCTAATCCTGGATAAATACGTCATTACAGCAAAATATCAGTAAGTTGTCCTTATTATATTGCTTCGGTTCTTATTAACATGAAAATTATAATGTTTTGTAAAAAAAAAGAAAAAAGAAAAGAAATAAAAGAAAAAGAAATGGTATGGGATGGGATGGGATTCGATGTGGTGTCAAAATTATAAAATAACTACGACTCCGCCACTCTACCCACCGAACCACGGAGGCTACATGGTGTTAGCTCCTTTTTTTAAAGAAATAATCTTCATAACCATGGTGCGTATCGCTTCGAACCTTAAGATAAGAGTTTTTCTGTTTAATTCTATATTTTCATACGACATCTTAGTTACAGAAGCTAATTTATATTTGGCAGGCAATCTACACACTAGGTTTTAACCAATAAATGCAACATGTTAGTCCACTATCCAGTTCCTTGATCCAACTTCTCGATTCCCCTACTGAATTCCCTCCGCAATTGTGATCTGCTACTGAAAAAATTCCTAGAAATCATCGTTGCCAGTATACACAAAACCGAGCATAATTTTGTTTTTTGCTTATATTTTTATTATTTTATTATATTTTTTGGAAATATCTCCTTAGATGAATTGCTTTCTATTATCTCCACATACTAATAACTGAATTTTACCCATAAACGCAAGGAAAATGGAATAAATGCGAAAAATCTTGAGTTACAGTATACGCGCAATTTTTTTTGTGCATGGGAGTACTTAAGTAAGCGTAAGTAGATCTGCTTTAGATCATGATATTTGGCGTCGTAGTTTGTGAGGAGAAAAGAATGAACGATAGGTTTAGATGATGTTGCGTTGGCAGTAATCTCGGCATCCATCGTGCTAGATGCTGACGAGGACTCACTCAAAGTATGATGGCGTTTCCTTGGAGGTGTCATTTGCAGTGCAGCAGCAAAAGTAGCAGCTTTTACAGATTGACCCGTTGGACTGCTCGGTTCTGACTCCTGGCGGGCTTTGCGCTTATCAATCTTTGCCGCCGTCAGAGAAGAGCCCTGGGCAACAACAGGAGGTAGTCCATAATGACCGGTGCCTTGTCCAGATACCATAGCAGGGGTCGTCTATTCAAGTAGGTTGCAGGTTGGAAAAAGACCACCCGTTTGGATAGTGGTCTACGTGGGCCAAAGAAGCTATCAACCTGCGTAGGTATTCGATGAGTTGGGCTAGATCAGTCTCTCAACTAATACACACAGAAATCAAGCTTCAGAGACCAGGACAGTGGAAAAGGATAAAACAAACTCGTCACTATGCTCAAGTGGCGCTTCAAAGCAAAGTAAAGCAAAGCTCTGGGAAAGTATGCGAAGAGTATTCTTTTTTTTTTTTTTTAGGGGTATGGGAATAAGGTAATAAATGAACTGGATAAATCTTTATTCATCAATTATGTACTGCTTTGGTAAAGATGGTACTCTTACTCCCAGCCATTAGAGGGTTACGCCCTCTCTTTGGCATAGGTGTCAGTAGATATACATGGATTGTTAAACATTGTGGGATGGTCAATTATATAAACATGAGGAAAAGTAAGCATATAAAAATAAGAAGAAGAAGAAGAACAATAATAACAATAAATGAAAAGTAGAATAAATATGTGCAAAAAATATATATGTATACGAGGTGCTAAGGTATTAAGATGATGGAAAACAAAATGTATCACTAAAGTAATAGAATTTAGAGCGATGATGATGAGGTATGAGATGAAGTGCAGAGACGACACAAACATAGTTGTATTAGCAAGACAGATGCAGTGTTAAATCTTCTGTCCCGGGGCGACTCGGGACTGATGAGGACAGGGGGAAGCCCTTGCTAATAATGAGGATTATGTGCTAATATGGAAAAATATGAGGAAGATGATCATTAATGAGGTAAATATCATATATTTCCCGTTCATCAGCAGTCAGATGTGCATTTTGAACAAACAGTGATACTAAGATGTTTAAAGGTGAGTGTTTATACCGAAATGTAGCATCAGTAAGAGCATCAGTCTGCAGAATGTCCAAGAATAACGGATGACCTGTTTGTATACGTGAAATTATATACCTTAGTCGTAGTTCTGATAGGTGTTTCGTGAGTTTTGAGAAGTCGATATACTCATATGTAAGCCATGTAGGGTAAGGAAGCTTAATACGATACGCCAGCCGAATAGCATGTCGCTCCATTATGCAGAGTTTTTAGTAATATGACGCAGAAGCATTGCTCCAGGCGGTGTGTCCAAAAGTGAGGATGGGACGGAGAAACGCCTTATAAGTATGAAGTAACACTTCAGCTTTCAGACCCCAAGTTGTGCCTATGAGACGACGCAATAGATTTAGACGACGCGATAGGCCTTAGCTGTTAACTTTTTCAGGTGAGCATTCCAAGTGAGCTTTGAGTCAAAGACCACGCCTAAGTAGGTAGCAGTAGGTGAAGGGCGTACTCGGTACCCATCAACATTTACTTGCAAGAGATTTGGATTTCTGTAAACTCTGGAACGCCTGTTCGGAGGTAAGAACACGATTGCTTGCGTCTTTTCTGTATTAATAGTTAAATGCCATCTCTTGCACCACCTGATGTAATTATCGAGAGTTTGTTGTAAAAGAGTATTAAGTTGTTGGATAGTTTTACCAAGAGCGAGAAAAGCTGTGTCGTCGGCGTATTGAAACGTAAAAACATTACGTGGAACTGTAGGGATGTCAGAAGCATAAAGGATATATAATAAAGGGCTGAGAGCCGAACCCTGAGGAACTCCAGTAAGCGGAAAGATAGGCCAAGATAGAGCATTACCCACTGTAACATAAGCAATACGATTCGTAAGGAAAGAATATACTATCCTCAAATAGCAAAGTGGAAACTTAAATGATTGCAATTTTTTAATTAAGCCGTAATGCCAAACTTTATCGAAAGCCTTTTCTAAATCCATAAGAATGAGGCAAGAAGGGAAGGCTTTATTATACTGGTTAGTAATTATGGTGCTGAGACGAAGTAGCTGGTCATTTATGGAGAAATTAGGCCGAAAGCCTGCTTGATGGATGGGTAGTAGAGTAGTTGTCTCAAGATACTTATGAAGGCGGCAGACAAGAATTTTCTCAAATATTTTACTGAATACTGATGTCAGTTGAATTGGTCTGTAAGAGGAAACAGAATGCACTGGCTTGTTTGGTTTATGGAACATGCAAATTTTTGAGACTTTCCAATCTGGAGGATAGAAACCAGTTCTGAGAATAAAATTGTATATCGCCACCAGTAGTAGTAGAAGTGATAGCGGGGCTTCTTTTATATGTCGATAACATATGTTATCAACGCCAGGAGCTGTGTTCTTTTTCCGCTTGAGGGCTATATGGAGTTCATCAGTAGTAATGGGTGCGGTGAGTTGAGTTGATTTTAGTTTAGCGTCCCTTTCAGCAGCGAGGCTATATGAGACGTGGACCTACTGATTAACGTGGAATCCGAACCACATGAGCTCCCGCCGGGATAATGGGTGCGGTGAGTGGATGTTCCAGATCAATGGCATGATCGGCAGAAGGTTGTAAAGCAGGAATGCAAGAGATGTCTATCCGTTCAGAGATCTTAGAGGCAGCTGTTGGAGTAAAAACGCTCTGTAGCTGACTAGCAAATGCGTTTGCTTTCTCTTCGTCGGAGAAGAGAGGAGTGCCATCTGCAATTAGAGGATAAGTTGTTGACGTATTCTTGCCAGTTAGTTGATTAAACCTCTTCCAATAGCGAGATGGGTGTGCTTCTTCGGATAAGGTATTACAAGTCTTAATCCAACTGTGACGTTTATATGCAGCAAGATAGTTGCGAACCGCTCGTTGCCATTGGCGATGTTGATGTAGATAGACATCAATCCCTGTTCGATAGTATTCACGGAGATGTTGACGAGCCTTGTGTATTAAAGTGACATACGTCGGTGGTAATTTTGGCTTATGGAGAGTTACTTGAACAGTTGGAATATTATGATGAGCACTGGTTCGTATTGCCTCAGTGAGAGTAGTAAGACACGAAGCCAACTCAGGCTCGGTAGCTGGTGCTGTTACACTTGAAAGAGAGTGTTCGATGTCTTGCCGAAAATGAGGCCAATTCGCTTTGTCAAATCTAGGAACACTTCGCGGGGTTATTACCGGTCGTTGCGGTTGTCCTCGAGTTAATGTTAATTTAATTGGATGATGATCGCTTCCGATGGAATCGAGAACTTCAAGCTGGCAGTTATTAATAAGATTTACAGATGTGATGACGACATCTGGTGTAGTCTGACTGATTGGTCTAGTGTGACTAGGAAGGACATGAAGATGCAGCTGTAGATTTTCAGTTAAGAATTGCTGAAAATTTGCCTTTTCGCGAGCACTACGACTATGGATATTAATATCCGCCATGATGATAATATTACGAAAGTTATGGGCTATGTATTCAAAATACTGTAATGGTATGGGTTGGCGTGGTCGAACATAGATAGTGCTAAAATTAACTATTAATGATGGAAAATATATAGAATAAAGTAAGTATTCCGGCATATCGGCAAAAACTTGAGGAGTGTATGCTCTTACTGGATATTTGGAAAAATAACCTATTGCAACTCCGCCTTGAGCACGTGCCATATGATTGGGATAATCGTGACGCTGCAGTTGATAACCAGAAATATGGGCTAACATGTTCGGTCTTAAGGCGGTTTCATTAAGTGCAAATACATTAATATGTTCCTCATATAATAATGTTTCGAATAGCAGCTTATGTTGTGAAAAGGATCGAATATTAACGAATAGGAAAGTAATCCCCATAATGTAAAGTAACATATGCATGGCTTTAAACAGCAGTTTCCAGCGGTCCAACGTGAAAATGAACATAATTGTTAGAGTAAGTTGCATGGAGATTGATGTGAAAAATGGATTTTGCAGCAGAGATTATGTGGTGTAAGATATGAGCTCGCTGAAATGGAAATATATTTTGTAACACCAAACTGATATAACGAAGGAGATCTTCGACGGTTAGCGGAGGTAATATGGATTGAGTCGGTTGAGTTGTTTTATCAGCCGTTTTTAGCGGTACCGTTAGTTCTGGATGCTCAGGGGTCGGTGCTGGTTTGGCTTTACAGCGATAACTGTAAGTAGGATGAAGCCCACTGCAAGTGTTACATTTCGGTGGTCCTTGTAGATTGGGACATGCCTTGGTCTCGTGTAGCCCTGAGCAGTATCCGCATTTAGAAGGATTTGAACAGTTTGCGGTAGTATGATCGTTGTATACCTGACATTTTTCACAACGAATTGGTAACGATCCTTGAGTTTTAGATGGTTCAACTCTGTGTATTTTCTTATAAATAGGCGCACCATATCGCAATAAATAGTCAATAGTGTCCTGTCGCTTACAAAGAACGCGGATCATGTATGTAGGACCAGTATTATTTCGAATGTGAAGACATTTATCGACTGATATCCCTTCTTGCGCTAGTTCCTCGTGTATTTCTGCATCTGTTAGTTCAGGTGAGACTCCTCTAATGACAACAGACAGAAAAGATGGTTGTCGAGGTGGTGGAGGCTGCTTTTGACGCTTATCTGTCAATTTCGTCAGTTTAGCATTTTTCCCGAAAATTTCGTAGGAAGCTTTATTCCGTATGGTGATTCCAAAATTCGGATCTTTCGATTTCAAAATGTAGCCATTCCTAGTGGAAACGATTTGAACTAGAGTGTCCCATACCCTAGGAACGTATTTCATTATTTGCAGAAATATCATTTTGGATTTTGTGAATTTAGTGTCATATTCTGTGAGTAGAAAGTGATAAACAGGATCGAAAGTTGAACTTGGTAAGGAATGATCTACAGGATCCGTTATTTTATTAGTATGCTGTGGATTGCCCTCGACATTCATTGATGTAATAGGGGACCTTGATCGAACACGTTTAGCAGATTGTGTAGATTCTGTAGAAGGATGCCTATCTCTAGTTGTGCTTGCTATCGGTTGACTTCCCCAAGAAAAGTGGCGAGTCCGGCTGCGAGATCCCATAGATTTAGGTTGATCGCGGGAAGTGCTTGGATTAGTCGGAAGTGTAGATGGTAATCCTATATGTCGTCCTAGGTGAGCTTGATCGTGTGTGTTGCCAGAGTCCGTCATCATGATAAAGTAGCCAAGGGCCGAAGCCCAAACGAAGATGAAGAAGAAAGAAAAGATGATGAAGATGAATGAGGTTCAAAAAGCAAGTTGCCCTCCGAAAGTGAAAACTTCCGTCAGCCCTCTAAGTGTCGTATGTGTGCTGTGCTCCCAAATGCGTATTACAACACTTGATCGTAGCTAGCACATTAACTAACACAAGAGAGGTTAGGCCTCTTGATTCAGTATGATGCGAAGAGTATCACCTTGTTCGAACCCCAATCCAAGTTCTTCATTAGTTTCATAATGAAAATTTGAAATTTCAGACTTAGCTGATATAAGTGTTTTCATATATGTCTAGTTTGACTAAGTTGTTTAAATACGTCTTTTACAAGAAACTTACTGCTAAAAAATTATGATAAATTTTGTATAATATTAATGAGATCCAACCATAGACTGTAGTATGAATGTGTGCTGCCATCTATTACCCTTATTTAAACTATAGGTCTACAAATATTTAAATATCGACCGACCATGCACTCTGTCTACTAAGGCATTCTAAATGGTATTTTAGATTTTCTTCTATTAACTACACCCATATACAAAGAGGTAGGCCTCTACGTGAACTGTAGAAGATTTTTATTTTCAACATTGCTAACCATAACATTGTTATTTATTCTATGAAATTGTTGGTGTCACGTCAGAAGGGCCCGGACAAAAGGGCGAGGACAAAAAGGCCCGAGTCAAAACGGCCCCGCGTCAAAAGGGCCCCGGTCATAAGGGCCCGAGTCAAAAGGGCCCCACGTCAAAAAGGCCCCGCGTTAAAAGGGCCCGGGTCAAAAGGGCCCCGCGTCAAAAGGGCCCCGGTCATAAGGGCCCGAGTCAAAAGGGCCCCACGTCAAAAGGGCCCCGCGTCAAAAGGGCCCGGGTCAAAAGGGCCCCGCGACAAAAGGGCCCCGCGACAAAAGGGCCCGAGTCAAAATGGCCCCGCGTCAAAAGGGCCCCGGTCATATGGGCCCGAGTCAAAAGGGCCCCACGTCAAAAGGGCCCTACGTCAAAAGAGCCCGGGTCAAAAGGGCGACGCGACAAAAGGGCCCGAGTCAAAAGGGCCCCGCGTCAAAAGGGCCCCGGTCATAAGGGCCCGAGTCAAAAGGGCCCTACGTCAAAAGGGCCCGGGTCAAATGGGCCCCGCGTCAAAAGGGCCCCGGTCATAAGGGCCCGAGTCAAAAGGGCCCTGCGCCCAAAGATGCCGGGTCAAAAGGGTCCCCGGAAAAAGGGCGCGAGTCAAAAAGGCCCTGAGCCAAAAGGGGTCCCGAGTCAAAAGGACCCCGCGATCAAAGGGCCTCACATCAAAAAAGCCTGAGATATAGCGTGAGAGACATGAGGAATATAAAATTGCTTATTAGATTAAAAGTATTCAGTGGACACCACCTGCTTTGTGTTGAAAGAACGTACATGTGGATCTGTATACAGTGTTAGTCAAAGTTATTACGACAGCCCAGTTACGATTCATGTGAACAGAGAAAAGTGTTGCAGGTAGGTATTGATCAGTGCAGTGTCATGGTGCGGGTGAGCGGGGCAACGACCCTGGCTGCCGAAGTAAGGAGGCGAAAAATTCGGGAGTAAGAAATAAAAGGAAAGAAGGAAAGAAAGAGAAAGAGGAAAAATTACTTGGAATATTTTAGATCAATAGCAGATAGTGCTACTCGTGTTAGGAAAATCTATGTACACCCAACAACAAAAGTCTCTCCACCCTAAGTGCTCTAATTCCATAACTTGGCGTCCAGGTAATTTGCAGTTGTGAGAACGCCTGGACAGATGCAACCCAATTTACACGTAACTTTTCTCGGCACTGACAACAGTTGGTAGCACTGAATCCAGTCTTTATGCAAGTAAAATTGTGAGTAGATGACGCACGAAACATTTCTCCATTCTGAGATGAACCTCTCTGTTTTAGAGCGTGTTGTCCAATGAACATCATATGTTAATCTCAATATTGTTGTGTATGTAATGTATTATTTCACTATATACTGTATATTCAAAGAAATAAAAACACTGATCACACATAAATCAGAAACTGCTTGAAAGTAGACGAAAATATCAAATCTAGAACAACTGCTGGAAATAAGTTAGTAAATGATTGCCTTCATTGAGAGACCTTCTCCAATTCTCCTCATTCCAATATATTTTCTTTCTGGAGGAGAGAAAATATTGGTTGTCACACTATGTATTGAAATTGAAATTGAAACATTTGAAAAAGTAAGAAAATGACCGGGATTTGAACGCGGGTCCGCCGAATATAAGTTCAATGCGCTAAAAACTTACCCACCTCGTCACTTCATCTTCCGCCTAAACTATTAGCTAGTTAAAAGCATTGCATGTAAGACTATACACAAAATACCCGTATAAGGAGATGTTCCTTATGAGTGTCACAATGACTTACTCAAGGTTTCCTTCTTTAACTCAAAAACAAGTGATATAGACCTTCGTCAATGAGGAAAATATCGCGAAGCGTTCTTCAAGATGAGGCTACCTCATTGTTTTTAACTGGTCCCGATTTATATTACTGCAATTCTTCCTCACCGTGACTTCTAATTTCTAAAGAAGAAAAGCCGCCAGACATTATTTTCGCATTCTTTGAATTGCATCAACACGTGTAGAAATAGTGTGTGCTATGTTTATGTAACATAGCTACTAGTTTATTTTCTTATCTTTGTATCAAGTGTGAAAGTAGAGAACTGCCATTTCAGTGACTCGGGTTCGAATCCCAGCGTGACAGTTATTTTTCTTTATTCGAAGGTATTGTTTATGTAATTGATATTGTAATTCTGTTATTATTATTATTATTATTATTATTATTATTATTATTATTATTATTATTATTTTTATTGTTATTATTATTATTATTATTATTATTATTATTATTATTATTATTATTATTTTGCGTATAACTGTATGAATTTCAATGGCAACTGTCGCCGAATATTAAAAAGTGAATATGGTAGAACTATGAAATAAAGTAAAGAGATGCGCGTAATTTTATCATAAAATTATATGGCGCAACGAATTTTATCTTATCGTAAACGGTTATCGTCCAATATACACGGTTAAAGGAGCACTCTGTTGATCAAATTAAGTATTGACCACCGGCAGAAAAAATACAGAGTAACTGCAAGTCGAGTACGTACTATTGTACAGGAGTATACTCAAAGACCTTTAGAGAACTATCTTCGTGGCTTGGTTCACAATTTTAATTTGCAATCCACGCAAGCAGTTTGAGACAAATGTCAATCGTATTTGGCATTTGGAAAGTTAAGCAAAAATGATAATAAACTTATGTCCAATATAAGTTGGAAGAATTTCAAAACAGATTAAAGTAACCAGAATTTTTCAATGTAAGTTCACATACTTTATATATCTGCGACTTGGGACTAAAAGGGCTAATGTCAACACGAAGTAGTTTGGAGTATATATACTATTCATATTAACATTTGCTTTTCTTGCAAAAGAAAATATCCATTTATAGGCGTTAAAATTTGACGAACATCTCATTTTTTTGCCAAAAAGTGACACTGGCCCTTTTAGACCCAATTTAATCTACAAGATATGAAGATTTTTCTTTCTAAGGATTCATGTTAAGTAAGTAATTTTCAAATATAATAAATGTAATGTTTATCTCAAAAATACTTTTTGTTAGTAATGTCTTTTTTCACTCTTTTTATCTTACTGTAAGGCTTTATGCAAGATTGGTACTTCTAAAATATAATGATCATAGTGTAATGTTAATCAAAGTCAAGTTGTTCAAAAAATATACTGTAATGTAAAACAATTATATACGTATAAAATCTGATCAGATACAACAGAAAATACAAACAAATGCTATTTGTTTGTAATGTTTGTCATTTGTCTTTCAGCTGTTTTTAAATCCTTATTATAAGGCTTCGTGTTAGGTTAGCACCGTTAATATATAATAAGAATAATGTAATGTTCACCGAAGTCAAGTTGTTAATATTATATATATATATATCTATATATATAATTTGATGAGATTTAGTGGAGAAAATATATATAATAGTTTTAGTAAGGATTTTTTGTTTATAATATACTTCTTGTTTCATTATTTTTTATTTGATTCCATGTCAGTAAGGCCTAGACAAAGAACGACGTGTAGAGAAGGGGTCGTCCTCAATGCAATATCGTATATCAGTGGCTCCCAATCATGTTTACCTGGCACCCTCAATGCAAGCCCTTAATACTTCACACATTTCTTACCGCTTGTTGGCTACACGTACTTTTTCTGATCTTTTACCTGATTTTAGATACACCATTGAATTTTCAATTCGATAATAATAATAATAATAATAATAATAATAATAATAATAATAATAATAATAATAATAATAATAATAATAATAATAATAATCTCAATATATTTATATTTCCTCTAGCAAGACTTCTGAATACCTTTGTAGTCCAATATTATTATTTACCAGCTGTATTCCTAATTAAATCACAGTTCGTATTCAAAAAATATTTTGCATTCCTACTTTTAATTTAACATATCTCTTATATCATTCGTAATATTTCTAATTAAGAATGTAGTTTATTTCTGTCAGTAGCTTCTGCACTTCTGTTCTTCGAAATAACATCCCATCAATGTGGGTTTTCATCGCTCCAATAGTGATAATTTTTTCGGTTCATCAGACCATATAAGGTAAATATCACTTCATCAAAGAATACCGGAGGGAGGGGCACGGTGGTTCAGTGGTAGAACGCTTAGCTCTGGTGTGTAGGACTACTGGTTCGATCCCCGGCCAAGTAAGGTTGTGGTGGACAATATTGTATAGGTCCACTCCGAATCCACTCCGAAGAGAATCCACTCCGAAATTAGGGCAAAATGTAGGATACGGTGGCTTTTGGAAACCAAAATTAGAAAGATTACAAAAATTGGTAAAAGCAAGAAGAAAAAGTTATCAGGCAACCCTAGAACCGAGGCTCAAAAATATTAGGCTCCAAAATTATAGAAAGATAAAGGATGAATATGAACAGGCGGTATTACTGGAGAAAAAACGAAGTTGAGAATTGTTTCTGGCGAAAAACATAGAAATGGATCCTTGGGGTTTTCCATATAAATTAATTATGCAAAAGATTAATCCTACAACATTATGCACAATTAAAAATGCAGATGGAACGTATACAAAAACAAGAGAAGAAACACTAGACAAATTAATGCAGAAATTTTTTCCTAAGGATACGGTGGAAGATGATACAATGGGACAGATGCAGCTAAGAAGAAATCATGCAAGAGAAGCAACAGTAGTAGATGTGGACGACTCCGAATTGGTATCAAATGATGAAGTAGAAAAAATTATAAAGAAACTAAAAACAGGTAAGGCCCCAGGCCTCGATGAAATAACAAATGAAATATATAAAAAGAATAAAGATACATGGGTCCCTTACTTAACAAGATTTTACAACATATTGTTAAAGAAACAAACATTCCCAAATGAATGGAAAATTTCGAAGTTAATTATACTACTTAAGAGCCTGGACAGAGACCCCTTAGAAATTGGTGCCTACAGACCAATATGTTTACTAAAGAACATAAGCAAAATTTATGAGAGAGTTATAGCTAATAGGATAAACAAGTATAGAAATACACAGAATGACACCCTACAATATGGTTTTAGAGCGGGAAGATCGACTGAGGATGCACTGAATGTTTTTAAAGAACAAATACAAAATAGTAGCTACCAAAAGAAATATGCTCTAGCGTTGTTTGTTGACATTGAGGGAGCATTCGATAATCTATGGATACCAGCGTTATTAGAGAATTTGAAGAAATTAAGGCTTCCACAATATCTGCAAAACGTAATAAAAGATTATTTCCAACACAGAAAAATAGTTATACAAACAGAAATGGGAGATAAAGAAATACAAAATGAAAAGGGCTGTCCACAAGGTTCAATCTTGGGACCCCTGATGTGGGATATACAACTGCAGCCTTGCCTGGAGAAAATGGCAAAGAATGAGTTAATAGATAGAATCATAGCCTTTGCTGATGATATTGTAATAATAACCTCGGCAAATTCCAGAAGAGAAATAGAAACAAAAACTAACCAAGTAGTGGAAAGTCTATATAACTGGTGCTCTGAAAATAAATTAAAGCTATCAGCGAAAAAAACTAAGTTCATGCTTTTTGGAACCAAATTAACTAGGGAACCACAAATAAAAATATTAAATCAAAAAATAAAAAGAGTAACAGAATTTAAATACTTAGGCGTAACAATAGATGAAAATTTAAACTTTGAGAAACATGTACAATGTATAGTTGAGAAAAGTAATAAAATTGCCAACAAACTAATGACAACTGGCAAAAATACATACAACTTTCCAATTAAAATATTAAAGCTATACCATGATACAATACTATGTGCGACTATGGCATACGCTTCAAGTCTATGGGTACATCGAATTTTCGAGAACAAAAAAATTAGAGATTCCATAAATAGACCTCAAAGAAATTTACTTATAAGACTAAGTGGAGCCTTTAACACAGTGCCAAATGAAGCATTATGTATACTACTACATATAAAACCAGTACATCTGGTAATACTACAAAGAGCAGCATTCTACTGGCTAAAAAAGAAAGAAAACGAAAAGCTAATAGATCTTCTTGGCAAGGCAGTAACAACAAAGAAGGAGATCGAAGAAACTATAGAAGAAATATGGAACTTAGAATGGACAAACTCAAACAAATCAAGAAGATTATGGGATATTATTCCAACAATTAATAAAAGGAAAAAGTTAAAACATCTAGATCCAAGTCCAGGTGTCATTCACTTTCTAAGTGGGCACGGCCCCTATGAAACTTACCTGTATAGAATAAAGGCCAAAGAAAATACAATTTGTGAATGCGGCGAAATTGGAACACCAGAGCACCACATCTTTTGGTGCCCTCTGACAGAAGATGTAATACCAGAGAGGGAAAATATCAGACGTAAAAATCTAATACAAATAATCGAAAACGAAAATGATTTTAACATCTTAAAGCGAATAGCAAACAGCTATTCTGAAATAAGAAGAAGAACTTATTACAATGAAAACGAATAAGCATTGCATAAATGTAAATAGAATTAGAGTAGATGTGTCTTTGAGTGTTTTGAATGAATGAAATCTTCCGGACCGAAGAAAATCTTCAGGATGGCACTGGTATTCCGTGCCCCCCGGGGGAGAGGAGCGAGTGGATCATCGCATCCCCGGTTTACACCGGATGGAACTCCGGACGCGTATAGTCTTGTGTGTGTGCGTCGCAT
Source organism: Thermobia domestica (assembly GCF_964235325.1). Classification (NCBI taxonomy): domain Eukaryota; kingdom Metazoa; phylum Arthropoda; class Insecta; order Zygentoma; family Lepismatidae; genus Thermobia; species Thermobia domestica. The sequence goes on from NC_137467.1 coordinate 36,148,007, forward strand.
GTGTGCTTTTGTGTTCGTGGTCTCCGGGTTTTCGGTTTTCGGGTTTTTGGGTGTACCTCATTGCGTCATGGACGATAAGTGAAGAGGAGTGTCTCAGAGATAGTGAACTTAGTGACCGCTTCAGTCGATCTCGGCCGAAATGACGGTCCCAGCCTGGGTGTGCGGGCGGAAGGACACAACGGACCAGGATCCACACTAAGTGCTCTGAGTGGGTCCTGGACCTCAAGTCAGCACATACAGGACTGTGATATGGCATGGACACGAAACTGAGAACACTCACAGAACACTACATGAATAACTATTAAATTTATGTCATATAAGAGTGGAAGTTATTAGTGAAGTGAAATGTTAGTGTAAATGTGTTCCGTGACCACAGGAGAGAACCAATCATACAGTGAAAAACCATAGTGATCTGTTTTGCTGTGAAAAGTGAAGAGGAGTGCAGTTTGATAAATAATCATACAGCATACGGGAGAGGAACCATTGTCATACGGTGAAAACCGAAGAAAGAAGATGAAGCAACATATTATTAGATAAAACTTAACTAAATAATATAAAAAATTAAATAATTAATAAAGTAAATATAAAATTAATTAAACAACATCATTAAACACTCATGTGGAATAACAAGAGGGAAAAAGGATAAATAGTAGCCTAATTAATAAATGTATTAATACATGATAATAAATAATATAATAAACCATTAAACAAGAATAGGAAACCATAATTACATTTTTTTTAAAAAATAAAAATTAGAAACTAGGTAACTAAAAAACATAAGACTATAATCTTTAAAAAAAATCTTAATAATTAAGAAAAGAAATCAATCAGTAGGAATTAAATGGTTAAGAACTATAGGGAAATAATATATAAAAATAAACAAATAACAGCAAAATAGAAGAGTAGATTAGTTAGATAATATAGATAGATAAGTAGATAAGAATTAATAACAATAGAATATATTATTTAAGTATTTTATATCGTATTCCATACTATTACAGTTGTTGGATCAGGAATTGAAATACTAAGTAGTATAGTTCAGGATAGGTGCAGATAGATTTAAGCTGAGTAGCACTTTGCAAGAAAATTGTTGTTATTTTTTTTCTCATAGTTTATTCTTGTTGTTCTTTGTTTTTTGTTTGTTTTGTTCTTGTGCTGTGTTTTTTTTTGTTCTTTCCTTTTTCCCTTTTCCTTTTCACCTTTTTTCTTTCAAACATGGATACCCAATAAAGATAAGAAAATAAATAAATGGCAATGATGATAACCCGTTCCGGTCAAAAGTTTCAGATGCCGGATCTCAAAGACGGGCCTGAGCCAAAAAAAAAAAGAAAAGAAAAAATATTGTATAGGTGAGTTTTCCCGGGGTACCCTCGTTTCATTTTGATTTCACCCGTTCTTTCATCATCATTCACTTGCTTTAATCATCGTCATCCTAAAGGGCATAATGTGGGACGTTAAACTGACAGTCTGAAAGTTATCAGAGAATGCCATGTCATTTACGACAATATTGCTGTCATCGATATTTCATATCATTACTTCGCAAAACTCAATGTGGTGATTAAAGTCGTCTTCCGTTATTTCATGCACTAAACGCATTCTCCTAGGGTTTTAACTTATACCGCCTTATGCAGAGTCGTTTTGACGTATGATTAGCGTCATACTAAAGGTTTGACTACTGCAATTAACATATGTTAATCGAACTCTTTAGTATGGTACTAATCATACTTCAGAATGACTTTACATAAAGAGCATAGTGTACAAAAATTCATTGCGCTGAACTCTGGGAAACACCTAGCTTGTTAGCAACTCTGGTTATCAATGAATGTGAAATTTCCACAAAAGATTGTAAATTAAAAGAAACTGCCAAATTGCTACATTGTTTCGGCCTTCCTGATCGCATGCGGTACCTTTCTGCAAAACATTCAATTGTCTCTTAGGCAGTTGACTTCGAAATTGGGTTATGGTCGGAAAATGTAGCATTAAATAACTGTTGTACCTCTGTATATGATCTCTTCCTATCCTATAACCGGTGTCACGTCAGAAGGGCCCGAACAAAAGGGCGAGGACAGAAAGGCCTTAGTCAAAAGGGCTCCAGTCATAAGGGCCTGAGTCAAAAGGACCCTGGTCAGAAGGGCCCCGGTCAAAAGGGCCCCGTAACAAAAAGGCCCCATGTCAAGAAATTTGAGATATAGCCTGCAAAACTTCAGAAGTATAAAAATACTTATTAGATGAAAAATATTACGTGGACATACCTGTTTATTTGTGTTGAAAGAACATACATGTGGAAAAAATATAGGGTTAGTAAAAATGTTACGACAGACCAGTAATAACGATACGCGTGGACGGAGGTAAAGTAAATATTGCAGATGATGGATTCTGCGATATTTGATATCACACAATATCTTTTGAATGGAAAGAGGTGGGTTTGACACATCAATTTAGGCTAGAATGTTCCCACAGATGAAAAGAAGAACTCATTTTTTAAAACCTATCTTCATTCGTTTGCGAGATAGGGTGCTACGTTTGACAATTGTATCTAGTAGACCAAAGTATCTGGACAGGCAAAGAGACACGTAGACGTAGAAAAGTAAAAGGTTGCAGGTTGATGCGAAAACTACACTGAGTGAGGGCGTGGACATAATGACAGCCATCCTAGATTCGCCATATTGGATATCACATAATATTTTTAAATGGAAAGGAGTATGTTTAGCACATCAATTTAGGATTGAATTTTCCTACAAACGAGAATATGATTCATTCTTTACCAATCCTCATTCTTTTACGAGGAACGTGTGCTATGTTTGACATTAATGTGTAGTAGACAAAAGTATCAGGAAAATAAAATAATAATGTGGCGGAGGAAAAGCAAATGTTGCAAGTGTGTGTTGTTGCAAAAACTACATTGAATGGGGATGTGGACACTGTTGATCACATAAATATTCAGATATTATTAAAAAAACTACTATAAAATGTCCTCTAAAATTATTTTATTCCTCCAAGTTAATACAGTTAGTATTTAGTAGCAAACACACAATGATTTATAACTTTCTTCAAGCATTTCGGCATCGTTGTTACAATTTTCCTGGTGTAGTGTGGGGAAATATTGTTCCAATCTGTATGTAATGCTTTTCTCAAACCTTCTTTCACCGTAACTCGTATATATTGACCTTACGTTGCAATTCGCTCCAAAGATTCTCTATGGGATTAAAGCCGGTACTGTGTGGTGGGCAGTTTTGCAGTCTTTAGCGAACTTTTGGGCAGTTTTAAAGCAATCTTTTCTTTACAACATATACTTTGTTTGGGATCAATATCTTGATAAAATTAGAAGTCCTTCTAAGAACGTTAAGATATATTTCTTCTGTATTTTAAAGCAGGCTGGAAGTTCTTGACATTTATTTCTGTATTTACTTGTCGAAACACTATTATTCTACCATCATATTCATGCAGGTTTAACTTAAATTCGTCGATAAAAACATTCCCACCAGTTTTTGAGTTTATTTTCAAAAGCCCTAGAAAATTTAAGTATCTTATATTTCTTAATTTGGGTAATACATGGTTTCTTTCTAGCAATTCTACCATTATATCCTTCCCGTATTAACTCTACATGGTACAATACAATGACCAGAAGAAACATCGTTATCACCCACTACTATTTGAACGACGTTGTTGAGCTCTACCAAATATTCGAAACTGCACATTAAAAGCATTCTGTTGCTTTATAATCGTAAAGTAACAATTAATCACAAATATACTTACTATTAAAATATGTTATACATACGTGGTAACTTCTTAATATTTTACAAACGTAAGCAAACGAACAGAAACGTTAAGAACACAATGAAGTACTATTTATTAGTTACCTGTCTAAATATTTTCTTCTACTAGAAACAAATGTCAAACTTAGCACACACTATCGCGTAAATGAATAGAGATCGGTCAAAAGTCGACTCAGTAAGGGATGCGCACGAGACGAGTCGAGACAGAATTTTCCTGAGAATGTCCGAGTCGAGACAGCTCTTCCAATAGAAAAATGCACATTTTTCGAGTCAAGACATCACATTTACAGTACATTTTTGAGACGAGACAGCCTTAAATCTTGTCTCGTGCGCATCCCTAATTCAGATTATCGTTTGTAGCAAGATTCTAGCCTAAATTTATGTGACACAAGTACCTTTGTCTATTTGAAAATATTTTATGGTATATAATATGCGGAATTCAAGTTGGGTGCCATGATCATTTAACGCAGTTTTAACACAAATACCAACCTGTAACATTTACTTTTCCTTTGTCCATTTGTCTCTTTGTTACTGCCCTGTCATGATACTTTTTTCTATTAGATACATATGTCAAACACCCTGTCTCATAAACAAATGGTAATGTGTAAAAAATGAGTTCACCTTCACATTTGTGGAAATATAAAGCCTAAACTGAAATGTAAGATCATAGCCTTTTCCATTAAAAAATGTACGATCCGCAATATAGTGTAATTCAAAATGGCCTCCACGGTGACCACACTCCAAGCCAATGCAGTTTTTGCAATAACACCAATTGCAATTTTTGATTTTCCCCCGTCCACGTTATTATTGTTCTGTCCCAATACTTTTGACTAACCCTGTATGGAGATCCACATGTATGTTCTTGAACCAAAATTAAAGAAACTTTTTCAAGATAATATTATTCATATAATACGTATTTTTCTACTTTGATTCAGAGGCAGAAATTGAATTTTAGAACTAAGGGAACAGTCATTAATAGATAGTCTGATTGGGCTAGGTCTCGAGAATACAAACTATCATATGATTTTCACTTTAGCATCCCTTTCAGCAGCGAGGCTCTATGAGATGTGGACCTGCTGATTAACGTGGAATTCGAACCACATGAGATCCCGCCGGGAATCGAACCCGGGTCTTCCACGTCTACAAACTCAGAGAGACGCGGTTGAAAGCAAACTTTCATCGAGAAACGACTTAAGCGATAGGGATTGTTGCAGAACAAACAGCAACCAAACAAAATTAAGATCACCATTCAAGTTTCCTTTTTGTCTCTAATAACCACTGATATTCTTCCTTCTATTAGACAATCACTTCTGCTTACTAAAGTGGCACTATCCACTCGTGCATCTTTGATTTCCACTTCTGTTTTGATTTCAGGTTTTCTGGCCGTGGGACTATTTCTACCCGGGCTCTTTCCACTCAAGCCCTTTTTCGCGGGACCCTTTTGACATGAGGCTTTTTTGACTCGGGCCCTTTTCTCGCGGGGCCGTTTTGAGGGAGAGGCCCTTTAGACTCAGGCCCTTTTGTTGCGGTGCCCTTTTGATCCGGGCCCTTTTGACGCGGGGCCCTTTTGTCCGGGCCCTTCTGACATGGAATCGAAATTGTTATCATCACGAGTTCCAACAGTCCGTTCTGGAGAACTGAATACGTCAATGAAAACATTTTCGAGAACATAGTATTTTCATTGAAATTAACCGATCAAACTGTTGAAGTTTGTCTCGGTTTTCGTTCTTCAGTTCAGAAAAAAAAGAATCAACCTGCAAGGACTATTATGTTTCACCTAAAAACGTAAGGTGTTCGGAAGATTTGTATAGCCATTTAATTTGACGAAACAAACAAGGAGTTTGAAAATCATATCCACTCTTCGTCTTATGATTTTTTTTAATTTCCAGAGGGAAAAAATGATTTAAAAAAAATATTCAAAAGGGGCGTATGTTTAAGCAATAATATCTTAAATATCACTTTCAATGGAGAAGGAAGTTTTTTCCCCGGTGATTGGCATTAGCTACTAGTTATTTTATACTTCAATCGGCAGCGCAGAACTGCTTCATTGTTTGAACTTTAATCAACAACAGCGATACAGCTCTCAGTCGCTGCACTTTAACCACATTTAAACTATTTCGCCTTGTATGCTGTATTCTAATGAATTATGCAATCAAGTGTCTTATCCAGTGTATACATACCTTTGCAAGTGAAATGAAATGAATTTCTTTCTCGGTGTAGAATGAAGTCATATTTTCAGTAATTTTCAGGTTAAAGTTCCTTAACATCTTACTCTAGCACAATAAATGGCAGTAAAACACATAAAGGTATGTAACTTGTTTAATATTGATACCGGATTTATTATTGCCGAACTTTTGGAGAGCCTCTGTTTTACTTTAAATACATTCACTTATTGTTTATCGTTCTGAATTTAGCGTAAATGTATCTTCTTTGTTGCTAAATATTAAATTTATATTTCTTTTAAGATAGTGTTAGTGACTCAGGCGATGACGCAACAGAAAAAAAAAGTGTCTCTTGTTTCAGGTTCTTATGAAAGTTTATAAAGAACCGCTTGGATACGATGTTTAGTGGTGTATTCTCAGAAGGACTAGTTGCAAAAGCAAACATGTGATTTTTTTTCAACTAAACAAAAATAAATTTTATTTAAATATTTCAGAAACAGAAAAACAATAAATTCTAACCAAATAATTTCTTTTAGTTTTTGATAACAGAATATTTTTTTTAAAGGAGGATAGGAAAATTGACTTTTATGTATGCAATATGTTTCTAGAAAATTATATACTTCTCCTGCCTCTCAGAGGGTCACCCCTCTCTGTGACATGTGATTTTCTGTACAAATGTAATTTTGAAAAGAATGGGATGGGCTAGGTTAAGTTTCTTATTAACATCGGTATTTGTGCATCAGTTTAGGAATGGGGTGCAGGATCATTTTTTTTATTATTTTTTACATTTTATTTTCGTTTATATCTTTATGATAACGTACACAAAAGGAGTTAGTAAAATGAAAATACCACATGTGAATATACAACGAAGGATAAATAAATTAAATAAGGCAAGAAAATAATGAATACAGGTTATCATGTGAAGAGCGAAATGCAATTGAGGACAAAATGGGCGCAAATGTGCAAGAATACCAAATATATATATATTGTGAGATAATGCTTAAGTGAAAATGTACGATAATGAAAATGAAAGATGAGATGAGGTGCCGCCACATCACAAACAGATAGAAATTAGTCAGACAAATGCAGGTTAAATCTCCTGTCACGGGGTGACTCGGGACTAATGATCACAAGGGAAAGCCCTTGTTAGTTGTGAGGATCTCTGTGTTAAGATGGAAAAACATGAGGAATATGAGCATGAATGATATAAATGGCATAAGTGTCGCGTTCTGCTACTGTGAGGTTTGAATGGCGGACATATAAGGAAATGAGTATATTCAATGGGGTGTGCTTGTAACTATATGCGGCATCAGTGAAAGCATCAGTTCGAAGAATATCCAAGAATAGTGGATGGCCCGTTTCAATGCGAGATGTAATGTACCGATTACGAAGTTGTGTAATATGGTCTGTGATCTTCGGAAAGTCGACATATTCATACGTGAGCCACGTAGAATACGGAAGTTTAATTGGAAGAGCTAGTCGAATAGCATGACGCTACAATATGTGAAGTCTTTCGTAGAAGGAAGTAGAAGCATTGCACCAGGCCGTATGTCCGAAAGTGAGAATAGGTCGGAGAAACATCTTATAAGTATGGAGTAAGACAGGGTCAGGTTTGAGGCCCCAAGATGTACCTGTAAGACGACGTAAAAGATTTAATCGAATAGTATCCTTTGATATCAGTTTTTGCAAGTGTGCATTCCAAGTCAGTTGTGAATCGAAGACGACGCCCCAGTACGTAGCAGTGTTGGTAGGGCGTACAAGATGCCCATCGACAGTTACTCGCAAGGGTGTCGGATTCCGGTAGACTCTGGAACGTTTGTTAGGTGATAAAAAGACCAGTGCTTGCGTTTTGTCGTTGTTGATAGTTAAATGCCATCTCTGGCACCACTTGATGAAGTTATCGAGAGTTATTCGTAGAGCACGGCTAAGATGCTGGACAGTGTTGCCAAGTGCAAGAAAAGCTGTATCGTATGCATATTGGAAAGTGAAAACGTTACGTGGTACTGAAGGAACGTCAGAAGCGTAAAGAATATATAATAATGGGCTGAGTGCAGATCCCTGTGGAACTCCAGTAAGTGGAAATACAGGCCAAGAGAGTGTATTACCAACTGCGACATACACAATCCGATTTGTAATGAAAGAGTAGATTATCCTTAAATAGCAGATGGGAAGTTTAAATGGCTGCAGTTTTTGAATTAGACCGTAATGACAAACTTTATCAAAAGCCTTCTCCAAGTCCATTAGAATGAGGCAAGAAGGAGAGCCTTTGTTAAACTGATTTGTAATTATGATGGTGAGACGTAGGAGGTGATCATGGACGGAGAATCTAGGCCGAAATCCTGCTTGACGAATAGGTAGGAGTCTAGTAGTTTCAAGGTATTTATGAAGTCGGCAGGAAAGAATATTTTCCAAGAGCTTGCTGAATACAGAAGTGAGTTGGATTGGTCTATATGAAGAAACAGAATGTAAAGGTTTATTTGGTTTATGAAACATACAAACTTTTGAAAATTTCCAGTCAGGGAGATAGAAATCAGTTTGAAGTATGAAAGTATATATTGTTGCCAGGATGAGCAGAAATGAGTATGGAGCTTTTTTTATGTGTCGGTAAGAGATATTGTCAATCCCAGGTGCTGTGTTCTTCTTCCTCTTTAATGCAGTATGCAGTTCATTTGTAGTAATGGGTGCAGCGAGTGGATGCTCCGGATCAATCACATGACTTGTTGAAGGTTTTAAAGCAGGGATGCAAGAGAGGTCTTTTCGTTCATAGCGTTCAGAGGCTGACGTTGGTGTAAAAACTATCTAGAGCTGTAACGGAAAGGCGTTTGCTTTTCTTCGTCGGAGAACAGAGGAATGCAATCTGCAACTAACGGGTAGGTTATTGTGGCGTTCTTGTCAGTCAGTTCATTAAATCGCTTCCAGTAGCGAGATGGATGCGCTTCCTCGGATAAGGTGTTACATGTTTTGATCCAATTGCGGCGTTTATATGCAACAAGGTAGCTATGAACAGCTCGTTGCCATTGGAGATGCTGCTGAAGGCATGCCTCATTCCTAGTCCGATAATAATCCCGAAGATGATGTCGGGCTTTCTGGATGAGCGTAAGATATGATGGTGGTACGGCCGGTTTATAAGGTTGTACTTGCTGCGTCGGAATGTGCTGATGGACATTGGTTTGAATTGCTCTAGTCATAGTAGAAAGACAGGAAACAAGTTCAGTTTCAATAGTTGGAGGCTTTATGCTAGAAATAGAATGTTCTAGGTCTTCCCGGAAATGAGGCCAATTCACTGTATCATACCTCGAAACTAGACGAGGTGCATGTACAGGGCGTGATGGTTGTCCTCGAGTGAATGTTAATTTAACGAAAACAGAATAAAATATAGATTGAGTTTCACTCTCAAACAAATTCGACTATCCGCGAGAATATAATAATAATGGGTAATTTTAAAGTCTCTAAAGCATATTCTCATTTGTGGAAAATTGTTTCCCAATTGTAAAATCAGTGTTCTTTTCCATGCAAAGAAAAACGAAAAGCATACATACCAAAGTTCAGCTAACTTAACAAATAGGTAGTCCAATTCAAATATACGCCTTTCTGGTCAAACTAGTTTGATAGAACTTTTCCACCACAAAATTTCTGTTGTTCTTCATTACATAAATTCCATTCAATTTTCATTTCACTTCAATTTCACACTATACGAACTTTGTATCGAGGCCCAAAATAATATCTAGTAATAACTTGCTCTATATGATCATGTGACTACTAAGAAATATAAAGGTAGTCATTTGCTCCTTACATGGTTCTTCCAAGTAAAGAGGGAAGTTTGCTACACAACCACGAAAGATCGCAGAGGGCAGCACCATCAAGTACTTCAATCAACAAACAAGGTAGCCAGCTAGTAAACACTTATGACAGCATCACTTGTATAAAATACATACTGTACGTAGGCTGACCTCTGAACAAATAAATTCTATCACACAACACTTCAATCATAAATGGAAGTGTGCGCCGTAATTGGCCCAATATTTAGGACCTGTTAAATACAATAAATTGGAATTTGGAATAAAGGACGCCAAGCAGCTCTTCTTATGTTACCTTTTTACATTTTTATACATCCCTTGTTTGGCTTCATTTGTGTTAACTGTGTATAGAATGAAGTAGAAAATTGTGAGTAACCTGAAAACCACAGGTAATTAATTGATTCTGACCAAATGAGTAGGAACTCCGACCTTATATATAGCCTGAGATTGGTGTCCCGGTTTTTCGTTTACAAAATCTGGCAATCCTAGTGAAGGGTAAATTTGGAGGAGAAAAGAACATTTAGAGAGCAGTGCTTAAAGTGAGCTGGTATGGGCCGGTTATACATCCGAAAGTTAGAAAATCTTCCGGTATGGCATACCGGTAAAAAGAACTGATTTAAATTGTAATATGCATGTAGCCAAAAAAAAAAAAAAAAAACAGAAATGAGTACGACGTTAGCATTGAGTCAAAAATATGTTTGTAATATATTTAGTAGCTGCTGCTTCGAAAGAAACAACAGTTTCCTATCACCCTATTATATGGCAGAATTTGTGCTCTTGGTTTTTCCAATATTTGTGAGAGCAATTCCAACCACTCCCCCACTCAAAACATTCTAACTACCATACCGCCCGCCTAAAATTTTTAACCAGGATGTGCCTTTGGGATTGACATGACTCTTTTTTTAAATGTAAAATTTAACATTGTCTGTGTTTTCAATTATAAGAAAATTAATGTTTGACTACGAGACCAGAAGAACCTTTTGAAAATAGAAATTAAATTGGGAAGCTAATAGATACTAGAGACGAGACATGAGTGCCTACAAAGCCTTGAAAAGGAGACGAAAAAGCATATGGGCATATACGTATGTGTTTTCTTGTTTTAATCCACTCAAAGGCCGCGTTGGATCACTGTTACTGTAAATGCGATGTTTAAATAAACGTACCATCCGTGTTCTTACACATTTAGATCGCCGACATGCTCAAGCAAAATCTTAGGAAAGCAAAATCATTTTATAAATATTTATTTCTGATAGGCTGATGATAGTGGATATTAGTTCTCTCTCTCTCTCTGTCTCTCTTTCTATAGATTTTTCATGTAAAAAATGGTGCAGAAATGTCAGGAGTAGCTATACTCTTCAGCGTTCTGTCAAAATGACTGCTCTAAGTGGTTATATTTGTTCCATACCGTCACCTCATCTGATGTCACTTTAAGCACTGTTAGAGAGGGGACAAAGTTATAAATTTGGAGAACAGAATTCCAATTGGAGGGGAGAGTAATAAATTTCGAAGGTGAATGTGAAATTTAAACTTGAATAATAGGTTGTTTTCTAGCCTTTGGAGAAATAGTCATCCCTATACTGACTTCTAGGTTAGTTGGAGAATACCTTCACAGCTGAACCAGTCCAAGTTAGTTTTTGATTGATTTTGTTCGTCGGTTTACGTCAATTTCTTCACCGAACTTATACCAGGTGTGTCCCTAATGTCATTTTCACACCAAGACACTGAGTGGCACGTGGCTGTGGAGCACCACGAAGCAACTTCAGTTGCTGTCACTGACCGCTCTTGCGCAACTATATTGAGCAACTCTGTGTACATCACTCGAAGAAAACATTACTTTAAATTGTGGCTTTCGAATGGGGACACTGCAGGGATTGTGAATATATATATATATATAAACGAAACATGTACGCTTGATTTAGTCGCGGGTCTTTCACCGCTCCCCAAAAGCGGAAATTTTTAACACAGTAGACAATAATAATGATAAGAGAAGCTTATTTTATGCATACCTTTATTTCGTATTTGTATAAATTTTATTGAATTTTAATTTTGCATATGCTGTGAAAGAAGACTTCAATTTCTACAAATTCTTGATCTTTTTTGTTGTTTTAAATAAAGTTACAGAGAATGATGAGTTTGAGATTTACAATATGCGTTGGTACAATAATAAAATAAATTCGTTCTGAATTTTCATCTGTAATTGTTTATAATTCAAACACTAAGAACTTCATTAAGATGAATAAAATAATCGGATTGTTGAAATTTATCTAGACTGATATTATGACAAGGTGTTGAGGGGCACATCAGCAGAAGGGGTGCGGAGGAAGTGCAGTGCACCATACTCAACCGACTCTTCGATACTGTCTACTGTAAGTACAACGTTAAAATTCCATTTATCTTCGACGACCAATGATTGAAGCCAATAGACTTACTAAATCAATTATTATTTTGAGACTGTTTGATTTGACTTCAGTTATTATTGTTATTATTATTATTATTCAACTTTTGCACTTTTCTTCGTCTTGCTCATTAAATTTTCGTTCAAAGTGCGCCCCAATCCCGGGTCTAGTGCTAAACCCAACATTGCCTAGTCGTTTATTATATTTTGTTATTTTGATATGTCACTTATATTAATCATTAGGTTTTCAGCCACCTCTAATGCCAAATCAATCACTTCCGGATATTCTATTATTATTATTATTATTATTATTATTATTATTATTATCACGTACCGGAACTTATACGTCCTTCCGTTACTCCCACGATAAATCTTGAACAAATTCCAATTTTTTATATTCTGTTTTTGCAACAGATATGTTGAGCTATTATGGTATCTGGTCCAAGTTAGTTAATGGAGGCAATTGATGAACGGAACGTGGTAGAAATCAACCATTTCCGGTTTTAACGTTGCCATTATAGAGTGAAAGCCGTAATAGATAGCCAGAAGGGGTTTCTTCAATCGATTAAGCGTTCCAAGAGTAATTTCCATGTCCATCCTTAATACTGTATTAAAACCGGAAGTGGTAAAATTCCAGCACGACTTCCGGTTTCAATATTAATCTACACAGAGGAAAATTGATAAAAAAGCGAGAAGCGATATCCTTAGATTCGACTTAACGCTCTAAGAATAGTTCACTTATTCTCTCTTAACACTTTGTTCGAACCAGAAGTGGTATAAATCAATTATTTCCGGTTTAAACGTTGATCACTATCAGGTAAAAACGGTAATAAATAGGAAGAAGCTATTTTCTGTAATCAATTGTGTTCCGAGAATAATATACCATCTCGACTCGAACCTCTTTACTAAAACCATACGTGCTATAAATCTACTGAAATTTTTGGTTTCCATATTAATTTGAAAAAAATACTGGCGTGCTACTCTTTATTGTCTTTACATGAATTATTATTATTATTATTATTATTATTATTATTATTATTATTATTATTATTATTATTATTATTATTATTATTATTATTATTATTATTATTACATCATTAATCAAAGAAATAAAGGATGGAAATATGTTGTTGACAAAATCAAACATATATTGATGGGACTCTTTGTGGCTAAGTGCTTAGAACTTTGCTGTTCTTGCAGGAGCCGGGTTCGATTTCCGGTGGCAGGTACTGTTGATTGTAGATCTACTTCCATATAGCCTAGTAGAGTAGGTGTTGAAATGAAGTTGAACTCTAAGTAATAAAAAATATATACACAAAAATATTAGTAAATAATTAGAAAGTATGATACAGCCCAGTTTTCAATCTCGTTGATAACATAGGATAAAGATGCACAGTACACACATTCTTTTTTCCTTCTGTTTATTCTTTTTGAGCACCAAAAGAAGAAGCGCTTGCTTACTATTGACATAAATTTCTCAAAGTGGAATAACTTGAGACGGTGGAAATAGTCCTACGAACTACATAAAGGGAATAGTCGCCAATTGGACACTGAAATCTCGAACTAGGAAATGCTATATGTGTTTTTCTGCGTGTTCCATGTATTTCCACGTATCCTGGGAACACCATCCATATTTTGGGCAATAATAATTAAAAAAAAAAAAAACGAACAAGAAACCTTGGTGTCTGCTGCCGGTTACCTGGTTCATATTTCTTATCACAAGCAGTGACGCAATTCCGTGACGTGATACGGCTTGCAGAATATCACTGTTTGCTGTTTGTATGTAGTCTCGGTATATCTTCTTCCACTTGCGTGGCATTTTTCTGAAACACTGATGTGAAAAATACTAAATAAATATAGCGCTAGCCAAGCGGAAACATAAATTATAATAAAGCTACCTAATGTTTTCACACTTGTGAGTAGAAAGGAGTAGGACAGTTTCCCAATCCTCCTCAATTCATCATGTCGTAATCCTCCGTGTATACCCACTTTTACTACTGTCACTATAAAGCTACGAACTCTGGTATTAGAATCATACAAAAAATGTTCTAAATATACTTTCAATACCTAATTCTCTACTCTTATATTAAATCCTCTACTACCTCTTCATATTGTCAAATATTTTTATAACATAAATCTCACATGATAGTTATCAGCGATGAAGGAAAATTTTACTTTACTTCTTAAAACTTGTGCACATTCATAACCTGGTAGCAATGCTTTCTAAGTGTTGCCACCACATCTGCTAGCAACCACTATGGCTTAACACAAATCACAATAGAGATATATCACTGTCCCAAACCTAACACTTTTCCCCTATATTTGTGTGTGCTCCCTGATACGGAATTTTATTAAAAATTCATTATCTGAAAGTGCCAATGGGGTACATATTTGGGCAAAAGTTTACTTTCGGTTTCACAGCGCCTTCAGTCTTTTGATAAAGGTATAAAACAAAGATCTCTACGTTGCTTTAAGACATAAATTACCTATAAAACACCCTTTAGAAATAACATTATAAGTGAAATTATAACGTAAAGGTTTGGCGCATGTTAGTTTTAGCTAACCACCCGCTCGAGGGTTATGCCCTCCATGGGGGAAAGAGAAGTCAAGGGTAGTGCGAGAAAGGAGTTAGACATGGTCTAAGGGATTTCCAACATTTGATAATAACTTTATATCATAAATAACGTAAGCAAATAGGACATTACGGTCTTTACAATCGTAATCATAATGACAGTGGAGAAAAGAAATTGTACAATGAATTATAGACATCATGATTAAAGTATTTGGATTTACATTTCAAGATATTGCGTTGATGAGTGAAATATCTATGAGATGAGGTGCATTTGGACGAGACAAATGGGATATTGTATTGTGACGGATATAAGCTATTCTTCTCCCTTGGGGACTGCTTCAAGCATTATTCAAAGGGATGGGAAGCTCTGTTAGTGACAAAGGAATTATTGTGTAGAATATGTATGATATTGTGTGGAGGGTGATAGAGAAGAAACTTTCTGATGAGCGGAAGATCTTGATGATTCGGTGGTAAGGAATAATGATACATTGAAAAGAGGAGGAAGAGGTAGAATGACTGATGCTGTGAACGATATAAAAGTAGATATGGGCGTTGATGGAATCGAAGAGGAGTGGATGATGGGGATTGAGCGTTCCGGAAGAATTTGCGGCAAAGTTCTTCTACATGGAACCAAATGTATGGAAAATTCACGCCAGCATAGAGCTTTGGAGCAGAGCTCGGGGGTTTGATGTGGTATGGAATTCTGAGTGTGTGATATTCGAGAACCTTAAGTTTTTGCTCAAAGGGGGTAGCTGCCGAGTCCTAACGGTATGGCCATAACTAAGCACAGGTTGAAGGAAGACTATATAAGTGTTTAAGAGTAGCTTTGCATAAATACTCTTGGTTGTGCCACTAATTCGTTTTAATAGATTGAGTCGATTGTATGCCTTTTTCTTGATGTCCTGGACATTAGTCTTCTATCTTAGGTGTCTATCTATGGCGAGTCCTAAGTATTAACGGTTTTGGGGATTCTAAGACGGTTGTCGTTAACAGTGATGGAAGTAAGTGTGTATTACTGTGAAATCTGGAGCGTTTCTTAGGAGGCAGAAATACTGTAGTTTTGGGTTTTGGCAGCATTGGATTTCAATCGCCGTTTATTGCACCGCAGAACAAAAGTGTGTATTGTTGGTTGTAAGGCGTTGTTTACTTAGTGTATAATACGGTAAATTGCAAGAAAAGCTGTATCATCAGCGTATGGAAATAACTGAACATTTTGTAGGGGAAGAGGCATGTCAACAACATAAAGTAGATATAATAAGGGTGACGGTAAAGAGCCATAGATACGCCTGTGTGCATAAATATAGTTTGATATAACTGTTGATTAATGTACTCGTAAGTATGGTGGCCAAACAAGAAATTGTAAATAAAACGGATATATGCGATAAGAAGGCGAAAATGTAGCAGTTTTAGAAGCAAACCCTAACGCTACACCACATTAAATGCCTTCTCTAAATCAAAGAGTACCAGACAGAATAGCTAGGTGGTATTATACTGCTTACGGATGCCGTTGAGGAGACGCAGAAGCTGATCGTTGATGCTGATTTGTGGGCGGGAGCCTGCTTGATGGTGTGGTAAAGATGGTAGTGAGAATAATGAGCATGAAGTCATTTGACGATATTTTTCCTAGGATTTGGTGAAGATTCTGTTGAGCTGTGCCGGACTGTGTTCTTGATTTTAAGGAACAAGAGAAATTTGGATTATTTCTAATGAGCTGGTACATAATTGTTCCATGGAATAAATATGACCAAGATGATTGAGCAGCATTGGTGGATTGTCTTACATGTCGATAGATGTTATTGATTCCAGGGGCATTATAACATTTATGATAGATGACATTAGTGATTTGTGTGGTAGAAATGGAGGCAGTGAGTGCTTTGTTAGGTTGGTCCTTAGGTATATGGGGAAAAATCAATTTTCGAATTTCTTCCGCCGCACCCCCTATTTCTTTTCCTTTGGTCATAGAAACTTCATACACAAAATTTCACAAAAATCCATCAAAGTTAACCCGTGCCGCAAAGCAGTTGATCTCTGTAGAAAGGACATCCATTTGAATTTCAATTACACTCGATTTTCTATTTGTCAATAAACGTATAATAATTATCACAAATGTAAATAGGACAATATAAAGCTTTCCTCTGTAATTCAGAATTGACTGGGTTTCAAATACAGTCGGTTGGTTATCAGGCAACAAGCTAAGGGCATCATGATCATCGTCCGTACATATAGTACTTATGGTAATGGACAGTGTTATGAATCACAGTGGAAAAGATATTTGGATCTGTTTCTCATGCCACTTGCTTCGTTAGTATAAATTAACACGAGTTAGAAATCAATCAGCTAATAAATACAAGTAAAAAAAATTAATGATAGTGTCTGATATTCCAAAAAAATGTACAAAAAATATATTTGAATTGTAGATCGACTTAATGATAAGTTTTAAGGTGTTTTCCTGGAAACAAGTTTCTATAGTCTTTCACCACTTACAAAAGGAATTATTTCTGTTCTTCCTTTTTAGTTAGAACTGCATTGTGACCTTCCATTAATATTCCGCTGCGTCCTTTGTAATATGCAGCCTATCAACTACTTTTTTTCCGAAAAAAAAATCATCATTTGTCAACCAACAAACCGGATCAAGGTCTAGAAAATCTGTAGAAATCCGAAACGCTTCGTATTTCCTATCACAAAATCAGCAATTTCTTTCTCTTCAATATCATCTATTTCACTAGCGTGCAATTCAAATCGCTTCATCGTTTCATATGAACTGTTACTATTTTTAAATTTTTCTGCTATTTTGTGTTTTGTTCATTATTGACATTCTCGTGTAAAAATAAAAGTGCTCACACTCCTCTGAGAGGTACCAAAGACGTTAGGAAAACTTCAATAAAGCCACTCTCGAGATATCAGAGTTTATGAGTTTGTAAATTTGAAGGCTTTTCAAAAATTGTAAATCTTGATGTAGTGAACGAGATATACTGGGACAAGTAAACCAAGTGAACCAAGCCTTTTAGAACAGGAAAAGTGCACACTTGACGCAGTCCTTCTTCTTCCCGCTCATTTAATTTAAACTGGTTACTAAAGAGAAATATTTTTAAACATCATAAGGCTTTTCCCATCCACCTTGCCTGATGTACAGCTTCAGGGAAACGGAGAGAAATACCTCCAGGGGGCGTACTAACTACAAATATTACTGTAAGCTTCAAAAGTTCTCTGTAATCTTCTCTGCAATGCTTCTCTGCATATCCAAATTTTGAACAGCAAAATCTAGTGTATCTTTCTTCATATTGCAAAGAACTGAATTAACATTTCGATCAAAAATTCATATAACAAAATTGTTGTGTTGAAATCTCGGCTACTCTTTCTGGAAACGCTTAAAAATTGGCACCTCTGGACCGGAAGAAACGGAAACACATTCTTCAAATACACACTTTAATATAAATTCAAAAATGTGATGCCTACACGGAAGATATAAAAGATTTTTTTTTCAATTTGTGTTCAAGAAGAATACAAGCTCCATTGATACGTCCAATATTAGAAGAAGTTGTGTCCCAATGCCTCTGCTGTTGCGATTAATATGCGCATGGAGGTCTATCAATCAATTTATAGCGATCAAAAGCCGCAACGGGTGGTGGAGTAATAAAACGTACTTTCCCTCTTCTCGAAGATCCTGTCATTATCTCATCAGAATCTACTCCTTCCATTGGAATTGTATTTTCTGTTTGGTATACATCTTCGTCTTCACCACTTGAATGGATAATCGACTATTCACCCCGTTTCGCTCACTTCACAAGTGCTTTTAGCCTTTGAGATATAAGGAATTCCTTGTCCTCTCCTGAATTTGTATTATGTCTAAAGCATTTGCATGCGCTGTATCAAATAAATCGTCTAACATATCTAAGAAATATGTCTTGTCTCCTCTTCCCTTCACTATTTCCTATACATGATCTTTTAAACCGATGTCACATTTCGTACAATCCAATGAGTTTATCGATGCTGTGGGGAGTATCCTCGATCGGTATTCTTGCTTTAGACCAAAACATTTCTGTTTCATAAATTGCTAACCGAGCATTCTCTCTTAAAGGTAATTTCACATTCGTATGTCATAAAATAATGCACGTTGGAGAGTAACTTACAATCCAATATCTGTTCACTCAACGAGGTAAATACCACTACGATAACTGATTACATTAGACACCGAACACATAATGATCACTTTGTCCATTTAATCACATGTGATGATACAAGACCCACAATGAAACTTCAATTCCGTAAAAATAACAATCATATCAAAAGATCATTAATGCAAAATGAATATTTTTTTATTTATAATTTTTTTTACAGGCTAGTCTGAAGGACTAGCTGCCTTTCCGAGGGTTATGCCCTCTTTTAGAAACGAGATTGGCGGTTAACAATGGAATTAGTATGTTGGATGGGCTAAGTGATTTTAATCTTTATTAGCAGTAACATTTAAATAAATAATTTTGAAGGTGGAGACTTAAGGAATATTAATCCTTAACATTAGGTGCAGGTATAAACTAAATGAATAAACTTAAATACATGTTACAAGTAGTCTAAAATTAAATTATTTACAACAACAGTTGTAATTAAGAACAAAGGAGAGAACGATTTAGTTGTAAATAGTCGTAGAGCGTAATTGTTTGACATTTACTTATTATTTCCAATTTAATTTTGTTCATAAATCTGCTTCAAATTACTCATAAAATGGGACTAAATAGAAGAATTTAAATCTGTGAATATACTGCCATCTATTGAGCAAGATAGGAAACTACTGTTTTCTAAATCTTATTCCTATAAAGATTGAAATGTCTTTGCGGCACCATTTATCGTCGTCATAACGAACTCAAATTTACAGAGGGGGCCGCGGTGGCTCAGTGGTAGAGCGTTCACCTCTGGTGCTTGGGGTCCCGGGTTCGATCCCAGCCCCCGCCGAGTGAACTTTGTGGTGGACAAACACCGTGTGCGTGGGTTTTCTCGGGGTTCTCCCGTTTCCTCCCACTTTCTTCATTCCACCATTTCATTCATTTCTCATAATCACCGTCTCCTTTAGCCTAACCGGCATAACCGTGGGACGTAAAACTCAACGATTTCATTTCAAATTTACAGAGAACACTTTTCTCATTAAAAGGAAAGAAATTAAGGGGTGCGGTCTCAGATATACAAAACTTGAGAAATAAGGACCACCCTAGCTTTGAGTAGATATGTTGTGCACCATGTTGGGTTGAAGATGAATATGTGGTGAATTCAAGTTGAAATGGTCTACAGGAAGATAAATAAAATGCTAAGTGAATGATAGGGGTGTGAAAATCTCCTATAATTAGGAAGCAAATGTTTTAGCTTTTTCTTGGTCTCTGTGCAATGTGTGATCGTGGTGTAAGAGAGGATAAGAGGTTTACTACTTAATGCGTTGAAACGCATCTAATATTGCGAAGGGAGTGATATGTCAAAAATTGTGTTTCAGGTTTTAATCCACTGTCGTAATTTGTATATTCTATTTAATTACATACTGTTCGGTGGAGGGCTCTACGATGCTCAAGAGCTTCGCGGTTACCTGAGCAAACATATTCTGTATAGTTTCGAGATGAGTGCTTAACTAGACTAAATTAGCGCGGAGGGATTTTAGGATGATGAGGTGATATATATGCAGTTTGAGGGATGAACTGCTCGGTTGCGAGTTGAATGATTGCTGGTAGAGATTAGCGTCGATTAACCCTTAGAGTACTAAGCCTACAATGTTAGGTAAAGTACTAAGCGTGGGTAATTTTGACCCATTCCTGCTTCTTGTAAAAAAAAATGTCAAGTTTCATTCAGGGAGTTAAAATTTCTAACGTACAATGAAAAGGGCAATGTACCTGATCGTTCTTTATATTCCAGTAAATTTCATACGCTGTATACACTGTCAGTGGCGGCTCGTGATTCTTTCAAACAATACCTGAATTACAGTACTGTAACATTAGAAATGTATACATAAAAATACACTGTCTTTATTAGAAATAAATTCGGTCGCACATTGTATTTTAATTACACCTGACAGTCCGTGCAGAGCGGTTTGCTGGTGCAATGCGCTTTGCAAACAAGCTTGTGACATTTTACATGCTTTTGAAGAGTGAAGAATCACGTGTCTTGCTAAAAATAAAACCAGATATTTTAGGGAACTGGACAAAAATATAGCAATTGCTGAGAAAGAAATGTGTAGTGCGGATGGGATGGGGGAAAGAGTGGAAAAAAGTATTTGATAAAACTTTCTACTAATCTCACCCCAATCAAAGCTCTGTAGAACGGGGAAGTGATTGTTGCAGGTAAAAGAAAAAATACCGTTTCAATAAGCATAATAATAATAATAATAATAATAATAATAATAATAATAATAAAATATGTTATTTTTGTGTGCCGTACCACAGGGTACCAAGGCTAGGTCAAAATGACCTAGCTACCTTTTCTGTCATCTTTTGGGTATTTTGTGTTTATATGATTTTCGATTTCCAAAAGTAAAAATGGTTGTTAATGGAGGAATACCTAAAATATTAGCCCACTACCTCTCTTTGATATTATAGCATTTCTTTATAAAAGAACATCTGGGCCAAATTGACCCAGTCTTGGTATTCGAAGGGTTAAATTCATTTTCAGTAAAAGAGGGATACGACGATGAGAGTGTATGAGTTTAGTAAGTTTAGTAGCGAAGTATGAGAAAAGGGGGTTGTGAGACAGAGGAGGAAGTAGTGAAAACTTCTAGAGTGAGTGTAATGGGCAAGTTCACTACCCAGGAGATCTAGGATGTAGATGAAAATACTGTGGGCGAGAAATGAAGTGATCATTATGTCAGGAGTAGTGTTAGATCAGGAACGGATTGGTTCTGGTAATGGGTGAATGAAGCCTGTAGTGGAGGCAGTAACAAAATTGTTAAAAGCTGTTTGTCTCGGTCTGAGCGGCTATGGATGTTAATATCAGAAGATATCAGCAATGTCGGAAATTATTAGACATATATTGGAATGGGAGACGAATAGGACGACCTGGTCGAACATAGATGACTGTCGTTGTGACACATAAAGATTTGTAACAAATAGTTATGATTAGATGTTCTGGAATATTAGGTGGAGAGTGAATACTATAGCATGTGTAAGGATAAAATACTATGCCACGCCGCTGGTGGCGCGTCAACCCGGAAGCTTCTTATCGTGTCGAATGAGTTGATAGCAGGTAAATTTTTAACTAAGTTTAGGAGTGAGATGCGTTTTACTGATAAGTAATGTGTGAAATTGTTCCTCGTGTGATAGTTGTTCAAATATGAGTATATGAGGTAAGTACAAGAGAATGTTGAGAAATAGAAATAAAAGTCATAGTAAAATACCTAGGTATATGATCACTATGAGGTAAAATAATTGTTTCGAGTGAAGATACATGAAAGTGCATGTACGAACCATTGTAAGTGGCATGAAGATCAAGGTGAAGAATGTTGCGAGCTGTGTGTTGAACGTGTTGTAATATTAATGGTTGTACAAAAGATGAACGTTTGAGGAGTGTCGGTGACAAATGTTAATAGTTTATGAATATAAAGAAATTTATTAGTCTCTCGTGAAGTCTTACCTTTTCGATTTTGACATAATGAGTCAATAGGGTACTACAAGTTTCGGCTTCAATTCTTCTGGAGCAAGCCAAGACTTACACTTCTAGCTGTATGTCGGAGGCGGGAATTGATACCAAGTGTTGTAGGTTGGAGATTCGGACAGCTTTTGATAGGAAGAGAAAAAGTGTGTACTTCTTAGTAGGATAACAAGTTCATAGGATACACCTGTTAATAGGATGTTCTTTGTATTCTTGACAGCGTTTACCTCGGAGAGGAAGTAGTCGTAATGAGCAGGATGGTTCAAATCGGCGTCTCTTCTTGAAAACGAAGATTTGTTTATGCAAACGGTCGTTGATAGTATCCTATGATGTTCTCAGAATTCGAACTATGTTCGTTGCTCCCTGATTGTTCCGAATACGGATGCATTTTTAAAGCTACTTCTCACTTCAGGTAGTTCAGCTGATATATCGTCATGTGTTATAGATGGAGGGACCCCTCGTACTACTATTGACATGGTATGTGGCTGAGGTTGCTAGTGTCGGATGTTGTTAAGAGAAGTTAAAATTACAGTTTTTCTGAACATTTCAAATCTGTATTGTCATGAATTATTTTGCGAAGTTAGCCGACTGTGATTTAATGAATAAAATCCATTTTTTCCTACCATTTGCGAAATATCTTTGCGTTGCCGATACTGGAGAAGTTACAGAAGTAAAACTTCGAACTCAAGTACTTTGCATTGTAGTTTTGCAGTAGGAAGCTGTAGACATGGTGCAGAGAACGATAAGCCGGTCGGAGTGAGAGTCAGAGCTCGAGATGCCATGTGCCTTTGTATGCTTAAATGGTGGTGAACTCGTTGGTGATGCTTGGTGGTTGGCACTGATTGGAGAATGAGAACTCTGATAACTTGGTTCAGTGTATGCTCTGTCTCGTCGATTTCTCCGCTTCTTGTTTATCTTCAAAGGACGCGTAAAAGACTGTCCATCGTCAATTATAATATGGGATAAAATAACCGAACTAAAGCAATATCCAAAACTATGAGATGAGATCAGTATAAGAATGAAAACGGTCATAATGATGATCAAAAATCATACTACTTTTATACTCCAGCTAGCTTCCGCTCGTGAAAGCTCTCAATTTCTTGCAACCTCTCGCCTGTTAATGTGTCAGCATCACCGGGCACCCACACGAGTGCAATAAACACAGCCTAGGCTTGGCAACTACGCCTCACTACATGTAATCCAGCTGGGAAAGTTTGCGAATGCACTACTTTCTACCGGCCAGTCAAAATGGCTAGCAACCTATGAGAAGGTTACGCCCTCTGTAACGTGAGTGCTGAAAAGGAATTTACGTGCAAAGTGTAAGTGCTGGTCTGTGTTCTATCGAAATTTTACAATTATACGGTATAACATCTAACAAAAATCAAAAAGAAAAACAAAAAATTGGGCATAAGGAACTTTGATCCTTATCATTATAAAGGAAGTAAACATATATAACACACAACTTAATATAGACAGATTAATTCAATATAAATACAATACAACTAGAGAAAATGAATAATTTGTAAAGTGATAGCGAGGATGGAGAATGAGGGGAGGTGCGAAGCACAAGACAACACATGGGTATTTTAATCAGACAAGTGAATGTGTCTTCTGCGTAGGGTCATCTCTATGTGATTATGGGAACCGGGTAAGCCAAACTGAGTAGAAAATGATTACTGTGCAGGATATGATGGATCAAAGAGTGGAAGATGCTAATGAATAAAATAATCAGATATAACCTTCAGCCCCAGATTAGCCCCAATTCGTGCCTTTTCTTTTAATTATTTTTGAACAACTGCAACAACAGTTTTCTTAATTGGTATCTTAGCAACTTTGGATGAGACACTTGTCTGTTTCCGGGGAAGATGTGGATTTCGTATTATATATCCAAAAGACTTGCAAAATATGGAATTAAAATGTTTAGTCTTGTTGGGGAAACATTATACTACACAACAAATATGGAAGCGTATGTGGGAACAGAACCAGAAGGTTCGTTCCAGATAGATAACAAACCTGAGGAAGTAGTGAAGAGATTGTGACAACCGATTTATGGTTCATCTCGCAACGTGACCTTTGACAATTATTGGTTTACAAGCTACAATTTAGTTAAATCAATGGAATGGGACAATAAGTTAACAATTATAGGGACAAATCCTAAAAACAAGGAAGAGTTGTCCCCATGTTTGTGAATGCCAAAAAAAAAGAAAGGAAAGAATACAGGAGTGTGTTTGGTTTTCATTAGAACTGCACCATTGCCTCCTACGCACCTAAGAAAAATCGGTGTGTAGTGCTGATCTCAAGTATGCATAAACACAGCAAATTAGATGAGAGTACCGGAGATAAGAGGAAGCCAGAAATCGTCACACTTTACAATGAAACTAAAGGTGGGGTGGACACAATAGACCAGATACGTACTGAATATGACGAAGACAGATACACTAGACGATGCCCAATGGCGTTATTTTATCACTTCTTAAATGTAGAAGCGATCAATGGTAAAGTTATACATTCAGCGAAAAGAGCGAGTAAATTCTAAGAGCGAAAATACCTAAAGGAACTGAGAAAAGTTTGATGAAACCGAGAGCACTAAATAAATGAAATCCCACAGAGCTTCGAAAATCGGAGGCAAGGTTTTCTGGATTGATTTTAGAAGAAGATGCTCCTGTACCGCCTCAACTAGGAAAACGAGGACGACGTTACATCTGTAAACACAGTAAGGGCAGATACTTTTGCCAAAATTGTTGTAAGTGGATTTGCCTAAGGTACGCAGAAATGATGTGCGGAGACTGCTGTAGAATTGAAACGTGAATTTCCCTATGTGTAATACACCGCTATTAGGAGAAATACTGGTTTACTTCTTTCTAGTTAATAAATATTTTGAGTGCCGGTATTTAAGCAATAAAAGTCACATAGTTATCGAGCTTATTATAACAAGAAAGATATTGCTTCAATGAAATGAATGTACAGTTTCGCTTAAAGTGTATCTACTGTCTGGTGTATTTTGTATTTAGTATTGTAAATATAATAAAAATTTAAATCCTAGTTCACATCTTATCAGGTAAAACTGTTTCATGGTCCAGGAGGCAAAAATGTTACCATTCATGAATTTTTTTTTTCACATTACTACTGTAGGGTTACGAACAATGAGGGAAAAGTGTACTGACAGAGCGTAAACATTAGGGATAAGGGATATGCTGATAGCGATTTGGTGTAGGGTCTAAAGTGAGATACTAGATACTGCATGAATAAAGGATGCTAAGTTTGGAAGCGTTTGTTGATATAGGTGAGATTGTTTTTTGATATGGTACTGTAATATGGGGAAAGTTATGCGTTGGTATAGCTCCAGAGTGGGGCTAGGTAATCGGACAAGGAAACCTATGTGGAAAACTTACGGTTAGAAGATCAAAAGTTTTGGATAGATTTGGATGATGCGGCTATCCACACCGGAAATCTGTGTTCGGCACTAAGAAAACTTTCAATGTACTTAGGATCGTCTATGAATAAAGTTCAAAAAGATGGCATCAAACTGTAGAAAAGTTAAAGTTTGTGCTCCTGTTTCGGGAAAAATATTTGTGCTTTCTCTGTGCTTTATCATTTCCATTGTGAATCCAGTAGTAAGCTTACGGCTGGAAATGCAGTAAAATACCGTTAATTCTTATTGCTACATAACACTCAATTAATATAATTTACAATGTTCAACACAGATGCCAAGAAAAGAGTGAGAGTGACTTGGACAACGTGATCCCACGCTAGAGAAGAGTGCCAAATCAGGTGCTCCATATTCTGTTTAATGTGGTGATGTACAGAAGAATGCCTGATCAAAAGCGCAGTGAACAGAAAACCACGTTTAAAGCATATACCAAAATACACAAAGCGTTAAAAACAATTTTACGAATTGTACTATGAATATTAGTTTGTTCCTGGAATATGGCTGTTTAGTGGTGAGTGAAACATGGTTTGAAAGAATCGGTAAGGAACAGTGGAATGCCATTTCTTAACCAATTCTCTAAATAGATAAACGACCACAAGATCATAGGGCGGAGTGTTCATAGTATTAAAATAAATGGGGCAGCAGAGCACAGAATCATCTCGTACGTGAGTGTTAAATTATTTGAGCTGAGGCAAGTCTGTCATAAAACACAAACTTCGTCGGGTGTTTCTGCAGACCATATGGAAACAGTCCTCAAAGTTTACTTGAAACATGCCACGAATCACTTCCAGTTGCCATCACAGGGTGACAAGTTGCTCATTTTGGTGACTATAACTTGGGCTTAGATATTGATCGACAGTAAACATGGGATAACATCAGACACAAATGACATGCCTTTGTCAACAATTCTATTCAAGGACTCGATTTGGGGATAATACAATATTCATAACGCGCGTAAAAATAACCAGCTTAGGTTATGTCATCTCTATTTTTCCGACAGAATGTGTCATTTCATGTAAAGAGTTGCTTCTCCCAGACCGCGATTTCCCCGTTCCATATCTTACTCCCAATCCCAGAAGCCAGCAATCCAACGCAAAAAGAAAGTTTGTGCCTGCCTGAAGGAAGGCGCCTTTGGATGAAATTTGTAAAGTACTATGGTGTTGCAGTGGACACTTTTACTAGATGGAACAATAGACGAGACAGTGGGTTCTTTCGCCGACGTTTTTAATGCAACAATAAATACTTTGTACTGTTCAAAAAAGTAAAAACAATGAAATTTCCAACAAGGCACGGCGAACCGGGTCGCCACACATTCCGAAATAAGAAAAAGCTTTGGGAACTGCGGTATGCATTTCCAAATGAACACATATCTTTAAAAGAATTTCTGATATAGGACTTCATATAAAAAAGCTATTGAGATGCAGCAAATACCTAGACTATAATTTTAAAAAAAAATCAGACACCAGCATCAACAACATTAAACAATTTTGGTCTTAGGTCTAAAACTTCTAGGATACCTCTTGTAATCTCATTTATCTATCACTCCTCCAGAGGTTGAGTTACTTTCATTTTCACTCCGGCCTGAGAACCTCTGGCCAGGACAATATAAGCTGATCCTTTCTGCGTTCGACGTCATCTATTATTTCTTTTCCAATTTCGCTCATTTTTCATAGACGTTTCTGGGAAACCTGTTTTTCCTGTTCTTGGAAAACAGCCCGTTTCTCTCCCATTTATAAATCTGGATTAGAAAGTTATGTGTCATCGTAAAGCAATATCTCGCTACTCTGAAACATATCAATCCTGTACGAGAAAATTATCAAAGACATTACTTCCGGTTCAGTACAATCTTAAAGTTGGTATTGGAGGGTGGACGACCCATCTGCCGTCAGAGAGAGCCAAACGTGATTTTTTTTGTTTCGCATTTACATAAAATGTAAGTAAAACTTTTATTATTTTTCAGTCGCTGTTTCATTTTTAACATCCCTAACATCAAAAATATTACAAGACCATATCTGTATGAGTTAGCATTAGAACTAATAAATGAAAACCTGAAAGCTCGTTCTGAAATCTCAATTAAAAAAAAAAAAACTGCTGTTTTTAGCACTATACAGAAATCAAACTACAGATGATGAACCGGTCTAACCAATCCGAAGAGATATTTGCTACATCTCCGCGTCAAGAGAAAATAGAACTTGCCTTGAAAGTAATGATTGCGGGAATAACGTGTTCAGGAGGCAGTCAACAATTACTACTACTTTCAATACATGCTAGCAATCTCAGAAAGAGGGCAGTGACGTGGATGTTGATTAACTTTTAACCCGCCTTGAATCTACATATTGTGGAAACACATGTGCAAGAAGCACTCAACGATTTTTGATCCCTGCAATAAATATCAACATTATCACAGCTAGCTCAGTGACATAGATGTTGATTAGATTATATTCTGTTCTTTTGCGTTTTGTTCAGTGTGTTCACTCATATTTAGCAGTGTTGTAATTTAATTTAAATTAAAAGTATACTTTTGGTCAAGAATGATTTGTCTTAATTTACTAAACCTAAATGCGCCAAAACATACACTTTGCATCATGCACAGTGCTGAAAAATGTGATTAATTGATGACGGCCGAATTGACGTCGTCGCGAGCGGAAACGTAAATTTGCAGTACTTGAGCGGATCAAGGTAAGGAACGTGATATTTAACGAATTTTATTGCGAACTTTTGACAACTAAGATGTTTCGCATTTGTATATTTTATCATGTGTGTAACTAGGCAATACCATTTTATGTACAAACATTATTTTTCAGTAAATCGTTTCACATATCTTACAATATCTTTCCACTAACAAAATGTGGACTTCATGTAAACGGTTTTCACAATTATGCATAGCCATCTTTCACCTGTATGAGATAGCATGTTTCCCCAAAAATTGAACTTCGATTATACCATTCTTCATAGTCTTCACACTAGCAGATTCTCCCCATTTGTATTAATATATCTGTTGCGAAATATAAACTTTAATTAAGTCATTTCTACACACTTAGAACACTTTTGTTTTTAATATGTTTTCTCCTGTGTGTTTTAACATATGTATTGCAAAACGTGAGCTCCATATATATTTTTTTTCAACTGTGTGTTGTCAGGCGTGTGAGATTTTCATCTGCGTATTAAAATGTCCTGCCAAACTTGAACGTACACCAAATACTTTTCTAAACTCGTCGTATGTGTAAAGTTTTCCACTTGTGTATATTAAAATTTGTCTTGCCAAGCTTGAACGCGCATCAAATGACGAACTACAATCAGAAGTTTCAAACTCATTATTGCTAGATTTTACAGGATCACGCTTTAAATTTTATAGAAATATGTTGTAATAGCGATATATCAATTCAGTGATCTAAAATTGTGTGCTGGTTCGTTTTGACAGGTACGCGATGTCTTACAGTACCAGATACTTATAAGGTAAAAAGAACGTTTTTGAATAAAGTTTAAAACCTGCTTTAACAACTTTTCTTATAAAACGAGTGAAAAG
This sequence comes from Thermobia domestica, assembly GCF_964235325.1. Classification (NCBI taxonomy): domain Eukaryota; kingdom Metazoa; phylum Arthropoda; class Insecta; order Zygentoma; family Lepismatidae; genus Thermobia; species Thermobia domestica. The sequence goes on from NC_137467.1 coordinate 36,177,282, forward strand.
TTGGTAAGTCAGTATACTCAACAACTTCTGAGTACACAATAAAGAATAGGTAAGGAATACGAAACAGCTACGAACTTTATCTTTAACAACCTACATGCACATTCACTTTACATCATCATCCCCCGCTTCAGAAACGACAGTGAGCGAAAAAGAGTGGAAGATACTGTATACCGAAGTTTTGGTACAAAAACTCTTTCCGAACATACACCACGAATTCCGTTAACGTTATTAACACTTTAGATAAGAATGCCGTTAAAGTCGCTTTAACCCTTTCGGGATCTTATGGTACAATTTGTACCATATGCACTTTTCATGGTACATTGCGTTATTTCTCTTCTATTTGAGCTTTTTCGTCCGGGTTTTTTTAGTTTTCCAAGTCCAGAGGCCTTGTAGAAGACATTACGTATGATTTCAGACCGTCCTGCGTCCAGACATAGGAGGTGATGACGTCATAAGTCAATTTTTTTTTCATTTTCTAAGCCTATGTTCAATATTTTTTGGCGGGCATATTTTTCTACATAGAAGATTGAAATTTTGCACAAACATTCAGTCCACCGAGTAGTATTTACCAGATATTTTGTTCCGATGTCAGTGCTAAAACAGGGGGGGAGGACCAGATGGGAAAATGGGTAAAAAAAAAGAGATTTTTTAACCCCCAAAATCCGGTTTTTCATCATTTTCCCGCCTCACATACATGATAGGACCACGTGAGTCATACCGTCTAAAAGGCTGTTCCATTCTGAAGAGAATGACGGTCGAATTATTATTCTGGGGTAATTAGGGACGTCTCAGGGATTTTTTGAAAAATATACTTCTATATAGGGAAATATGAGGCATTGTCGCTATATATATTTTTGGCGGGCTTATTTTTGAACGTAGAAGATTGAAATTTTGCACAAAGATTCAGTCCACGGAGTACTATTTACCAGATTTTTTGTTCCGATGTCAGTGTTAAAACAGGGGAGAACCAGAGGGGCAAATAGTTAAAAAAAGCGATATTTTTACCCCAAAAATCCCGTTTTTCGTCATTTTCCCGCCAAAAAAACACGACAGGACCACGCGAGTCATACCGTCTGAAAGGCAGTTCCATTCTGAAGAGAACGACGGTCGAACTATTATTCTAGGTTAATTAGAGCCGTCTCAGTGAATTTTTATTCAAATATGCTTCTGTATAGGGTAAAAGTGGGGCATGGTAGAGAAATTTTTTCTGGCGGGCCTATTTTTTTACGTAGAAGATTGAAATTTTGCACAAACATTCAGTCCACCGAGTAGTATTTACCAGAAGTTTTATTTTCGATTTCTGCGTAAAAACAGGGGGGTCCAGAGGGGCAAAATTTCAAAAAAGGGAAATTTTGCCCAAAAAATCCCTTTTTTCAGGAATTTCCCGCCTTTGATACATGATGGAGACATATGAATGGTACCGCCTGAAAGATTGTTCTATTCTAAAGAGAATGATTGGCGAATTATAGTCCTAGGGTAATTAGGGATGTCTTAGGAATTTTTTTCCCTGAGATCATAGTGTTTTATGGTACCTTGGGGCATTGTGGGAATTTTTTATAAAAATTCTCCCGCCCTTACTATTCAAGATAGAAACTTGAAATTTGGCACACACAGTCAGTATGCCAAGTACTATTTCTCAGATTTTTTTAGATGGCTACGATCACACAGGGGGGGTCCAGGGGGGGGCCAAAGTTCGAGGAAAAAATTTTCCCTTCGAAATTTTCACTTTGACATTTTTTTCGCACTTCTGGTATATGGTATGAGCATACAAGTGGTACCATTTGAAAGCCAGCTCTATTCTGAATAGAATGAGGTGTGAATCATGATCCTAGGATAAACAGTGACGATACAGTACCTGCTTGACTGAAAGTTTAAAAAATAGCCCAAAATGCCAGGATCCTTTAAGAGTTAAAATCAAAGACGTTAACAACTGTAGTGAACTCATGTTCACTATTATTAGTGAGTTTTCTTTTGACACACACAACCTTAATATGATTTTTGCGTGAAGTTTGTCTGATCAATCTAACCCATGTGGAAGGTAGGAGGACTTGATTTTTGATCGCTACTTTAATTTGCCCTAAGTTTCCGTCAATGAGCATCAAAAAATGTTTTGTGAAATATAAATATATGCGGTGAAAACGGACCTGCGCAACTATGTATAGGCCAGCAAGATGCGTCCAAATCGCAGATGGTCAAGAAGGCCCTAGTGTTGGAATAGACATGGAACATTTTCTTTCGCTGGATCTACACTTGTAGCTGATGAAGAAGGTACCCCTTATTATCGATGTCGCTTAAACTTGTTAGCCTTAACTCCATTACATATATGAAGACTCAAGGAATCGTGACTCGAATCTTCCTCGGCGTGAGCCACTTTTTCACTATGCTGCAATCCCTGTGAGGGGAAGGCAGAAGCGCAGCTCGTATCGTAGATGCGGAACCAATTTTCCGTAATATCTGCCTCCAAATTACGAACTTAAAACTTGTCTTCCAAAACACATTCCTTTACAAAGAGGAGGTATATCATTTGAAGGACTTATTGTTTCCTTTAATATTTAATATTATTGCAGACCTGTTTTGTACAATATTTATCGTGAATTTAAGATTTTTTTTTCAAAATTTGACTTGAGTGATCTTGTGCGTGGTTAAAATCCCTTTCTATAGCCTATGTCTAGTTACATGTCTTGCCAAAGGTGATTCCAAACTAAATCCTATTCACCACCATTTGCATATGTTTAGTTATTTAAATGTGTGTTTTAATATTGCCATTTGCCAAATGTGAACTGCCAGTAAATGCTTTCCTACACTCTCCGCACTTGTGATTATTGTCCTGTGTGGATTAACATGTGTCTAACCAAACTTGAACGTTGATTAAATGCCCAACCACACTCTTCGCAAGTGTGATGCTTTTCTCCTGTGTGGATTAACATATGTCTAGCCAAATGTGAACGTTGATTAAATGCCTTACCACACTCTTGACAAGTGTGATGTTTTTCTCCTGTGTGGATTAACAAGTGTCTAACCAAACTTGTACGGTGATAAAATGCCTTACCACACTCTTGGCAGCTGTACGGTTTATTTCCTGTGTGGATTAACACGTGTTCAGCCAAACTTGAACGTTGATTAAATGCCTTACCACACTCTTGGCATATGTAAGATTTTTCCCCTAAGTGGATTAAAATGTGTCTAGCCAAAGACGAACGTACACTAAATGCTTTAGCACACTCTTGGCATGTGTGATGCTTTTCCCCTGTGTGGATTAACATGTGTTTAGCCAAACTTGAACGTTGATTAAATGCCTTACCACACTTTTGGCATATGTAAGGTTTTTCTCCGGTGTGGATTAAAATGTGTGTAGCCAAACTTGAACGTCGATTAAATGCCTTACCACACTCTTGGCAAACATGAGTTTTTTCTCCTGTGTGGATTAACATGTGTTCAGCCAAACTTGAACGTTGATTAAAGGCCTTACCACACTCTTGGCATATGTAATGATTTTTTTCTCCTGTGTGGATTAAAATGTGCCTAGCCAAATGCGAACGTCGATGAAATGCTCTACCACACTGTTGGCAAACATGACCTTTTTCTCCTGTGTGGAGTAGCATGTGTGTAGCCAAATCTGAACGTCGATTAAATGCCTTACCACACTCTTGGCAAACATGAGCTTTTTCTCCTGTGTGGTTTAACATGTGTGTAACCAAATTTGAACGTTGATTAAATGCCTTAAAACACTCTTGGCAGCTGTATGGTTTTTCTCCTGTGTGGAGTAACATGTGTGTAGCCAAATTTGAACGTCGATTAAATGCCTTACCACACTCTTGGCATATGTAAGGTTTTTCTCCTGTGTGGATTAAAATGTGTGTAGCCAAACTTGAACGTCGATTAAATGCCTTACCACACTCTTGGCAAACATGAGCTTTTTCTCCTGTGTGGAGTAACATGTGTGTAGCCAAATTTGAACGTCGATTAAATGACTTACCACACTCTTGGCAAACATGAGCTTTTTCTCCTGTGTGGATTAACATGTGTGTAACCAGACTTGAACGATGTTTAAATCCAAAACCGCACACTTCACATGTGTGATGTATTTCTCCTGTGTGGATTAACATGTGCTTAGCCAAACTTGAACATACACGAAATTCTTTTTCACATACTCCGCAGATGTGAGTTTTCTCACCTGTATGAACTAACTTACCGCTTGACAAATTTGAACTTTGACTAAAGCGTTTATCACTGTTTTGGTACGTATGACGCTTTTCACTTTCCTGTGTCAGCATATGTCTTGACAAACGTGATCGATGAAATTTTTTGCCAAACTGCGTCGAAGTATGAGATTCTTCAACTGAATGAGAAATGGCTTTCTTTAATATAATAAACGTATTCTCTTCTCCGTGGGAAGCAAATACGTTATCGGGCCTGTAACATATTCAAACAACGAAATGTGATTGAAGATAATGATTAAGTAGCAAAAAAAGTAATTATTCGCTATATTTCATGATAAAATTACGCTCAATTTGTTTTATTACATGAAATATTGTAGAAATATGAAATGGAGTACGACTGAGAAGTCTCCATATCTCTCTACTTTCAAAATAAGAGGCTGTAGCTTTTTTCATTATATCAAATTGAACAATCATTTATATCGTGGTGGTCATAAGTCTTTGATCATATAATGGCGACTCCTTTGAAACAAATGGAGAGTATCAGAATTAAATCTGTCATATCTGTAGTTTCGTGTGAAGAAAAAACAAAGTTGGGAACCAAAGGTTTAGGAACAACTTATTATCATAAACTGTACCGAAGATTTTTCACTTATATCATCATAAGTGGAAAACAAAGACGTTCTGAAAGGAAGAAAAAAGTAACATACAACTTTAAAGGTGAGGCAGAGAGACTTAACGTAACCAGACTAAAGACGAATCGTTTACAGCGTAGTGTTCGTGGTTCAGTGGTCTAGAGGCTTGACCAGTAATCTGTAGGTTCTTCGACCAATACACGTCCAGCAAATTTTTTTCTCTACTTTAGGAATTTTGATTGCGATTGATCGGCAATAACACACGTTTTATTGCATTCAAATATTTGAATAGTCGTTTGTATCAATACTTGAACTAACAAATTTTCAGGAATAATACTAGTAATAATAATAATCTCGTGAAATATTTAAACAATAAAAACTTATTATCGCACAGGTCATACAATTACAAGCAGAACGTGACATTAGCCAAAAAAAAAAAATTCGGTTTTGTGTAATGTTACCATTAAAAGGGGAATTTCTCATCTCGATTCTAAAACATACCGAACAAAATCGGGATGAGGCTTAACATTTTAATTCGAGACGGGACAAGGCTAACTCACAATATCGTCACGCTTTGGAGATGAGAATCGAGACGAGACGAAAAGTATCGTAAACATTGCTCGTCTCATCTCGATTCTCGAAAAGTATATGGTACTCTTTAGGTAACAATTGCTCTGTAGACTGAATCTTATATATAATGTTGTTACCTAGTATTTCAGTGAACACTGAATTATGGTCGGTGTATATATTTTTGTAGCAAAGCTTATAGAATTACATCTGCAAACTGCACATGTTAGTTTATTATAACCCTTAGTGTTCAATGATATTCAGTTCCTTTTATTACAGTTATTTTCCTCAAAACGTACAATAGAATATTTTCTACAGGAAACTTTAGCGGAAAATTTTCGATTAAATTTGAGTAGCTGGAGAAATGTCTCACGAAGGTACGGAAGCCCTTCCTCGAAACCTCTACGTTTAAGTAAGTTTTGCCAAATTTTAGAGCAACTTTAAAACATTTAATACCATTATTATTATTATTATTATTGCTGAAGTGTTCTAAATTTAATGGTTCAACCTGTTTCACCCAACTCCCGCCTAGTGAGTATTGTGCTGAACAAACACAGTGTGTTTCGGTTTTTACCGTGTTCCGCTTCCTCCCACTTTCTTTATTCGAGTATTTCTTTCGTTCTCATCATCGACGTCTTCTGTAGTTTAGCCGGCCTAACCATTACTTAAAAACAAATTTTCTTACGGGTCTTGTGAATTCAGAATCCCTACTTTCTACACGAAATTTGTCTCGAAACTTTCCGTTATAACATGTGGCTAGTTGTAGGGACGTATGGAGAGGGTATGTCCTGATAGTCCTGACACTTCTCTTTAATTCCGACTACATTGTAACTTCTGCCCAACGCTACGGGCGATTTTGCAGGCTTAATACAATGTTTCCTCGTACGGAATTTCTTATCTATATTTTTATTATTATTATTACTGAATATTTGATACCTCAATATTGCGTCCTACTGCGATGCAAATAAGCATACTGAAATTACGAAAAGGAAATAAATTCTTTGGACACACTATAAGGAGGACATGAGTTATAAGAGATACTTTGCAAAGAAAGGAAAAATGTGTCAGCTACTGGACAATATGAAATTCGAAACTTCGGATGCCTTAACAGAAGCTAAGTAGGATTTGTCTTCATCACAATACCCTTTCGAAGTAACACCCTTTATTTGGGTAAAAGACATTGGATTATGGTTGCGTTGTATTGAAATATCATCAAAACATACCAAAAACAATAGTTACTATTTATCAATTTTTCTTGAACGAATATATGGAACGTGTTGAAAATGGAGAAGGGAAACATTATTATTGTTTCTAGTGAGAGTAGAAGAACAGTTAGTAACAATTCAGGCAATTTTGTGACTCCTAGACCTGAAGGATGTATTCATGAATTGTTTTCGAAACAAGCAAAGTTTTCAGACAGTAGGAATCGAGAGTGTGACGTCATGTAATCAGTTTTCCCTGTGAAAGAAGTCGTTTCAACTCTAACTTGTAAGAACAAGAGAAATTGACAATTCTTTATTTTATTATACATCAGAAATACTAACATTCTAAATTATATTTTTTCTGAATATCTTCGAAGAGAATCGAACCGCGGAACTCTAACATACAAAGCGAATGATCAAGCCACTACCCTAAGACCGCTCTTTTAAGTAAGAGTTGCGAAATGCTCTTTTATGTAAGAGTTGCTATGTAGCGAATTGCAAACGTTTACGATTCCAATTTTTTATTAACCATTAATCATCGATTTTGCTCAAGATAACATAGTGTAGTACAGTGAATTCAATATTAAATTTAAAAAAGACCCAAAGTATCTCCGTAGCTTATCTCTATTATATTTGGTTATTCTTGTTTTCCAGGTGTTTCCAATAACCTTGAACGACCTGGACACGAACACAAATACATCGAGGACATTTAATATTTAAAAGGCTTTCCCATCGGGAATCGAAAGTGAGACCCAGTCTAATAAACAATCTGATGTGTGGGGTGAATTGTTCGTTCCCAAGGCAAGCACGGTTGAGACTGCCATCGTGCTCGTGGGTTTTCTCGGGATACTCCCACTTTCTCATTTCACCAATTTGTCTATCATAATTCACTTGCTTTAGTGATAGTCTTCCTTAACCTAACAGGCATAATCGTTGGACATTAAAGGATTTTATTTTCAAGCTGTTAACCCAAACCGATCCGAATCGAAAAAGTTGTATTTTCTATTGCTCATTAACGTTTTCTCACGAAAAAATATATAGAAAAAAGCCACGGCGAATCGCGATTCTATTCAAAGATGAAACAGTAGACTAGCAATATCTTAACCTAAAATGTAACCATTACATATTGTTTGGAACTTTTTCAGAATCTGTACGAATATTTCGGGAAGTGCCACAGTTGGAGTTGTTTATTGAATCGGCTGGTCAGTCGGTCGTGGGTCAACAGCATATCACCCACTGCGACCCACCACCATCATGACACACTACGACCCACCACTCACCATGAACCACTGCGATCATGACACAGAAGTATGTTTCTTGTGCACATGAAAATACAGATATGAAAGACCTAATTCTCATAAGCTGCATTTGTTTCAAAGCAGTCGCCATCACCTGGTCAAAGACTTATGTCCGTCACGATATATACGATATCAGAGTTAACCTGGTACATACCAAAATACTTATTTTTTGCTATGTGGAATAAACATTTCATTATTATAAGTGAAAATAGAGACCCGTTGTCACTGACATTAATTATATATCATTACTTTTTATGTCAGAAAATTTAAAAATCGGAAGAACTTGTTGCAATTGCAGCTACAAAAAACTGTCGCTATGATTACAAAGAAACAAAGGGACGATATAACAACTTTTAAAATTTTGCACAAGATAAGTGATTTCCTTAACTATACAAATTTCTAGTTGCGATTTTATATAGTCTGATACCTTGAGATAGTAAAATTTTGCGTATATTGATATATAGCTACGTAGTTACATCTAATACTTTCTTATTAAATAAAAACTTTTGAGAAGCATAGAGTTTTCAATTTCTTGTAATTTTTATCTACTTAATTGAAATACATGATAAAAGGATTCCAGAATTGCACGTTAAGATAACGTGGACAACCATTAAAACCTTCGTTACTCCTAGATTATTAATAGTGCTTTTACCTTTGTGGTGTAAAGATAGAATTTAAATTTATCATAAACTGGTGTAATGTCATTCGCACAAATCGAAATATATATTGGGTTTGGAATCTTGCTATTACAGGGTTTTTGCAAACAATGCCTCTCGAGTGTTATTAGCATCGTGAAACACTCAAGTCGTTATTGTTTTTCACTTTAAAAGTAAATAGGGCGTACGAAGATAAATGCTACACTCTGAATACCGAAAAATTGAAGAAATTTGTTGTGCATCACATTATAAAATACAGGCTGCTGAACGGTTTCAAATAAATAATTTAATATGTTGAGTGTCTACATTTAAGTGGCATTTTATTACGTTACGTTCATTCAAATGGGAATCATAAAGACGGGAAGAGGATTAAATTCGTACGTCAACTCTTATAATCTAACTGGTCTCTCCTGTTAGAGAAAGGACAGTTGGCACAATAGCTTTCTTACTTTTAAAAAAGTGTCGGGAGCAGCAGTGTTCTCGGAATTACAACATTCAAGAGTGAGAAGACAAACAATCTGCATATTATACCTCAGTACAAAAAAATTGACATCAACCTAATCTGCTATTAACAACAGAAATGGCTGAATCGATTGAAATTAAATTTTACATGTCTGGAATTAGCCAGACATGTATGATGTATCTCATTTAGAAAATTTTTTATCTTTTCTTACGTTACTGACTCTAGAATGAATATCCTACGAATAAAAGAAAAGCTATAAATCTTACGCTAAAAGCAGAGTATTTGATGAGTGGATTCTGCTTGGAGGTGAAATTCATCATGAAAAATCTTTACTCTATACCAGTGAGCATGTTATCTACGACTTACGAGATGAAAACGGACAATTTTGCGCAGATTTCATAATACATAAATTTACCATATGATATAAAATGAATATGCAATTTACAGAACTTCATCACGCTTTGTCTGATGCACTCAAGTGATCACAATTTTGCTAGCATAAAAAAATGTAGAAAAACTACAATTTCAAGGGGATGTTGTGAAATTAAGCTGTGAACTTCAAATCAACTTATAGACTTCTTTAGATGTTTTAACAAGAGCAACGCCAAAAACAGCAAAAAAACTTGTTGTATACGACTTTAAAAAATTACTCCGAAACAAAGTATTTTCATCATTTCTCATTCAAACAACGCCTTTATCATTTCCGAACGTTTTTCTTTACTTATATGGAGCAATTTACTTATATGGAGAAGTATATCTACCTACTTGGGAAAAAATATCGAAGAATCACAATTTTTTCCTCGATAATTCACAGTAATATTTCCTGTTTCATTCCCGCGCTACTACAATACAATACCCAGGGAAGAACACTTACGGACACTCTTTACTAAGTATATCTACGTACCTTTAACGGCATCTTACATAATATAACTTCTTTAAACGTACACTTGGTGGAATAGAATTACGTAATACTATATGACTAATGTTGTAACGAACACTGGACATTTATAAACACAACGTAAAAACAACAAAATAATAATAATAATAACCATATGAAATAAATTTTCAAGAAAATCTTTTCCCGACTTTACCATCGCATTTCGAAGAAAGTATACATTTTGTTTATACTATTTCAGTCAAAATATGTTTTATTCGCATAAATGTGTGTTGAAACTAGTCCGCATCTCACGAATTAAAATCAAGTTCCTGCACAAATCCTGAACCAGGGACAATAAGCATAAGCTTGGTTCTGGTTGTATTTACTGTACTATCTGTGAAATTTCAAAGTTGAAGTTAAGCATTGGTTTTCTGCACACTTTGTTGCAGAGGTAGCACCCTCGTGATCAGGTGTTTGTTTCGCTGGTTACAAAAAAGTACAACATACTGGACATACGTTCGCGAAATTGTGAACGAAGGCCGAAAGAGTAACTCAATTGCAAGAAACGTGACCTTCATTTGAAGTTTTCATAGTAATTTTCAATGTGTACTTTTAGCAGTAATAGCTTAAAAAGTAAAATATATATTTCACTTTAAATTTTAGTATAAATTCAAGAATATGCGAAACTCATTCACCCAGTGATTAACCAAACCCGAAGTCCCACACCTCATAAATTTAACTTCTCGACTGGGTATCATCCTACACTAAACCATGCCAACTTCCATCATTATAGCCCATTCTTAGAGTATCGTATCCTATAGTATTATCTTCTCCTTTTTGACACACCAAAATTTCACAAAAGTTTTACAGTTCACAAGCATATTAGTGACGCAAGCGACGTGACCCGCCTATCGTAGACATATCGATTTCATTATTTGTGTAAAAATGTGATGTTTTTTATTGTAATTGTTAACTAAATATATAGCACGTAAAATTTCTTTTCGTTCATTTCACGCTACGTAAGTTATTCAAAATTTAACGTCTTTTTCCTGATTGTTAATAACCATCTTTAACTCTTTCAGCACTGACTTACACAATTGTGCAGGTAGGTAGAATCACCAACATATACAATACCGGCTGAACATTATGTTTACACTAAGGTAACTATAATGAAGAAGTTCAAAAAGTTACAAAATTCGTAAAATATCTGTGTTTATGAACAACTGATACGGTGTTAGCGGAATGTGTGAATTTACCAACGTAAATGTCGGAATGGTAAAATCTTGTACTGGTTAAAACATACAATATTGGCTCGAAAACGAACAAATAACAGCAGTGCCTAGTACTAAAATAATATTTCAAATCAGGATAAAGCTTAAAATTCATGCCAGTAAAAAAGAAAGTGTGAAGGTGTCACATTTTTTTTATTAATCATTCACGTAACTTCTGCCAAATATCTGTTACGTAGCTACAACTTTTTTATGCATGGTTAAAAGTATCAACCTGGTGGGGTTTATTAAACATTTTATACAATACCCAAATTAAACAAGTGAATATCGTTTCACAATCGACTTACAAATTATGCGAATTCAATATTCAAACATGAGGTAGTACATCTGTAACAATATGTTCCCATGTATTAACAAGATCGAAGAAGGAATCTATTCCTTGGACGCTAGATCTATCTCAAATATCTATTACTAGTTATCCGTTATTCTTTCATTTCTATTGAGATAAATGTTGAAAAAACTTGTTAATTTGAAGCACTTCTAATCTGAATAGAAAGCTGAGGAAGAAGACAGAACGTATCGCTGGGACGCTGACCCGATCGCAGAAGAGCTGCTCGACAGCTTATACAGTTTTTCTCTATGAAAATCCGATCACTTACGAAACAACAGCTGCTACATACCTGTTATTATTTTCGTTTTATAGCGATAAATGTTGAAACCGGAGACGGTTAATTTTAACCATGTCCAGTTGGAATTGAATTTCAACGGAAAAAATGAACATACTATTTGAATGCAGAATCAATTACAAGCAACTGCAACGTGATAGATTTTAGCACTCTTCCTCTAATAAAATAAGTAATGAAATTGGATGTAATAGTAAATTTGAACTACTTCCGTATTTGAGATGTATACAGTTAAAAAAAATAAGTCGTGATATTACGCCAGATTCGACACCAGTTTTGAAATATGTTAATTTTAAACTTTATTAACGAAGTTTCGTATATGGAGGAGGACACTGATCACGTGAGTGCTGCATTTCTGGTGACTGTTTTTTTATATCTGACTTTCGGGACAATCACCCTCCAACTACGCACTGCTATAACTAAAAGCTAATAGGACGATAATTCCGGTCCCGATGCTAGGAGTGAAAATCGGGATTTTCCCGGCTGACCATATACAAGCTTTGGTTTGCTAAAAGAACCTTGAGTGCTTTGCACGAACGCCTGGTCGTCGCTCGGAAGGGCACACACGAAGGCGAGTGGGGTGCATTGTTCTAAAGTAAACACACGTTATACTCTTATGAGTTCTCCCCTTGTACGGATTGAGCTTCGCAAGCTAAATTGCCGTTTGCATACGTGAGAGCCGATTTTTTTTAGTTTATCATCAGTGATTGTACGATATTTGCATACTCCTTCGTGTAAAATATTTTTTCTAATATCGTGCAGAAATCAGTAGTGAAGTGACTAGTACATATGTGTTAGCACCTTAACATTCATTTCTAATTTCAGTTTTGTGAGACAAACTCTGGCTCCAAATCATTGAAAAGGAAGGAATAATTGTGCCGGCTTGGACGATCGCTTATTACTATCAGCAGAGGACTCCAGCGGATCCTTGGGATTATCCGACGTGGAACGTCTGAGATTGTTATATCTGCAACGCCCCTGAAGGAGTTGACCGGTCGAAGATTATTGTGAATACGTGAAAACTTAATTTATCAATTGTGCCATACGGCAATCTGTATTAAAAGAAAAAATAAGATAAAGGTGGAAATAAAGAAGTCGAAGCGGTCGTAAACATATACAGTAAAATTTACTAGTGCATTTTTAACCTTTTGATGTTCTTTTAATTTTTATGAATTACATTCAGTATTATTAGATTTTCTATACAGTTTAACCAGGTTTTGTGATTTGCACCGCAAGATAATTTTAGTTTCTTAATATCTGAACTTAATTTTATCATTTGCTCACTTTTCCATTTTTACGATATCTACGCTTTGTCTACCGTTCTCCCCAGCTTCGGTTTATGACAAAACGTAGGTACGTAAGAAATCGTGATTTGCCGTAGCAAAGCTGGGATAAACGGAATAAACAAGTGACAGAGAGAGAGACAGAGAGAGGGATGTGAAAACGTTTGGGGAAAAGGTGAAAATCAATATGAGCGTTACGATTATATTTAGAAGATTCTAACAACGACCAAAAAAAAACACGATTTCACGCCCACAGGAATAACCCATGCAGTCAAAAGAAAGAAATAGAAGTGTAAAGATATTTGACCAAAACTAGCCTCCACTAACCACTGGTAAATAAAATTAAGATATCTACAAGAAATGCAGTAAACCAATTATTAATAACAAAACAATATGTTTTGAGAGTAAAATATAGCTTGTACCAGGCGATATTTGAACGCGGGTTATTTTAAAGAATAACACGACATAGTTCCGATGTATTCCTGCGAGAGCTTGCGCATATTATTTTCGTAGTTTTATTTTCACTGCACGAACATACCTAACAAAGCTAGGAAATGTCGTTCCCGCATTGATTATAGGTGAGGACACCTTGAAGAGGTAGAACTGGCTTCGTAGATTTATGAAATCTACTTTCTAATCATCCTTAAGGATGCAGTGTAAATATCGTAAATTTGGGAGATCACTCTTCAAATCATCGCTTCCTTCCTGTTCCCCCCAACCCTTAACAAAAACTGAAACTAACGTTACTCAGAAATCGATTAGAAGTCATAATGACCACTTCCCTTTAGAGGAAAACTAAAAAGAAGCCGACGTTGGGCACATTTTTAAAGGTACTAAGATTCTATTTTGTCAAAAAACATACTTTGCATAGTTACTTGTAATGATAAATCTATTATTAATCTTCAATTCCAAAGCTTTTCTTAAATATAAAATACAAAATCCTGCAGGACTTGTATCTTGGGCCATTCTCACTTCCTTAAAATCTAAAAGCAGAGTGACAAAATTTATTTCAATCAAATAATAAGAAATATCTTGATCTTAAATTACATTCTCTGCAAATAGAAGCAAAATAACTGGAAATAGCTGATAAATTTCGCAATATGTTTCAAATAGAATGGTTGGGAAATTTTTCAAAGTTCGTTCCTGGGTTATTCTTACATTCGTCTATATTCTCGAATAAGATCTCAATTCATTTCACTCGCCTAAAAGAAATGAAACGGTCTCAAATTATACCATCTGCAGAGTAGGAGCCGTTCTGATCAAGTTTGAAACAAGTTTAATGCTACGATCAAAATTTCTTTCATTGTTTGTCAGTACGGACATTAATACTTCCTTCTTCATTTGAAAAAAATACTGACGAGTTACTTGCCTCTTATACTAGGAGTAGCAATATGTCAAATATATGCCTGTACGATAGGCTCAGAGCACCACAAAAAAAAAAAAAAAAAAAAAAAAAAAACGAATTGGAAAGCGTTTGAAATAGAACGAGTTGAAAATTTCTTTGTAGTTTCCAGCTAAAGATATCCTTACAAATTTCTAAATTGTAGAAATCACACTCCTAATTTGTTACAGTTAACTACTAAAAATGGAAATGAAAATAAATAAATTATTTATTCCGTAAAGTTGGTTGTAAAATAGCTGAAAAGTAAAAGGTACAAATCTGAAACAAGGAAATCCGAAGTCAGAAAAATATTTCCAATCCTTTTTCTTGAAATAATATCAAACTTGTGGTTGGTAATAATACTTTTTCCGCTTCTCAACACAAAGGATATAATTTGAAATTGTCTTATCCGTAATAACTGAGGGAAACACATTTGTTGCTATATGATACAATATAACACATACAATTATGTCTGTAGATAACAGAAAATAAAATAATCTATTTCTTCTATTTTTATACCTACTCTAAATTTTGACCTTTCATTTACGAGCTCTGAGCGACTAAGTTGGAGTTCTTCACTTCAGATCACATTATCGCTACTCGATGAGTGAAATAATTAGTTATCATTTTCTACAATCTAGGAAGGGATAATAATATCCTAGGTAAGAGCTATACAATTATACCCAATCGTTTTATTTGTAACATGTTTAGAATTTGGATCTATTAATGGCGTGCCTTTTGCTTTTCACAATAGAGGTTATAATTTGAAATCACACCATTTAAAAGACAAGAGAAATGACTAAAATTTTCGAGGGCCTTACAGAAAGAATGGGCCTAGATATGAATCAAACAATTTCTTACTTTCTTATTTGATACCCTGAATATTCCAGGGTTATCTTCCTGGCCTATAAAATCCCGGGAAGGTATTTATTTCCATTTCTTTACTTTATCTTCCAAATTATAAGAACAATATGACTAATTACTTTATTTTAATATATTATGACTTACTTCTAGTTTTTAAAGAATTAGCTCATTAAAAAATCTAAAATTATTTGACTGTACTTTATATAACTAATAATATGATATTCTTAAGTTCCATTTCCATTTGAA
Source organism: Thermobia domestica (assembly GCF_964235325.1). Classification (NCBI taxonomy): domain Eukaryota; kingdom Metazoa; phylum Arthropoda; class Insecta; order Zygentoma; family Lepismatidae; genus Thermobia; species Thermobia domestica. The sequence goes on from NC_137467.1 coordinate 36,192,823, forward strand.
CTAAAAAGTAGGGTAATTGTTTAGTATAGGGACCAAAAACTAGCAAAACGTAGGACAATTTACGGAACAAAAGAGTTGATAGTGATGTTGAAGTACTCAAGTAAATATCGAACACAATTTTTTAGGGCGGTAAAGAATTTGCACAAACTGTAAGTGTAAGAGGAAATGATTTATGTGAGAAAAGGAAATGAATTGCTGGTAACGAAAATAGAAAACAAAGAACCCTGCGGGGCTCTATCCCGACTTCACTCGCTAAAGCTCGCTCGGCAATGCCGTCTGAATTTAATGTTGGTAACGTAATTTAACATATGAAGCCATAAAACAACCGTATCAGAATAGAATATCGGGAAAAGTAGGCACATATGATGGTCCACCAAAAATAAACAATAGCCAAAATAGCAAAGTACTAATTTACAAATGATGAAAAGGAAACATTTTGTAAAATAATGTATAATTACGTAGAAATAGAGATATAGCACTATTAATAAACCCTGAAACAATGTTAGTAATAGACTTCGGTCTGTCTCCTGTCTGGCTTGAATTTTTGAAGAGGTATTCGGACTTCACTTACATGTGAATTAAAGCATGACATTTCGAGAAATGGGCAGAAAGAAATGTGTGGCAATATTACATGCAAAATTATAAAGATAAGAATTTTTCTTGCAAATATTGTGAACATACATATTTATGCCTAAGTGTTGACAAAATTGTGGGACATGTGTCTTCTGGCAGTTACCCAACCTAATTTGTTTATAACATGTAAAATTTAATATGTTTATATCAGTAGTAGAGTCAAGTATAGAAAATCCATTTACATGTAAATTTAACATTTTTAGCGGTTTAAAAGTACGTGGACTTACTATACCATTTTTGAAGCACATTTTCTTTCGTAGAACAAATTGTAAATAAATATCCATTTATGCGTACTCTCTAAATTTAATAAAATAACATAACATCCTTCAGAATATACATTTTAAAGACTCCTCTGGGGACAACTGTAATAATATACTGTGATATAAAAACGATTATAACTTTGAACTGATATATTGAAATAGAATGCATTTTATTTGTGATTGTTCATAAATTCTCAAAAAATTCTCATTTTTGGGAATCTTCCCGGGTATTTGTCCATCACTAGTCTTGTCATAGGACAGTTTGTGCATTTGGATAAAGCCTTCGCCGTTGTTCGAATTGCTAGCGCGTGCCATTGGTGCAGTGGTCCCAAGTTCGATTCCTGACGTAAAAGTGCTAAAAATTAATTTTACAATCAGTTAAATTAATTAATTACCCGTCATCAGCGCAGAAGTTAGAGGGAAAAAAGAGAAAATCTATTGTGCCTATAGTTTCGAGTAGCATGTTCTTAATTATATCATATTCTAGTTAAATTCTGAATTGCAAAATAAATTAATATCGGTATAACATACGTATTGTAGGAGAGCTGTAAAGGGGTACTATTTTATTTTTACTGGAGACACGTTGGCTGAGTGGTAAAGCTCTGCTAGTTTGTTTAGCTTCCGTCAAGCGGGTTTTGTAGTTGAAGAACAAAAACGTATACCTGGGTTTTCGCGGTATTCTGACGTTTCCTCCCACTTTTTTCACTCTACGTTAATTCATTGCTATCATTACCGTCTGCCTTGGTGCATAATTAAGTAACATTAAAGTAAAAGTAATAAAAACTAGAACACCTTCTTCTTAATATATAAAATGATTAGCCCGCTGGCCGGATTCGGGCTTACAAAGCATAAATCACATCTGGTCTGAGTAGTAAATTTTCAAAAATACAACCATATTTCTCGAGACTAGCTTTGTAAATATGCTTTACTATATTTATTGGACAGTTCTTTCTGGAGAACTTTCAAAGCACAACTGCATAATTAAACCTCCAATTGCTGTAAATAAAAATACAACTTTCAACAATACAATACAATACAGTACAAAGAATACAACTTTCTTTGTAGTTTCCAGCTAAAGATATTCTTAGAAATTTCTAAATTGTATTAAGCACAAACTCCTAATTTGTTACAGTTAACTACTAAAAATGAAAATAAATAAATTATTCATTCCGTAAAGTTGGTTGTAGAATAGCTGCAAATAAAAAGGTACAAATCCGAAACAAGTCGGGAAAATATTTCAAATCCATATTCTTTAAATAGTATCAAACTTGTGGTTCATAATAATAGTTTTTCCGCTCCTCAACACAAAGGATATAATTTGAAATTGTCTTATCCGTAATAACTGAGGAAAACACATTTGTTGCTATATGATACAATATAAAACATACAATTATGTCCGTAGATAAGAGAAACTAAAGTCGTCATTTTTTTTATTTTTTGCTACTCTAAATTTTGACTTCTCATTTACGCGCTCTGAGGAATTAAGGTGGAGGTGTTTCAATGCAATTCACGTTATCGCTACCCGATGAGTGAAATAATTAGTTATCATTTTCTACAATCTAGGAACGGACAATAATGTCCTAGGTAAGAGGTATACAATTATACCCAATCATTTCATTTGTAACATGTTTAGAATTTTGAACTATTAATGGCGTCCGGTCTGCTTTTCACCATAGGGGTTATAATTTGAAATCACAACATTTAAAAGACAAGTGAAATGACTAAAATTTTCGAGGGCCTTACAGAAAGAATGGGCCTAGATATGAATCAAACAATTTCTTACTTTTTTATTTATTTGAGACGTGTTTCCAAAATGTAATCATTATTGATGTCATTTTCGATTTCGAGTGTTGAATGTTTTAAAGATTATTATAAATATTTTTATACATAACGGAATCATTATGTATTGTCCACGATTACTCAATAGGTTATGATTATTAATATATATTTTTTGCTATATCTTTTTTATGTTATGTTAAACAAATGATACACATTACGAATTTTTCCGTAGTATTAGGTAAAAATTCATATTATAGTACTGTACAAACTTGTATTTTACCATGCGCCAGGCGAAATAGCACTAGCTTCAGGCAAAAAATGTGCATACAAAAAATTTTGAAATAAGAAACTGATAAGAATAAATAAGAGGAGCAACAATCTTGCGATCCGGTACATTTCTAATTCTTTATCATAATGATAATAATAACTATTAATTTAAAAATTAAACAAAATAAATACCAATGAGAAACATTACTGCGCTAGAAGACTATGGATTCGATAGTGATAGCGGCCCTATTTGATCATTTTCTCATCTCTACTCTTCCTAATATTTTCACGTCTTTCACGTCTATAGTACCCTACTCCATAATGTTAGTTATAAGTGTATATTAACTAGCTCTTATAAATTAATATACGAATCGAGCTTCATCCTCCTAACGTGATGACAGCGAAAGATAAAGAGTTAGTTAGTAACATCTTTAACACTTCCTTTTCCCAAGTTAAGGTAAACCAAATAATGATATATAACCTACCGTTTAATCAAAACTATGATATCTTGCATAAAACTACTTTCAAGTAACATAAGACGGGGTTACTTTGCACAAAATTTGAAAAGAGATTCACAGTACTCTTTCGGTAAAACCATGAACAGTAGAGAGGAAGTTTCAATTGCCGCCGTAAGATAGAACAAGTAACTGTATTTCGGCTATAATGTTCGCGGTTAATTCAGTTCAAATTACCGGGAAAGTTTGTTCTAGTAGAGGTAAAGGCTGCAAGTCACTGTAAAGGATGATAAAATTTAACAGATATCATCTATAGAATTTCCGTCGAAGTTAAATTAGTTCCGTAGAATACTACCCTGTATAATGGGACTTTGATGCAGTAGTTGAAATTGAAATGTGAAACGTTCTAAAGTCATAAAAAAGTAAAACTGAGAGAAGGCGTTTAAGCCTTTACTAGGGGTTAATTTGCATCAGTGCAAAATACCGCTTAGATAGGAAATTATTACCACTGGAGCCTCCTGTGTTTTAAATTTAGGTAAATTTCCTATTTAGGTAGATGCTGGAACGATTGCTTGTTAGAAAACAAATAATGAACAGTGGCAGATCCAGAAAAGTAGTATGAGGCGCTTCATTTAAAAATTATTTTAAAAAAAATCACTAGATATTTGGGGACTGGGCTTGCAGCTTATACACGTAGGAATCACTAGCAATAGATTTTTAGGCAAACCTTTACTTTGACTCAAACAGTGACTGCAACGATTTATCTGATCCGGTGTCGGAAGCAATTTCGGAATGATTCCCAAAACGCTCCAGTTTGCTCCCGGAACCTGATCAGTTGAATCGGTTATAGTTACTGTCCGAGTAAAATAATGTACAATGTTAAGAATTATACTATAAAGACAAGGGACAAAATGTTACTAAACACCATTCTTAATCAATCCAGGTGAAGTGGTGACTATCAATATTGATATCTATATGGGGACTACCACCCCACCCACACCCTACTCAAGTACCATAAAAACATCCAAACAAATATTTAGTCAAACCACTACTATAAAGCTAACGTAAGAAGTACAAAAATTAAAAAAACACTTATCACTAATTATAAATCAGTGAAGCATGACAAGGAAAAATAAAATACATTTCCCCAAGATAATGGAACAACCAGCAGCAAAATAAATACTTTGCCAAATACTCAAATGCAAAGCAAATCAAGAATAAAAATAATATCAATTAAAAAACGAAAGCACTCGCCGTTTCGCCATACCACAACACTCATGAGTAATGAGCTCATAGTTTCTGATTCCCGAAAAAGTAAAATGGCAGGAACGCATGCGCAATACTCAACTACACATTACTGAAAAATGTTCGTTTCTGCACAGACGTCGATTTATTAAAGCGAGCAAACTTGTTATTATACCAAACAAGACTAACCAATAAACGCCCACTTTTACCATACGTCGGGAATATCTTCAGCGTTCGACCACAACCATCACAGGCTTTCTCTAACTCAATTAAACCACAGTGCTGAAAAGCGATATGAGTTAGTATACGAATCAAATACAAACTTATTTAAAAACGACAAGTTCAAATTCTCTGAAACAAAAATTCAATAACACGCTCACCGCATTCCACCACAACAGCACACACATACAAGCAGACAGAACATGTGAAGTCACAGTAACAAACTGCCATATGAGTGTACAGAGACACAGTGGAAAAAATATGAACTACCACCAATCTCTGTACTAAGACGTCACACCAAAGGCACGAACAATTCTAACAAGTGACTCACGCAGAAACAGTTCCAGGAAGTGACTAAACCTGTAAGAACCGATTAAAGTCACTGTTTGAGTCTAATTGCAGACTTGCCGTTAAAAAAAAATCATGCAATTTTGGCTGGGTTTCAGCCTGAAAGTTACAAACCCCGTAAATCTTAAAGTGATTAGTGTTCGGATCATATTCTTGGACAAAAGGAATAACCAAATCAAATCAGTTTACAAAAATGATTTTTCTGTTCGTCAGCACTTTTGTGGGACATATTTTAAACTATTAGAATGAGGTTTCAGAGTTGGTACCAGAAAATACATAATTTCCTTGACAAATATCGATAATTCAAAGTAAGTACTGATACAGATACCATCATTATAATACCAATGTTAATAAAATGAATACAGTTTTGTGTAGAGTGTAAAATGTTTAAATACTAAATGAAAACATTGCACAGAAACGTATGTTCAACATACTTTTTTGGATGTTGTTGAAAGGAACCCCACGTATGAAACGTTTCACATTTCAATTTTAGCAATTGCGTCAAAGTCGAATTATACGCACTAGTATTCTACGAAACTAACTTAACTTTGACGGAAATTCTTTTAAATTTAGGCTGTTTTTACAGTAACTGATTTCCATACCACTGCAACAAAATCTCCTGGTAATTAGGACTGATGCTAACCCCCAACATTATAGCCAAAATACAGTTACATGTTCTATCTTACAGCGTAGTTGAAACTTCCTGTTTACAGTTCATGGTTGTACCGACGGAGGACCATGAAACACTTTTCATATTTCGTGCAAACTAACGACCGATGTGCAGATTAACCGCGTGTTACGGTATCTAGTAACCACTGTAAACGAAATGGAGTATCAAAATTCAATGTGTCAAATCATGACTCAGGACTAGAAAAATGTTTAGGAATGAAGGAATCCACATAATTAAGAAATTACGTCCCTAATGTATTGTGGTACTTCGGAACACAAATACGCAAGCAAAGAAAGCATTTCAGAATGTTACCTATAAAAAACTTAGGAACTTTCAAGTACACACTCAACACGCAAGACATGTAAGTTTATCCTAAATACAGTATTTTGCGCTATCCTTGTTTACCAACATTCTGCGTAATGCCCTAATCTGCATAGCAATCTTCTATTTACTGTCCATCTAGCGCATGCTCGTTATAGTTGTTTGTACAATCATTCATATATCATGTACGTTTACTAAGCCCCTAAAGTGATCCTATATTGAGAAATGGAGGTCCGTACCCTAGAAATGATTTCTGAGAATATAAAAAGTCGACTTTTTTGAAAGAAATTAGTGCAGCTATGAAATGGATTTGTGTATGGACCTCTACAATTAATGAACATCCATTGCTGGTAAAAATATTCTTTATTTTGTATTTTGCTAATGTCGTTCTAAGCCCTCCGGAGAAATGAGGCTAGACCCAAATGAGCTAAATCCTGAGTAAAATTACAAACGTTCATAGTTTTTGTTCCAACATAATACATTCCACGTTTAATTTGGAAAATTTTAGGATGAATATCATTCTCGCGATTTCATATTTTACAAAAGTCTCTATATAAATAAAACAATATCGTCGAGCACCTATATTTTAAATATGTGCAACAATTAGTAAGTAATGTGTAATCAATAATAAAAGAATCATTTTTTTAAAGAAGATATAAGCTACATAAGATTTGTATGAGTAGTAGTTTATATCTTAAAAAATATATTTTTTTATATCTTGAAAAAAAATCGATTTCTTATTATTATTTGGTATACAGCTACTGTATGTGTGCCACGCCTTTTCCAAATTGCAGATTTAGGCAGTATACTGTATACTGTAGGATATAGGGGCTATATACTGTAAGATAGATCCTAAGAAATCTCTTACGATTTGTCCTAGAATCAAAATCTCAACGTGTATGGCATCAGATCGCATGTCATTTCCTGTGTTCTGAAGGATCCTATGAGATTTATCTTGTTTAGAGCACGCTGTTTTGGAAAGAAAATTCGTAAGATTTTGATTTAAGCGACATCAGGTGAGAGAAAGTGAAAACACAACTGATGAGGTATCTTCTGATCGTGCAGGTTCACTTTAGGTGTACCACTCGAAATAATGTTGAAAAATTATAGTTTATAAGGCGTGCTATACAGTACGAGATCAATCCTAGGAAATATCTTGGGAAAAATGTTATGACATATCTTGTAGGAAATCCTACACTTTTTGTGCCATACACGTTAAAAGTTTTCCTGTCTGACCGAATGACGTTTATCAACATTGTGAAATAGTTCTATTTAATAAAAGTACAAAGTTGAAGAATTACTATGCTAACCATACTGCACATCCCACTTATATTAATAAATGGCGCAATATTGTTATATGGAATACCTGTTAAAAAATGTCAGAAGGGTGCTAGTATACTTTTGGCGCACCAAATTTACAAACAAAGTTTAGAAGATTTACAAATACAATTTAATACTTTGCATGAAAAGACATTTATAAGGATTAAATTTCTGCAAACAACATAATTAAATACAAAGTAATACAGCTGCATTTTATGTTTACAATTGTAGGGTTACTAGTGTAAAATCATTATATATGGTTAACGACGACGGATAAAATAGGTTAGAGACAATGTTTAGCAGAAAGGGTCCAGATAATTTTTCTAAGAAATATTACAATTTCGGTAGTTTCTATTTACATTAGTTTAGTTTAGGCTGGTTCAGGTTAGTTACCGTTGTTACGTTAGAGTTTATTAGTAAATGGCTCCAGCTAATTTTCAAAAAGTAATAGAATTTTGCTTACTTCTATTGATATTAGGTTAGTTTAAGTTTGTTAATTTCATTAGGTTAGATTTTGTTAGGTTGTGTTAGGTCTAAGTACTTGAATCTTCCATTTCTCCTATAAATTTTGTATCTTTTGCCTACTTCTGGACACCTTCTGCGAAACATTTACCTATCTGAGTACATATGAAAGATCACCGCTGATACTATTTTCCACCATCGGTTTATTTCTGTATAGTTTACAGAATCTATAGTTTATGTTTACAAGTGGAGCGCTACTACTACGATACCGTGACAATTGCTATTCAAACTCGTATCATTGCCGAAACCCACTCGTTTTCACTACATCCACTGACGCGCCTGCTTCCTTCGCTCGCATCCCTTGACTGACGCTCGGGCCCCGGCTTCGCCCTGTTCTGACTAGGGTTAGATAGCATTCGTACTTTCCAGAGGCCACCTAGCACAACTTGGTTTGAGTTTTTAGCATTATAGTTTTTACACTATATATTCGAACCCCGTATTTGTACGCAAATCGCAGAAAAATTGTAGTTTAACAACAATTGCTTTTCATGGTCTACTTGAGGAATTTTATCTATGCTATGTGAATAATTTTCATATCTGCCAACGCAAATCATTTAGTAAACAGTGATAAAATATAATTTTTCAACAATTATTTCGAGTGGTACACCTAAAGTAAACCTGCACCATCAGAAGATACTTCACCAGTTATGTTTTCACTTTCTCTCACCTGATGTCGCTTAAATCGAAATCTTACGAATTTTCTTTCCGAAATAGAGTGTGCTCTAAACAAGAGAAATCTCATAGGATCGTTCAGAACACAGGAAATGACATGCGATCTGATGCCATACACGTTGAGATTTTGACTCTAGGACAAATCGTAAGAGATTTCCTAGGACCCATCCTATAGTATATAGCACCCCTTACTGTTTCCTAAATAATTTGCGTTGACCGACATTAAAATTATTCACATAGCATAGATAAAGTCCCTCAAGGGGGCCACCAAAAGCAATAGATGATAAACTACAATTCCTATACGATTTGCGTACAAATACGGGGGCCGGATATATAATAGAAAAACTATAGTGCAAGAAACGCAAACCAAGTTGTGCTAGGTGGCCTCCGGAAAGTAAGAATGCGGGATATCATATCTAACCGAGTCAGTGCAGGGTGAAGCCGGGCCCGAGCATCAGTCAGGGGGTGCGATCGAAGGAAGAAGGCGCGTCACTGAATATATTGAAAACGAGTGGGTTTCGGCAATGATACGAGTTTGAATAGCAATTGTCATGGTATCGTGGTAGTACCCCTCCACTTGTAAACATAAACTATAGCTTCTGTAAACTATACAGAAATAAAGTGGAAAATAGTATCACCGCTCATGTTTCATATGCACTCACTTAGGTAAATGTTACGCACAAGGGATTCAGAAATAGGCAAAACATACAAAATTTACAGGAGAAATGGAAGATTCAAGTACTTAGACCTAACACAACCTAACAAAATCTAACCTAATGAAATTAACTAACTTAAACTAACGTAATATTAATAGAAGTAAGCGAAATTCTATTACTTTTTGAAAATTAACTGGAGCCATATACTAATACAATCTAACGTAACATAATCGTAATTAACCTGAACCAGCCTAAACTAAATTAATGTAAATAGAAACTACCGAAATTGTAACATTTCTTAGAAAAATTAGCTGGACCCTTTCTGCTAAACATTGTCTATAACCTATTTTATACGTCGTTAAAACATTTATAATTATTTTACACTAGCAAACCTATAATTGTAAACATAAAATACAGCTGTATTACTTTGTATTTAAGGTCAATGTTCCGTTAAGGGGGTCCAGTGTCTTTGACATCACTTCTTCCTATTGAATTTCGTTTGATTACATAATATAACGTTATATTAGGTTAAGTTAAGTTAGGTCAGGTTAGGTTAGGTGAGGTTAGCTTAGCTTAGTTAGGTTAGCTTAAGGGGGTCCAGTGTAGTTTTGGACCCCCTTAACGGAACATGGACCGTATTTAATTCTGTTGTTTGCAGAAATTTAATCCTTATAAATATGTCTTTTCATGCAAAGTATTAAATTTAATTTGTAAATCTTTTAAAATGTGGTGCGCCAAAAGTGTACCAGCACCCTTCTGACATTTTTTTAGAGTTATCCAATTTAATAATATAGCGCCTGGTATTAATACAGTGGGATGTGCAGTATGGTTAGCATAGTAATTCTTCAACTTTGTACTTCTATTAAATAGAACTATTTCACAATGTTGATAAACGTCATTCGGTCAGACAGGAAAACTACGTGTATGGCACAAAAAGGGTAGGATTTTCTACCAGATACGTCATAACATTTTTCCGAAGATAAATCCTAAGATATTTAGTAGGATTGATCTCGTAGTGTATAGCTCGCCTTACTTACTTCGAGATATCACCCATATTAAATACTTCTTGTGAAGCATTTCTTTTAACCAATTTTCCAAACCTATATAACCGTATTATCAATCTGGACCAATTAGTATATGAAAAATTGAACATTACCTTTCTGGCCGAACTGAATTTTAAATTTTTTGTGGTTAATTGTTGGGAGTCATTAGAGTACGACGCGCAAGTCTCCTGAACCACTATTTTTCTTAGCGTTTTTATATTACTTTCTAATGCAGGATCTGAATCTGCAAATTCTGATTTCAGCATATCAACGGTCACTTTCACATCCAAAGCTGTACCCTTGTCCATTGTTTGCTCTCCTTCCGTTGTAGATAATATTAGCTCTTTCTTGTCAGTCATCAGTTCGTATGTCCACCCTTTCCCTTCGAGTGGATCTTCCTGAGGTAAGTCATAAACAATTTCTTCTTTACACATCAATTCCAACTTAACAGACGCCTCACCAGCCATTGTGAATTCTAATTATATAGGAATCTAACACTGTTCTTATACTTCCCTTATATTGTTTACCAGTGTTTTAATGAAATGATTTACGAAAACTTTCAGAAAAGTAACTTTATTTTTCCAATCTTCTTCTTCTGCGGTTGCGTATTTATTTCGTAAAGTGATTCTAGGTTAATAGAATGTATAAAGTTGGGTTATATCGGTAAAGGGACGCTGATTGGCTGGAGAAATGACGTCACTGCAGGAGCAGCTATTCTGGCGAGAAAGTGTAGAGGAGAAGACAAGCGAAGCGTACAGCCACAAGCAACACAAGACAAGGTTTGCACAGGAAGTAAACAATAATAAATAATTTTAAATAATAAAACTACGTGCCTTTTTCTGCTTAGTTGTAGGCCTCACTGTGGCTGAGGCATGCCTAGTCGAGATTTCTTTTATGGGCATTTGTTGATTTTAGAATTTTATTTCTATTATTCATGTATTTTATGCGAATGTACATGGTAGTTCTTACATATATTTTAATTAAATGTTCATTCACATCAGGATACTTTTCACTTATTTTCGCGGTTAGTCTTTTTACAATGTTTTTTTCACCGGACATTTTGCTGGTACCATTAATGTCATTGAAAATAAGTTCAAAACCCTTCATTTTTGACATCCATTCCTGGAACGAGGGGACCACCACGCGACAGAAACTCGATTCAACCTTCAGATGCTGTACCGGGTATGGAAGGAAGTACATCTCTACATAGTGTACCCATTGATGTGTCGTATTTTCTTCCTCGATGAGCGATGTATCCAGCAAGAAATCGAAACCCTTCCACTGAGCAATCTGTCTGTTGTTCAATAGCCGGCGATTCGGTAGATGTTCTGTCATCTGATACAAAGATATTTACGATTTCGGTTTCGCCTTCAATCATTGCCAAGGGTTGCGTCATATCTGGTAGAATTCCTTCTAATAATTTCGATGTCAAGAAATCTCCATCATGTTCTTGCGCGATAGGAACTTCATTTGAAAGAGGGATTTCATTTATATTTTCCCCCATAAGCAAAAGCCGCAAACGGTGTTTAAATTCGATTGGTGTCGGATGGTTATAGCCCATGTAACCAAAATGGCTGAGCCAACGTTAAAATATGGTTGGATTGATTTTTGGTGACAACAGCAACGTTGGTCCAGTGTTCTTTACGCCGTTACGAGCAACCAACCAAGCCCCTGTGTTGGCCCAACATCATTTTACGTTGGAATAATAGTTGAATTCAACCAACCTTTTTCCAACAGTAGGCCATTGTTGAAAGTAAAACAAATATTAAAACAGAAGAAAACAGAACTACGTAATTTAGATATGACATTTTTCATGTTGAAATTACCAGAATTTCACGTCTAGTTCATACTGTGGAAGGTAGGAGGCAGGAGTCATTCCTACCCAGAGTGCATCAGGTGAACCGCCAGACGTCCGCCCAGCAGTGGATTCCGTTTGCTGGATTACGGTATGTTTTCATGCAATTTTATAATTATTTCATGTCATTGTAGATATGTTCAGTAGCATGCCTAACCTATATATAATAAGTGGTTGTAGTTCATTACGCAATCAAAACTTTCGGCGTACATAAATTCCAGTGCTGTGCTCGCTAGGATTATAAACAAAGCAGCAGCCCACACAGCAATGAAATATTTTCAAAACGTTTCTAAAACGTGCCATCATTTTCCTTCAGAAAATGTATCCTACTTCCCTTAACCCTCGTAGTCCCAAGGGGGGTGCACTTGCACCCCAACTTCAATTTTTTATGCACAATTCCTTTCTGTGTTTTAGCAGAAGTGTACGCATTTAGGACATTGCTTTTGTAAGTGTCACGTTTCTTTGAGAAAACTTTCACAGCATTTCAGCAATAATTCAGTCACTCTGTATATATAATGGCTTCTTGCTGGGAACAAATAGTGGGTCGAAAACAAGGCGGCCAGACTGGGACACAGCAGCTGGAAGAAAACATAATATTCTTCTGTCCAATTTTACCTGCTTAGACGCCTTTGCCTCACTCTGTCTTCATGACGAGAAACCATTGCGGCCCACAGACTCAGACAAAAATAAATAAATAAATAAAAATTATTAATAATAATAATAAACTGTGTAAATTGTAACTACATAATGTTAGCTTGTTCTCATAATTTTAAGCATTTTTTTACTCAAAATCTTATTTACACAAATGGTTTCTGGGTGTTCCACTGGTGCTACTGGTATGTGGCCACGCCGTGCATATATGTTGGGGTGTCTTATGTGACTTACGAGATTCAAACTGGATATCAGTGTGTTCACAATCGTCGCCTGCCAGTTTTGAAAGCGGCTGTATTGGATCAATTTTAAAAAAACGAAAAGGATTGAGGTTTAGACATCCAATTCAAGAAACAATTGTTGGCAATCCTTTTCCTATCTTACAAATAATAAATCCAATATAGCCGCTTTGAAAACAGGCACGCGATGATTGTGAAGACTAATTTGCAGTCTGAACCTGGCAATATGACATAAGACACCCCAACATACATACACGGCGTAGCCACATACTAGTAGTAGCAGTGGAACACCCAGAAATATTCTGTGCATAAATAAGATTTTGAGGGAAAAAAATTAAAATTATGAGAGCAAGCTAACATTATGTAGTTATAATTTACACTGTGCACTATAATAAATATACATATATATCAGTTTATATCGGTTAGTAGTTAAATAAAAAATATAAATGTACACTATACTGGCTTTATTTATTTAAATTCTCTTCAGCAGAATCTTCATACTGCTCGTATTATTTGTTTCTATACATTAAGAACAATCTTCTCAAATATCAGAAATTTACATTTTAACTTGTAAAAGCTTGTTCTAGAAAATTATGTCACTGACAAGCTAATTCAATAAAAATCAACAACAACAATATGTATGTATGTTGCTAAAAATATGTTCCACAAATCTACGGCGCATGGGGAACAGATCTTTTCACGAAATGTCACTTTTTTGCTACTTTCAAGAAATATCACATTGCTGAATAAGCAGAAGTACTTATTTGCTTCTGTATCATCTCACTTTTGATTACCACAACTAGCTCTAATTTCGACGCTGCGAATTGTCAGTTCAAGTTCTGTGGAACTGCAGCTGAATTCGTAACTGAATTTCTTGTTCGTCTCTGTATGGCATGTTGAAGCCAAATCCCAATAATCTACGCGATCTCATCGTTAGTTACGTTTCTCTCGTGTTGCAGTTTCTGAAAATAAAAATAATAGCCAGTGTTTAATAACATAATAACAGCAGGGAATGATTAGAGATCAATTATTACATCTTAAACTTACAAAAATATTTAAAATGTTTGTGTAGGACCTACAGCAGCTTGTGAAGACAATAATGTGTTACAAATGTAACATCCTAAAAAAATGTAAAGGGCAAGGAAGACAACAGCTAAAGCTGAAAGTGATATACCTCAGACTGGAGCTTAATTACGGACGTTGTAACATGTTGAAGCGGTCGCACTTTTATTTTTAAAAAGTATAGCATCTCATAAATAATAAACCTAATATTAAAAATAATAATAATTTGAAAAACGTGTGGCAGCATTTGAGTTGATGAAGAACTAGCGTCTCATTCCAAAGCCTCCGATCTCAAATCTGGGCCCGATCATTCTTTTTCCCTCAGTCGCACCAGATGAATGCCGAGATGGTTACTAAGGATTTGATGACCGCTACCTTGCTCGATTTCTTTGCCACGGAGCAGGCCATACATATTACTTTGCCTTATACAAATGAATAATTTTGATAATGTAGGAATTAATCGTGAAGTGCTCAAGAAAACTACCAACATGACAGAACAATTCAGTAAAGGGATGAACTATATTTTATACATATTCAGCTCTCTCTTCCACGGACACTTAAATGTAACGTGTCACTTGAGGACAGGAAAGTTGCACATTTTGCTAAAATAAGGATTTCCAAAGCATTTTAAATGTTATAACAGCGGTTGCAGTATAGGCTTTTGGGAAATACAGTTTACAGGAAGATGATTCTGAGAAGTATTCATAGCACAATAGTAAGTATTTAAAGCGAAGAAAATAAAAAGGGCACCAGAATGTTTTTTCCTTTTTTTAAAACAAGAATTTAAACATAGTGTATCCCTCTTCAAATGACAACTTCTATATTTTTTCCACTCTGAAAATGAGATTAAAGAACAGTAGGGAGAGTTTCTTACCTATTATTGCGTTAGTGATTAACGAGAAAAGCTCTTTCCTTTTGCACCGTGCCAACTAAATTGCTCAGCTATTGCGCTTGTCTTTTTCATGATGTTTCTTGTGATGGCTTCTAAGCTGTGACCTCCCAGTTTTTCATTTCTTAGACATGTAATGAAATACACATTAAGCACTCAAGTAATAGTAATGGAAATTTAGATCATACAACTGATGCCCTTAAACAAATTACATCGATTTTAGACGACAGTGTCACCGAGTCAGTTGCAATTGGCGCATCCTCAAAAATTAATATTTGCACTTACGTTTTATTTTTCCAATAAAAGTTACATACTAATTTTCAAGCAATTGTACAGGGTCGGCAAAAACCATGGTTTTTATTGAAAAAAAATTTTATTGTTTAAATAATTTACTCTATATGGACAGAAATTAATTTGTTTCGCTTTGGTGTTATTATGCAACAACAAGGTTATGCTGAAAGAGAATTCAAACCGCTTCTCGGCTTACATCCAAGAGAAATTGTCCATTTCGACACGAAACCGGGACTAATTGGTCACATGTGAGATTGTCGACTCACTCACGAAGGACTCCTGATAAAGATACCTTATACTGATCTTTACATAGGCCTAGTTGTTAATATAATTGTTGAGAGTCATTTCAGAAGGACCAAAAGATAAGTAGTTACAGAAGTAAAAACATTATACAGAATTACATATAAATCGGGAAACTCCCGCCTTAGCCATTGGGAAAATCCTATTATTAGTTTAATTGTATTTGTATGTAAAATTTTAAGGTCAACCTATAGTAGGGTACATATGTATGTTTTAGGACACTTTTCCCCCTGCACCCCCTAACTACCCAAAAAAATTATGAAGCCACCCCCTGACTATTGTACTTTAACACAGAGGGATACCCCAAAGTGAGATTAAATATGCTTTTATGACATTTAAATCATAAAAACTTACATCTAAAACTTATAACTAAAACTACACTACATATAATTACATCTACTCCTCTTCTATCTTATAATGTCCCCAAGCTAGCGTATTTACACCATCTCGTAGTATATATCTTTTATCGTCTGAGGAATCTAATGCTAGCTTATGAACGGTTATGCTATATATATCGTGCTTATAACTTCTAATGAGGTTTATGTCTTTATACGTTTTAACATTTTTAAATAAGCTTTCTTTATAATCATCAAACTGCAACTCCTTGGTAACTACGCATTTAGTTACTCCTTTAGCTTTTTTCTCTTCTTTATTTTCTACTCTATAAGCATACATCTTTGATCTCAATCCAATAAACTCTGTCATTATCTTACCTTTATTTTCATCTTTCATCTTACCTATTACTTTTTTGTTTATTAGTGGTAGTCCATATATGTTATTTTCCTTGTATTCACTCGTGTCAAACTGGTCAACTATTTCTGCTATATCTTTGTAAAAGTCTTCAGTCTCAATCTCATATATAAAGCTATCGGTATCCATATAACATAAATCTATAATGTTTCCATATTTCGGCTTCATCGTGTTATAGTGAAAATCATACATTAATAGCTTGGATAGCTCTAACACACTCATACCAACATATATTGGCTTATTAAACGTTAATCGCTCTTTTTTCATATGTATAGCACACAAGTTCTCACTAAATATTGTTCTGTAATCAAAGTTAGGTTTAGCAGTTAATGCTTCTACCCTCTTAGGATCACATTCTAATTGTATGGGCTGTCTTTTTCGAATATTTTCCATAGTCTTTCCAAATACCGAGTTATTCATGAGCTTATAAAAATCTTCTTCAAACTTGTTTTTAGCTTGCGTTCTCATATTTGTATTTAAATCAATGTATTTCTTTAACCAGTCTGATTGTTTGAATTCTAATATTCTATGCACTTTCTTCAATCTCATTCCAAGTGACATATAAAGTTTTAAGTTTCTATAGTGAATTACATATCTTTACTTATTGTAAAGCGTTGTTAATAATTTCGATTGTTTTGAGCCGGGTGGACACATGTTCTCTGGAGCTAATGGTAAATCAGAATGCTTGTTATGTAAATGCTTTGGATATTCTAAATCTACTTTTAATATATAACCAGTTTCTGAGTCATCCGGAATGTTCATTATATCTATGTAAGGTTTAACCCACTTAAAATCTTTATAAGGCATGTATTGACTCATAGCCCATCCATATAAGTTGTTTGCGTCTAGATATGCTAGGTATGTTGAACACTCATCTTTATTATAATCTTGCATATATTTGTTGTTAGCTTTTACATATCTTTTACTGCATTGTGAGATTCCCCCTCTTATACCCTTTTCTATCATTAGTATTTTATCATAATCAGTCAACATTTCTAAGTTAATTTTAGTCATCTTTAACATTGCATCCCATGATAGACCTGGTGCTGTATAATACCAAGCAGGATCTAAACCATATGCCTTTAAACACACATCTCTAAAGTTTTCAAAGATATCTGTTAATTGAAAGACATCTGTTTTGTTATAATGTTCAGTTAAGTCCTCCAATAACTCTAGATTGAATTCTTTACAAACTCGTACATGAAGCTTATGACGTTCAGGACTCATTTTTTCTCCTGTTAATCTGTTTGTAAATTTGTCTGGAGATAATGGAACAGGTTCTTTCAATTTTTCAAATGAATCAACATAATCAAATGGATAATCACCTTTAGTATTAACTAGATCAAGTTTATCAATCGGGAAAAACTTTAATGTTTCTCGAAATTGTTCTGGCTTTAAATTCTTTGTTAACTCTGCTAAACTCTTTGACATAAATCTAAATGAATCAACAAATCTTAAATTTATTCCATCTTTTTTTGGTCCTGCTTTTACATATTTTTCATATGTTATGTACCTTTCTTCATTGTTTGCAATCAGTTTAATTTTCTGCGTATCATAAGCTAACTCCTTAATAAACAAATGCGTATCATAGCCAGTTAAATTGTGAAGAAATACAGGAACAAAGTTGGGATTTTTATAGTTTAAATTGCAATAACTGTGAGCTGCACCTCTAAACTTCCCAGTTAAATGATCATGATCTCTTACTTTTGCTTTATTTTTATTTATCTTATACAAACACTTTTTTAAGTCATGCTTCCATTCTTCTATTTTTTCACTCATATCATCTTTATCCTTGTAGAACAGTATTTTCTTCTTCAGTATATTTATTTTTTTCTCAACAGCTGGTGGTAAGTCATTCAAGTTTTTTTCACATATATGACAAGTATCCGAACTGTTATAAACTTCTATTTCCTCCTCACTAAGCGGGATCATATCAACTACCCTTTTATATATTTCCATAATTTCTATTGCTTCTTTTTGTAACATTTCAATAAATACTTTCGCAGCATCTGGACCTATATAACTAACAGGAGCTTTATAGACCCCATTTGAATATTTGACATAGTAACAAAAACTCATTGGCTTATGCTTTTGATATTTTACTGTTTTACTACAATTATGCTCTATTTTTAACTTACATAAGATGCATTCAAAGTCAGCAATTATCGTAAATGGAACTCTTAATGATCGATTATAGTTTTGAAACTTTATTTGATTGTCATATGGTTTAGGAAGTTCTATTCTAACAGCCTCATGCTCTTTACAATCTAATTCATGGTTTTGCAACTGCTTCTCATTTCGAAAGTGTCTTGTTAAACATCTATCATAAAAGTATAACTTCTCAGTATGTTTTGTCACTTGACTTCTTATTAATCGTGATAAGTCTTTTATCCAACAAAAATGATTGTTTTTTTCATCTTTTACATATAATAAATTGATATGAGTTTCCTGCTTATTTTTTGTGATTTGAAGTGGATATACATTATAGTTTTTGTCATAGCTGTAAACATTGATAGAAATATTACTTCTTCTTTCAAATTTTGGAATATCTTTTAATTGTACAGGAAATTCAATGTTATCACAATACTTCTTTTGCAACTCATTAACAGGCTGTTTATAGTGTGAAGGTCTTTCGGGATGTATTTCAACAGGTTTTAAGTAACTTGCAATAGAATATAAGAAACATTTATTGTCTTTATTTTTAACATTAATCACTGCTTTCTTATCTTTAATCTGCTTTGGAAGTTCAATATAGGAAGAAGCTCTTAATGGTACATACTTATTTAATCTGATTTCTAGGTGTTTAATTTGATGTAACGTCCATCCTGATCCTCGGCATTGAAATTCTTCCATTTCTCTACGAAGTTTTTGTTTGGCATAAGATATATATTCACTTAAGTCAGTTGATTCTAATATTCTCTCGTTTGATGTTTTGAAATTACGTTCTTGTATTTCTTTATCTTTTATATAATCACAAATGAGAACAAGGTTTACTTTAACTGGATTAAATTTTAATTCCTCTTTGATTTTGTTAATAGCAACTCTTCCACTTGTATCTAAAAATTTTATTGGGTCTTTATATCCTCCTGTGTTTTCAACTTTAACGGTTTGTAAGCGCTTCTTGAATGCTGTTTCTTCTAATTCTACTTTTATAGGTATACGTGCTGGTTTCGGTTCTTCAATTACTTCTTGTTTAAAGGGGAATATATCTCTAATCTGCCTTCTGCTTTGTTCATCATCATATTGTTTAAGAAGGTCTATCAGTTCTGCTTTTCTTAATCGGAAATATCTTTTGATTCCCTTTTCTTTACATTGTCGCCTTAACTCTACTACAGTAAATCTATTATAATTACTCATCTTATTTAATATATAGAAAATCTTTATACTCTTCAATTTTTATCTACACCAATTTTTTTACTTCATTTTCGTCCATTTTTTAACACATCGCTCAAACATCTGCATGTGCCTACATATGTTTAAACTGCGTGTTAGTCTAAAACTTTCATGGGAATAACCCATCAAAGTTACATATACACATATTAAAATTAAATCATTTTTGTAAACTTACTCATCATCATCATCATCATCATCATCATCATAATCATCACTACCATATTTATATTCATCATCACTACTCAAATCAGATGTTTTTTGTTGCATTGTTAATAATTCTTTTTCCATTAACAGTATTTGCTTCTCTAGTAGTGTTGCTAAGAGTTTAAGATCTTCATGAATTAGTTTAAGTCTATCATGTAATAAATCAAATTCTTTCTCCATATTTATTATGTAGAAAACCAACAAAAATGAAATAAATTTAAAAAATCTAAGAATAAAAAACGAACATGACTAGTGCTAAAGAAATATTATCTTACAAACCCATATTTGATTGTGTATGTAAACATTTAGATATTGGTGGTTATAATGATGAAGACAAAATAAATTTTAGCATCTCAATAGGTATGTTAGATCATTTGTTCAAGAAAGCCAATAAAGAAAACAACTCATTTCTTATACAAAACATTCTCTATGCAAATGTTATGAATTTGCCAGATGAGATATTAGATTCACTGACTAATGAACAATGGTTATCTATAGGTTATGATGATTATGAGGAGGAATATAACTATGATCACATTACAGAAAACTTCATATGCAAATATCTGCAGAAACTTAATTTGAGTGAAATATGTTTATGGAAAAAGTTATCGGAAGAGTTTATAAGAGAATTAGCTGATAAAGTTGATTGGGAGATTATTTCAGGAAGCCAAGACTTATCAGAAGACTTTATAAGAGAATTTGCAGATAGAGTTGATTGGAAAGAAGTATCGTATAATCAAAACCTATCTGAAGAATTTATTAGTGAGTTTATAGATAAAGTTGATTTTGATGCTATATCTTATAAAAACAAACTCTCTGAAGCCTTTATACGAGAACATGCAGATAAAGTTTCTTGGGGGCGCTTATCTGGAACTCAACAATTATCAGAAAACCTTATAAGAGATTACGCTGACAAAGTAGATTGGGAAATAATTTCATTGTTTCAACATTTAACAGAAGGATTTATTGTAGAGTTCAAAGACAGAGTTCATTGGCATAACATTTCAATTTTTCAACACCTCTCTGTAGAGTTTATATATTTATTTAGACATTATGTAGATTGGAGAGTTATAATAAGAAAATACCGTAATAATCCTGATTTAGGTGGTATATTGAATTTAGCATTCGATGTTACAGCAGATGTTTTGTTTAATGTTTAACTAATTACCTTTTATGACTATTATATCATAAAAGTCGTAACCTTAATTATTAGATATTAACCTTAATTATCTTTTATGATTATTATATCATAAAAGTTGTAACTTTAATTATTTAATATAAACCTTAATTATCAGATAATAACCTTTCATATAAACAATCAATTTCTTTAATCAATTCTTCTTCTGATAGCGGCGTCCAAAACTCATTACCCTTACCTTTACGAATATCTAGTTCTTGTTGCATTAGATAGAATAGCTTAATACTGTTAGGATCTCTAAACTTTTCATATATTATTACATGATTCGGATATTTTTCTTCTGCTTCATTAAGAGGTTTATATAGACTTCTCTTTTTACATCTGATAGCATAATAAGGGAAAGGATCATCAGGTTTGTTCTTCTTATATATGATTAGACAATTATCTTTTGAAACATCATCTGTATATGGTGCTGCGATTGTTTTAAGATGATTTATTTCCTTTTCTTGTTTCTCATTGTTTATACGTAATTCATTCATTTGTTGTTCTATTTGTTGTTGTCTTGTTTGAAGTTGATCGTTGTTATCCTTATATTGTTTAAAGTCTTTAGAGAAATAGTCTTCAATAATATCATAACACTTATCATAAAAGTCTTGTGAAATCCAAAAAGCAATAGCAAGAAATATTTTTCTGTACACATACGTTCCAGATATAACTGAAACTTTCTTTGTCTCCTCCAGTTATTAAATACGTAAAGCACCTCGTATGTTTAGAGGAAGTGCTTTTTCTATCATAATATTCTATTAGTTCTTTTGATTCTTTATTTCTCAACCAGTTATCAAACCTTTTTCCACCAATAGTACACAGTTTAGTAGCATTGAAGTATCCTGTACTCTTATCTATAACCAATTTAAAATCACCAAACAGACCGTACCAGTAATCATCTTTAATCTGTTCATAGCAAATATCGTTTAAACTATACGAGTCATTCATAGTGTTCATATTTATTATATAGAAAATCTTTATTTTTTAACTTCATTTTTGATTAGCTTTTATGGTTATTATTCCATAAAAGACAAACATTTATATTTACACTACAACATTACTTTTATCTATCCAGCTATTGTGCGAATCATCAAACCCTAACCATTTAACGTATACTTTGTCACCTTTCTTTCTCAACACCTTTTCTACCAAGTATTCATCCTTATGTTTCGTCTTTAATAGTTCTGGTTCGTAAAATCTACCTTGCACATCCTCTTCTTCTAAATCTTTAATTCTATATGTAGGCGGATTGGATGGGATAACCTCACTAATAACAAATACCTCTGTTCACCAATTAGGTGTATACCCTTTCTCAAATAACCCTTTCGATTTACTTATACGAACATGATCACCTAATTTGTATTTGGGTTTAACACGCCTATATTCTTTTTTATACACTTTTTCCAATATTGTTCGCTCATTCTTCTTATTAACTTCTATAGGCTTTAAACCAATTGTTCTATGAATTTGATGGTTATACTCTTTAACTAGTGTTGGTAAAATCTCTATCCATTTATAATTCCC
The DNA here is from genome assembly GCF_964235325.1 of Thermobia domestica. Taxonomy (NCBI): domain Eukaryota; kingdom Metazoa; phylum Arthropoda; class Insecta; order Zygentoma; family Lepismatidae; genus Thermobia; species Thermobia domestica. Next base: position 36,215,574 of record NC_137467.1, read on the forward strand.
TTGTGTTGTGAACCTTTTCCACATGTTTTGTTTAAGTGTTCGATTAAATCTCTCAACAACAGAAGCCTTCTTACCACTATAGGTTGAGTAATGATTAATCTTATTTTCCTCCATTAACTTCTTAAATTCTTTATTATAAAACTCTTCACCTTGATCAGTTTGTAAATTACTAGGTTTTCTCGTTTTTAATATGGATTCAAATGCTTCTGTAACATTCTTACCACTTTTATCTTTAACAGGAACAGCAAACGCATATTTCGAGAACACATCTATAATCGTTAGCAGATACTTATAACCTTTATTTAATTTAGAAACACCTTTTAATACTCCACTATCCATTTCAACAAGATCAGCTTGCCAAAGATCATCGATACCTTTTATAACTATGCTTAATCTGTCAAAGTTTTTTCTAGATGGTTTGTGAATTTCTTCTATAATGTCTTCTCTAACACCTTTACCTTCTTCTAGTCAATCGGGCTTTTTAACGAATTGAGTTTTAGTAACACCACATACAGAACAAATACCTTTCTTTAGATATCTTCCATTCTTTGTTTGTTCAATTCTAATGGTATCTTTCTCCGTATCTGTTAACTTCTTACACTTAACACAATACATCATCATTATTTATTGTATAGAAAATCAACAAAAAAAATTAAAATTTATCATTACCTAATACTATACTTTTAACATTATCATCATCATCACTTGATTCGTTTTCATCTTCTATTTCTACATACATAATAATCAATAATAACTCAATTCAGAATCTTTAGATGGTCTAATTGCTAACTGATCATTTATATTAAAGTGTAATGGAAAACTTTCAACTAAAACGTCATTTAAAAATAAGTCTATAAGATGTTTATTAAAACTCGATTCTATATGCATTAGCCTACCTCTATAAAGAAATTTGTAGGCAGCAGCTAAATTATGTACAAAAAAGACTGGTTTCCCAAGATCATCTTCTGCCAATCGACATGGAACTTCAAAAATTTCTTTTCTTGTAAGTAAATTAAACTCTTTTTTCACTGATTCAAGCTGTTCTAATGTTACAACATCTTGTTTATCAATAGCATTAGATACATTACCAAGAATATCCATATTTATTATATAGCAAACGTCTTTAGGAAAGCTCTCTTTCTATGTACATCACAACAAACAATAATTGACCTTCTTCCATAGCTAAATTTTTATTTGGTTTAATCGTTATTATATCATTCTTCTTAAAACCAAAAGGTAATTTTCAATCAAAGTATCACCTAAATATATCTCTAGAAAGTATTTATCCAAACTTAATTCCATGTGCATTATTTTCCCATTATAGAGAAATTTGTAACCATTAGAGATATTAAATATTCTAAAGATTGGCTCCTTGACGTTTTTAGCTCTTAATCGATATAGTAGAGGTACAGTTTCTTTTTGCATAATCAATTTAGTAGTATCCATCCTAATCTTTTGAAAATCTTCTTTCTTTATGTATGTGTCTTGTAACGTTTCTAATGCATCTTCAAATCGTTTTCTATCGTTCTCTAATTGAGCTTCTATTGATTTAAGTTGACTTACGCTAACAACATCATTTAAATTCTCCAACAACTTTAATTTTTCTTCACTAATATCAACATTATCTTTTCTATCTTTAACATTACCAAATATATCCATACTCATTTATTATACAGAAAATGTCCATCCTAATTTTTCAAAACATTTCTTTAACATCTCTATTTGTTTAGATGAATGTTTAAAATCAATATCAACATGAACATCGTGCTTTTTCAACACATAGTACAATACACATTTTAACTTAATAAACAATACTCTTTTCGGATACAGTTCTTTAAAGGTTTTGTATAAGTTTTCGAAGTCGTCTATAAGTGTTTCTTCCATATGTCGTAAGTTTAATGGTTTTTGATCGGTAAGGTGATGGTGTATTAAATAGACATCATCATAATATTTTGTGTATTTGTTTTTCTTTAGTACTTCTAGAACATCTTTTGTTGATATTAAATGTTTTGATATATCTCTAAATTCATCATTTAACACCTTGAACACATCTTCAGGAATAATTCTATACTGTAAAGCTTGTAAACGAGATAACTGTAACTTAAATCTTTTTATAGTATCATACCATGTTTTTCTTACGCAAGCTCTCATTCCTTCACAAGTACTGTAAACAAAACCATTCGCTACAGAACAATTATCACAAATATATGTACCCCTACCTTTTGTTAATGACTTACAACCACAATTATTGCATTTTAATGGTCTAGAGCTATAATTTGACAACAACTCCTTTAAGGTAATTATTGGACGTAACTTTACCAACTCTTCTTCCGTGTACAAAAATTTAGGTATTAACATTCTCCAAAAATCAATAACATCATATACATTGTTTTTATCTTTTAAGTCTATCTCGCTAACATACTTAAAATACTGATAAAAATTATATCTATCTAGTGCATCTAGTTCAACCTCATGCTTCTCATAATAATCTAAAAATCTATTGTGTATAGCTTCCATATTTATCTTAAAACTTTTATGGATATAAACCATAAAAGTACTTAAACTTAATAATATTTAATCATTTTTAATCATATATATAACATCACTAAAAGAATACCCTTGATTTAGAAGATTTAAAACCTTAACACAAAGATGACCACATATAACTGAACTAAAGTCTTGTATTCGTTCGTCATTGTAAAATAAGTTTTCGGTACCAAGATATTGTACTAGTTGTTTAGGAGGAACACCACCATAAGAATCGAACACGTACTTTATGTTGTTATCTTTCCAATAGCATATCCAATGAGTACCAATGTTTTCTGATTTATCAAAGTTAACTACACCACATTCATTTATATAGGGTTTTTGTGGAAGATCATCACTCATAAATACGTCTCTAAATTGTTTTATCTTTAATTCTTTAACCAACCTCTCTATATCGAAGTTGGTCAATGGTTTTAGTTTTTTGACTTCTTTGGTTTACCTGCTCCTTGCTTTTCTTCCAATGCCATATTGTGTCTTTTTTGTTCTTCAAGTTCTTGTTTATCCTTCTTAGCATCCAGTACAGTTTTAGTAATCGCTGCTGCACCACCTGCTAATGAGCCAACTGCTCCTAAAGCTGCTAAAATGGCTGGAATTGTAAAGATAAAACCACCCATATGCTCTTTCTTAATCTTTTTCATTTGTGCAGTAGTTAAAGTTAAATCCATTCCTCTACCTTCTTTAATTTTCTTGGCTTTATCGTTAAGTTGTTTCTTTGTTAATACATGATCAATATTTAAATCCTTTAGTTCGTTATAAGGAACACTAAACATACAACCTTTAATAGAACACATCTTCCTATTTATTTAAGAGAAAATCTTAGTTTGTAAAAATACAGTTGTTGTTGCTCCACCAAAATCAATTAAGGAATCATTCTCATCTGTTATCCTTATCTCAAAATTGTCAACCTTGTCTTTGGATATAGGGAAAAATAATGGATATGTAGGCTCGTAAATAATACTATGTTTGAACTCAGCATCTGTTTTAAATGATGCTAAAATTCCTGTTTCCCTATGTGTATATTCTGTATCTTTAACAAACATGCCATCTGCTATATTACAGTGAACATTTATAGTATCAAACGGATGAAACTTTGGCAACTTACTTCCAATATGTGTTTTGTTCTTTTCTAAAACTTCAAAAACATTAAACCCGAGGACAGTACCTATACTCCCAATTGTAACATCATTACTATCAGTTTCAATTTTAACTCTATTTCTTAAATGATCTTCTGATAATGTTATGTTGATGGATTGAGATTTTAAATATTCATTAAGACTGTTTAAGCTGTATTGCCCTTCTGGTATAAAAACTTGTCTATCACCATATGAGAAACTGTTTTTTTTGTGTTGTTATGTTTGGAGTTAGATATGTACTGTAAAACCCAACTAGTCCTATACTTAAATAGTTGCTACTGTTGTCCAATTCGTAATGGAGTTTCTTCTTTAAAACAGAAGTATCACTCGTTAACTTAAATACCTTAGCCATTTATTATATAATAAATGAATGAGTTTGATTTACCTAGAGATATTCCAAGAGAGAAAGTAATCAAGTTAATAGAAGATGTTATTCAAAAGTTAGAATACAGTTTAAAGAAGAAAAAGAGAAAACTACAAATTGTTAAATATGCATACTACACTTTGATCACGTTATCAGTCATACTTTCTGCGACAACTCGGTTTATTAATATTTTTATACCTGTAACAATTTACTCGATATTAACAACGTCTCTTGCAACTGGAAGTGCTATAATAACAGGTTTGTCTTCGAAGTTAAACATAAGCAAAAGAAAAGATGAATATAAAACCATTGTCACTTGTATCAACTCATTTAAAGAACAGTTAGAGATGATAATAACATTAAATGGTGAAATGGATAGCGAATATATAAAAGATACGTTGCTTAAGATCAGAGAACAACTTAAAGATATAAGATCATAAAAAAGTCGATTTTCTCTATAATAAATGAGTAAGAAAACTATTAATTGGGATGTAAAAGAGATGATAGAAGAAACAACAGCTAAGAAAAGAAATGGAGAGCTTATACCTGATGATATTCGTTGTCATATAGTGGGTCCGTCTGGGTCTGGTAAGACGTTTTTGTTATTTAACTTCTTATTACAGCCAGGTTGGTTAAACAATAATTACTTCTACATATATTCTAAAAGTATGAATCAGAAAAAGTATGAGCAGTTAAAAGATCGATTTGAAAAGGCAGAACTAAAGTTTAAGAAACAAATAGCAACGTTCTTAAGCGGTAATGATTCTATTGTACCTATTGATGAATGTGAAAAATACTCTGTAGTAGTGTTTGACGATTACATTTTGGAAAATCAAGATACTGTTAGAAATTACTTTACAAGAGGTAGGCATAGACATTTAGACTGTTTCTATCTTGCACAAACATATTCAAAAGTACCTAAACAGCTTATAAGAGATAACGTTAACTTCCTATGCATATTCAGACAAGATGATACTAATCTTAAACATGTGTATAATGAGTTTGTTGGAGGAGATATGTCTTATGATAAATTTAAAGAGATATGTTCAAAATGTTGGCAAGAAGATTATGGTTTTATAGTAATTGATATGACAAGGAAGGTAAACAATGGTAAGTATAGGAACAAGATAAAACACTTCTTAAACGTTTGACTTTTTTCACGTTTATTTATGTTCTTTGACGTTTATTGACGTTTATTTATGTTCTTTGACGTTTATTAACGTTTGTTCGTTTTCTATATAATAAATGGATGAGAAAAATATTAATAAGAATATCAAGTTAAAGGAGTTCTTGATAAAGGGCTTCAAATCTTGGAAGAAAGAAAGAGCAGGTATATATGATAAATTTAAGACGCAAGAACAACCTGCAATTGATGCTATTCAAAACTTGGGAAGTGAGATCAAAGAAGTAGCAGAACAAAATAAAAATCTAATAACTGAACTTGTTCCAGTTGTACATAAGACGGCTTCAATAGATCCCAGTCTACTAGAAACACCTAAAAAGATAACTTATGATAGTTCTCCAAGTAGTAGTGATACGCCTATAACGGGAGAAATAAAACAAATGAGAAAACAAATTAAAGACAAAGTGGAAGGAGTAGAGCCTTTAACAACAGCACAATCATTTGGTAAGATTGCAACGAAATATTATAGTAAAAGAAATGATAGTGTATTTGGAATAAGAACTGTAGAAGAAGATGGAAAAATAATAAATAAGGTAGGAAATTCTGAAGTTAAAGTGAATGGTGATGATTTGATAATTAATGGTAAAACTTATAAAGGAACAGAAGGTCTATGGGAGTTGTTAACGATGAATACTAATAAAACCATTGAAGACTATGACGATGATGATTTTGAACAGTACAAGGAAATAATAATAGATTCAGATGCTGCCTTCCAAAAATATAATCGAGATAAAAAGGTAGCATCTAGTAGAGGTTCTAAGTACATTAATATTATCAAGCCTATTTGGGATAATTATATTAAACCATCTTTACCTCCAACTCCTAAAAGGACTGGTGAAGGAATTAAACAATATACAGAGATACCTAAGGAATATATATGGATGGATGATGTGAGAAAGTTAATTGATTTGTTAATTGTTATAGATGGAGAAGAAAAGGCTGGTAATAATAACTTTTATAATGAGAAAGTAGGTATAGTGAGTATGATTAATAACAAGCTTTCACAATTTATTCCTAATGATCCAAAAGGTATAGGTTATTTGATTAAGATATTAAATACATTACCACCACGATTCTGGAATGATGAGAAGCTTGGGAAAGGATTAGTAAATGATTTGATTAATAAACTCCCATTTGAATTACATATTCCAGGATTTTCGTATTGTGGTCCGGGAACAAAGCTACAAGAAAGGTTAGAGAGAGGTGATGAAGGTATTAACCCATTAGATGAGGCTTGTAAAGAACATGATATATACTACAGAGACAATAAAGATACAGAGTCAAGACATATTGCAGATAAGGAACTAGAAACTAAAGCGTGGAAAAGAGCATTTAGTAGTGATGCGTCAATTGGTGAACGATTAGCTGCTTTTGGAGTTGGTACTGCTATGAATGCTAAGGTTAAGTTGGGGTGGGGATTATAAGTTTTTAATTGTTATTATGTATGAATCTTTTATGGGTATATCCCATAAAAGCGTTGTTTCTAGATTTTCCTTATAATAAATGGATAGTGTTGAGAGTTACGAGTTACAGAGCTTTAAAGCTAACACAAGAACATTTAATAATTTGAATGAAGCTAACAAAGATATTGAGTTTGATTTCGACGTGGGTGATGGGTTCGTACATCCACACAAAGCAGATTGTCATATGACTTTTGAAGTTGTTGGTGCATCAGTTGGAGGAACATTTGGTGCAAATGATACTATAAAACTTGTAGATAACTTCTTTCCATTCTTCTTTTCTCAAATTGAGGTTAGAAAGCGTGGTGTTGTTATAGATAAGATTGAGCTACCTGGAATAACATCAACAGCTATCGGAACATTAAAGGTTTCCAAACCAGAAGTTGAATATCTAAAACAAGCAGGATTTGAAACAGATGATAAACTTGGTCTAAGAAAGGACTTTAGTGTTTTATATCCATTAAGATTAATTCCTGGCTTTTTAAGTGATTATAAAGAGGTTATGTGGAAAGGTGGATTGAGAATAACATTTATAAAAGCTAACAACAATAACGATGTTTTGTACAAATGGGCTGGATCAGGGGCAGCTCCTCATGATGGAAAAATAACAATAAAAAGTATGGAGATAAGAATGCCTATTGTTGAATACGAATCTAATTATGAAAACAAGTTAAAGTTGAATATTCTTAAAGAACCTAAAATCATGTTCTCATTCCATACTTATCAATGTGTTCAGAAGACTGTTGTAGGTTCTTTCTTAGAGTTTGATGTTACTACTCAATTTAATTCTAGACAATTTGATATGCCTGATTTCGTAATTGTAATGTTCCAAACTGATAGAAGTGGCAAACAAACAGCAGATGCAAGTAAGTTTGATCATTGTAAGGTAAAGAATATCTATCTTAAGAATGGAAGGATTGAGGTATTTCCAAAAGAATCAAGAAACTTAGATATTGCTAACAAGGACTATTTTAAGATGTACGAAGATTATACTGCATTTAAGAGAATAACATGTGGTAACACCGAAATGTACTATGACCCTAAAGAGTTTATAGATAACAGACCAATGTATGTGATTAATTGTAGTAAGAGGAAGAATGTATCGGTAAATGAGAGAACAAACATAAAGATTGTTGTAGACTTTGCAGAAGCTGTGGCTGCTAATACTATATGTTATGCGATTTTAATTGGACAAAAGAACTTTACATATGACCCTAAGAATGAGAAAGTAGTAGAAGAGTTTTAGATAGTTAAATGTATTAAAGTTTTTCCATAAACAAAATTGATAAAAAAAAGATTAAATATTTTTTGGTGAAGATAAAAATTGAAGAGTGTTCGTTGATTTTTTATATAATAAATACGATGGCGAGTCATATTGAGCTTTTAAATAAACTTGGAAGTCTTGAACAAAAACAAGTTATTGGATTAAGAGAATTAGAATTAAATACAGAATATAAGATTGTGAAAATGGAAAAGATTAAAACTAAGTTTGGGAAGAGCATTTTAGCTGAGTGTGAAGAGTTTAAGGTATTTCTTCCACCTAGATTTACAAAACACTTAACAGATAAAATGATTGATGAGATCGTTAAAGATGGAATAAAAATCAAATACACTGGTTTAAAAGATAATTATCCAACTGTTGAGTTCTGTATGTAAATTTTCTGTATGTAAATGAGGATTGGTTTTATGAATTTCTCATAAAACGAGCATTTTCCTTATAAAAAATAAACTATGGCTAATTATTTGAATAAAAAAATGATGTTAAAGCATTGAGATTCCTTCGCATAGATGAGTTAGAAAAAGGTAAAGCGTACGAGATAACATTATGGAAATTGATTCAAACACAGCATTATGGCCAAAGAGTTTTAGTACATTTAGATGAGAAATATAAGACGTTATTACCACAAAGATATAATGATGAAACTGAGCAAGTATTGAAAGATTTGAAAAAGTATAAGCTGTTTGTTAAGTATGAAGGTTTGAAAGATTTAGATAATGGTTATAAAATACATCAGTTTTACTTTAGAAATGAATCCAAAATATAAAACTTGTAATTTTAAGTGTATAAATGTTTTTATGGCTTCATTATCAATATCTGAACTTGTAATTTTAAGTGTATAAGTGTTTTTTTATAGTATCAGACTATAAAAACTAAAGACCTTTAGATATACAGAACATAATGTCATTTAAATTTTAAAGATACATATATAAATAAGGGATTTATTTGAGTTTTTTGTAGATATATCCTTAGAGTTATGCAATTTATAAGACATTCAGTAGATACGAAATTTTTTGTCTATTGATTATCGTTTGAATTTTGAAAATCGGTTAATATTTGACGAAGTTATAGCAAATTCGAAATAGTATCCTTAGAGTTATACAACCCGCAATACAATCGAAAAATAGCCATTTTTTTCTTTATCGATTGTCGTTTGAATTTTGAAAATCGGTTAATAAACAACGGAGATATAACGATCTGAAGATATTTTCCCTCATAAGCCGCCATTAAAAACGTGTTGATTATCGCTTCAAAAAATTATCATATTTACCTTATTTAGTACTAGTTTATTTGTAACAGTTTCAGAGCTTAAATTCATAATTTTAACAATTCTGGAAAAACATGATAAAAAGAATTAGTTTCCAACCCTGTTTGTCACGTGAAGATAAAAATCATCACGTTACATTGTCACGTTATATAGCTACAATTTCTTCTCTTCACAATCGAAAAAGTTTTAAACTTCTTAGTTTAGCTATATAACGTGACAGTTTTGGTGTTGTTATTACTAGACTTCCATATACTGCTTGACTACTAAAAAGAAAGAAAAGAATGACTGCCTGAAGGGAATGCAACTTGTGACTTAAAAAGAAACAAGTACTCCTTTACATATGTTCATATGGAAGTCACGTACTCAGCTTGCATGCAAAAATCTTCCTTATATACAATGGAAGTAGAGAGCCTTGGCTTTAGTTCAACTTATTTTTTTTTTCTCACCAAAGCAAACTGGATTGTGTGTGCATGTATCAGTGAGTTAGATGAATGAAAATATATATATACTGTTTAGCTGTGCGTTTATTCAATACTCACATACAGTTTTAAGTTCATCTTCTAATTACTCAGGCATTTGTGAATCGATTTTAATCAAACAAAAAGTATCTGTTAAATTAAAGACAGCACTATAAGTTATAAGATTTGGATGTAAGTTTTTATGATTCTAAATGTCATAAAAGCATATTCAATCTCACTTTAACAATGTAGTTATGGGAATACTTTGCATTAGTTTCTTGGGCTCTTATGTGCTAGTCAACTAATGTTAGAACAAAAAAATATTCAAAGAAAGTGCTTAGTAATTACGCTAGTCATCTAGTGGTGATTTATAGTTAGTGATATTATATCCCTTTTCTTTAAATTCTGGCAATCTTTTTTGTATCCAATCATGAAGTTTTATATGGGATATGGAACAAAAGTTCTCATTATAATATGCAGGAATTCCACATACAATACATTTATTATTAATATTTCTTTCGTTAGTTAAGTCATAACAAGATGTAGTTTCACTCATTCTAGAAAGATGTGGTGGTGAGAAACCGACACGTATTATATCTTTAAATAAAATAACTTGTGGTGCTGGTAATGTAATACCTACGGGGTTATATGTTGGATCTACAAACTTACATTCTGATAATGTAGCAGGTCTTAGAATCATAAATGGCGTATCTGCTTCCTTAAAGAAATGATACATTATTTTTATAAAGTCATGCTCTAAGATTTTATTATGTATTTCAACCACTCGTTCTTTTGATGAGAGTGAATAATCTAGCAACGGTCCAGAATATTTTAAACCCTGTTCAGCTTCTTCCCTGTTTTAATTCTCCACAAATTACACACTTTTTCATGATTTATTAAATATAAAATATCCAAAATAGTTAGATCATTTTTGTTTGGTTTTAAAAGCATATTCAATCTCACTTTGGGGTATCCCTCTGTGTTAAAGTACAATAGTCAGGGGGTGGCTTCATAATTTCTTTGGGTAGTTAGGGGGTGGAGGGGGAAAAGTGTCCTAAAACATACATATGTACCCTACTACCTATCATAATAAATGACAAATTTGTTACGTAGATAACATTCAACAAAGTTAAAACAAAGTCGAATCCACGCTGATGTTGGAAGCTACGTAGGCAGTTGATACATTTTGCCAATTTCTATCAATATATTTAAGCAACCTTGGCTTCTTTATGAAACGACAGTCATTCAGGCAAGTAGAAATATACAATTTGGTTTCGTTTCGTATGTTTAGGCTTAACATCCTTATGAAATACCAAAGTTATCACGGAGAAGACTTTCGCTTAAAGGGACACCTCGAATCGCTACTTGGTTTACACTTGAAAGAAGGGTTGTGGTTCGACCGAGAATTGAACACGGGAACCCTTGATTAAAAGGTGAAAAGTAGATAAACGTAATGCAGATGGTGTGATATGTGGAGACGTCACTATGAAGTTCACAAGATTTAAAGCATTTTTCGTTCTTTTTTTCTTTTTTGGTTTAAACCTGTTGGTTAAAAAAAACAGCTGTTTAAACCAACCCTGCCGTTGTAAATTAGAAATTGATGAAAGCAACGTATCTATAAAAAAAATATTACGAAATCTACAGGAAGACGAGGAATAATTTAACAGTTTCAGAATATACATGGTGGCTGTAAAATCAATACCTATTTTAAATCTAGATTATCCTAGAAACTAGCATCAGCTTTGCTGGCGTGTGATACTGTTAACATTTTAGAAGTTGTGGAAAATGCGGGTGCATACGTTGAAATGTAACTTAATAACCAAATGGTGCACTCTAATAATGTATTCGATGAAAATAAAACTGTCATAGGTTGTTTAGTTTTAGAAATATTCATTGTTACAAATAAAAACTGACTTTACACCCACGCTGTATTCAGGGAGTAGTAATGCAGAAAACAAACTATTCGCGAACATGGATGAGAGATACTTTCCAGCATGCATTGTTTAACAAGTCACGTATTTTCAAATTACTTCCAAAGCAAAGCCTACACGAAGTTGTTCTATCAGAATTCATAAATACCAAATTCTGCGGAGAATTGTAGGCACTATAACGTCAGCAAACTATATTAATACACTAGTTTAGCATTGTTCACAGATTGAAAATATTATGTATAGCTCAAGAAGCAGGTACAACTCAAGAAGAAATTAAGATGAAATGAAACATTTAGTTTAACGTCCCACGTTTATGCATCCAGGGTGAGACGCTGATGATGAGAAATGAATGAAATAGTGGAATAAAGTAAGTGGGAGGAAACGGGACAGCCCCGAGAAAACACACGCACACGGTTTGTCTACCACAAAGCCCGCTTGGCGCTAGCTGGGATCGAACCAAGGACCCCATGCAGCAGAGATGAACTACTTACTTTCTAATCGTTTCAACTAGTTCTAAACGTCAGACCATCAATTGAGCCTCTATCACTCTAATATACGGAATTTTCAAAAACTCTCGGACACGTGTCTACTAAATTTTACCACCCATCTCCCTTAGCCTTATAGACATAATCGTGGGACTTTAAACTGAAAGATTTCATTTTCATTTCATTTCATAATTTTTACCATCTCCATTCTCCCTCCCTCGCCGTCAGTACCCTTCTTCTTCTCTTCTAGGACATATATTTAAATAAGAAAGCTTAATTACTTATCTAATTATTTTAAATTAGAAGTTCATGTTTCTAACCTTCAAACCAAATATTTTTCCTTTGCCCCTCTTTTCTTCAAATTTTTACTAAAATATCAAAAATCAGTGAAACACGTACAAATTATTTTGAATGAGGAGCCTAAATACAAAGCATCAAGTTTCTAAGCTTAAGGGATTCGGAGAAGTTGCCATCTTATTAAAATACTTTTCACCCCTTTCCGCGTATCCGCCCTATTTGTTCCATTCTAAGTTGTGTCAAAATAATAATAATAATAATAACTAAAAACTGAAATACGTGTCTAATTATGTTAAATGATGAGTCCGAATTTCAAACTCCATGTTCCTAACCTTCAAATCTTCCGGGATATCGACATTTGATAATAATAATTACAAACTCATCCCGTTTTTCATTTTCCCCTCTTATCTTCCCATTTTTACTAAAATATCAAAAAACCCTTAAAAATGTATCAAATTATTTTAAATGAGAAGTCCAAATAAAACTTCAAGCATCTAAGCCTAAGACATTCAGAGATATGGCCACTTTATTAAAGTACTTCCCACCCCTTATTCCCCCTTTCACGTAGAATTTCCAAAAAATCTTCCGTAGTGGTGCCATACGTCACAAATCCCTTGTACTGTCGAAATTTCAAGTTTTTAAATTAATCGGCTTGGCTTGTGCGAGGATCAGTCAGTCGTCACTCAGACCTTTAAATTTTAGGTGCTGGATTACTTTCGGCGCACCACATTTTGGAAAATATGCAGGTAAAATTCAAAACTATGCATGAAAAGACACATTTATAAAAAATAAATTTCTGCAGGCGATAGAAATTAATTCAAAGTAATATACATGTATTTTAGGTTTATAAGTGAAGCGTTACAAGTGTAAAATAATTACAAATGCTTTACGATGGATAAAAAACGTAAGTGCATATGAAAGACAACTGTATAAGATACTATTTTCCACCGGCGCCGTATTCCTACATATTGTACAGAAGCTGTGTTTTATATTTACAAGAGAAGCACTACTAGTATGACTTTTGGTTGGTTTTCATTCTTGGCACTGTAGTTCTTCTCGAACTTCTTTTAAACCTCTATTTAAATTTCTTGAAATCTTATCTCTTCCATGTTTATATATATATGAACTTCTAAAATTTGTAAAAAAGATATATAGATAGCTATAATAAAGAATTTCCGGTTGAACTCAGATATTCATATGCATAATACAAGACAAGCGTCGGATCTTCATGTAGTCTTCACGTTTAAAAGTGCATAAGAATAGTACATTTCCTATGGCAGTGAATATTTATAACAAGCTTCTTTCCATTTAAAAAACAAAACATCCGGTTTCAATAAAGCAATCAAGTACTAACTATTCGAGCACTGCTTCTATTCTGTAGGAGAATATCTCGCAAATCCATAATCACTTATATTAAGAATGTCTGTAGTAAATAAGGTTTAAAGTGTATAAAAATTTTTGCATATGTATAATGTAATGCATTATCAACTGTTATATTGTTTCATATCGTTGTATGTAAATTAGAATAATGAAAAATTGTACCTCTTTTACTTAAATTGACGCTATTTTACTATTGGATGTATATTTAAATGTATAAATATGTACACATTCCATGTTCTTGTGACGTGTCCAACTCATACGTTCACGTTGTGAACAATTTGTATGAAAACGTGTGAAAATAAATACAATACAATCAGGGTTTCAAAAACCCGGATTTTTTGAAAAATCCCAACACACCTGGACCCATATGGGGTTTTTCGGTTATTTTCGGGTTTAATTGAGTTTTTTTTAATATTCCAATGCCTTTAGGGTAAAAGTGTTAAAATGTGATTTATATTTCAAGCTTATGATTGTCTCAACTTGCCTCAATTTTCTTTTCACTGCTGTTTTAAAAAATGACTGTCATTTTGAAATTTTACGTTTGATCGCCGCCAAAATATATACAGTTAATTTAGAGTGTCTTGTGCTTCTACTCTGAAAATTTCAACTTGAAAAACTGAAAATTGCGGCGTGGATACCCGCTATTTTGAGATTTTAGGTTGGTATGCCGCCAAACTCTGAACATGAAATTTAGTTTGTCTCTTACTTGTATCCTGAAAATTTAAACTTAAAAGACGGAAAGTGGTACCTCGTTGTACGTGTGGTACAGGCAGATGAACGAACAAATATAGAACAAATCAGCCTAATACCCTCAGTGATATTCGCCAAATATGAACACCAATTATATTAATTGAAAACAAATATATTAATTTAATTTAGAACAAATCAATCTACAATCCATGTTTTATAAAGTAAATGTTTCAAAATGTCTTAAATAAAATTAAATATTTTCTAGCGTAAAATAAATGGTTCTATTGTTGAAATTCACTTCCGATACGCTGTACGTTCAATTACGGGAATTTCTCGAGCACTTGTTGCAAGACCGTTCTCCCAGAAAATTAATTTAAAACAATTAACATATATGCAGGGTGTTTCAAAACAACACCGACACCGGTCTGGGATTTGATACCTGACACCAACGTAAGACAAAAAGTATAGATCAACCTAGGTGACCAAACGCTTCCTTTCGGAGTTATAAGCTGCCGAAAACATGAACAAGAGGTAGTTGGCCAGTACTCCAAGAGGTAGTTGGCCAGCAAGGCTAACTCCATAAAAATTGTTGCGTGAGTACCGCAGGATTCTGAAACGTGTATTTTTGGAGATTGCATATCTCAGTTTTTAAGTGAAGTCTCGACACGACTACGGTAGGTCCCATAGTTTTGGCGTTATAGACCTCTAAAGTTCATCTTTTCATATTTTCGGCAGCCTACAAGTCTGAAAGGAAGCAATTGTACACCCAGGTTGGTCTATACTTTTTGTCTTATCTTGGTGTCAGGAATCATCTCAAAAACGTTGTCGGTGTTGTTTTGAAACACCCTGTATAATTCAACAACATAAAGTAAATGTTTCAATATGTCTTAATGAAACTAAATATCTTACAGCGTAAAATAAACAGTTTTATTAGGGACGCGGTGGCTCAATGATAGAGCGTTCACTTCCGGTGCTTGGGGTCCCTGGTTCGATTCCAGCTCGCGCCGTGTCGACTTCTTGGTGGATAAACACCGTGCTCGTGAGTTTTCTCGCGTTCTTCCGTTTCCTCCCACTGGGTTCATTCCACCATTTCATTCATTTCTCATAATCACGGTCTCCTTTAGCCTAACAGGCATAACCGTGGGACGTAAAACTGAAAGATTTAATTTTTTCAAATAGTTTTATGGTTGAAGTATTCAGTTCCTACGCTTTGTGCGTTTAATTGCGGGAATTTCCCGAGCACTTCTTTCGCGACGAAGGTTTATTATTATTTTCTGAAAATGCACGCTTTCTTTACTGTACATCGAAACTTCCACTAGTACAAAGTTTGAATTCAGAACTTGAAATAGTAAGCGTTACGCACTCTTCGAAACTCCGAGCATTAAGTTTCTTAAATTTGACACGAATTTTTACCCTATTGCTGCTGTTAATTCTACAGAAAGCTTATTTGAAAAGTAGCAACAAATAACTAAACTGTTGTTGGAAAACCAAACTCTACTGAAGAATACCAGTGTTACCATCAAAGATAATTAAAAATAATAATAATAGTTTTTTAATACACTACATATTTACTAGTACCACCAGCACCTATGGCCCTAAACCCATCAGATGTATGAGGGATAATGTCCTTCAGCGTCGCCGAGTAAGCGAGCACAGTATTCACGGCAGGTATTTTCTAAAATATAAAATTGCGTATTTTACTTCAAATAGGATATAAGCACATTCCATAAAATAATTTGTTCTATAATTATCTCAATCTAAGGTACGGCTTTTTTTAAATGCATTCAGAACTTTATAAAAGCCTTACTTTGGATGTTGTATGCCTTAACGTGAAAGCATCTAATCTACCCAATTAAAGTCCAAAATCTGATAAGAATCACTTCCAATGTGATCACCTTAATTGCACCAATAATATACTAACAAAAATCTCATAAACCCAGGTGAGTCCAACGCGAAAAAACGTGGTGGTTTTTTCCGCGCTGTTCCCACTTGGGCAAACCCTGAATACAATACAATACAATACAATACAAGAATAATTGTAATTTTTCATCAAATCTAGTCTGATGGCCCCCTTGAATTTTATACATGCTAGGTGAAATATTTACATTCGCTAACCGCAAATCATTTAAGAGACAATAATAAAATGAGCGAAAGAATTATAATTATTCAACAAATATTTCGAGCGGCACGCCAATAGTAAACCTGCACACAGAATTAGGCAATACTCGAGCAGGCTGTTTTACCAAATTTTGACGTATTTCTTGCACCTTCCGGTTTCTTTTTGCAGAACATGCACTAAATGAAAAATCCTTAAGTTTAACGTCCCGTGTTTATGCCGCTTAGGCTAAAGAAGACGGTGATAATGAGAAATGAGTGAAATGAAGATAGGGGGGATGAAACGGGAGAACCCGAGAAAACCCACGAGCACGATGTTTGTTCACTACAAAGTCGACACGGCGCGAGCTGGCATCGAACCAGGGACTCCAAGCACCGGAGGTGAACGCTCTACCACTAAGCAACCGTGCCCTTCTATGTACTAAATGAGGAGCGCTAAAAGAAAAAGCGAAACAACTTGTGCTAGGTGGCCAGTAAATAGCAAGAACGAGTCAGGGCAGAAGCACAGCAGTGGGGCCCGAGCCTCAGCGTAAGGAGCAGGCACGTCAGCGACAGGGGTGGGGGGTACGCATGAAAGAGGATGGTCATTTACAATATTTGTAATTATTCTTATCTTCAAAAACACTTAATTTCGATCCTTTAAAAAAACACCTTTCACAGCTAATACACGTGTGTTACACCCACTTTCTTTTTCACCTTTACGACTGAAAATAGTGTATGTAGGGCTATTGACTCTGTTCTGAATTTTTCTTCGTGAATAAATCTTTTCCACACTTTGCGCAGTTGATTTTACGCGCTTCACCATACCATGACTCTGCAGAAACTTTATAATCATTCTCTCTTTATTACTCAATTCTTTAAAAAAAAAGTCACATTACGGCCATCGCAGATGTTCACAACTGACGTATGAACCGGATATTCCCGCCGCTTACTTCTACCCTATTTGCATTCAAAATCCATTTCAATAAGCTGTGCAATGACAGAAATAACTTACATTCACACTCTTATTCCTTCACGAAAAATATTTCACATTTTACCTATAAATTTTGTTCTTGGTGTAAACGTCTGCTCGAGTGAACCCCAAATTATTATAACCCAGTGGTGAATTTAAGGGAGGCTTCCGGGTTTAAGCCCATTGAAATTGTACTTACTATATTAAAGTAAATAAATTATCTTGCAGAATTTTCTCATCTCCAGGAACAAAGTTAGCCAAGCCCCTCTCCCCTAAAAAAAATCGTGAATACGTCATTAAAATGGTAATATACGCGCCATTATCCCGTCATCAAAATAGAAGAGTACGTGCCTGCTCCCTTTGGAAGCACCCCCTTGGGCCCCCACCTTCACCCTCCATGACTCGGTCAGATTGTATTCGTGCTGTTTTGTAGCCCCCTAACACAGATTGATTTCTATTTTTTGTACTGTACTTTTTAGCCACACATCAGGACTCAGTATAAATACGCAAATCGTAAAAGAATTGTAACTTTTCGACAATTAATTTTGACGGTCCCCTTGAATTTTATCTATGCCAAGTGAAAAATTTATACTTCGCTTGCCGAAAATCATTGAATACACAACAAGAAAGAAAGTGGCGAAAGAATTATATCTCACTAAGGAGTTCGAGGAGTGTTCGTGAACAAAGAAACGGGATTTTTTGAAAGCTAAAATTAAGGAACTTGAAGATAATAGTAAAAATAAAAATATTCGGGACATGTATAAGGGGATCAGCGAATTTAAGAAAGGCTATCGACCTCGTGCTTATATATTAAAGAAATCTGACGCAACAGTTCTCACCGATATGGATAGCCTCTTAAATAGATGGAAAGATTTCTTTGACGATTTGCTGAACACGCAGCCAAAAACTAATGTGCGTGGAGAAAAGGAGATACCCACCGCAGAACCGTATATTCCAGAACCCAATCGAATAGAAGTGGAAGCCGCTATAAAGAAATTGAAGAAACACAAATCTCCGGGTGTAGATGAAATTCCGGCTGAGTTAATTTTAGCTGGAGGCGAAAAATTGTGGAACAAGATACACAAACTCATTCTCCTTATCTGGAACAAGGAAGAATTGCCACAAGAGTGGAAAGAATCAATCATTGTTCCAATCCACAAGAAAGGCGACAAAACTGACTGTAATAATTATCGAGGCATTTCTCTTCTGTCAACATCCTATAAAATCCTTTCAAATATTCTGTTAGCAAGATTGACCCCATACGCAGATGAAATTATTGGAGATTATCAGTGCGGATTTAGACGAAATCGATCAACTATCGACCAAATATTTACCATTCGCCAAATACTCGAAAAGAAGTGGGAATACAATACCTCGGTACATCAACTGTTTATTGATTTTAGAAAAGCTTACGACTCGGTTAGGAGAGAAACATTATACAACGTTCTTACAGAATTTGGAATACCGAGAAAGCTAATTAGATTAATTAAGATATGTTTAAGTGAATCCCAAAGTAAAGTCCGGGTAGGAAAATTTTTGTCCACGAGCTTCCACGTCGAAAATGGCCTGAAACAAGAAGATGCGTTGTAGCCATTATTATTTATCTTTGTGCTGGAATACGCCATAAGGAAAATCAAAGATAGCAACCAGGGCCTAGAGTTGAACGGCATTCACCAGGTTATGGCATATGCTGATGATGTAAATTTAATAGGGGATGATAGGAGAACAGTAGAAATAAATGCAGAGATCTTATTAAACGCTTGCAGGGACATGGGTTTAGAAGTAAATGCAGAGAAAACTAAATACATGGAAGTGCGTCGGGACCGTAATACGGTAAATTGTGGAGGCGTTAAACTATTAAATAATGCTTTTGATAAAGTGGATACTTTCAAATATTTAGGATCAATATTAACAGACGAAAATCATATTCACGAAGAAATTAAATGTCGACTAAAAGCAGGGAATTCGTGTTACTATTCGGTTCAAAATCTCTTGTTGTCGCGAATTCTGTCGAGGAATTTGAAGCTTAAAATATATAAAACGATAAACATGCCTGTTGTTCTGTATGGTTGTGAAACTTGGTCGCTTACTCTGAGGAAAGAACATAGACTGAAAGTATTTGAGAACAGGATCCTGAGAAGAATATTCGGACCCAAGAGGAACGAGAATGGGGAATGGCGGAAGCTCCATAACGAGGAACTACATAGTTTATACGGTTTACCCAACATTGTTAGGGTCGTCAAGTCTAGGAGGCTTAGGTGGGCAGGTCATGTAGCTAGAATGGAAGAAAGTAGAAACGCTTTCAAAGTCTTGACTGGTAGACCCATAGGAAAACGACCATTAGAAAGACCTAGGCGCAGATGGGAGGACAATATTAAGATGGATCTCGCAGAGATAGGAATACAAAGTAGAAACTGGATGCAATTAGCTAAGGATAGAAGTCAGTGGAGAGCTTTTGTGAACGCGGCACTGAACCTCCGGGTTCCATAGGCCATAGAGTTAGTTAGTTAGTTAGTAGTTCGAGGAGCGTTTCCTCCAGACTTGTTTCTGGGAGGGCAGTGTCCCCCCGGAGCATCCAAAACAATACGTTTATAATAATAACTAGAATAGTATTAGCAATGCCCTCGGAACATTACTTCTGAAAGAAACACAGATTTCGAGTGGCACGCCAGAAGTAAAACTAGACGCAGAACTATTATAACGTGTCATTAAAATGGTGATATACGCCTGGTAACTCTTTACTTTGGGCAAGGCAGTAACATTATAAAGTACAAATATCCGAGCGGGCGTTAGCGAGTGAAGGCGGGTTAGAGCCCAGCAGGGCACGTTGTTTTATGTCTTTCCTTCTTGGGAACTGTAACTAACTGCAGGAATAGGTTCAGATGAATTGGTTATTGCCACTGCTTTGCCTAAAGTAGACTTGCCCACATTTTTTCCCCTTGGAAAGCATCCACTCGCTCCTGCTGTCCTCCACCTTCGCCCTGCTCTGATTCATATAGTATTGGTGCGGGAAGGTTCTAGAACACAGGTCCCTTTATAGGTTAATAGATCTTTTTCTGTACCAAAGTAAATTATTTAATTCACATAGTATTGCCGAGCGAGCGTTAGCAAGTGAAAGCGGGTTAGAGCCCCGCAGGGCACGTTGATTTCTGTCTATATTACAGATAAATGGGAAGAGAGACCTGCGTTCTAGAGCACTGCCTATTGCTGCTTTTTAGCGGCCACGTAGTACAGGCTGATTTGTATTTTTTGCACTGTAGTCTTTACGTCATACATCCGGCCCCGTATATATATATATATATATATATATATATATATATATATATATATATATATATATATATATATATATATATATATATATATATATACGCAAATCATAAAATAATAACTGTAATTTTTCGACAATTACTTCTGACGCTCCCTTTGAATTTCATCTATGCCATGTGACGTATTTCAAATCGCCTATCGAAAATCATTTAGGAGACAATAAAAAGAAAATTATTAAAATAATTCATTTTTCAGCAATTATTTCGAATGGTGAGCCAAAAGAAACCTGCACGGTATTTTACGTATAAACATAAAAAATGGAAATCTAGCCTCCCATATGCCTTTATTACTTTGTAAACATAAATTTGTCATAAGTTTTACAGACAATAAAGCTAAATTATTTTATGTAATTGTTCAACTTACCGACTTTTCTTGTAAGTTCTTGTGTTGTCACAACTTCACAGAGACAGATCCACATTCAAATTCAACATATCCCGCAAGGAATGCTGGTACTTTAGATAAACAAATTACGGTTGGTGTAGCGATGCTATTTTGCAATCTCAAATAAATGCCTTGTCACACAGGATATTATAAATTTCAAATTTTTAACAAATATATTTATTTGATGCTGCTATAATTAGTATAATGATTGGTAATAATGCTACTACGATACTCTTGTGAGAGAATTTATTCAACATTCGATAAAATATTCTGGAAATAATTCTATAATATTGCATGAAAATATTTCATTTAAGTTACAGGACAAGGTAACAAAAATATTTCCATACAAAATTAATAGGCGTTTTAAAAATATTTCTCATATTACGAACGAATTTATTTTTAAAATATTCGAAATATTTTAAAAACTATATTTCATATGTTTTCTTGTAAGAATAGAAAAGATTGCATATGACATGTTGGAAAACATTTTATTCTGTTCACAGGCCTATTCTGTTTTCTTTATCATGTAGGCCCTATATAAAACATTTTTAGTGTTACTTCGAAAACATTTTCTCTCTCAACTAGGGGTAAAAGGTGCGGGGGGACGCCGCCCCCACCTGGAAAAAATATGTATGGCGTCTCCCCAGTTCCTAAAAACAATACAATGGTCAAAGATAGTCAGGGGCGTGACGCCATCCAATACCTACCGTCCCCCCACCTTTTCAGATCCACTTTAACCCCCTGCTCCCAACATTGAAAACATATTACATTACATTCAACACAATATTTCTATTACAGTTTGTGAAAATTTTCCTTACATTATTTTCGCAAATCATAGAGACCTCTGTTCTAGAGCACTGCCTATTGCTGCTTTTTAGCGGCCATGTAGTACAGGCTGATTTGTATTTTTTGCACTGTAGTCTTTACGTCATACATCCGGCCCCGTATATATATATACGCAAATCATAAAATAATAACTGTAATTTTTCGACAATTACTTCTGACGCTCCCTTTGAATTTACTAACGTTCTAAAAATGCACATGCTGTCAGTGGCGTATTTACGATTTTGTTTCGTGGAGGGTATCTTTGCTAACTTTATTCCTGGAAATGTGTAAATTGTGCAGGATATTTCATTTACTTTAATATAGTAAAACAATTTTGGGGGGTGTCTTAATCCCTTATTTAACGCCACTGCTTCCTGTACTTCATTAAATGTTCTCCAAACACATTTTAAAAAATATTTCCGGCAAATATTTGGGATACTTCTCAGATCTAACAAGAAATATGTTTTCTCCAGTAACGAAAGAGTATATTCTTGAAACAATGTAAAAATGATTCTATAATAGACCTATATAAGAAAATGTTGTTCACTACAGACACAAAATATTTTCCAAAACAGAATGGAAAACATTGTTCTATTCATTTTTAATGTTTTCTTTTATCTGTTTTAAAGTTTTATATTCAAAATTTGATAAAATATTCTGGAAATAATACTAAAATATCATACGAAAATATTTCTTTTAAGTTATAGGAGAAGATTACCAAAATACTTTTATAAAAATTAAGTAAACCTTTTTAAAACATTTCTGAAAAATATTTCTTATATTACGAAAGATTTTTTTTAAATATTCTAAAAGTTTTTTTATAATATATATTTAATACGTTTTCTCGTAAGAATAGAAAATATTGCAAAAAACGTATTAGAAAAGATTTTTTAAATATGTGGAGTATATTTCGTTTCATTGTTTTTCGTATCACATAAGGAAAACATTTTTAGTATCATTTCAAAAATATTTCCCTTCTCAGCAGTGAAAACATATTAAATTAGATCCAAAACAATATTTCTAATATATTTTGTGAATATTTTCCTGGATTTACTTTCCGACAAACATTCTCAAAATGTACTCCAGGTAATTTCTGAAATGTTTTACAAACATTTTTGGGAAAATATTTTCAGGAAATATTCGGAATACATTGGGGAAACCAGCATGGAAATGTCCAGAGAAGGAAAATCTTTTGGAAACCAAGGAAAATATTTTCTTTTGATTGAGGAAATATTCCTTGCTGTGTGGGAGGTAATTCTATTGATATATGATTTCCCATAATAGGTGTACGTAAATTTAAAAACGGGTAGAGCAATGTGGGAAGCGTTGCGTTGGCTGTCCCCCTTCCTTATAGGTTCGTTAAATTTATGTGAGTTTGTTTCACAAGTGGTAAAATAAACACACATGGTGTCAGTAAAACTTGCAAAACTTTACCGTGAGCTGCGCACGATATGCGCCGTTAACGCGATTGTACCAAGTAATTTCGAACAGGTTTGCTTTACTGAGTACGGTATCTTTAAAAAATGCGATAATAGGTCAGATTAGCTCCTGTCGCACATCGTCGGCTATGATGCAAATCATCGTTATTTCATTGCCAGTAATGTGCATAGTGCTAAAAAGGGTGGTATGCAGTGTGCGGGCATATGAGTACAAGGGCACACATAATTTCGGCAATCTGTCCTTGCGTGCAAAAGAAAGCGTTGGCTATTGTGCAAATTATCGTTATTTCGTTGCTAGTAACGTTCAGAGTTCAAAAAGGAGATGTGTGGAGTCTTGAGTGCAGGATCACATTGCCAGATACGTTTATGTGTCCTTGTACTCAAACATACACCCTCTTCACCGCCCTTTTTAGCATTGTGGACATTACTAGCAACAAAATAACGATGATTTGTACCATAGCAATGCTGTATGAGGGAAGCAGCAATTCTTGTTGTATTTTACATTAGCCACTTTTCTTGTATATGTAGCTTATGATACAAATCAGTGTTATTTTGTTTGCTAATAATGTGAAAAACAGAAAACCCAAAGAACAAACCTCAAAAAGGCTGGGAGGAGGTACCCCATGTTACGAGCGCGCTATACACAGTCCCGCTACTCCCAAATAACGCTATTTGGTTATTAATTATGTCCACAACCGTACAAGCATCAGTAACTACCAATTTGGTGTTAGTTTACATTAGCCTCTTCTCACCCTTGTACAACGCTAGCTGGGGTGAGGCTTTTCAGCGATTGGAGTTGCCAGTTAAGATGATCTGCATATATTTGATTACCACAGCCAACTCTGTGAACGAGAGAAGATGGTTAAGTAAGTGTCTTATAAGGGTGGGTCCTTAGAGGGCGGAGACGCGGCAAGGTGACGGACGTGTTTGTGCACTTTTAACACGTTCCTTTCCTTCCACAATGAAATTATTGATCTTTGTAGGATTATGGACATAAGTAACAACCAAACAACACTGTTTGGAAGTATCGCTTCCGCGTATATGGCACGCGCCCTTAACCCCCTCCCTTCCCACAGGTGCCTTTATTGAGGTTTGTTCTTCGGGTTTTCTGATCTTATCATTATTAGTAACCAAAATAACATTGATTTGTACCATAAGTAACACTGTATGAGAGAAGTGGCGGCCATTGTGCACAAGTTGGGGACCAGTTTTTATGACGACAATTGTGTTATTTTCTTTACATATTTTGTCATTTCCTTCTTTCAAAGTTATGTTAGGATAGGTTAGGTTAGGTTCTGGTTGTTTCACAATTTTCTACTTACCTTCATGATTTGTACAACTGCTCAGTCTCTGTTCCCACATACGTAAGCACGAAATTTAATATTGAAATATCGCACGATATGCAAGACTCGGCCATTTAGGTACTTATTCACGGCTATATCGTCCCAGACAGCAATTTAAGCTTGCTGCAAGTTGACACAAACTTGCTGTTGCAAGGTCAATTAGCTTGCCGCAAGCTATACTATGCAAGCCAATTAGCTTGCTGCAAGCTTGGGGCAAGCTAGTTAGTTACATCTGGGCAAGGCTTGTCTTCACAAGTTAAACACAAGCCAAATTATCTCAAACGCAAGCCAAGTATAAGCGTATTCTCATCAATGGCAAGCTTTATTAAGCTTATTGCAAGCGAAAACACGCCAAACAAGTTATATGGAAGCTCGCAGTAAGCGAATTTAGATAAAACAGTATGAAATCAGTATAATTTAACCGTCTGACTAAATCTATGCTACAATATATTTTCCCCTCACCTTCCCAATTATTGAAGCAAATACACAACCGTGAAAACACCCAAGTCTCCGATCCGCTTCTGCAAAACATCAAAATAAGCATAATTGTTACTGTTTAGCTGTGACAAGCAACGTTTTTTTTTAAGGGTATGGGAATAACGTAATAAGTGAACTGGATAAATCTTTATTCATCAATTATATACTGCTTTGGTAAAGATGGTACTCTTACTCCCAGCCATTAGAGGTTTACGCCCTCTCTTTGGCATAGGTGTCAGTAGATATACATTGATTGTTAAACATTGTGAGATGGTCAAAGTGCAATTATATAAACATGAGGAAAAGTAAGCATATAAAACTAGGTATACTGATAAATAATAATAAGAAGAAGAACAATAATAACAATAAATCAAAAGTAGAATAAATATGTGCAAAAATATATATGTATATGTATACGAGGTGCTAAGGTATTAAGATGATGGAAAACAAAATGTATCACTAAAGTAATAGAATTTAGAGCGATGATGATGAGGTATGAGATGAAGTGCAGAGACGACACAAACATAGTTGTATTAGCAAGACAGATGCAGTGTTAAATCTTCTGTCCCGGGGCGACTCGGGACTGATGAGGACAGGGGGAAGCCCTTGTTAATAATGAGGATTACGTGCTAATATGGAAAAATATGAGGAAGATGATCATTAATGAGGTAAATATTATATATTTCCCGTTCATCAGCAGTCAGATGTGCATTTTGAACAAACAGTGATACTAAGATGTTTAAAGGTGAGTGTTTATACCGAAATGTAGCATCAGTCTGCAGAATGTCCAAGAATAACGGATGACCTGTTTGTATACGTGAAGTTATATACCTTAGTCGTAGTTCTGCGAGGTGTTTCGTAAGTTTTGAGAAGTCGATATACTCATATGTAAGCCATGTAGGGTAAGGAAGCTTATTTCGATATGCCAGCCGGAGAGCATGTCGCTCCATTATGCAGAGTTTTTCGTAATATGACGCTGAAGCATTGCTCCAAGCGGTGTGTCCAAAAGTGAGGATGGGACGGAGAAACGCCTTATAGGTATGAAGTAACACTTCAGCTTTCAGACCCCAAGTTGTGCCTGTGAGACGACGCAATAGATTTAAACGAATTTTAGCCTTAGCTGTTAACTTTTTCAGGTGAGCATTCCAAGTGAGCTTTGAGTCAAAGACCACGCCTAAGTAGGTAGCAGTAGGTGAAGGGCGTACTCGGTACCCATCAACATTTACTTGCAATAGATTTGGATTTCTGTAAACTCTGGAACGCCTGTTCGGAGGTAAGAACACGATTGCTTGCGTCTTTTCTGTATTAATAGTTAAATTCCATCTCTTGCACCACCTGATGTAATTATCAAGAGTTTCTTGTAAAAGAGTATTAAGTTGTTGGATAGTTTTACCAAGAGCGAGAAAAGCTGTGTCGTCGGCGTATTGAAAAGTAAAAACATTACGTGGAACTGCAGGGATGTCAGAAGCATAAAGAATATATAAGAATGGGCTGAGAGCTGATCCCTGAGGAACTCCAGTAAGCGGAAAGATAGGCCAAGATAGAGCATTACCCACTGTAACATAAGCAATGCGATTTGTAAGGAAAGAATATACTATCCTCAAATAACAGAGTGGAAACTTAAATGATTGTAATTTTTTAATTAAGCCGTAATGCCAAACTTTATCGAAAGCCTTTTCTAAATCCATAAGAATGAGGCAAGAAAGGAAGGCTTTATTATACTGGTTAGTAATTATGGTGCTGAGGCGAAGTAGCTGGTCATTTATGGAGAAATTAAGACGAAAGCCTGCTTGATGGATAGGTAGTAGAGTAGTTGTCTCAAGATACTTATGAAGACGGCAGACAAGAATTTTCTCAAATATTTTACTGAATACTGATGTCAGTTGAATTGGTCTGTAAGAGGAAACAGAATGCACTGGCTTGTTTGGTTTATGGAACATGCAAATTTTTGAGACTTTCCAATCTGGAGGATAGAAACCAGTTCTGAGAATAAAATTATATATCGCCACCAGTAATAGTAGAAGTGATTGCGGGGCTTCTTTTATATGTCGATAACATATGCTATCAACCCCAGGAGCTGTGTTCTTTTTCCGCTTGAGGGCTATGTGGAGTTCATCAGTAGTAATGGGTGCGGTGAGTGGATGTTCCAGATCAATGGCATGATCGGCAGAAGGTTGAAAAGCAGGAATGCAAGAGATGTCTGTCCGTTCTGAGATCTTAGAAGCAGCTGTTGGAGTAAAAACGCTCTGTAGCTGACTAGCAAATGCGTTAGCTTTCTCTTCGTCGGAGAAGAGAGGAGTGCCATCTGCAATTAGAGGATAAGTTGTTGACGTATTCTTGCCAGTTAGTTGATTAAACCTCTTCCAATAGCGAGATGTATGTGCTTCGTCGGATAAGGTATTACAAGTCTTAATCCAACTGCGACGTTTATATGCAGCAAGATAGTTGCGAACCGCTCGTTGCCATTGGCGATGTTGATGTAGATAGACATCATTCCCTGTTCGATAGTATTCACGGAGATGTTGACGAGCCTTGTGTATTAGAGTGACATACGTCGGTGGTAATTTTGGCTTATGGAGAGTTACTTGAACAGTTGGAATATTATGATGAGCACTGGTTCGTATTGCCTCAGTGAGAGTAGTAAGACACGAAGCCAACTCAGGCTCGGTAGCTGGTGCTGTTACACTTGAAAGAGAGTGTTCGATGTCTTGCCGAAAATGAGGCCAATTCGCTTTGTCAAATCTAGGAACACTTCGCGGGGCTATTATCGGTCGTTGCGGTTATCCTCGAGTTAATGTTAATTTAATTGGATGATGATCGCTTCCGATGGAATCGAGAACTTCAAGCTGGCAGTCATTAATAAGATTTATAGATGTGATGACGACATCTGGTGTAGTCTGACTGATTGGTCTAGTGTGACTAGGAAGGACATGAAGATGCAGCTGTAGATTTTCAGTTAAGAACTGCTGAAAATTTGCCTTTTCGCGAGCACTACGACTATGGATATTAATATCCGCCATGATGATAATATTACGAAAGTTATGGGCTATGTATTCAAAATACTGTAATGGTATGGGTTGGCGTGGTCGAATATAGATAGTGCTAAAATTAACTATTAATGATGGAAAATATATAGAATAAAGTAAGTATTCCGGCATATCGGCAAAAACTTGAGGAGTGTATGCTCTTACTGGATATTTGGAAAAATAACCAATTGCAACTCCGCCTTGAGCACGTGCCCTATGATTGGGATAATCGTGGCGCTGCAGTTGATAACCAGAAATATGGGCTAACATGTTCGGTCTTAAGGCGGTTTCATTAAGTGCAAATACATTAATATGTTCCTCATATAATAATGTTTCGAATAGCAGCTTATGTTGTGAAAAGGATCGAATATTAACGAATAGGAAAGTAATCCCCATGATGTAAAGAAACATATGCATGGCTTTAAACAGCAGTTTCCAGCGGTCCAACGTGAAAATGAACATAATTGTTAGAGTAAGTTGCATGGAGATTGATGTGAAAAATGGATTTTGCAGCAGAGATTATGTGGTGTAAGATATGAGCTCGCTGAAATGGAAATATATTTTGTAACACCAAACTGATATAACGAAGGAGATCTTCGACGGTTAGCGGAGGTAATATGGATTGAGTCGGTTGAGTTGTTTTATCGGCCGCTTTTAGCGGTACCCTTAGTTCTGGATGCTCAGGGGTCGGTGCTGGTTTGGCTTTACAGCGATAACTGTAAGTAGGATGAAGCCCACTGCAAGTATTACATTTCGGTGGTCCTTGTAGATTGGGACATGCCTTGGTCTCGTGTAGCCCTGAGCAGTATCCGCATTTAGAAGGATTTGAACAGTTAGCGGTAGTATGATCATTGTAAACCTGACATTTTTCACAACGAATTGGTAACGGTCCTTGAGTTTTAGATGGTTCAACTCTATGTATTTTCTTATAGATAGGCGCACCATATCGCAATAAATAGTCAATAGTGTCCTGTCGCTTACAAAGAACGCGGATCATGTATGTAGGACCATTATTATTTCGAATGCGAATACATTTATCGACTGATATCCCTTCTTGCGCTAGTTCCTCGTGTATTTCTGCATCCGTTAGTTCAGGTGAGACTCCTCTAATGACAACAGACAGAAAAGATGGCTGTCGAAGTGGTGGAGGCTGCTTTTGACGCTTATCTGTCAATTTCGTCAGTTTAGCATTTTTCCCGAAAATTTCGTAGGAAGCTTTATTCCTTATGGTGATTCCAAAATTCGGATCTTTCGATTTCAAAATGTAGCCATTCCTAGTGGAAACTATTTGAACTAGAGTGTCCCGTACCCTAGGAACATATTTCATTATTTGCAGAAATATCATTTTGGAATTTGTGAATTTAGTGTCATATTCTGTGAGTAGAAAGTGATAAACAGGATCGAAAGTTGAACTTGGTAAGGAATGATCTACAGAACCCGTTATGTTAATAGTATGCTGTGGATTGCCCTCGATATCCATGTATGTAATAGGGGACCTTGATCGAACACGTTTGGCAGATTGTGTAGATTCTGTAGAAGGATGCCTATCTCTAGATGTGCTTGCTATCGGTTGACTTCCCCAAGAAAAGTGTCGAGTCCGGATGCGAGATCCAATAGATGTAGGTTGATTGCGGGAAGTGCTTGGATTCGTCGGAAGTGTAGGTGGTAATCCTATATGTCGTCCTAGGTGAGCTTGACCGTTTGTGTTGCCAGAGTCCGTCATCGTGATAAAGTAGCCAAGGGCCGAAGCCCAAATGAAGATGAAGAAAAACGAAAAGATGATGAAAATGAATGAGGTTCAAAAAGCAAGTTGCCCTCCGAAAGTGTAAACTTCCGTCAGCCCTCTAAGTGTCGTATGTGTGCTGTATTACAAATGCGTATTACAACACTTGATCGTAGCTGGCACATTAACTAACACAAGAGAGGTTAGGCTCCTTGATTCAGTATGTGACAAGCAACGTTTTTTTTGTACGAGTGAAATCCCGAAAATGTTGGCGAGAGCGATTAATGATTTTTTTGTAAGCGCTAGCCGAAGGCTAGCTCCCTTGCGAGGGTTACGCCCTCTATCCGGGTTGAGAGGTGAAATTATTGGGGCAGAGAGGATATTGGAGCTGGTCTAAGGGATATGTAGGAAGACTGGAGCATCATTTTATATATACCACTTTATTATATTTCATCTTTATTTCATTATATTATACAATTATGGTATCCACTTGGTCATTATGATCTTGTGATCATAATCATTAGGGCTGGGAAAGATGATGATGAGGTGCACTTGACAGGACAAACACAAACAAGTTGTTAAAAACACGAATGCTGGTTATCTTCTTGTCCAGGGGCTACTCTGGACAGTGATGAAGACGAGTGAAGCCCTGTTAGTATGATGAGTTCACAGTGCAACATATGTGGGCGAGACGTGATGGGGAAGATGGTCGGAAGAGTAAGCAGAAGCGACAAAATGATCGGGGTGGTCAGGTGGAATTGTTTTCAGATAAAGGGAGAAGAGCAAAGATAGAGGGCAAGTGACGAAATTATAACCCAGATCGTAGTGGCGGTCGATGTCCATGGTGTCCAGAAGTAAAGGATGTCTTTGCTGAAATCGGGTGGTAATGAATTTGAGCCTTAACTTTTCTATGTGATGAATTATGGTAGGAAAAGTTATGCGGTCATATAACTCCTGCGTTGGACTCGGGAGCTTGATTCGATAAGCTAAACGGAAAGCATGGCGTTCGAGTACTTTCAATTTGGCATAGAAAAAAGGCAAAGCACTAACCCAGGCAGGGTGGCCGTACGTCAAGATGGGACGTAAAAATACCTTGTAGGTATTCAGGACTGTATTAGGCTGTAATCCCCAGGTGGTGCCAATAAGACGCTTAAGTAGATTTAGTCGATTGTAGGCCTTGCGAATGAATTCTTTCAAATATGGCCGCCAAGTTAGGTGATGATCTATAGTGAGACCTAGGTAAGTAACCTGTTTGGCGGTTTGAATTCGTGTGCCATCGACTCTGATGTTAAGAAGGTTCGGATTTTTTTGTATTCGAGAGCGCTTGCGAGGTGGAATAAAAACTATTGCCTGCGTCTTAGTGGAGTTGATGTGAAGTCGCCACTTATTACACCATCGAAGGAACGAGTCAATCGCTATGCTTAGAGAAGAATTAATCTGTTGAATGGTCCGGGCTGTGCAGAGAAAAGCAGTGTCATCGGCATATTGAAAAGTGTGCACATTGAGAGGAAGTGCCGGCATGTCAGCTACAAACAAAAGGTATAGAAGGGGTGAAAGAGCGGAGCCTTGAGGTACACCAGAGTGAATAAAAATAGGATGAGATAGAGAGCTATTGATGGTTACGTAAGAGAGGCGGTTAGAAAGAAAATGAAAGATGAAGCGGAGATAAGAGAGTGGAAGCCGGAAGCGGTGAAGTTTAAACATGAGAGCTAAGTGCCAGACTTTATCAAAAGCTTTTTCGAGATCGAAAAGAATGAGGCAAGACGGACGTGCAGTATTATAATGATTCGTAATGAGATTTATGAGTCTGAGTAATTGGTCGTTGATGCTAAAATTAGGACGGAAACCAGCCTGATGCACAGGTAACAGATTATGGGTAGTGAGATGAAGATGAAGTCTGATGACAATGATGCGTTCTAGGATTTTACTAAATACGGAGGTTAGTTGAATCGGTCGGTACGATGCAACAGAAGCTGGAGGTTTGTTAGGCTTGAGAAACATGAGGGTAGAGGAGGTTTTCCAGTCTGGGGGAAAGTAGCCGGTACGGAGAATGAACGTATATATATAAGAAAGAAGGAGAAGAAGAAAGTAAGGTGCTTCTTTGATGTGGCGGTACGTTATCCGATCCAGACCAGGAGCTGTATTCTTTTTGCGAGTTACAACAGATGAGATGTCAGCAGTAGAGATAGGAGCGGTAAGAGGATTATTACCGGGGAGGATATGCGTTTCACTTGGTTGTAGATATGGTGCTGATAAGTTTAAGATGTCAGTAGGATGCCTCCGGGGAAAGTCTGGTGGAAAGGGTGTGAATGTTGTTTGTAGGTGGTCGGCAAAAGCATTGGCTTTTTCTTCGTCAGTATGTAGCGGACAGTCGTTAATTAGCAATGGATAAGGCGTCCGGGTAAGCTTGCCCGTTAGCATATTAAAACGCTTCCAGTACTTACTTGGGTGGGAAGTTTCTGCTAAGGTGTTGCAAGTCTTTACCCAGTTACGGAGTTTATATGCCTTGACATAATTTCGGACTGTGCGCTGGAGCTTGCGATGATGTCGAAGAGCTTCTAAGTTCCCAGTGCGCTGAAACTCACTGAAGAATTCACGGGAACGGTGTATTAGAGGTAAGTAGCTTGGTGGTAAGCGAGGTTGATACCTGGTTAGTGCAGTGGTTGGTATGTGGAGGTCAGAAGAATGACGGATAGAGCTGGTGATGTCGGAGATACGATTATATAGATCCTCTTCTGTAGTAGGCGGCTCAATATGGGGTAAGTCGGCGGTAATGGTTGAACGATAATCGTCCCAGTTTGCTTGGTCGAAGCGTGGAATACGACGAGGTTCTGGTAATTCTCGAGGAGTAGGAGCCTGTGGTTGATCTATGTGAAGCTTGATGGGAAGATGATCACTACCAATGGAATCTAGTACCTCAAGAGTGCACCGTTGTGAAAGGTTGATAGAGGAAATTACTACGTCTGTTGTGGTTTCAGTGATAGGTCGAGTGGGCTTGGGGATATGAAAAATATTGCCTGTGGTATGAGTAGTGATATAATCGAAGAAACATTGTTTTTGATTATCCGGACGACTATGAATGTTGACGTCGGCCATGATGATATAGTATTTAAAAGGTATTGGATATATATTGAAAGAATGAATAGGGGATTGGATGCCCAGGGCGTACATAAATGGTGGCTATGGTAAGGTAAAGAGAGCGAAAGTACAAAGTAATAATGAGATACTCTGGCAGATTAGGCAAGGATGGATGATACTGGCGATGACTGATTGAAGGATAGAAGCCGACGGCCACACCCCCGTTTGCTCGGCGTGCTGCTATCGCAGAGTCGCAACGAAGAAATGTATATCGAGGTACTTTGAACGACATGGATGGGGTAAGATGAGTTTCGTTGATGAGAAAGGCTTGGATGGTTTCTTCTAAGAGAAGCTGCTCAAAAAGGGTATAGTGAGAGGCTAGTGACCGGATATTAACAAATAATAGAGAAATACCCATAATTACGATGCAGCAGAAGGGTTGGAAGTTTCGGGTGATGCATGTTCTTCAAGTGGGGTAACATGAAAATAAACGTGTGGGCCAGAGTATGTGGCTTGAAATGAACACTTAAAGATGAGGCGAGCAGAGTGGTTGACCACGCCGAGAATGTGTTGGCGAAGAAAAGGATGGATATTTTGCATAGCGATAGTGAAAAATGAAAGTAGTTGTTGGATAGTAATAGCTTCGTCGGCAGTTGGTGGTGGTAGAGCTTGCTGAGTTGGTGGTAAAACAGGTCTTAACGGAACAGTTAGCTCCGGATTAAGAGGCTCAGCTGTAGGCCGTGCTTTGCAGCGATAACTATAAGTCGGGTGCTGCTCCGGACATGTAGAACATTGAGGGGGCTTAGCTAAGTTAGTGCAAGCCTTGGTGTCGTGGGCACCACTACAGTATCCACATTTACTAGGTTGTGTGCATTTGGAAGTCGGATGAGAATTGTACGCCTGACAGCGTTCACATCTCAGTGGTAAAGGTGGCGGTGATTTCGACGGCTCGACTCTATGCTTCTTTTTATAGATGAGAGCGCCATAAGTTAATAGGTCATCAATGGTAGTTTGTGAATTAGTTAGAACTCTTACCATGTACGTGGCTCCATGATCGCTTTTAATGCGGATACACTTAAGTATGGAGTGACCCTTGAGAGTGAGTTCTTCCTGAATCTCGTCGTCTGTGAGGGAAGGATCAACCCCCCTAATAACAACTGACAGAGCCGGTGGTTTTCGTGGTGGTGGCGTCTGTTTAAACTCCTTGGAGTCTAGTCGCTTCATTTGAGCATGCTTACCAAAGATTTCAAAGCTGCATTTGTTACGTACAGTGGTTAAGAATGTTGACTCATAGGATTTGAAGATTATCCCGTTTCGTGTACGAACAATTTGAGCGACTGAAGCGCGGGGTAGGTATTTGAGGAGCTGTTGGAAAGCCAGCTTGGTGTTTTCAAATTTGGTATCGAAATTAGTAAGTAAGAATGAATGGAGACGAGGTTTCGAGGAATCTTGTAGAGATGGAAATTCATTACCGTCGTCGAGGTTCATGGACGAGACAGACTGTTCTGATTCACTCACGGTGTGATGACGCTTAGATGGTGGCTGAGTTGAGGAAGCGTTATGTTTATCTGGTGTGCGTGATCGGGATCTACCAATATTTTTGCCTTGAGAAGCAGATGTATGCCTTCGGTCAGTCCCCTGGCCCACTGACGTGGGGTTCAGAGACGGCCCAGGAGGTTGCTGTGGTAGTCCCGGATGGCCACCTGACGCCATCCAGATGGGCGCAAAAGACTGCGGTGAAGAGGATGAAAGTGACGATGAAATGAGGTTCTAAAGCGTCCTCAATCGAGAGGAAGCCCACTGTGGCTCTCACTTGAGGCAACAATACGTCCTCTCGGAGATGTCGGTCAGTGCAAGCACTGGCCCTCCACAAAAGAGATGAGAAAACGAATATGATGATGGCCACGGGCTCCCACTTGAGTCAGCAATACGGACTGCAAGGGGATGTCGATTGTCTGTAACAGTACAATCCTCCCTAAATGAACAAAAGGTGCTACTGAATGCTCGTAGAGCGTTAGCAATCGACCTCAGATCTGTGAATCGATGATCGATTCTGAATTCTGAGTATGACAAGCAACTTTTTTTTTTTGGTAAGTGACTAGCCGTTTCGGCTAGAACCCTGTTAGAGGGTTATGCCCTCTCTTAGGGAACTGAAGTATTACAACAGTAGATATGCCTTACTTTGAGAGGGTCTCAGAGTTCTTTATTAAAGCTTGTTACAGCGATCAAAGACTTAGGACCTGTGCGGGCCTTAACATCAGGCAGGGAAGGGGTGGCAGAGCAATTACATGATGTACAAGATGCAACTTAGTTGTCATTATATAGGTTATATGGAGTTGTGGATGGAGTTATTGTGCAACATAGGATGGAAAGATGAGCGGAAGATGGTCAGGAATTTGATAGTCAGCAAGTAACTCCAGGTCTAGTGCATCAGGAGGTAGTGTGTAGCAGTACAGAGTATACAGGAGTGATAGCGGTGGATGGAAATATCGAAATGCTGATGGGTGGAGTGCCATATGATGCATAGTAGTCAGAAGTAGAGGATGGTGTGCTTCATAACGATTGTGTATGTAGGTGAGACGTAACTTTTCAAGATGAAACTGTAGAGATGGAAACTCAATGCGGTTGTATAATTCTGCTGTTGGGACAAGCAACGCGCCGTTGCTTCTTACAAATATCTAATACGTTCTGATATTAGCCGCGAGTACTTGAAATTGCTACCTTTTTATATAAAAACGCAGGAAAATGTTTATACTTTAAACACAGCGTTCAGATAAAGTTTATACTGTAAGTTAAACTTGAAGTTTATATTAAATAATCTGCACCAGTTCTGTATTCTTTCGCAAAATAAGTAGGCTCTAATCTGCTGCCATCTATGTTCACATTTATGCTTTATACATAAATACTATAATTCGTTATGCCTCATGGTTACCGAAATATGAGGAAATAAAGAGCGACATTATATGTACGTGGGACTAAAGTACTAGAGTACTAGACGGCACAATTAAAAAAAAAATAATTAAGTTTGTCCTTTATTCAAGCTGAATGCCAACAAGACGCTAACAACGCGAACACTACCTTGTCGCCGAAAGTTAAAAGGTCAGCGTCACGTGGTTTTTGAGAACAACTGAAAATCGAACGCGCGCTGGCTTTTTACTTCAATCTAAAGAAAAGCGTCTCGCAAGTGAAGCGTGGGTTGCCCGCACTACACCATGCGCTAAGCAGAAATAAGCTTTTGTGTATAAGCCAAAGCGAAATAAAATCAAATAAAAGCGACAGGCAAGCTTGCGGTAAGCAAACATGCTGTCTGGGGTGATTCACTTTCATTTGTTTATCTTATTTCTCGATAAATTCGTTTAAACTTTTGTCACAATTCACTGACAGTTGAATTACGAATCAGCGTTATTCCAGCACAATGATAACATATGGAATCACTAACTTTTTGTAATCATAAATCTAATATTAATTCATGCAGTTTCCCCAGGTAATCATAACACTTCTTTCGGGTCAATCTCATAATTTGGTACCTCTACTTACTCGCGGTGAAGCAAAACAGAGGATCTAGGACGTGGCATCATTGCAACAGGAAATACTGTGAACATATGTTTTTCCAACACACACAAAAAAAATCGGGCTGGAAAGGGTTAACACATTTCTCCAGTAAATCTTCCTATTTTTGGCTAAATTTGACCCCCAACTTTTGCACGAACTCCGAAGTGGCTAACGTCAAATACATTCTAATAATATACCAATTGGTTACATTCTAATAATATACCAACCCTGTGAGACAAAAAGCAAAGTTTCTTGTAGGGGTGGTGGTGGGAGTGATTGCGCATGCAATGCGCGCTCTTAACACGGGGATGATTTTCCCTCCAAGCGTATTTATTGATGTTTGTTTTTTGTGTTTTGGATTCTAGACATAATTAGTTATCAAAAGAGAGAAAGATAATAGCGGCATAAGCAACAATGTATAAGTTACTAATCGTAACAATTACCGCTGATTGTTAACGGCCCGTTTTCAAGTACATTGGCAGCACCGAGTAGCTACTAAGCGTGTCGTACGATAGAACTAATGAAGATTGCAATGTACACAATTACCGCAAATTCGGCAGTTACGTTATTTGGCTCTCCATACATACTACAGACTTCATGTTAGATAAACTTAGGTTAGATTGCATGAAAATTGTATAATGATGTTACGAGGAATGGTTATAGTAACGTTTTGGGCCTTGTGCTAAATGAGATACCAGATTTAATGTCACACACAGGAAGGGGGCAGTTTTGACAGGGGTATTCCAGGCTACAAAACCCTAAATTGGTCAGGGAATTTCAGAAACATCTCCCGCTCGCCACCTTGTGCTGTATTAACACATGAGATACATAATGTATTAAATTCACTACAGCACCAGTACTACAGTTCAATTTGATATTTACGTCTACAATCCACATAGCAAATGAGCTGAACATGTGCGTCGATAAGGACGAGGTTCGCGTGTTAGAAAAATTGAGATACGTGAATACGCCACAAATGGGGTGATAGGAAGTATGTAAGATTAGTAATCTCCACATTAGAGAATAATAATGTTCGCATTTCACACAGTTATAAATGAATTTAAAAAATAATTGCTTTGCAAGAACAATTTTAATTAAATGGACATGTTACAAAATATAGAATTATTTTCTTATCTGGGGGCGCAGTGGCTCAGTGGTAGAGCGTTCACCTCCGGTGCTTGGGGTCCCTGGTTCGATCCCAGCTCGCGCCGTGTGGACTTTGTGGTGGACAAATACCGTGCTCGTGGTTTTTCTCGGGGTTCTCCCACTTTCTCCATTCCACCATTTCACTCATCTCTCATCATCACCGACTCCTTTAGCCTAACCGGCATAACCGTGGGACGTAAAACTTAAAGATTTCAATTTCAATTTTCTTATCTAAATTCTCCACAAACATAGCTGTGAGATACGTATGAATTAGAAATAAACTTTTACACAACAGCCCACTAAATAAAAAGGTTTAAAAATTTGTTTGGTTAATCCATCTTAAAATTTGAGAAAGCTTGGTTGGTTTGTATCAAAAGTGTTTGAGCCTATTTCTGTGCGACAAATGCTCTTATTATTATTATTATTATTATTATTATTATTATTATTATTATTATTATTATTATTATTATTATTATTATTATTATTACCTTTGTCCATCCATAGTCTAGTCTGAGCTGTTGGGCACAAGTCTATCTACATAAAAGAC
The DNA here is from genome assembly GCF_964235325.1 of Thermobia domestica. NCBI lineage: Eukaryota > Metazoa > Arthropoda > Insecta > Zygentoma > Lepismatidae > Thermobia > Thermobia domestica. The sequence continues at coordinate 36,253,982 of NC_137467.1, forward strand.
GGAATTCCCTTGAAATCTCGATTCGTGACAAGCAAACACGACAATTATTTTTTATTGAATCGCATTTTGTATACGCGAAGTAGCAAAAATCTTATAAAACAAAACAAAAAAAAGAAGTTTTTTCCAAAACTTGCTTTATTTGACAATTTTTCAACCGGATTAATTATTCCCGAAATTCAGAAAGCCAGTAATGTAGCAACTTGTGTCCCCGGTGGTTTAGTGAATAAGATTGTGGCCTTCTAGCCAAGGGGTCCCGGGTTCGATTTCCGTTGGGGACAGGGAGTCCGGATCTCTCGTTAAACTGAAAGTCCCGTCCTTAGACCTTCATCATCCTATGGAAGCCAAAGGCAAACCACCATGTGTTCACCTTTCGCAGCGACCTTGCCCCCGAAAGACCTGTCTTCGGGCAGAATACCACATTATCATCAGAAGTAACTTAAATTATCGTATGTTAAGAATGAAGAATGACATTAAAGTATTGCAAATAAGATAAATCAGAAGATTTAAAAAAAAAAGGACAATTCTCGCTTATCTACAGGTCTTTGCAAGAGAAAACAACAGCTATTTGAGAAATGGTACTGTCCTGTGAAAATCAGTACGTCTGGCCATCCTACTCTAACCACAACCCCCTTCCCCCGCAACGACCTACAGAATGCCTAATTTGTTTTAAATTTGGTTTCCGCACCCAAGAAAACACGCCCATTGGGTTTATCTGTCCAAGTTATTACACTTCAACTATATGTATTCAGATAAGTTGAAGTACCCAATAAAGTAACCGTACTAAAGTTATTTTCTCTTATCATAGGTTAAGCTCATTTTAATAATGTACCCCGTGGATGAGTGTATCGCTTGTCACTTTGTAATCAAGAGTCCTGGGCTCGATTCCCGACGGCGGTACAAGTGTTTCAGACCCCACTTAAGCTGTAATCCCGTCTTTAGGACGTCATCATACCACGGAAGGCAATGGCAAACTTCCATGGGTTCACATTGTCCAAGGACCTTCGGCTCAAAGGGCCGCCTTCGGGCAGAACACCACGTCCTCATCAGGTTTTTTCGAGACTTTTATAAATTGTGCAAGTGTCCAGAAGTTAGATGTTGGAAAATTTTAAAAATTGTTGTATAGAATCATCTTAGCACATACATGTTACGGTTAAAAAGTTAAAAATGTGAATTTTAGTATGTTTTAGAGTCTTTTTTTAAATTTATTTTTACATGTACTGAAATAGCATATACAGATTTCATATGGTTGTCATTTTGTGTCAAACAAAATGTCTCGGGCTACAAAATTTCTTAAGTTTGAAGAGGTTTCGGGCATTCTAAGAAAATATCACTTCTTCCCGAAAAATAAAACATTAAAAACGGAATTCAGTGTCCTCAAAATTGAATATATCTCCTATTGAATACTAGTAACCTGAAACTCACAATTTGCTCCACGACTGTAAGCTTAATGAGTAATAAGAAAAGTACTGTAGGGTTGCTGGGAAACATATATATGTTAGAAAATTCCGCATTTTTGCGTACACCTTAAGTTCATGAAAACAGAATTAAAGACCAAGCTAGTTAGCTCTGTTGAATTCCTATTCGGGAGATCATGAGTTCGATTCCTACGGCCGACGATCCTGACCTGGCTTTCCAGAGCTTCTCTCAGTCCTAGCAGGCAAATAGTGAGATGGTACCTGACAAATAGCGCTGGTCGGCCCCTTTTTATAGTTAATGTGTCAATGTATCTAGTGTAAAATGTAAAGGAATATCTCGTGTTTGTTAAATTAGATAAAATCAGGTGGTATGATTTTTCATTATATTTCTTCCTAACCACCCATAACACTAATGGACTCACACATTTAGACCCTATTATAGCCTCTATCTTGTTTAAATGTGTAAATAAAGTTCAGGTAAGCAGGAAAATATCCCCGTCCCTGTTTCGTCCTCCATAAAAAGTTCAATCAGCGTTCCTACTGATCTGGGAAAGTCGCGCAATTTGAAGTACGGATTTATATTTCTCAAACCGTTTTTACAGCGTTATTTTGCTACAGCAGGTTTTTCTTTTGATTCGTCTTCCGCCGAGCCACAGGTTTCATATTTCCACTTTCAATTAGATGTAACGGCATTTTAACGCCGAGTACACATGTACAGATAAAACTGTACTTGCATAATCAACTTCTACTCGGAAAAATAGACCTATGCTTTTTTTTTTTAAAGTCCAGGAATTGTGTAAATAGTGATTTGGAAAAGTCGGGTAATTCGCGGTCGACAAATCAAATAACTGGGAACGCTGACTATTATTTACACTGATATTTTAATTATCGTCTGTTTTTCATTAAATATCGAAGTTTGGAATTTGAAATAAAAATAATAAAAAGACAAAGCAATATATATATATATATATATATATATATATATATATATATATATCCCAGATAGCACGAATACTTGCGGCAAATTTTTGCTTCGTTTAGTGGAGCAAACAATCTGAAAGTTTGCGAAGGCAAAATTTCTTAATATCTATTAAAAGCTTTCAATATGATCTGCAAATTTTCGCTAATTTGTAAAAATAAATTCACCACTGCAATTAACTTGCATCTTTTTTTGAAAATATATCGTTGAAAGTCTGCCGTCGCAAACAGTCTGCAACTCTGTAAAAAACTTGTTTCGAAAACCTTGCTGAAAGCAAATATGTGATGATACAGTATTACCGAGTGCGCGCGCATCGTATCCAGAATTCACTGCGCTACATCAACTGTGACAAAACAAGCGGGAAATGAGAATCGAGAAAAACCAATACACCAGAGGACTCCAGAATAAACTCACTGGTCTCTTATCAGATGTTTTTATTGACCCAGGCAGCCTGACGTTATTTTGTGAATGTGTGTGAGAGTAAGTACAGGGATATGATCGTTGAGTAAGTAGATAAATTGCGATATCCTTTGTCTGTGCGTTTATCGTTCATAAGTTTCTTATCTTTGGCAAGTAGCTAAAGATGTTTAATGCTTGCCACTAAGAAAAGACGGATCCACATTATAAAAATTTTGATGTTTCATAAAGTTAGGTTTCACTTTATAAATTTGCAGCAAGTATTACCTGATACATTTGCAGCAAACATTACCTGATATATTTGCAGCAAACATGATCTTGCGATCGTGAAAACACTTTCTGCAATGTTGCTGCAAACCTTTTAATATTTACACCAAATTTATCAGTTCATTTTCGGAAATTTTGTCAAAGAAAATTTGCACAAAATATTTGCAGCAAAGTCCTGGCAAACTTTCTTGCTGTGCAGTCGCAAACATTTCGTTTGTATTGGCAGATGTTTTCATTTTCTGAGGCAACTTTGCTGCAAACTCAGCCAGCGTCAACTTCGTTATTTGCATTGAACTTTCGGCAAATTTTCTCATTTGAAAAGGCAAGTTTTTTGCAAACTTTTTAGTTTGCCTTTGCAAATTTTTAAACATTTGTAAAAGATTTTCTGTGCTATCTGGGATATATATATATATATATATATAGGGTGGGCCATTTTAATCAATCCACGGAAATATCTGAAAAATGATAAAATATAGAAGAAATTTTTGAAGTATACGTTATATATTGCTAAGGGGGAAAACCAATTCTGCCAAAAGTACCCCTCCCCGCCCCCCGTAAATGGGGGTAACGGGGGGTAACTTTGAAATGTCAAATGGAAACATGGGTCGAGTAATATCTCGTTCGAAAGGCCTTAGAAAACTAAGTAACGCTGTACCAAAAGATGTTTCATGTTGTACACCAGTTTCAAAATGGCCGCCATGATATGGTTCGGAAACTCCAGTACCTGTAGTATGAAAACCATGGAAGGTAAATGAATGGAACAAAATTGAAATACGTAAATATCATAGGCATATCGAATGGTGTGATCCCTGTGGCCTCCCTAAAGGGGTCTTGAGGGCTAACTTCAAAATTTCAATGTCCGACCGGACAACGGTTCGGGCGTACGCTTGACTTACCCAATGCTGTTTGGAAGGCAGTCTTCATGGATAGAGAATTGGTGCACTGAGTTAATGCGGATGGCCACAGTTACATTTTGATTAACTATTAGCACTCATGTCATATTGTGAGCTTGAGGGACGAAACGGTGTGTACGTATATCCCCGAAATGCTTTCTGAATAACCAGCACGCATTGCAAAAAGGTTTCTCTTTTTTTAGTCACTACAACATCATCCTTACAAACAAATATTTCAACCACACCATGCCTATTTGTAAGCTAGCCTTAATTTGCGAATTAAAGTAGAGTTCTCATTTGAACTTTCACTGTTACTTTCCACCCCACTTACATACAGAGCGCAGGGAGAGATTATTTTGCAGGACTTGGATTTCTCTCTGTACATTATGGCAATTTTACTCTAATATTTTTATCTCTGTTGTATTATTCTCGAGCCTTGGAACGCCTCCGTGGTTTTCCTATTTAATTTTCGTTATTTTCATTTATGTCTAACCGTATTCATACTATGGGCACTAGACGTTTTCTTAGACACAGTGACCATGTCTTGGCGATCATTTTGAAAACGGTGTCTCATGTCGAAAATTTTCTTACAGAAGCTGTTTGATATTAATTTGTCTATGTAACGTGGTGTTACTCGCCTCAAGTTGCTATTTGAAATTTTCAAGTTGGCTCCGGATACCTTTCAGTTGGCCCTTGGAGTCACCCAGACAACACCTCTCGATGTGCCTTACGTCAGTTAGCCACTCCAGTTTTTCTTCTGTTGATTTATCTCCAGTCGCTTTCATACTACAGGTACTAAACCTTTTCTCAGACACGGATACTATGTTTCGGAGGCCTTTTGAGAATACTGCCATTTCACTTCAATCGTTTTCTCCTGCAATATGTTTGATTTTGCAAGATTTATTGAACGAGGTACCACTCGACTCATATTACTATTTGAAATTTTGAAGTTAGCCCCCAAGACCCCTTTAGGGATGCCACAGGGATCACACCATTCGATATGCCTATGATATTTACGAATTAAATTTTGTTCCATTCATTTACCTTCCATGGTTTTCATACTACAGGTACTGGAGTTTCCGAACCATATAATGGCGGCCATTTTGAAACTGGTGCACAATATGAAACATCTTTTGGTACAGCGTTACTTAGTTTTCCAAGACCTTTCGAACGAGGTATTACTCGACCCATGTTCCCATTTGACATTTCAAAGTTACCCCCCGTTACCCCCATTTACGGGGGGCGGGGAGGTGTACATTTGGCAGAATTGGTTTTCCCCTGAGCAATATATAACGTGTACTTCCAAATTTTTTTGTTCTGTCATTTTTCAGATATTTCCATGGATTGATTAAAATGGCCCACCCTGTATATATATATATATATATATATATATATATATATATATATATATATATATATATATATATATATATATATATATATATATATATATATATGAGTATGTAAAGACGTATTTTTGTACTTTTCAGTGCATACATTTCTAATTTTTGGTGCAAATCCTAGGTCTAGTTATCACAACCTTGAAGTGATTGTTTAAATATGCCATTATTAGATCAGTTCGTTTGAGCAATTGAAGTTGTAACACCTGGCGATGCAACTCGTGCCATATTATGATAGGTTTAATAGCACTAGTTTGCCCAACACTTGGATAGATGTATTTTTTCAGTTCGGTTAGATTCTGAAGCTAGATCCCGGTTTGAACTCTCTCCCTTCGAACTGATCATAAATTGATCGAAAGTGATTTCAGATTGACTGGAATGATAATGACAATCATTAACGTATTTGATTGTTTCAGGGGAAAATGAAATTGTCGTGTCATGTTGTTGTGTTTAAAGAAGACAGTGGCGGAGGCGTCGGGATCGTACATGAGTCTTTGCTGACTCCCAGGAAAAGAGAGACGTATTGGCCATCTAGCACGTTAATGTTTAAATATAATAATCTCTTAGCGGAGAATAGTATGCCTACGAAAGATTGGCCTCTACACACCATAAAGAGTTTTTTTTTTATCACACAGGTTTGTTCTCATTATCTTTGTCACCGATATGGAATAACAAAATGTAGATGTAATTGAAAAAAACGTTAGTTTGTTTAATGAGATAATATTAACGCGATAATCTTCTTAGCTGATCTTGTGTCGAGTCGGCCCTGTGCCCTTCTTTTGTGCCCGAAGTTTAATGTTCAGTTGATATTCAAATTTGTAGAGAATGAAACTTAATAGCCCATTACCGGGTTCTGTTCGTGCGTGTTTGCTATTTTCTTTATCACTGAAAGAGTTTTATTGATAAATGTGTAGGAGGCATTTCATACGAATTTACCAGAGGCATGTTGCTTCATAGTCGCAGATTTGGCTGATATTTATTTTACTGAAAGCTAGTGTTATGTAGGTAACAGAAATGCAATATGAAATTATCCTAACAGATACTGCAGAAAATACAGGGTGTTCAAAAAGTGATGAATCTTCCCAAATTGGTCGTTTCTGAAACACACCCAAGAACAGGAACAGAAACACATCTCAAAAACTATATTTGGACAATTATATAATGGTTTTGGTTTTATTTGAAAGCGAAAAACTTCCAGTCTTACGTCCCACGCATATGCCGGATAGGCTAAAGGAGACGGCATATTTAAAAGCGAATGATCTGTGTAAACTAAAAATGGAGTTTTTGCATGTCCAATCCCAAAAATCCGAGAAAAATATTCAGCAGTGTACTATAAATATTGCCCCAAATTACATCCGAAGTGAGACCTTTTCTAATGGTGAATCCCGGGTGGTAGAACAAAATAATTTAGTACATCACATTATCTAGACATACACAATAACATACACAAAACATAACAGACAAAAAAAAATTAAAAAAGTAATCTCTCTAACAACTGTTCTTAAAATTTCTAAATGCGAAAGTAAACCACGGGTTAAATATTATGAGTAAATTCACAACATCTTAAAACAAGATATCATGAGCCGTCAAGAAAAATGTATATCAAACCGTGAAAATATAGGGCAAAAACGAAGCCTGGGGTCCGTACGCACCCCAGGTATGTTATAAAGTTAAAAAGTGCCTTTGAAATATTCAAGGTCAAATATTATGTTACATGGCACGGATAACAAAATCCTGTTTAATATCATTATGTTTATTTTTTTATGAAAGAGTAATGTTTTGGCTTTAAAATAAGCCCTACACGCTGTTTGTGCCGTACCTATAACCAAAGTTATGCAAGGTTTTCTTCGGTCTTGCATGTTAAAATTTACTTAACATTTCAAGTTTGGCTACTCTGCAACATGAAAACTGTACGTTAGTGGCAGCTGTTATTTTGGAATACTCTTCTCTCATCAAGTACTTATTATATCCAAATTTCATGAAATTTGTAGATGGCGAGGTTGAAAAGTTTTTTTTTTTTTTTTTGTGATTTGTAATGGTAGTTCAAGCCGTGGAATGCACTCTGTCTGTGTATATAAATGCCATCAAAAAGTCAAGTTGATGCCGCAAGCCACCCACATATAAGATTATAATGGTATACTCGATATATTAGTTCCAGAGAGACGAGAAAAAAATGGTCTTTGCTGAAATATGGACAAATCTTGTGCTTCAGACTGCAACCACGTAAGGGTATAGTAAAATTATAATAATTTCATTGTCAGAAATAATACCTTTTTAATTCCTTGATATGTTATTGTGTATGTCTTTATAATGTGATGTGCTAAATTATTTTGTTCTACCAACTTGGATTCACCATTAAAAAAGTTCTCTCTTCGGATGTATTTTAGGGTACTATTTTTTGTATAATGCTGAAGATTTTTCTCGGATTTTTGGGATTGGTTTACTCAGATCATTCGCTTTCAAATAAAATCCAAATCATTATAATTGTCCAAACAGTTTTTGAGATGTGCTTCTTTTCCTGTTCTTGGGTGTGTTTCAGAAACGACCAATTTGGGAAGTTTCATCACTTTTTGAACACCCTGTATTTTCTGTAATATCTGTTAGAATAATTTCATATTACATTTCTGTTACCTATATAACACTAGCTTTTAGTAATATAAATATCAGCCAAATTTGTGTCTATGAAGCAACATGCCTCTGGTGAATTCGTATGGAATGCCTTCTATACATTTAACAATAAAACTCTTTCAATACTCTGTGATTACTATAGATATTCAAGATATAAGTGAAGCGATTTCCACAAAGTAGAAAAAAATCGTAACGGATACAATTCCTTAAAGTGTTATGGAGTAGAAATCTCTTCCTGGATGGAAAAGTGAATGTATATTGACTCAGCTAATACTTAGAGTAAAAGCATATTCCTATAAGTCATATTAAATAGGCTACTTTTCGATTTTAATTAGTTTCCAGTCGAGTGTAATAGGGAATTATACCGGTTTCAATTAATCGTTTTGAATTGAAATTTGTTTAGTCTGGAACAAAATGTAGATATAACAAGTCTCGTCGAGTTGTCTCCTTGTATGTCTTGGAAACTTACGTTACTGTGTGTTTCTTCTTTACGTTATATATATGAATTGTTGCCTTCTTTGCTTTTTTACTTTTCCTTTCTATCGAAGTTTCTGGTGTTTCGTTTCAAAACGTCCACGACTTTCTGTAGCCGTAAACTCTGTTTGAAAAGTGTCAATGTTCTTCCTCATGAACAAAGCCTTAAATTCACAATCACTGTGTATGTGTGGGGGGGGGGGGAATTCGCCTAAGGATGGTATCACTCACCGTATTGACTTGTTTGAGTGATACCATCCTTAGGCGAACCTTCCTCTATATACGATGATTGTGAAAGAACATTGACAATTTTCAAAAAGAGTCTACGGCTGCAGAAACTCGTGGACGTGTTTTAAAACGGGACACTAGATAGTCGATAGAAAGGAAAAGTACAAAGCAAGATGTGAGTGAAGGAACAGCCGCAATGTTAGATGGCTGCACTAGTCTCATATACAACTAATGTGTTTTGGTTTTTCAGGTGCTTCCACAAAAGTGCACACCCCTTATGTAGCAGTGGCTTCCGCTTAAATTGTCTTATTTTCACATGTTGTAGCCCATGACGAGTACATCAAAAGTTGACATGGGCGCAAGCTCTGGAAAACTCATATGCGCGCGCTTCAACGCCTTAAGTTTACATATGGCCGAAATATCGTTTAGGTCAAATCGCTTTGTTTTTTATTGCCTTCGCCGGCCAGGTTGGCTTTCTTGTTAAATGATTTTTAAACTCGACAAGCTCTGCTTGAATATGTGAAAACAATCTTATTCCAACTGAAGTTTGCATGAACATGAGCGCGCTGTAGCGCGCGCATATGAGTTTTCAGAGCTTCCAGGTGTCAATCGCTAAAACATATGTGAAAATCAAGTGATTTGCACTTCAGCCACATGTAAACTCGAGCGCGATGCATGTATGAGTTTTCAGAGCTTGCGCCAGTGACTTTTAATGAGGTACTCGTCATTGTCTACAGCGTATGTAAAACTGAAGCGATTTGACCGATGCCATATTTCGTCTATGTATAAGCTTTCAGCGCACTGTAGTGTTCGCAGGTCATGTGTAAACTTGAACGCGCTGTAGCGCGCGCAAATGAGAGTTTTTCAGAGCTTGCGCCCATGAACTCTGTTAATGTACTTGTCATGGGCACCAACATATGGGAAAAGCAGCAAATATAACCGAAAGCTAGTGCTCCACAGAGGGTGTGCGGTGCGGACTACTGACGGATTTCAAACATTCAACAAAACCATCTCAAGGTGTCAATTTGTGCCGCATATTTACTTTATTTTTTCTTGACAAGTAAAATTGCTTTATTGTTATACAGAGAAGCTCCAGCTTGTTATCAAACTTAACCTAGCCTTTTAAAGACGTCGAATATCCAAATTCGGCATCGATCGACACCTGAATTTAAACCCCCAGCTCAGAAAATATGAACACTGTAGTATTAAATTTGTTCTGATAACGAAACACTTGAAAATATTTCAAACGTTTTTCACACGTCTGAATTTCATTAGCGTCTTCATACCGTTTTGGATGTTTTTACATAAAGCGACTCAGATTTATTTTTCAGATGACCTACTCAAGGCAAGAAGAAAGCTGGTACAAACCCAGGATGAATCGAATCTAGAAAATGATAACGAAATTACAGGGCGACCTCAGAGGAAGAAAAAACGTCAGAGTAGATTAATTAGTGATGATGATGATGATAGTGAGGATGAATTTTATGTAAGAGGGCAGTGTCGTACGAATTGCAGGATTTCATCACTAAATTTACCTTCGCCGCCTCGTTTATTACCATCAGAACCAGCTTCATGTGATGCAGCTGTGTATTCTTTATATTCTCTTAATTAGTACCGGTGTCACAGGGAATTTATACCCCTGGAAATCTTTACCCACTTTTCGGTTTCTGGTAATTTCAAAGGAAAAGTCAGAAGTCACATTAAAAATTCATATCATTGAATGTGATTTCTCAGTGTATGCACTCACTTTGGGCAAGATGGCTTTAAATCCGAAGATTTGGTAGGGGATAATAATTTCCTAAGAAAATTTTTACCCCCTGTCGGTTATTGGTTACTTCAAAGACAAACTCAAATGTTACATTATAAATTGATACCACTCCGTAGTATCTCTTAACAGACACAGTCACTTTGGGCAAAATGGCTTTAAATCCGAAGATTTGGTAGGGGGGTAATAATTTCCTAGGAAATTTTTACCCCCTGTCGGTTATTGGTTACTTCAAAGACAAACTCAAATGTTAAATTATAAATTGATACCACTCCATAGTATCTCTTAACAGACACAGTCACTTTGGGTAAGATGGCTTTAAATCCGAAGGTTTGGTAGGGGGGTAAAAATTTCCTAGGAAATTATTACCCCCCTGTCGGTTACTGGTTACTTCAAAGAAAAACTCAATGTTTCTTTATAAATTGATACCACTCCAGTAGATAGTCAACCTCACTACTAGCGCATTTCCCCCTCCACCTCCTAACTATCAAAAAAATTATGAACCCACCACTAACCATTACACTTTAACACAGAAGGAGCCAGCTAATTATTCAAAGTTACACGGCGCAAAGTATTCCCATAACTACAATGTTAAAGTGAGATTGAGTATGCTTTTATGACATTTAAAATCATAAAAACTTACATCTAAAATCATATAACTTATAGTGGTGTCTTTAATTTAACAGATACTTTTTGTTTGATTAAAATCGATTCACAAATGCCCGAGTAATAAGAAGATGAACTTAAACTGTATATGAGTATTGAATAAACGCACAGCCACAGTATATATATTTTTTCATTCAACCAACTCACTGATACATGCACACACAATTCAGTTTGCTTGGTGAGAATAAAAAAAATAAGTTGAACTAAGGCCAAGGCTATCTACTTCCATTGTATATGAGGATGATTTTGCATGCAAATTGTGTACGTGACTTACATATGAACATAGCTATAGTAACAATGTAAAGGAGAACTTGTTTCTTTTTAAGTCACAAGTTGCATTCCCTCAGGCAGTCATTATTTTCTTTCTTTTTAGTAATTAAGCAGTATATGGAAGTGTAGTAATAACAACACCAAAACTGTCACGTTATAACTAAAACTAAGAAGTTTAAAACTTTTTCGATTGTGAAGAGAGAAAATTGTAGCTAGATAACGTGACAATGTAACGTGATGATTTTTACCTTCACGTGACAAACAGGGTTGGAAACTAATTCTTTTTATCATGTTTTTCCAGAATTGTTAAAATTACGAATTAAGCTCTGAAATTATTACGAATGAACTAGTACCAAATAAGGTAAACATGATAATTTTTTGGAAACGATAACCAACCCTGACATCAATGGCGGCTCATGAGGGAAAATATCTCCAGATCTTTATAACTTCGTTGTTTATTAACCGATTTTCAAAATTCAAACGACAATCGATAAAGAAAAAAAATGCTATTTTTTGATTGTATTGTGGGTTGCATACCTCTAAGGATACTATTCCGAATTTGCTATATCTCCGTTGTTTCTTAACCGATTTTCAAAATTCAAACGACATTCAATAGGGAAATAAATTGCCTATCTATTGCATGTTTTATAAATTGCATAACTCTAAGGATATAATTACAAAAAACTCAAATAAATCCCTTATTTATACATGTATGTTCTATATATCCAAAGGTCTTAGTTTTTATAGTGTTGATACTATAAAAACAATTATACACTTAAAACATACTTAAAATTACAAGTTCAGATATTGATAATGAAATCATAAAACCACTTATACACTTAAAATTACAAGTTTTATGTTTGTTATTTTTTTGATTCATTTCTAAAGTAAAACTGATGTATTTTATAACCATTATCTAAATCTTTCAAACCTTCATACTTAACAAACAGCTTACTCTTTTTCAAATCTTTCAATACTTGCTCAGTTTCATCATTATATCTTTGTGGTAATAACGTCTTATATTTCTCATCTAAATGTACTAAAACTCATTGACCATAACGCTGTGTTTGAATCAATTTCCATAATGTTATCTCGTACGCTTTACCTTTTTCTAACTCATCTATGCGAAGGAATCTCAATGCTTTAACGTCATTTTTTTATTCAAATAAGTAGCCATAGTTTATTTATTATAAGGAAAATGTTTGTTTTATGAGAAATTCATAAAAAACGATTCTCATTTACATACAGAAAATTTACATAAAATTTACATACAGAACTCAACAGTTGGATAATTATATTTTAAACCAGTGTATTTGATTTTTATTCCATCTTTAACGATCTCATCAATCATTTTATCTGTTAAGTGTTTTGTAAATCTAGGTGGAAGAAATACCTTAGACTCTTCACATTCAACTAAAATGCTCTTTCCAAACTTAGTTTTAATCTTTTCCATTTTCACAATCTTATATTCTATATTTAATTCTAATTCTCTTAATCCAATAACTTGTTTTTGTTCAAGACTTCCAAGTTTATTTAAAAGCTCAATATGACTTGACATCGTATTTATTATATAGAAAATCAATGAACACTCTTCAATTTTTATCTTCACAAAAAATATTTAATCAATTTTTATTAATTTCGTTTATGGAAAAACTTTAATAAAACAATACAAACATACATTTAACTATCTAAAACTCTTCTATTACTTTCTCATTCTTAGGATCATATGTAAAGTTCTTTTGTCCAATTAAAATCGCATAGCATATAGTATCAGCAGCCACAGCTTCTGCAAAGTCTACAACAATCTTTATGTTTGTTCTCTCATTTACCGATACACTCTTCCTCTTACTACAATTAATCACATACATTGGTCTGTTATCTATAAACTCTTTAGGATCATAGTACATTTCGGTGTTACCACATGTTATTCTCTTAAATGCAGTATAGTCTTCGTACATCTTAAAATAATCCTTGTTAGCAATATCTAAGTTTCTTGATTCTTTTGGAAATACCTCATTCCTTCCATTCTTAAGATAGATATTCTTTACCTTACAATGATCAAACTTACTTGCATCTGCTGTTTGTTTGCCACTTCTATCAGTTTGGAACATTACAACTACGAAATCAGGCATATCAAATTGTCTAGAATTAAATTGAGTAGTAACATCAAATTCTAAGAAAGAACCTACAACAGTCTTTTGAACACATTGATAAGTATGGAATGAAAACATGATTTTAGGTTCTTTAAGAATATTCAACTTTAACTTGTTTTCATAATTAGATTCGTATTCAACAATAGGCATTCTTATCTCCATACTTTTTATTGTTATTTTTCCATCATGAGGAGCTGCTGCACTTGCTCCTGATCCAGTCCATTTGTACAAGACATCGTTATTGTTGTTAGCTTTTGTAAATGTTATTCTCAATCCACCTTTCCACATAACCTCTTTATACTCACTTAAAAAGCCTGGAATTAATTTTAATGCATACAAAACACTAAAGTCCTTTCTCAGACCAAGTTTATCATCTGTTTCAAATCCTGCTTGTTTTAAATATTCAACTTCTGGTTTGGAAATCTTTAATGTTCCAATAGCTGTAGATGTTATTCCTGGTAGCTCAATCTTATCTATAACAACTCCATGCTTTCTAACCTCAATTTGAGAAAAGAAGAATGGGAAGAAGTTATCTACAAGTTTTATAGTATCATTTGCACCAAATGTTCCTCCAACTGATGCACCAACAACTTCAAAAGTCATATGACAATCTGCTTTGTGTGGATGTACGAACCCATCCCCCACATCGAAATCGAACTCAATATCTTTGTTAGCTTCATTCAAATTATTAAATGTGCTTGTGTTAGCCTTAAAGCTCTGTAACTCGTAACTCTCAACACTATCCATTTATTATAAAGAAAATCTTGAAACAACGCTTTTATGGGATATACCCATAAAAGATTTATACATAATAACAATTAAAAACTTATAATCCCCATCCTAACTTACCTTAGCATTCATAGCAGTACCAACCCCAAAAGCAGCTAATCGTTCACCAATTGACGCATCACTACTAAACGCTCCTTTTCCATGCTTTAGTTTCTAGTTCCTTATCTGCAATATGTCTCGACTCTGTATCTTTATTGTCTCTGTAGTATATATCGTGTTCTTTATATCACAGATTATAGATATTTACAGATCACAGATAATATCACCATAACATCACAGATATTGTGATAATTTATATTGGTAATTATCTTGATGATTAAGGTTATTCAGTACCTATTTATCCATATCTGTGCTTACCTCGGTTGTATAGTGTTTACTCACTATGTGAATACTTGTACTCACTTAACCTTACGTGGGAGAAAGGGGTTATAGTTACTTTATGAGAAACAATGACTACTCAATGATCTACCTTTGCTATCTCATTTTATTATGTGAGCTTATCTATACAAGATGTGGGTGTGACTCTTACAGGGCTATTCTATTCCCGATAATGAAACGGAATAATATGTGAGTCACCCACTTGTAAATAGATTATTAGCATTATTTCAATGTTTTAAATAACAAACGTAACTATCCATCAGCAATACAAGGATGGATCTACAAATCAAAGAATACATAGCATTACAATAGAATACTGCTATTATTATTATTATTGTTACTGTTATTTTACTACTACTCGGGTTTATCATAACCTTCGGTTACGAGGACTGTGAGAATTGCATTGCCTGACCATATTGATGTGTGAAATTAAGAAAAACCATAAAACATACAACTTACATGGTCTGGTCCATCAATACTGCTGACTTAACCTAGAAGCGTTAAGACGAGACTCTCGCGTATACAGAGACGAGACTAAACCGCGTTTACAGATCGAGCCAAGACCGACCGAGACTCGATCTAAGACTGAACTAAACTGAACGTGACTGCACGAGCCGGCATCCAAAACTGAACCCCTGGTTTAGAAACCAGTAGTTTTTATATTTGCCTTATTTGTTATTTTTCTTTCTCATGTCCTTCCGGGCCAGTACATTCCAGACTATGAAATAATAGTTTTGTGACGTATGCCTGGAAAACACAGCTTTTCCACTTTCACTGACGAAATTGTTTTGTCGTATGAGTATTATTCAGTTTCCTGGTGTCCTTCTACCTGTTTTTAACCAAACAAATAATAACTTATTTTTCACTTTGGTATTTTTCCGGGTGACATTCACTTTTAATAATAAAATGTATGATCTTTGAAATTATAAAAATTTCGATCAAACTCGATGTTATCGTGATATTTACAAGCCTCATCTAATGGGTTAATACCTTCATCACCTCTTTCTAACCTTTCTTGAAGCTTAGTTCCCGGACCGCAAAATCTAAAACCCGGAATATGTAATTCAAATGGGAGTTTATTAATCAAATCATTTACAAATCCTTTTCCAAGCTTCTCATCATTCCAGAATCGTGGTGGTAATGTATTTAAGATCTTAATCAAATAACCTATACCTTTTGGATCATTAGGAATAAATTGTGAAAGCTTGTTATTAATCATACTCACTATACCTACTTTCTCATTATAAAAGTTATTATTACCAGCCTTTTCTTCTCCATCTATAACTATTAACCGATCAATTAACTTTCTCACATCATCCATCCATATATATTCTTTAGGTATCTCTGTATATTGTTTAATTCCTTCACCAGTCCTTTTAGGAGTTGGAGGTAAAGATGGTTTAATATAATTATCCCAAATAGGCTTGATAATATTAATGTACTTAGAACCTCTACTAGATGCTACTCTTTTGTCTCGATTATATTTTTGGAAGGCAGCATCTGAATCTATTATTATTTCCTTGTACTGTTCAAAATCATCATCATCATAATCTTCAATGGTTTTATTAGTATTCGTCGTTAACAATTCCCATAGACCTTCTGTTCCTTTATAAGTTTTACCATTAATTATCAAATCATCACCATTCACTTTAACTTCCAAATTTCCTATCTTATTTATTATTTTTCCATCTTCTTCTACAGT
This sequence comes from Thermobia domestica, assembly GCF_964235325.1. Taxonomy (NCBI): domain Eukaryota; kingdom Metazoa; phylum Arthropoda; class Insecta; order Zygentoma; family Lepismatidae; genus Thermobia; species Thermobia domestica. The sequence goes on from NC_137467.1 coordinate 36,270,406, forward strand.
TCTTATTCCAAACACAGTATCATTTCTTTTACTATAATATTTCGTTGCAATCTTACCAAATGACTGTGCTGTTGTTAAAGGTTCTACTCCTTCAACTTTGTCTTTAATTTGTTTTCTCATTTGTTTTATTTCTCCCGTTATAGGCGTATCACTACTACTTGGAGAACTATCATAAGTTATCTTTTTAGGTGTTTCTAGTAGACTAGGATCTATTGAAGCCGACTTATGTACAACTGGAACAAGTTCAGTTATTAGATTTTTATTTTGTTCTGCTACTTCTTTGATCTCAATCCCCAAGTTTTCAATAGCATCAATTACAGGTTGTTCTTGCGTCTTAAATTTATCATATATACCTGCTCTTTCTTTCTTCCAAGATTTGAAGCCCTTTATCAAGAACTCCTTTAACTTGATATTCTTATTAATTTCTTTCTCATCCATTTATTATATAGAAAACGAACAAACGTCAATAAACATCAATAAACGTCAATAAACGACAATAAACGTCAAACGTTAAAACGTCAAACATCAAAAAACATCAAACGTTTATAAACTGTTTTATCTTGTTCCTATACTTACCATTGTTTACCTTCCTTGTCATATCAATTACTATAAAACCATAATCTTCTTGCCAACATTTTGAACATATCTCTTTAAATTTATCATAAGACATATCTCCTCCAACAAACTCATTATACACATGTTTAAGATTAGTATCATCTTGTCTGAATATGCATAGGAAGTTAACGTTATCTCTTATAAGCTGTTTAGGTACTTTTGAATATGTTTGTGCAAGATAGAAATAGTCTAAATGTCTATGCCTACCTCTTGTAAAGTAATTTCTAACAGTATCTTGATTCTCCAAAATGTAATCGTCAAACACAACAACAGAGTATTTTTCACATTCATCAATAGGTACAATAGAATCATTACCGCTTAAGAACGTTGCTATTTGCTTCTTAAACTTTAGTTCTGCTTTTTCAAATCGATCTTTTAACTGCTCATACTTTGGGTGATTCATGCTTTTAGAATATATGTAGAAGTAATTATTGTTTAACCAACCTGGCTGTAATAAGAAGTTAAATAACAAAATCGTCTTACCAGACCCAGACGGACCCACTATAAGGCATCGCACATCATCAGGTATAAGCTCTCCATTTCTTTTCTTAACTGTTGTTTCTTTTATCATCTCTTGTACATCCCAATTAATAGTTTTCTTACTCATTTATTATAGAGAAAATCGACTCTTTTATGATCTTATATCTTTAAGTTGTTCTCTGATCTTAAGCAACGTATCTTTTATATATTCGCTATCCATTTCACCATTTAGTGTTATTATCATCTCTAACTGTTCTTTAAATGAGTTAATACAAGGGACAATGGTTTTATATTCATCATTTCTTTTGCTTATGTTTAACTTAGAAGACAAACCTGTTATTATAGCACTTCCAGTTGCAAGAGACGTTGTTAATATCGAGTAAATTGTTACAGGTATAAAAATATTAATAAACCCAGTTATTGCAGAAAGTATAACCGACAACGTGATCAAAGTGTAGTATGCATATCTAACAATTCGTAGTTTTCTCTTTTTCTTCTTTAAACTGTATTCTAACTTCTATTAACTTGATTACTTTCTCTCTTGGAATATCTCTAGGTAAATCAAACTCATTCATTTATTATATAATAAATGGCTAAGGTATTTAAGCTAACGAGTGATACTTCTGTTTTAAAGAAGAAACTCCATTATGAATTAGACAACAGGAACAACTATTTAAGTATAGGACTAGTTGGGTTTTACAGTACATATCTAACCCCAAACATAACAACAGAAAAAAACAGTTTCTCATATGGTGATAGACAAGTTTTTATACAAGAAGGGCAATACAGCTTAAACAGTCTTAATGAATATTTAAAATCTCAATCCATCAACATAGCATTATCAAAAGATCATTTAAGAAATAGAGTTAAAATTGAAACTGATAGTAATAATGTTACAATTGGAAGTATAGGTACTGTCCTCGGGTTTAATGTTTTTGAAGTTTTAGAAAAGAACAAAACACATATTGGAAGTAAGTTGCCAAAGTTTCATCCGTTTGATACTGTAAATGTTCACTGTAATATAGCAGATGGTATGTTTGTCAAAGATACAGAATACACACATAGAGAAACAGGGATCATAGCATCATTTAAAACAGATGCCGAGTTTAAACATAGCATCATTTACGAGCCTACTTATCCATTATTTTTCCCTATATCCAAAGACAAGGTTGATAATTTTGAGATAAGGATAACAGATGAGAATGATTCCTTAATTGATTTTGGTGGAGCAACAACAACCGTATTTTTACAAACTAAGATTTTCTCTTAAATAAATATTAAGATGTGTTCTATTAAAGGTTGTATGTTTAGTGTTCCTTATAACGAACTAAAGGATCTAAATATTGATCATGTATTAACAAAGAAACAACTTAGTGATAAATCTAAGAAAATTAAAGAAGGTAAAGGAATGGATTTAACTTTAACTACTGCACAAATGAAAAAGATTAAGAAAGAGCATATGGGTGGTTTTATCTTTACAATTCCAGCCATTCTAGCAGCTTTAGGAGCAGTTGGCTCCTTAGCAGGTGGTGCAGCAGCGATTACTAAAACTGTACTGGATGCTAAGAAGAATAAACAAGAACTTGAAGAACAAAAGAGACACAATATGGCTATGAAAGAAAAGCAGGGAGCAGGTAAACCAAAGAAGTCAAAAAACTAAAACCATTGACCAACTTCGATATAGAGAGGTTGGCTAAAGAATTAAAGATAAAACGATTTAGAGGTGTATTTATGAGTGATGAACTTCCACAAAAACCCTATGTACATGAGTATGGTGTAGTTAACCTCGATAAATCAGAAAACATTGGTACTCATTGGATATGCTATTGGAAAGATAACAACATAAAGTACGTGTTCGATTCTTATGGTGGTGTTCCTCCTAAACAACTGGTACAATATCTTGGTACCGAAAACTTATTCTACAATGACTAACGAATACAAGACTTTAATTCAGTTATATGTGGTCATCTTTGTGTTAAGGTTTTAAATCTTCTAAATCAAGAGTATTCTTTTAGTGATGTTATGTATATGATTAAAAATGATTAAATATTATTAAGTTTAAGTACTTTTATGGTTTATATTCATAAAGTTTTGTTTAAGATAAATATGGAAGCTATACACAATAGATTTTTAGATTATTTTGAGAAGCATGAGGATGAACTAGATCCACTAGTTAGATTTAATTTTTATCAGTATTTTGAGTGTTACTGAGACAGACTTAAAAGATAAAGACAATGTATATGATGTTATTGATTTTTGGAGAATGTTAATACCTAAATTTTTGTACACGGAAGAAGAGTTGGAAAAGTTACGTCCAATAATTACCTTAAAGGAGTTGTTGTCAAATCATAGCTCTAGACCATTAAAATGCAGTAATTGTTTTTGTAAGTCATTAACAAAAGGTAGGAGTAGATACATTTGCGATAATTGTTTTGTAGCGAATGGTTTTGTTTACAGTACTAATGAAGGAATGAGAGCTTGCGTAAGAAAACCATGGTATGATACTATAAAAAGATTTAAGTTGCAGTTATTTCGTTTGCAAGCTTTACAGGATAGAATTATTCCTGAAGATGTGTTCAAGGTGTTAAATGATGAATTTAGAGATATATCAAAACATTTAATATCAACAAAAGATGTTCTAGAAATACTAAAGAAAAACAAATACACAAAATATTATGATGATGTTTATTTAATACACTATCACCTTACCGATGAAAAACCATTAAATTTACGACATATGGAAGAAACACTTATAGACGACTTCGAAAACTTATACAAAACCTTTAAAGAACTATATCCGAAAAGAGTATTGTTTATTAACTTAAAATGTGTATTGTACCATCTGTTGAAAAAGCACGATGTTCATGTTGATATTGATTTTAAACACTCATCTAAACAAATAGAGATGTTAAAGAAATGTTTTGAAAAATTAGGATGGACATTTTCTGTATAATAAATGAGTATTGATATATTTGGTAATGTTAAAGATAGAAAAGATAATGTTGATATTAGTTAAAAAAAATTAAAATTGTTGGAGAATTTAAATGATATTGTTAGCGTAAGTCAACTTAGGTCAATAGAAGCTCAATTAGAGAACGATAGAAAACGATTTGAAGATGCATTAGAAACGTTACAAGACACATACGTCAAGAAAGAAGATTTTCAAAAGGTTAGGATGGATACTACTAAATTGATTATGCAGAAAGAAACTGTACCTCTACTATATCGATTAAGAGCTAAAAACGTTAAGGAGCCAATCTTTAGAATATTTAATCTCTCTAATGGTTACGAATTTCTCTATAATGGGAAAATAATGCACATGGAATTAAGTTTGGATAAATACTTTCTAGAGATATATTTGGGTGATACTTTGATTGAAACTTTACCTTTTAACTTTAACAAGAACGATATAATTACAATCAAACCAAATAAAAATTCAGCTATGGAAGAAGGGCAATTATTGTTTGTTGTAATGTACATAGAAAGAGAACTTTCCTAAAGACGTATAATTTTTAGGTAATGATAGATTTTATTTTTTTTTCGTTGATTTTCTATACAATAAATAATGATGATGTATTGTGTTAAGTGTAAGAAATTGACAGATACGGAGAAAGATACCATTAGAATAGAACAAACGAAGAATGGGAGATATCTAAAGAAAGGTATTTGTTCTGTATGTGGTGTTACTAAAACTCAGTTCATTAAAAAGCCTGATTGGCTAGAAGAAGGTAAAGGTGTTAGAGAAGACATTATAGAAGAAATTCACAAACCATCTAAAAAAAACTTTGACAGATTAAGTGTGGTTATAAAAGGTATCGATGATCTTTGGCAAGCTGATCTTGTAGAAATGGATAGTGGAGTATTAAAAGGTGTTTCCAAAATAAATAAAGGTTATAAGTATCTGCTAACGATTATAGATGTGTTCTCGAAATATGCGTTTGCTGTTCCTGTTAAAGATAAGAGTGGGAAGAATGTTACAGAAGCATTCGAATCCATATTAAGAATGAGAAAGCCTAGTAACTTACAAACTGATCAAGGTAAAGAGTTTTACAATAAAGAGTTTAAGAAGTTAATGGAGGAAAATAAGATTAATCACTACTCAACCTATAGTGGTAAGAAGGCTTCTGTTGTTGAGAGATTTAATCGAACACTTAAACAGAACATGTGGAAAAGGTTCACAACACAAGGGAATTACAAATGGATAGAGATATTACCAACACTAGTTAAAGAGTATAATCATCAAATTCATAGAACAATTGGTTTAAAGCCTATAGAAGTTTATAAGAAGAATGAGCAAACAATATTGGAGAAAGTGTATCAAAAAGAATATAAGCGTGTTAAACGCAAATACAAGTTAGGTGATCATGTTCGTATAAGTAAATCGAAAGGGTTATTTGAGAAAGGATATACACCTAATTGGTCAACGGAAGTATTTGTTATTAGCGAAGTTATTCCATCTAATCCGCCTACATATAGAATTAAAGATTTAGAAGAAGAGGATGTACAAGGTAGATTTTACGAACCAGAACTATTAAAGACGAAACATAAAGATGAATACTTGGTGGAAAAGGTGTTGAGAAAGAAAGGTGATAAAGTATATGTTAAATGGTTAGGTTTTGATGAATCACATAATAGTTGGATAGATAAAAGTAATGTTGTAGTGTAAATATAAATGTTTGTCTTTTATGGTTATTATTCCATAAAAGGCTGGTTTAAGATTACATAGAACAAGCGATGGGGACGATTCTACCAACCGCTCTATGTACACAATCAAAGGTGGAGAAAGAGAAACAAATATAAAGTTAACAGCAACATAACGAAATAAAGTTAAAAATCAACATTTTCTATATAATAAATATGAGTACTATTGTAATTCTCTTAGTTTAAATGATATTTGTTATGAACAGATTAAAGACAATTTTTGGTGATTTTAAACTGATTATAGATAAGAACACAGGATACTTTAATGCTACTAAATTGTGTGATAAGAGTGGAAAATCATTTAAAGATTGGTTAAGATTAGTAAAAAGTAAAAAACTACTTGAATATTATGATAAAAAATTAGCTGGAGCAGATGTGCTCCAGCAAAAATCATCATATTACATAGAACCGAAAGGTATGAATAAAAGTAACTTATTAATTTCAGGAACATATGTTTACAAAAGAATACTTCTAGAAATAGCTTCATGGTTGTCGTTTGATTTTTATGATAAATGTAGTAACATTATAGAAGACTACTTTATTCAGGGTTTTAAACAATACCAACACAATAACGAAGAACTACAAATAAAGGTAGAAGAGATTGAACAATCAATGGAAAAATTAAAAATAGAAAACACAAGACTTAGAGAGATAGCAGCACCGTATACAGATGATATTTCAAAAGATAATTGTCTAATCATATATAAGAAGAACAAGCCTAATGATCCTTTCCCTTATTACGCAATCAGATGTCAAAAGAGAAGTTTATATAAACCTCTTAATGAAGCAGAAGAAAAATATCCTAATCATGTAATAATATATGAAAAGTTTAGAGATCCTAACAGTATTAAGCTATTCAACCTAATGCAGCAAGAACTAGATATTCGTAAAGGTAAGGGTAATGAGTTTTGGACGCCACTATCAGAAGAAGAATTGATTAAAGAAATTGATTGTTTATATGATAGGTTATTATCTGATAATTAAGGTTAATATTAGATAATTAAAGTTACAACTTTTATGATATAATAATCATAAAAGATAATTAAGGTTAATATTAGATAATTAAGGTTACGACTTTTATGATATAATAATCATAAAAGTTAATTAGTTAAACATTAAACAAACCATCTGTTGTAACATCGAATGCTAAATTCAATATACTACCTAAATCGGGATTATTATGGTATTTTCTTATTATAACTCTCGAATCTACGTAATGTCTAAATAAATATATAAACTCTACAGAGAGGTGTTGATAAATTGAGATATTATGCCAATGAACTTTGTCTTTGAACTCTGCAATAAATCCTTCTGTTAAATTTTGAAACAATGAAATTATTTCCCAATCTACTTTGTCAGCGTAATCTCTTATAAGGTTTTCTGATAATTGTTGAGTTCCAGATAAGCGCCCCCAAGAAACTTTATCTGCATGTTCTCGTATAAAGGCTTCAGAGAGTTTGTTTTTATAAGATATAGCATCAAAATCAACTTTATCTATAAACTCACTAATAAATTCTTCAGATAGATTTTGATTATACGATACTTCTCCCCAATCAACTCTATCTGCAAATTCTCTTATAAAGTCTTCTGATAAGTCTTGGCTTCCTGAAATAATCTCCCAATCAACTTTATCAGCTAATTCTCTTATAAACTCTTCCGATAACTTTTTCCATAAACATATTTCACTCAAATTAAGTTTCTGCAGATATTTGCGTATGAAATCTTCTGTAATGTGATCATAGTTATATTCCTCCTCATAATCATCATAACCTATAGATAACCATTGTTCATTAGTCAGTGAATCTAATATCTCATCAGACAAGTTCATAACGTTTGTATAGAGAATGTTTTGTATGAGAAATGAGTTGTTTTCTTTATTGGCTTTCTTGAACAAATGATCTAACATACCTATGGAGATGCTAAAATTTATTTTGTCTTCATCATTATAACCACCAATATCTAAATGTTTACATACACAATCAAATATAGTTTGTAAGATTACATTTCCTTAGCACTAGTCATGTTCGTTTTTTATTCTTAGATTTTTAAATTTATTTCATTTTTGTTGGTTTTCTACATAATAAATATGGAGAAAGAATTTGATTTATTACATGATAGACTTAAACTAATTCATCATGATCTTAAACTCTTAGCAACACTACTAGAGAAGCAAATACTGTTAAAGGAAAAAGAATTATTAATAATGCAACAAAAAACATCTGATTTGAGTAGTGATGATGAATATAAATATGGTAGTGATGATTATGATGATGATGATGATGAGTAAGTTTACAAAAATGATTCAGTTTTAAATGTGTATAAGTAACTTTGATGGGTCTTCCCATTAAAGTTCTAGACTAACACGCAGTTTAAACATATGTAGACACATGCAGATGTTTGAACGATGTGTTAAAAAAATGGACGAAAATGAAGTAAAAAATTTGGTGTAGGTAAAAATTGAAGAGTATAAAGATTTTCTATATATTAAATAAGATGAGTAATTATAATAGATTTACTGTAGTAGAGTTAAGGCGACAATGTAAAGAAAAGGGAATCAAAAGATATTCCCGATTAAGAAAAGCAGAACTGATAGACCTTCTTAAACAATATGACGATGAACAAAGCAGAAGGCAGATTAGAAATATATTCCCATTTAAAGAAGAAGTATTTGAAGAACCAAGAATCAAAGTTGAATCAATACCAATCGATGTAAAACGTCAGAACATTGCATTAAAATCAAGATTAGAAACATGGAGATTTACAACAGATTACAAACCACAAGATCCTCTTGAACAATATATTACTGCAACATCTAAAGCTATATTAAACAGATTACAAATTGGCTTAAGTAAACATAGTTCATTGAAAGCTAATCTTTATATAAGTTGTACATATAAGAAAGGTAAAGAAACTCAAAATTTCTATTTTAACACTGAAAACCAAGAAATATATCAATCAAGTAATTTAAAAGAAGAAATAACTCAAATGAAACAAAGATTAAGAACAAGAATGGATGAGTTCCAAGCTAGAGGTTCTGGCTGGGCTCTTATAAACATTAACTTTTTACAACTAGCAATCGTCAAATATACACCATATAGAGGATCAACATACATAAAATTACCTAAACAAATTCAAAACAAAAAGGCAGTAATTAATGTAAAGAATGAAGATGAAAAATGTTTCTTATATTCAATTTGTTCTGCACTATACCCAGTTAATAAAGATCCACAACGACCTTCGAAGTACAAGCAAGCTGTTAAATGCTTAGAAGAAAATTAAAAAATATTCATTTTCCTGTAAAACTATGTGATATTCCAAGAGCTGAAAAATTACTTAATATTTCTATAAATGTCTATGCATATGATAAAGACTATTCACTCTATATACTACATCACACACAAAACAAGCAAGAAAATCATGTCAATTTATTATATATAAAAGAACAAAATGAAGATCATGTTAAAACACACTATTGTTGGATTAAGGATTTAAGCAGACTAGTATGTGCACAGTTAACTAAATGGAGAGCTCGAAAATATTTATGTGATAGATGTTTGTTATACTTTTACTCACAAGACGCTTTAAATAAACATGAGCAAGATTGTTCGTTAAATGAACCAGTAAAAATAATAATGCCTGAAGAAGGTAAATGTGTTGAATTTAAAAACTACCAATACACAATGAAAATGCCATTTGTGATTTATGCTGATTTTGAATGTTTGTTACATAAAGTTATGGGTTGTGAAGAATGTTATCCAGATAACGAGCCATATACGAAAAAATATCAACAACATAAGCCATCTGGATTTTGTTATTATGTAGTAAAGAGCGATGGAAGTAAATCCAATCCTGTTTTGTATAGAGGTAAGAACGCTGCTAATAAATTTATAAGACTGTTAACAAAAGAAGCCAAACACATATCAAACATATACAAACAAAATAACGAATTACCATTAACAAAAAGTCAGAGAAAAGAGTTCAATGAATCTAAATGTTGTTATTACTGTAAGCAGGAGTATACTAAAGAAAATTATAAAGTTAAGCACCACGATCATATAACAGGAAAATTTGTAGCACCTCTATGTAATAACTGCAATTTAAAAGTCAAAGTACCAAAGTTTGTACCAGTGATCATACGTAACTTAACAGGATATGACTCTCACTTGTTTATAAAAGAGCTTGGATGTAATAAAGAAGAAATAGATCTAATACCTAATAATGAAGAAAGATACATATCATTCAGTAAAAAGGTTGGGACTATTAAATTGAAATTTGTAGATTCATTTAGATTTATGGCTTCTAGTTTAGACAAATTGTCATCGAACTTGAAACCTGAGCAAATGATACATACCCAACACTTTTATCCTAATCAAGAACAGTTTCAACTTGTAATAAGAAAAGGTGTTTACCCATATGATTATATTAACAATTGGGATAGATTTAGAGAAAGAAAATTACCGTTAAAGGAAGCATTCTTCAACAAGCTTATGAACACACATATAAGTGATGAAGATTATGAACATGCAAAGAAAGTATGGGAAACATTTGACATTAAGAATCTCGGACAATACCATGATTTATATTTGAAAACAGATGTATTATTGTTAGCAGATGTGTTTGAGAACTTTAGAGAAACATGTCTTAAAGCTTATGATCTTGATCCTGCTTGGTATATGACGGCATCAGGTTTAGCTTGGGATGCAATGTTAAAGATGAAAATATATAAAGTTAGAATTGTTGTGGGATTATGATATGGTATTAATGGTAGAGAAAGGTATAAGAGGTGGAATTAGTCAATGCTCAAAAAGGTATATAAAAGCAAACAATAAGTATATGGAAGATTATGATAAGAATAAAGAAGATTCTTACTTAATGTATCTAGATGCTAATAACTTGTATGGGTGGGCAATGAGTCAATATCTACCGTATAAGGGATTTAGATGGTTAAGTGAAGATGAGATTGAAGAAATAGATTTCACAAATATACCTGATGATTCTGATACTGGTTACATATTAGAAGTTGATCTTGAATATCCTAAAGAATTACATGACTATCACAAAGACTATCCATTAGCTCCTCAAAACATATGTCCGCCTGGTTCAAAACAATCAAAGCTATTAACAACTTTATACGATAAGGAAAAATATGTAATTCACTATCGAAACCTAAAACAATGTCTTTCACTTGGATTAAAACTTAACAAGATACATCGAGTAATAGAGTTCGAACAATCAGATTGGCTAAATAAATATATTGATTTAAACACACAAATGAGAACGAAAGCAACAAATGATTTTGAAAAAGACTTTTATAAGCTCATGAATAATTCAGTATTTGGGAAGACTATGGAGAATATTAGAAAGAGAGTTAATATTAAACTTGTAAGTGATGAGAAAAAATACGAGAAACTTGTAGCAAAACCGAATTATAAAAGTACTACAGTTTTTACGGAAAATTTAGTAGCAGTTCACATGAACAAGGTTAAAGTGCAATTTAACAAACCGATTTATGTTGGTATGTCAATTCTAGATTTGTCAAAATATTTAATGTACGATTTCCATTATAATGTGAAGAAACCAAAATATCAAGACAAAATAGAGGTATGTTATACAGATACCGATAGTTATATATACCATATCCAAACAGAAGATGTATACGAGGACATGAAAAATTATATTCATTACTTCGACACGAGTGATTACCCTAAAGATAACAAATATAAGATACCACAGGTTAATAAGAAAATACTTGGTAAGATGAAGGATGAAATTAAAGGCACAATCATAGAAGAGTTTGTGGGTTTAAGAAGTAAGATGTATAGTATAAAAGCACCTCAAATAGATTTAACAGATAAAGACTTTAAAGGTAAGTTCGATAAAGAAAAGTGTTGTAAGAAAGCTAAAGGTGTTAAGAAGAGTGGTGTGTATAAAGAACTTACATTTAACGAATATAAGGACTGTTTGATTAGCCAAAGAGAATATTATAAGAAGATGAATTTAATTAGAAGTTATAAGCACGATTTGTACAGTATAGAAGTAAATAAGTTAGCTTTAAGTTGTGTAGATGATAAGAGATGTGTTTTAAAGGATGGGATCAATACCCTACCATGGGGACATTATAAGTTAGAAGAAAAATGAAATATATATACAATTCATTTATATAATAAATGCCTAAACAAAACATAATAAAATTAGACTATTTTCGATATTATTGCACAACATGTAAATCAATTGCAACGCAAACTAAAAAAGCATGTACAAGTGACTTCTGTAGCTTTGGAAGATGTAGTAGATGTGAAAATTATGGATATGATTATATTTGTAAATGCGTAGAATAATTTAGTTGTAGTTTTAATTGTAAGTTTTTAGATGTAAGTTTTTATGATTTTAAATGTCATAAAAGCCTATGTGTAGTGCAATTACTCAATCTCACTTTGCGCTATCCTTCTGTGTTAAAGTGTAATGCTTAGTGGTGGGTTCATAATTTTTTTGATAGTTAGGGGGTTGGATGGGGAAATGCGCTAGTAGTGAGGTTGACTATCTACTCACTCCATAGCATCTCTTAACAGACACAGTGACTTTGGGCAAGATGGCTTTAAATCCAAAGATTTTGTAGGGGTAATAATTTCCTAGGAAATTTTTACCTGCGTATATAACTCATTTGTTCTTATATGTGGAACCGCAAAGTAGGTCTACTACGTTTGTCATTTAGTATAGTTACATGCTATCATGGCATTTCTTTCATAACCCTCAGTTAGGAACACCACAGAGTGATAGGACAAATTGACAGACGCTATTTGAAACCATGAAATGTAAGATTCCTTCAAGGAATTAATCCGAGATGTTAAAGTATTTAGTGTGTGCCCTATATCGTGCCTCTAATCTGCAGTGTATACATTGTCTACATGTTTTTTTTCTATCTCATTATGGCTATTGTTTAGCTTGGGGGGGGGGCAGTTTTTTAACCGACTTTCTTTTTTGCGATATTCTACTCACATTCGGAAGGGTTAAGTTAATAACATTTAATTCACACAGTATTAGCGAGCGAGCGTTAGCAAGTGAAGGCGGGTTAGAGCCCCGCAGGGCACGTTGTTTTCTGTCTTCGTTAGTGTTGCCCCCCCCCATTACTAAACAATTACCCTCATTACTAGGTTAAGTTAGCTTAGGTTAGTATAGGTTCTGTTCTGTTAAATAAAAGTGGTAATTATTTCATTAGACAGGCATTCCGGAAAGGCGGGTGCCACTACGGAACTTTACCCCTACAAGTTTCATGATCAATACTGGAGGGGGCAAAATGTGGCATGAGGTCAAATATCTGAAAGAAATCACAGCAACCAAATGATCAGCTAATCTTGGGGGTAAGAAAAAGTGGGAGCAGCTGCCCCCTTGCCCCCCGAATCGCAAGTGTACATACGCGACGCCTACACTGCCTAAGTATTAAAGGTTCAGTGAGTTCCTCCATGCTATCTACCTGCCTTCGCTGACTGAGGCTCCTGTGCTCACCAGTGGTCGGATTGGGTGTGGGTTTAGCATCTCTTTCAGCAGTGATATTATATGAGATTTGGACCTACAGCTTTACAAGGGATCTAAACCCAGGAACTCCTACTAGGAATCGAACCCTTGTCTGCCTTGTTGAAGACACGTACGCTAATTATATACCCACAAGGCGCTCTGAGCATGTTTAGAAAACTCACTAATTAACCCTGATACGACATTAGGAGAAAGTTTCCTCAAAATATATATTTAAAAAGGCACCTTGGAATCCATAATATGTGTGCTGGCCCATTCTGACAGTGATATTGCATCTATTAAAAGAATATAAGTACAATTTTTATAGAGCAAGTCATTTTGGTAAAAAAAAAAAAAAAAAACGTCATGTGTACATACCAAGTAACATAGAGAGTAGTACCTAGGGGCAATAATAAATCTAATTATAACTGATTATCTTCAAAAGTTGATCAGAAAACTTTTAAAGTGTATTTGTTTCAACTGTGATTATTTTATTTAAATAGAGTTTTTGGCTTTATTCATTTATGTTACACATTGATAGATATATATTCATTTAACCTTAACTCCCTCATGCAACAGCGCTGTAATGAAGGACGGGACCTGCAGCTTAAAGGGGATATGAACCACTACTCTTTGTACATACAGAAATCCGCCTTCATCTTCACTCGAATCCAGGATTGGGGCGGCAGCGGCTGGGTTGAAACTTCACGTCTGTTGCGTGGGTTTTCTCGGTATTCCCAGTTTCCTCCCACTTTCTTCATTTCGCCATTTCATTCATTCCCATCATCACCGTCTCCTTTAGCCTAAGCGGAATACCTCTAGGACGTAAAACTCAAAGATTTCATTTTTCAAACTCAGGTTTCTTTGATTACAAAGGCGACCAGCTATAATCTCTTCCACAGAGGACACTTTAAAAAGAAAGTACGTTGTACTGATCTTGAATACTTGTGAATATTTTAAGAGTTATTTCAGAAGGATAAAAATACACAACTGAACAAGTGACATCACAGTACATAGTTATACACATTATTAAAATAAATGGGAACTTCAAAACACTACAGAGTACAGAACATCTAATTAAGTCCAAATTAGATCATCGAGCCAGAAATACAGCGATGTAATTTAACTCGCATATCAGTAAGAGAATTGAATAACGATATCAATTGTTTGAATTGAGTCGGGCTCTGAATCATTTCTATTATTTTTGTGAGGGAGGGGTTAAACCAATTTCTTTCTTGGGAAAAAAGTCTAAACCATGTTGGTTTCAACAAGTCAACCCTAGTTTTCAGCAGTCAATTAATTTCTTATAAAATAAACTATAAAAATCAGTATCAAACGGTAGAATCTTTGCAAGCGCACAAATCCTTTGAGTTACGTTGGTAAGGTATCCTCTATTTTAAATGACGAAGCATTATTTCCAGTGCAGCAGGCTGTTCGGACGGAACGTAAGAGGAAACATAAGTGACTCGATCAACTTGCAGATTTTTGTTTGTGGAAACTTAGAAAAATACATGGAGTTACGTTTTCCAATAACGCTGCATTGTTGACAGGGTGAGACCTCAAGGGAACAGCATGCTGCACTGCCAGTGTTGCGTTTTCATTAAATATAGGGTGCCTTACCAGCAGGGTTGTCTGATTTAAGCCTGATACTTTTAAAAAGATGTTGAAGAAAAAAGGAAGAAAGAAAGAAAAGAAAAAAAAACTCCAATTCGCTGATATTCATGGTGAAGTTTTGCTCATATTTTAAACGACCTGTGTTAATTGCATCTAATTTTTACCTTTTAATTAAGGTGTCCAGACTTCGATTCCCAGTGGGACCACATTTGTTTCAGGTGCAGTGCTCTTTTCGCTCGTCGAGTGACTAGCAGCGTGCCTCTGGAGCACGGGATCGCGGGTTCAATTCGCGGGGTTGGGATTTCACTTTAAAGTGTAGGCCCACGCCTCATATAGTCTCGCTGCTAAAAAGGGGTGCTTAACTTCAATAACCAAAACAAATCAATCTTCCAAGTGCATTCCAGAACGTTTCATTCAAAGGAGTTGTGTTGTTTAGTTTAATTGGTTACTGAGAAATTTACTAAAGGAATTATCATTTTACAAGAAGAAGAAATTGATGATGAGGCATTTCCCTTGCTTACATATACAATGATAAAAAGTTTGTTTACGAAGATTGGACAAAGAACAAAATTTCTCAACAAATATGAAAACTATAAGAGATGTCTGACTGTTTCACCTGTGGATATAGATGTAGGACTTTAGAATGCCTGGTACTGTAGTATATAAATTGCTTTTGTTTAAAAATTATTAGTGTCGATTTCGTAGTAGCAACAATTCCAGACACGACCATAAAATGGATACATGTAGATTGGTTAATTTAAATACCCCGTATTATTCAAATAATTGTAAACAAATAACCGTAACTTATACCACCTGGAATTTTGTATTATGTTCCAAATGTTAAAGAATCGAAAATTTCATTTTGTATTTACATTATTGAAATTATTAAGAAATTGAACTTTCTTCTCAGGAAATATTTGAGGATATAAGTAGCATACAAAATTTTAAAGAAAGTAGCAGTTTCCTCCCACTTTCTTCATTCCACCATTTCGTTCATTTCTGAATAAAATGGTTTTTGCTCACCGACCTAGGATTGTCCAATTCTGAATAATATAAGTTAACTCAAAGCCTTAATAATGCAAAAATGAGAGTGGATTTTAAAACAAAAATTGGTGCCATTGGAAACCAAAAGTACTAGAATGTAAATAATGCTCATTTTGAACTAGCAACATGTTAAGGCAGCTGTACAAGAAAAGTCCTTTTTTTTTTTTTTTTTTTTAATTAATGGTGGAGCGACCAATGTTGGATCACTTGATGTGGACTGACCCAGCTACTTCAATTAATCAATACTTCGAGTAAAATTCTTCAGTGCTCATCTTCAGGTAAATTTTAATAACTACACCAATCTACGTAGCTGGATCGTCACATGCTATGATTTACTACAACAGTAACAAAGTAATTATTCTTAGTTTCTCATAAGTATTTTATTATGCTGAAGTACATGATGAAGTGCAACATAATCTTTAAAACCTTCCTGATGATGAACATTCGAAAATAGTGCTCGAAATATTGAATATATTTGAAGAATTTTGGTAGCATTACGAATAATTTCAGGTCATTAAGTGACAGAGACTAATACGTGTTCTTTACGTTCCATTCTCAATCATAGATATTATGTTTATTTTATTTCATCACATTGAAACAATGAAGAACATATAGAAAGCTCTCATTAACTATATTTGAAGGGTTTGGGGTAATATATATTTACCTCGAAGAAAAAGCAATATTTGCGCTGCAGTATCATACAAAAACGCTAGTGAAGGCAAGAACACTATGTTTACTGCCGTCTAATTTCGGTGTTTGCATACTCGTCAACAGAAACGGATCATAAGATACAGTGATGCCCACTCCCATCATGTCCATGACTCACCCCCCCCCAACTGTTTGACTTACCTCCCTCCCAGCCTGATCGTATAATTATGGTATAGTACCGTGGTATAAAGGACAGAAGAAAAATTTATGCATTGTGTTATCCGTAGGTGTTCTTCCTTGAAAATAAAATCATCTTTTTGATTAATTTTACACCCCCCTCAAACATATTTATATAGATTTTTACACCCCAAATATTTCAATGATGCAGTTTGCGTCATAGCCCCCCCTGTAAGATATACTGGAATCCTAAAAATAGTGAAATCTCAATTTTAGAAAACGAAAATCAGCCACATTGCCCCAAGCCCTTTCTTTGTAAAATTCAGTACATCATTTTGAGAAAAGTAGAAAAGTGTTATTTGTTTTTAAATATTTTGAGAGAAGACTGGCCATAAAACTGTATAATTGTATTATAGGTTGTAAGAGATATATTAACACAGTCTCTTATAAAAAGATCTATTTTAAAATCTTATCAAGATAAAAATAAATTGGATGGAAAAGCAAGGAGACATATTGTATCCATTGTAATAGATCATTACATGGAGTTACATTGTGGATTGTAAGTATATTTTTACTTATTGCAACACTCAAGTAAGTGATAATTAAAGACCAGTAATGCCATATTTTACGCTTTTTACAGGAAATCGTACATACATATCATTTATTGTGTTCATTGTTCAATTACCATTGTATTGGCTGCTTTAGTTTTGTCACTTTTGTATCAAAATTCGTCATATGCCTGCTGTTCAATAAACGTAGGAATAACTTGAATAAACATAGGAATACTCTTACCTTACGTTTTCGCAGTTTACTCGAACGGTTCAGTGTGCTTTTTTACTTTATTCGCTGACGTCCCAAACTTGCTAGGCTGGAGGGTTAGTTAAGGTAGGTTGTTATGTTACTTTTTAACTCTCTTTAAAAAAAAAGAAACTCAATCTTCAAATATTCTTATAAAATGTTTGGATTTTCGAAAAATGTGTGTTGTTTAGTTAATGATATAGTTTTTTAAATCTTTATGTTTCTTTCAGGTAAATAGTAACGAAATTATAGATTACTGTCAATCATTTCAATTCATAAACCTAATAAGCTTCTTAGAATAAATATGATAATCAGGTTAAATTTTAGTTAGTGAATTATCACACTTCGCCTTACTTATTCACTGAAATTAGAGTGAAGCTTAGGGATGCGTACGAGTCGAGTCGAGATTTAAGCCTGTCTCGACTCGTCTCGAGAAAATGTCTCGACTCGAAAATATGTTTCTGTCTCGACTCGACTCGAATTCGAGTCGAGACGTCTCGAAATTCGAGTCGAGACAAAATATACGAGTTAAAATATACGCACACATCAGCCAGAACGTTATGACTATCTACCTAATTGTCAGTATGTCCATCTTTGGCACGGATAACAAAGGCGAGTCGTCTTGGCATGCACGTAATGATCCTTGATCGCTGGAGAGAGTTGGGCCAGATGTGCACAGACAGGTCACCTAATTACCGTAAATTCCGGGGAGGGGATGATGCACTCTAACGTCACGTTCAATCATATCCCAGACGCGTTCGATTTGGTTCAGATTCGGTGAGTTGGGGGGCCAGCACATCACTTGGAACTCGCCCCTGTGTTCCTCGAATCACTCCATTAGTCCTGGCCTTGTGACATGGTGCATTATCTTGTCAAAAAATTCCACTACCGTTGGGAAACATGGTCGTCATGAAGGGCTGTACGTAGTCTGCAAGCAGTGTGCGATACACCTCGGCGTCATGGTGCCTTACTCAAGCTCCACTAGACACATGGATGCTCACGTGAATGTTCCCCAGAGCTTAATTAAGCCGCCGCCAGCTTGTCTCCGTCCCGCAGTAGAGGTGTCAAGGTATTATTCCCTTGCAACACGACGGATTCGTACTCTCCCATCGTCATGATGAAGAAGGTATCGAGATTCATCAGACAATGCAGCGCTCTGCCACTGCGCCAAGGTTCAGTAGCGATGGTCACGTGTTCATTTCAGTCGTAGTTGCCTATGTCATTGTGTGAACATTCGCACATGAATGGGTCATCGGTTGCAAAGGCCCATCATTGGGAATGTTCGGTGCACTGTGTGTTCAGACACACTTGTACTTTGCCCAGCATTAAAGTCTGATGTTTGTTCCGCCACAGTTCGCTTTCTGTCCTGTTTTACCAGTCTGCCCAGCCTACGACGTCCGAGATCAGTAAAAGGGTGGGGGGGGGGGCGCCCAATGATATTTGATAGTACTTCTTTACCTGTAAAAATTTGAACGGCCCGGTATGTTTGTGTAGGGTAATTAACAAGCACAGAGCAGTACACACCACACGTTTAGGGAAACTTTGATAAATAAAGCATTTCTACAGTCCATACAGGATATTTTGGTGCTTAAGAATGGTGCTCTGATTTGAGAAGAATTTCCTTTAAGTTAACTGTCATGAAATAACAGACCAACTTTTCAGTCCGGAGTGAAGTCGCCTACTTAAGCCTTCATAAAACCATAACTTCAAACCGATTTTCTCTAACGCAGCTAAGTCGTGCTTTGATCATGAGAAAGCAGGACATGTGTTTTCTTACATCATACTCCCTCAACATGTTAAAGACAATTTCATTAATCAGAAAGCTGTCTGGCCTAAAGTCCTAAACATGGAATGGTCTATAAACAGACTCTCCATCAAAAAGGCTAATTCTGTTACTTATAGGATTGAGTTGGTTGAATATAAGAAAATTCCTCTCACCAGAGAAGTGAAGTACCTTCAGCAGAATCTTCGTTTGAGGTTAAATTTCTACAAAAACAGTCGTCAAGTTCTCGCACCGAAAACTGAGTCCAGTAATCTTTAATTTCGCAGTTGAATGCAGTCAGACTGCTGTTAAAAAAGTACTTGGACCTCGTAAACAAGGACCCTCCTTGCTCACGTTTCAAATAAAGCTCTCACTCTAAAAACCCAACGACTTGCTTCATTACTATGTGAACCAGGTATTGCTAGCAATCTTAAATAAACGTGGAAATGTCAATATCCATAAACAGACACTGTCTCCCGTGAAAATGTTAGATGTTCCCTGCTAAGAAACAGGGTGAATTGATTTAAATCAGTGTGATTTAAATCACTTGATTTTTTTAAATCGTTGATTTAAATCTAATTACGAAATAAATTTATTTAAAGTGAAAATAAGTAAAATCCCGTTTCTGTTCTGTTATTTCGATTATGGAAGTTAATAATCATAATACAATGAGACTCAAATGTACAGTATGGTATGAAAACAAGTGTCATGCAGAGGATGATAAGGGAAAATCCCTTTTTGAACAGATAACGGAGCAATCCTGCTTCATTCTTTTCGTAACAATGGGTTTGGGTTTTAAAATCGTTAACTATTCCAACGGGGAAATCAGCATCGACATTTAAAACGAAAAATCTTTTTTGTGCGTATCTGTTTGTTTGTTCCCAGATAATAGGACGTATTTAGAGGGGTCCTATCCCCTCTCCATTTTTTTTTTTTTTTTTGTTAATTTTATAACTTTAGGCGAAATTTATGTATTTCATGCCGCAAGCTAGTTCTGAGTTTTTAAAAACAGGCCCCTGCCGAATATCAGTAGCTATTGAGAAAGAAAGTGTCATCTTGATAAACGTTGCTGTACTTTTTCCTTAATGCTTAACCTTTTAAATTATATCACCTAGTTTTAGGTGATAGGGTAGAATCTTCATTATTCGATTAAAAAAGCACCAATATGGCTTTCTACTTCGGTTTCTTTAAGAATGGAGGCATTTTAGAACAGGTTACATATGCTTTCACGCCTTTCTGCGTTGAGGCATAGTGTGTGATATCATAAATTTAAAAGATATTTTTGTTATGCGTATTATTATTATTATTATTATTTGGCGGGTTACATTTTGCATTCAGAACACTGAAATTTTGGACACCCGTTCAGTGCACCCCTTAATAATTTTCAGATATTTTCAGATCTCTGCGTGGAAATAGTGAGGTCCAGAGGGCAAAAATATTTAAAAAAGAAGGATAATTTTAACAAAAATAGGTTTTTTCGTGATTTTCCCGCCTCAGATGGAGACATATGAATGGTACCGTTTGAAAGGTTGTTCCATTCTGAAGAAAATGATGTACATACTATACTTCTAGGATAAGTAGGGATGTCTCAGGAAACTGATACCTGAGATCCTGGTTTATACGGAAATCTGGGGTATTTGGGGAATATTGTTTTTAGCGGGCTTACTTTTGCACCTACAAGATTGAAATTTTGCACATTTACTCAGTGCACTCCTCAGTATTTTTCAGATTTGTTTCAGATCTCTGCCTCAAGCAGGGGGAGGGGTCCACAGAGGTAAAAATTAAAAAAAAAAGATATTTCTAACAGAAAATTCCTTTTTTCGTGATTTACCCGCCCCAAATACATGGTGGAGACATGTTAAGGGTACCGTTTGAAAATGTGTTTTATTCTGAAGAAAATAATGCACAAATCATGATCCTAGGATAAATAGGGATGTCTGATGAAATTTTTATATTACATCTGGGTCATCTGGGGCATTGTTGGAATGTTCTTAGCTCATTGTTAAATAGTTTCCTCACCGTTACTATTCAAGATAGAAGCTTGAAATTTTGTACACACATTTAGTACACTCCTTAGTATTTCCCAGTTGCATTTGAGATCTGTGCATTAACACAGGAGAGTCCAGAGGGGATCAAAATTTAAAATAAATAAATAAATAGATTCATTTAGTCTCAAAATTTCCCGCTTCAGGGACGTGATAGGGAAATGGAAATGTTACCGTTTGAAAAACTGTTTTATTCTAAAGAGAGTTATGTATGTACCATGATCCTAGGATAAATAGGGATGATGCTGTAGCTGCTTGACTGAAAGTCTATAATTTACCTTTAAAATGAGCCATAATTTAAAAGGGTTAAAAAACATTGTTTGGGATTGATATAGATTAACGATTGGGGATAATTCAAAATTCAACCCCAATACTTTAACTTAAATACTAATTCCTAATGCTTTTTCTTCAGTTCGCGACTTATACGAGGAGAAAGATTTGATTTAAATAAAAAAAATCAATTTAAATAAAAAAAAATCAACAAAAATGATTTTTCCCCACCCTGCTAAGAAATAACATAAGAGTAATCTATTTCTCTATCTGGGGATTGATTTACCTAGCCTTAACTAGAAACAAGTCGAACTGACTCAAAATAGTTCTTAATTCCAGTTATACACTCAGAAATAACTTATTTCAACAGATATACTGCCTGCTTCAAAGCTTGTCAAAGAATACTGCTCGAACTTGAGACTATATATCTGACATATAACAAAGAATCCATCTTTCTCGAAGCAAAACCTTTAAGTCAGGGTTGCTACACTTGAGACAATCAATGATGTCAAACACGCGCCTGAATTACGATAGATTTTTCTAAATTATGCCAGATTCTTTACTTATCTTTCCACACTAATTTTAAAGACCAGCCACCACTTACTTGCATTAAGAGGAGCTAACTGTATTCATGTACTTGTATTAAAGAACTAACATGACTTACACAAACGATAAAAATGAATTATTATAGTAAATGGCACATCATATGTATACATTCAATTTTAGTTTAAAAATATTTGAATGTGACTTAAATTTATATTTGTAAGTTTTTATTTTATATCCGTATCAAACACCCAGTTTATGATGGATCTACTGCATAAAGTACGATCCCAAAAAAGGTCATTGGAATTTGTACCATCCTTCAGTCGAACCAGGAACTGAAACATAAAGAGTGACATTTTCTTTTTAAAGATACTTTATTAAGCTGAGTATTGTGAAAATTTATGTTAGTACCTAGGTAGAACTACTAACATTATACAAGCGCAATTCCACAACTTTATGTACACATTACAAAATATTGAACCCCCTTGTGTCCATATGGTTAGCGTACGCGTCTTTGTTGCGGGAGACCCAGGTTTGATTTCCGGTGGGAACTCCTGTGGTTCTAATCCCAAGTTAATTTGTAAGTTCACGTCTCATATAGCCTCGATGCTAAAACGTATACTAAACTCTAATCGAATACTAAATACAAGTATTTAAAGAAAAATGATGACGCACCAAGATGACGTAAATTTGGCTATCAAATCCATCTTGCGTTTTCAGTTATTTTCCAGTAGTATTTTTTTCTAGACATCCTTTCAGAAGACAGTGATGCAAATTTCGTAACTGCCAATTCCTGTCCGAAGTCATGATTTTTTCCGATTAGAGGCAAAATTTCCCATCCAATAAGATAGATACCGTAAATTTACAATATCTAGCAATAAATAAGTTTGAAAAATATCGCTTTAGAGGTGCTATGACGTAGAGTTGAATTCATTCTCGGTGTATGAAAGGCATTATATATAATTATGCGTTATAAGATTACAAACAAAATTTTTAAAAAATTAGGTGCACTTTCTTTTAACAAACATTATACTTTCCTTTATGGTGTGGAAGGGGGTATTAAGTTCGGCAAGAAGAAAAAAATATTGATCTTAACACGATTCTTGTGTTGCTGTGCACCGCATGTTCTTGCCACAGAAAAGATGCAGTACATTTTGCAATTCCTTTACATTAGCTTGATGTTTCAAGTCTTTTGTGTGTTTCTGAAGTTCACTTTTACCATAAAAGAGCTCAATGTTAACAGGTCTTACATAGATTTTGTTCGATTCTCAACACGGACTGCAACTACACGTTAAATTGTAGTTACGAAAGCCAATCTTTGTTGAACCTCGCTTATTACCGCTCATCTTAATAATATATAGAAGTTCACCGAGAAGCAAATGTTGCATTTCTCCCTTTCATCCTAGCACGAAACAAAACTAAACATAGCTGTAACACGAAGGAGCTACTTCGAAAAGAAGCAAGCTATACTTATGTGGAAAACAACTTCATAGAGATGTGCACCAAATAATAGAAGTATGAAGTATTGTTACCACGCGGAAAACTTGGTCTATTATAATATTTGCCTCCCTCTGTTCGCTCTTTCGTATCATGTGTATCGGATGGTTTTGATATTTCTTCTGATCATTAAAACATAGCAATGATGCCTGTGTGCGGGGAAAATACATAAAATCACCAGATAACTGTCTTTCCATTTGTTTTGGAAACAACAAACTTATTTCACGTGTGCGAGAGAAAATGAGCAGAACGAGATCAGGTGTTTAGTCAGTTCGCAGCAGGAGTCCATGGTTAAACATTTGGCTCGCTATCTTTCCATATTGATGTGAAAACATACTCGCAAAACCTTACAAACACAAAAGACTGCACTTCAAAGAAAATTTTAAGACACAGATAGTTCAGTTTTCTCTTAGCATCTTTCTTCAGTCGGTTCACTGTATTCGAATAAGGGAACGGTTGAAAGGGTGAATTTATATTTTATAGGGAAGTAACATTGTAAGTAACATAAACAATACATACCGCTTCCGACACTGACTGAAGCATTTCTTTCAGCTGGTATATCACTAGATCTATCCTGACCCTCATCTCACCTCAAGTTGTAAAGTAAAAAGTAACAGAAATATCCAAGATATCTGTGCACTTAAGTTTAAGTTCACTATAATAAAACGAGTGGGCAAGTAAACAGTCTTTTGTATGCTAAAGAAAACGGTGATGTTGAGAATGAATGAAATGGTGGAATGAAGTAAGTGGAGAACCACAAGAAAGTCCACACACACGGTGTTTCTATGCCACAAAGCCCACTTGGTACCAGCTGGGATCGAATCAGAGTCTTCACACACCAAGGGTGAAAGCTGTGCCACTGAGTCACAGCGGCCCCGGGGCTAGGTCGAGTCGCCTTTACCTTTATAGTTTCTTAGTATTTAAAGTAATGAATGTTACGATTATGAAATAGATTTTCCTTAATGAGCTGCATAAAAACAAAAGCCTTCGAAATGCATTAAACAATTAGCGCGATTTGATTGTGAACTTAACAGTTTCTGTAAATTTAAAACTGATTACAAAATGAACCCGTAATTTTATAAGGTGAATATGAAATATACTCCCAGCACCAAACAAAACTATTTGGAATTGTCATGAAAAGAAAGAAAGAAAAAGCAAATAGCGTTGCAAAAAGATTAGTAAGTAAATGAAATACATTTCGGACGTAAATTTCCGAAAATAAAAATTACTAAACCCATTTCTCCTTCAGCAGTGCGAAGAATCAATGTCTAGCGAATGAACATCTCCATGATAACAGAGAGAAGTCGGTGTTAAGTCAATAACAAAAGAAAGCTAAATAAATTCATATTAAAAGTTATATCAGTGTGTAAATGCGGAGACGCACCAAAGTTCGAAAACTTAATACACTATTACTCCTATGTATCAGGCAGTCGTTCAGCTGTCATTTGAGAGGATGGATATCCCAGGCTCCTGAACAATTATGTTACTAGAGTAAAGTAAGGAGTGTATTTATCTTACAGTGAACTGCTTTGATGCCAAGTGGCCTAACTCCAAAATTGAAATTTTCCATGAGTGGAAGTTGAAGTTCAATATCACATGGACAATCCAAGTTTCTTTTATGTTGGGAACCAAAACCGTAACTACTGTATGTAGTTTATTGTTTTATGATTTAGTGTTTACAAAAATCCTTTTTAAAAATACCTATCTATAGAAGTGAAAGGTACCTATCTCTACTAGTTCTTGGCATCCAAGCAGACCATTTATTGTAATATACCATGTAAAATAGTCTTGTATCATAATATGTGATGTACAACAAATGTTACATTATATATTCTATTATGGACATTACGGAAGTTAGAGAAGAAATATTTGGAGAGCTTCGAAATGTGGTGTTGGAGGAAGATGGAGAAGATAAAATCGACAGAGAGAGCAACAAACGGAGATGTTTTAAAACGGTTAGAAGAGAAGAGGACACTTCTAGCCACCATTTTTCGTAGAAAGGTCAATTGGATTGGACACATCTTGCAAAGAAATTGTCTTCTTAACACCGCCATAAAAGGAAAGTAAGCGAGGAATAGGAAGAAGAAGAACACAGCTGATCCAAGATTTGAAAGATAGGAGAAAATATTGGGAGTTAAAAGACGAAGCTGAAGATCGAGAAAAGTGGAAGACACATTTCCATGCCAAAATCTAAAATTGAGTACAAAAAAAAAATCCTCATTATTCCTAGGACCTGCCGAGAAGCAGAATACCTAATAATAATAATAATAATAATATAATATTTTATTATTCGTAACCCGTGATACGCTGCAACACATTAAAGCCTCATAATAGTTAGGAAATCGAATAATCCAGAAGTTATGTAGTCCTATTGCGTTCATGGGAACGAAAACAATAATTATAACTATGCTAAATTACTATAAACTGTCAATTGATCATTCAGAGAAATTATGAAGTTCACTTTATCGCAATGGTTTTATACAAACTACATATAGGATAATAGTTTTATACAAAGTAGATAATCGATTATTATTATTAATATTATTATTATTATATTTGAAGTACAATCAATATCACGACATTAGTTTTAATTAATTGAGCTGAAAATTAAATCTTGATCTCGAAAGATTAACTATTAAGTTTATGCGTTCTATAATTTTCTAAAGTAATAAATGCTGCAATTGGTTTCAAGGCTGTTTCTGAGTGAATACTTTTTTCAAAATAATATTAAAAATTATAGAAAGATTTTCGAGACA
The DNA here is from genome assembly GCF_964235325.1 of Thermobia domestica. Lineage (NCBI taxonomy): Eukaryota > Metazoa > Arthropoda > Insecta > Zygentoma > Lepismatidae > Thermobia > Thermobia domestica. The sequence continues at coordinate 36,296,865 of NC_137467.1, forward strand.
TTCGAGTCGAGTCGAGATTTTCACGAGCAGTCTCGACTCGAAAAATCGAGTCGAGAAACACGTTTGTCTCGACTTGTCTCGAATTTTACAACGTGTGTCTCGACTCGAATTCGAGTCGAGATTCGAGACATGTCTCGACTCGAGCTCATCCCTAGTGAAGCTATAGATAACAGTATCTAGTTTAGCAATTTTTAACCTTCTACGAAGAAAGTAACAGAGGAAACCATAATAGTAAATGACACACACAATTTATACTTACAAGACAAGGCTGTTCTTATTTCTATAACTTAAAAATCATTAATGAAAAATAATTTTGAACGTAAACTGATGTAATAGTATCTATAGTGACACGTAAAGAATGCTTAATGTTCAGAAATATAGTAATTTCGCGAGTTGTGAAAATTCTTCAAGGTTGTTAAAAACCGAAAAACGCAAATTGTAATAAGAACATAATAATTCGTATTATACGTAGGGGATATATTTTGTGACTTCGTAAACTGAGGGGCGTAACCAGCGTATTGCAAAAGGGAAGCTGGTTGACAAATATAGAAACACTAGAAATCTTTTTAAAGAGATAAGGATTGTAAAACATTACCATTCATCACGTAATTTTAATCAAACAGAAACTAAGAAAGGTAAGAAAAAGTTTTAAGTCATACTCTAAATCAGATATTGTATAACCAGTGTTCGTTACCTTTTATTACATGAACACATATTTTACAATAGTTATATGTGTAAGTCATTCCCTCAGTGGTAATGATGCGTGGGTTTCTTTGATTTGTTTTAATTATCATTTAGCGTCCCATTTCAACAGCGAGGTTATATGAGACGTATACCTAAAGTTTAACGAAAAACCCGAACCGCTATCGTTCAATGCTCTTCCACCGAAAATCAAATCCGGCACACCGTGCACCAAAGACACACGTGCTAGCCATCAGACCAATGGCGAGTGCTAAAGTGCGTGGAGTATGTGCTTGGTGGTGAACAAATACGTTCTGCGTGGGTTTTCTCCCACTTTTTTCATTCATGCATTTCGTTTATTATTGCTATCACTTGTCTCTTTTAATCTAAAAGAAGTATTTTATTTTTTAGTTGAACGTCTCACGATTACGACTTTTAGGCTAAAGGAGTGATGATGAATTAATGTGAATAATTGTAAAATTAGATATTTTCACTTCCACTGGAATCGAACCGAGCACCACGTACATACATGGTGCACGCGCTTGATACTAGACCGGCGGCGAGGGATCTTTAGCCTACAGGATATAAACGTGCAACGTTAAAAGTGTAAGCCATCCATAGGTGGTATTATTGAGTTCAAAAATTAAATAGCAAGAGTTTTATTAATACTTTACTTTAGGAATATTGTTAAAAATTGAATGAGTTAATAAAAATTCGTGTTACTTTTATTTACGGTGAATGTGAAGCACAATTCTAAAAGTATAATTTATATCATTGTTCGTTTTCCAACCAGATATTATGTTGTTCTATTAACTTAAAAGAACTTAAGTGACGTGATTATAACTTTTCACATGATTACACATTCACATTAACTTATTATTATGTCTGTGGTATAATAATTGTCTAAATTTTCAAGGTGAACTGCCATCTTTCTCAGCGACACTTTCTTATACATTAACAGCAAATTCTTTACATGTAGTGTGATCTAAAAAAGAATTAATGTTGACGTTGGAAGTGGCTGCTGAAGAAGATAGGAGATCAGATTGGAAGTTTCGGTAATTTCTGTATGACAGACATATACCAAGACTAGTTATGATATACCAAGATTGCTCTTATAAAGTGTTAAGATTTTGTTTTTCGTACGATTTACTGTACATTATAAAATATAATTTGAGAATTATTACTGTTGATAATTGGAAAACGTTTTAAAAATACGATGGGTGTATAAAATTCATGATGTGATTGCGTTTTCTTTCGATTCAGATTCTGAAGCTTACTCGATAGTGGAAAATCAACCATCAGATTATTACCGGACTGCAGAAGAAAGCAAACACTGACTGAAGTATAATTGTGGACCAAATGAAGAAATTTCAGTGCATTGGAGGAATCCTTCGACACGGGAGACTACAGTTAGGTTCAGAATGGAAGCTAATGTTTATTATGTAACATTATACGGTTCGTGCATGCTATATATAGCTTCGATGATAAAAGGTAAGTTGAACTTGAATCCAGTTAATCAACCAAGAGGAATGTCTATAAGTAGACTTGTATTGTGATATATTCCACTGAATTGAATACTTCTGTTCTATTATTGTTGTAAAATAAATATTTATATTATGAAATGAAAGGAAGTCTTTAAGTTTTACGTCCCATGGTTATACTGGGTAGACTAAAGGAGACTGTGATGATGAAAATAAATGAAATGGTGGAATGAAGAAAGTGTGAGGAAACTGAAGAACCTCGAGCAAATCCACTCAAACGGTGCTTTTCTACCACAATACCCATTTGGTGTGAGCTGGGATCGAACCAGAAGTGAACGCTCTACCATTGAGCCACTGCTGTCTCCAGCATTTACATTATTTAATAAATGATGTTTGGAATTTCTCATTATCATATTTAGAACAAAAGGATAAGAATCACTATTGTCTTCAATATTAATTGTCAAAATTTTATACGAGAAATACCTGGAATCAAAGCAGACTGAGGGGTGTGCTCGAAGAGTTTGATAAAATGTAAAAACCAAATACATACATGAATAAGCGATTCAGGCAAAGTTCATATGTAAAATCGCATCTTCCAACCATCTGCTAAAATTTCCTTTTTAATATTTTTTGAATGTTTTTTCTTTTATTATTATTATTATTATTATTATTATTATTATTATTATTATTATTATTATTATTATTATTATTATTATTATTATTATTATTATTATTATTATTAAGGGGCCGCGGTGGCTCAGTGGTAGAGCGCTCACCTCTGGTACTTGCAGTTCCGGGTTCGATCCCAGCTCCCGCCAAGTTAACTTTGTGGTGGACGAACACTATGTGCGTGGGTTTTTTCGGGGTTTTCCCGTTTGCTCCCACTTTCTTCATTCCACCATTTCATTCATTTCTCAGCATCATCGTCCCAGCCTACACGGTATAATCGAAAACAGGACAGATATCTTCAACTGAAAAACACATCATCAAACACTTTTTGTATAAAGTTTCACTAGCTTTGACCCAAGGCGCTACATAACACTCTTTATTCATTATTGAGATATGTTCTTGAAAGTTGTATTTAAGTTGCAAGTCAAGATATGTTTTCTTCTCTCCAAGTCGAAATATGATTTCACGATTTAAAGATCTCATAGTCATAAACTCTTTTAGATTTTAAAGCTGATTTTTCAGTGATAAGGTGTACGTAATATTTTTTCAGTATCAAAAGTTTTCAGCAATTTATGTTTTGACTCAAACCGCATAGACCACAAGAGAAGAAGTGGACCAGACATTTTCATGATCAAGGGATAATGTAACATGTGGTGGTGCTTAGGCTTCAACGAATGTCCATACAGCTCTATATGTAGTTCGTGGTGCTCTACTGTTAAGTTTTCCAAAAACAATTCACAACCTTTTTGATAACCACTACATGTTATTATGTCAATGATTTGCCTCAAAAGCAAGTACACTTCCCACACTTCATCATTACAAGGAATTAAGTCATCAATAAACAAACAAAGGTACCCCACCAAGCAGAGCATCTGCGAAGCATTCATACGTAGAAAGCCTTTTGTCAACTGTTCTGCTGATATTTTTGGAGGTTTATTGCTACTTTCTATATCCCCATAATCAAAGAACTGTATTCTGCTAAATCTAATGTAAATAAATATCTATCCGTTACGTAGTAACTTCAGATGTAAGATAATTCATAATTACATACACCCTCTAGGACATCGTGCATTATATCTACCGCATAATTTTCAACCACATGCAAATTTGGTATTTGATTCCAAATACATTCACTTTTTACACCTGTTTCACTTACATTATTCAGTAATACAGCATTTTCGCAATCATTCTTGGTTCTGCGCATGGCAATAGTAACATTTGTACTAGAAATCAAATCATTACGGTGAATTTTACAAAACCTGCATAGATAATTAGCGGAAAATGATTCTGTGAAACCTAGAATAGAATGCAGACCTAGATTATCTCCAAGGATAGCACCCAAAATGAAGTACACTTTCTGTGATGTGTCAGTTAATACAATATCGATTCCATTTTCTTGTAATTGAATGATATCCTTAATTAAACTCTGGATAACCACCTCATTTTCAAACTTAATTCTATCATTTGAATGAAATAATAACGCTAACAGAATATTTTCCATCAAAGAACGCAATTCGGAGGGCAAAGAAGGAAAAGCAACGTATACAGCACCCAACTTATGTACACCGGCACGTACGCCAAGAGGATTGCTTGTTTCAAAGCCATCAAAATACAAAAAAAAAAAAAAAAAAAAAAAAAAAAAAAAAAAAAATGAAAACGCAATTTTACCCTTTAAACCTTCGTTCTTCGCTTGCCAAAAGTCACCTTGAATAAAATTTGTTATAATTGACGATTGGTTTTTCAGTTCGCTCATATATTGCAAACAAGCTTGGAAAGCATTTGGTAACTCAAAAAACATTTTCACAGTGTCTTTTAAAGAAATGTAGTGAGCAGAGACTGCCTAAGGTATTAGAGTGACACTGCCGTTAACTTTTCTGCTTCTATTTGCTGTACCTAAAATGACTGCTTTCGGATGAACAAAATATCCAGTTTCTTTCAATTTCGAAAAACGCATATACTCTGTGGAGCATACCGAAAATGAACTTTCTAAGCACTCTAACATTGCCAATACATTTAGAACGACAGCATGTATTATTCGGCATGCATGTACTATTCTTTACCTGCACCATTTAGATATTTTAATCAAAGGTGTTATAAACCAGCCAACTATTTAATTATTTTATATAGGTTAGAAGAAGAAGTTATATTTTTTAAAAAATATAACTATTATAAAAAATGTTTTGTATCTTAGAATGTTGATTCTGTAACGATAGCAACGATATAACATATGGTGGTATGATGGCTGTAAACAGCCTAGATATAACTATACAATAAATACATTCGAATAAGCAACATTTGCAGTTTCTGTGCTAATTTAATATGTGTGCAACTCACTTATTTGAACTCTCTTCCGAAATCGAGGCAGCCTGTTAATCAAGAACTCGGCAAACGTGCAGCACCTTGGCCTACCCTCCGAGAAGGTAGGGAAGTGTCAAAATAACAGGGCGAGAATCATTTTAGTTAATACCAGTATGTTAAAATAAAATATCTGTTTTACAGAGACACGTATCTTCCTTGTGCTGTGTAAATTTTTGTAAATTTTGAACCCATTAGAAAAAAATCTTTTTTTCGGAAATATTGGCAAAACCTGGATAATGTAATTTAAAAACTATTTATTCGCCTGATGCTAATCTTATTTGCTGTAACGTGTCTGCAGCATCTATACATACAACGTATTTCGCTAGCAGGAAAAATAGTTAAAGCAACATCTTTCAATTTTATGTTTTAGTTTTCTGACAAAAATACCTCTTTATTATATGTATATTTTTCGAAGAACTCAAAAAGAGAGAGGATTTTCTTTACATATACACATATACACCGCATAAGGGCGTACATTTGAGCAGCGAAAAATATATTAATGAATTTAACATGTGAAACTTCCGTTAGTTATTCTTAAAGACTAGCAGAATACCCGTTCTTCACACGGGGAGAATATATATCCGCCTCCAAGTTGCGGGGATGCCTTTGGATTTAAACTGCATCAGAAATGTCACTGCTCATCTCAGCGACCCCGAAAACTATTGATTTGACACTAATATCGGCCATTTCCAGCCATTTTTATATATCTCTTCCTACCCAAGTTGCAGGCCTGAATTTGGATGTAAACGGCATCGGAAATGTTACTGTTCATCAAAGCAACCCCAAAAACGATGTATTCGACTATAATATCGGTCATATATGTATATATATATATATATATATATATATATATATATATATATATATATATATATATATATATATATATATATATCACCCTCTCCTCTGTTCCCAGGTCACGGCGCTGAATTTGGGTTTAAACGGCATTAGAAGTGTCACTGCTCATCTGAGCAACCCCCAAAACTATAGATTCAACACTAATATCAGTCATTTTCGATCACTTTTTATATATCATCCCCTTCCCCCTCCCTAAAGTTTCAGTGTTGAATTTGGATTTAAACTGCATCGGAAATGGTACTGTTCATCTCAGTGGCCCTGAAAACTATGGATTCACACTAATACCGATTATTTTTATATATCTCCCTCAATTTATGGGAGTAAATTTAAATTTAAATGGCATCGAAAGTGTCACTGTTCACCTTAGCGACCCCAAAAACTATGGATTCACACTAATATAAATGATTTTGCATCATTTTTATATACGGTACCTTCCTCAATTTCGGGAGTAAATTTGAATTTAAACGGCATCGAAAGTGTAACTGTTCACCTCAGCGACCGCAAAAACTATGGATTCGACACTTATAGCGGTCATTTTCGATCATTTTATTCACCTTCCTCTCTTTCCCCCAAGTTGCAGTGCTGAATTAGAACTTAAGCTTCATCGGAAATGTCAGTGTTCATCTCAGCAACCCCGGAAACTATGGATTCAACACTAAGATCGATAATTTTTAATATATATCCGCACTTCCTTCCTCCAAGTTGCACCTTCAAACTGAAATGATAGAACTATCTCAGGCCCGAACCTCATCTCTGTTGAAAGTTTTTCTCGAGATCAGTCTGGTGGTTCAAGTGTTGTTAAGTTACAAATACAGTTACTTTCATTTATATATATATATATATAGAGTTACATTCTTTCATTTCTCGTGTAGTTAGTTACATTCTAGTATACTTTCATTTATGTATATATTTATAAAAAACTCAGCTATTGCTTCTGCACTATTTCAATGGTTCGTACTTTAATACATCCCTTCCTCAACCATGGTTGCGGAATTCATTAAACGTAATGTTCTTGTATTAAATAAATTTATTTTAAATATATATTTCTCATTAATTTCAATTAAGTTGCTTTTCAAAGATCCTCTAAAATTTCAGTGACGCACTATGGGCTATAAGCCATTAACTTCTATGGCCACCCTGCTACAAACTACAGACTTAAATATTCGATAAAGCATTTCAGTAGCAAGTAGTTGCCACAATACCAATATGAATGCATTTAATTCCAACGGTAACAACTATGTTAGTAACACTAAAATTATTATTAATAATGATAACGAGTAAGAGCAGTTAATTACGAGTATGACAAATATTTGCTACAGAAAGACTTCTGTACAAGAAATATATGTGCAAAAATAATTTACTTCAAAACAACACAAGGAAAGCAAAATTTATGACGTACATAACTAAAACACAATATTATGTTACTAATGAGGTCAATGGTGTGGAAATAGAGAAAAACAGACATTATGAAAGATCTGGGAATCACATTTGGTAGGAAGTTAAAATTTTGTCAACTTAGAAATATATCATGGAAAGAGCAAGAAAGGACAATAGGCTTCATTTAATTATTTACTTACTATTTCAAAACGATAGAATATGTATTTATATAAATGACTTGTAAGAACTAAGGTTCTGTAATATGAAACAGTATATCTAAAACTTTGACTAACAGATTGATAGTATTCTTCTTACGGACGCGATGGGAGCACCACAAGAGATTTTTAGGACTTCTGCAGTTTAGGACTTCTGCTATATAGGACTTGTGCCTTCTAGGACTTGTGCCGCGAAATGATTTTTAGGACTTCTGCCGTTTAGTACTTCTGCCTTTTAGAACTTCTGCCGTTTAGGACTTTTGCCGCGATATGATTTTTGGACTTGTGCCTTTTAGGACTTGTGCATTTTAGGTCTAATGCCGTTTAGGTCTTGTGCCTTTTAGGACTTCTGCCGCGTCCCCGTTATACAGAGCCAATAGATTTTGAAGGCTCAGAATTAGCTAATGAACATTTTCCTTTGGAATCGGAAAATGATTCAGGATATTTTAAAATAGAAGAAAGAGATGGATCTCCGGTAAACTGTGACGATTTTCAAGGTGAAGAAAATTTATTGATAGATACTGAATTTAGTAAAAAATAAAGGAGTTCAAGAAGGAGCTTAAAAGCAAGAAAAGGAAGAAAGAAGAAACCTGTAGTGGGAAAAATGTAATTAGAGATAAAGAGAAGGCTGAATTGCTGCGTGAGTTACCTTTCTGCTTGACCGTAGAGGAAAATAGGAAAGAAGAAAAGGGAAAGAAAGAAGGGAAACACGAGATTTTTACAGATAAGACCCTTGTGGATATGAAGGAGGTACAGAGATTGCAAGAGGAAGATACCTTTTTATCTCCAGCAATCCGATACTTAAAAAAAAAGATATAACTGGGTTTAGTAAAAGTAAGATCAAAAAACTGAAACGGAATATGAAAAGGGCCTCGATTGCGAGAAATGGAGTACTTCTGAAAACTGTGAAAATTAAGGGATCAGAGCGAGATGTGATTTGGCTACCGAATTCCTTAAGGGCAACTGTGTGTGATGTAACACATAATAAGAAGTATTCGGGACACCCTAGTTTTAAAGACACCTTAATGAGGATAAGAAAAAAATACTTTTGGTCTTTTGTGTATAAGGAAGTAAAAGAGTTTTCGCAACCATGTGTAGCTTGTGCTATTTTTAAGGACTCTGGGAAGGTGAAATATGGCTTTATGTCGAGTTCTTTAGTGGAGGCTCCTGGTCAATGTGCTTACATCGATTCTCTGGGCCCCCTCAGCAGATCAAGTACCGGTGAATATATGTACTGTATAATTATAGTGGATGCATTCACAAGACTAGTGAAATTTTTTCCACTTCAAAAGGTCACTTCTAAGACAGTAGCGAATTGTCTTATAAATGTTTACTGTGACCAAGGAAGTTTTCCTCGGATTATATCAGATAATCACGCAGTATTTCACAGTAAGTTATGAAGTGAAACACTTGAAATTTTAAATTAAAAGCAATTTATATATATGCATATCGAGCATGTGCCAACAAGAGTGAAGTTTGGGTAAAACAGTGCAAAACCAGTATTTCCATCTATAGTGAAAAGCATAGTGACTGGTCGAAGGATATTAAGTTGTTAGAATTTGCAGTAAATTCAAAAACTTGTTCTTCCACGGGCTACACGCCTATCGAATTGACCTATGCGAGGGAGGTACAATTTCCGTACCACTGGACGGAAAAAGCCTAAGGGTCCCATGCGGTGACCGAACACAATTACACAAAATTCGTCACGGATCTAAGGAAGATGAAATCCGCCTACGAATGCGCTAAACTCACGCAAAGGAAGAGACGCGATGAGTCTAAAAGGTTTTATGACAGGAGTAAGAAAGGGCATAATTTTATGGTAGGACAAAAAACGTGGGTTAAGGCAGTGAGATTGTCTCGTGCTCTCAAGAATATATCTGGTAGTTTATTTGCCAAAATACCTGAGTCCATATTTGTTTAAGAAACTGTCTGGAAATACATTTCTAGCTCGGAACATTTTTACAAAAAAGATAATAAAAGTAAACGCAGATAAAATGAAAATGCATAGGAAACCCCCGGAGTTTAGTAAACATCTTTTAGAGCAGAAAGAGAACTTTGTTCTGAGAAGTCCTGAAATGGTAAGAAGAGGGAGACATGGAACCAAAATTAAACTACCGTTCAATGAGAAGAGAAAGTAGCTTGGAGAGAAAGAAGAAAAAAGATGAGGGGTAAATTTTTTTAGTGGGATGCTCTTGCTTATATTCTTTTAGATCACTTAGAGAATTTTAGTTTAAAATTAGATACCACTGCGAATAGAGGTTAAAAAAATTCCTAGACATGGCTAGTAAGTTTAAGAAGCCATTCCCAAAGAAGTCAATTCCTAAGAAGAGAAATGTATTCACTTCTTGCAGACCGAGTTCAAAAGATCCGTTTCAACTTGAATTACTGTTTCGACTCGACGAAAGTAAGTCGGGACGATACCATCCCAATAAGGAACTTGGGATAAACCAAGTAAATAAAGATCCGAGGTTCTGTACGCTAGCAGAACTAAGAGCCCTTAAAAAGGTGAGATTGGACAGCAAGGTGGACGAATCAAACCCTGGACCATCTAGTTCCACAGGTCATGTGCATCTTGACGGTAACAGTGATGAAGATATACTCTCTATTTTTGCTGAGGACATAGAATTTCCAGATATTCCTCCAATGCCCGATAAATTTCTGGAGGTGATGGGAAAGAATATAACAAAGGATTCAGTGATCCGGAAATTATCATTCTAATGATAATAATAAAAAGACTCATGGTGCAGTTGTGACAGGACAATACTTTTTCTACGAAGAGCAGGCAGTCCAGCTTAGTAAAACCGTGAACAAGTGGAGTGATAAATAACAACTGTTAGAGACAGTGAACTAGGCTCATAGAAGTCATTCATAGCTCTTTTTTATTTTTGTGTTTTGAAATTTGTGGTGACTTAAATAGTGTATCAAGTGAAAAAAAATTGAAGATTCGCAGTTAAAAGACAGTGAGAGTCAAAAGAACTGAATGGGGAATCAACTTTTTTCTTTCTTTGTTTCTTTTTCTTTTTTAGTTTTTGTTGAGTGGTATGGAAGGACGAGTCTTCGCCTTACTGCATATATTAATATTATATTAATAGTGAATTTTAATTATGCTGTTTAGATGTTTATATAGCTCAGTCTGGCCAGACGTATATATTCTATAGTATAATTATTAATTATATTGATATATATATATATATATATATATGTGTGTGTGTGTGTGTGTGTGTGTGTGTGTGTGTATGTTCATAGGATAAAATATTATTTTAATTCTTATTCTTGTAATTGTATATATACTTCGTTGTGTATTCTTCTTGTTTTTTTTTTTTATAGTTGCTTAACGTTATACGGTTAAGTTTTTTTTATATAGCTTTTCTAGTTGAGGTGGAAAATTCCAGAGGGTAAGGACGGTTACAAAAGAATTTCAAATGATTTTTTGTGGATTCTTTTTAGCGAAAATAAGAAACAGCATGTAAAAGATATGGTCGCTCGAGGATATATAAGCGAAGGGAGCCATTGCATTGTGCGGGAGTTGGGAATGAAACTCGGCTGTTAGAAGCCTCCCGTCGTTGTCTAGGTCATTGCCTCGCCTGGAATTTTGTTTAAACTTTCCTATCTGTTAGGGATCGGTTTGAGTGATAACCAAATGACGGAGAATTAAGTTCTCTGGGGCCTGAGTGATGGCTGTAGATTTTTCTTAATTTTTTTAATAGGCTTTCTAGAGGGATTAAGGTAAATGATGGTTTGAGCAAGAGAAAAATTCCTTGGATCAGAGTGATGACCGTAGCTAGTATGAAAATTTAGTTTCAGATAGAAATAAGCTTCAGTGTTAGCTTATTGGGATGAATGATTCCCGTAATCTTCTAGCTAAGAGAAAGTAGGATTTTGGGAAATTGAAAACCTCTGAGGCAAACTTCATTAAGGTACGTTTTCAGGATTTTTTTTTTTTTTTTTTTTTTGTTGGGCCACAGAAACCTAAATGATTTTTTTTCTCTTTGAGATGAATAACTGTCTTTGGACTGAGTGATGTCCTTTGACATTTCTGTTTATTCTTATTTTTTTTATGGACGGAAGGTTGGAGTCAGGCATTCCTGATAGAATTATGGTAGAACTGAGCTGTGAAGAGATGACTGATCAGTGAAGTCTGAATAGAGACTGATAGGATGTTGTTTTGCTTGAGCCTCAAACTTAAGAGACAAGGCTCCGAATCTAAAGAGACTTGAATAAGATTTCTTTCGCTAATTGAAGAATTCATTTTTTCTGATTTAATTACTGAATAAAGATTGTTCTTTACCCTGAATCTGGTTACAAGTTTTATTGAGAAATATTCACCTGAGTGGGTTGGATTTTTCTATTATTACTTATGTTATTGTTCCTAATTGTTAATATCTCCTAGAGGAGCCTGAAGAGACGTTAGAAAGAGACCAGCGATAGAAGTTAAAATTTAGAGACTGAAGGAAACACTACACGCTTATATAATAAATATATGTTTGTATTATATAACGCACTGCGCCCTGCCAATGATTTAAGGTGTGCGCCCCCGAGAACTTCTCAGTCCGACCCTGGTTATTATTGGTAAATAAATCCAATCATGCAAATTAATAATTTATGCACGTGTATTAAATGTATTATGGCAGATAACAACAATGGATTGAGGAGAAATCTTCGTAGAATAGAACCTCGACAGAAGATGAGAAGAAGATTTTCGAGAATTAGGACGAGACAAAACTATCGAGACAAAACATTTGATCAGTTGGGTAGGTCTCTAAAAATCGCAACGTTGAAAGGAAAATGTAAACTCGAATCCGGTTAATCAATGGGTTGGAGACTGATTAAGTTTCGGTGATGGTTTTTAAATATGTGAACGTGCAGGAGATTTAAGAATGTAATACCAAAAACAAAATTTGTTATGAAATAAAGTCAATGCTTAGATATTGAAGGGTCCCCCTATGACTTTCCTTGTCAAACTGAGGCAGAAAGTAGAAAAATAGAAATCACAATAAGATTCAAACATAATACCTCCTACCTCTTGTTAATGAGGTGAGGTCTAACAGTTCACTCAGACCCATTTTCTCAAGATGTAGTTTAAAATAATGACTTGTCTCCTGTTATGAGCCGATGCAAGTACTCAGCTTGACTTGTTTTAGTTGGTTGGTTTTATGGTTAAAGTTGAGTATCCGTTTGTAACAGAGAAGATATAAGAGATGTAGACCAACAGATTTATCTGGAATCCGAACCACCGTAATTCGTTTAACTTTCAAAGCTTTCATGCCAGGAATTAGATCCAGAACCTCTTCCAAACAAGGCTCGCGCCCAAGTTATAATACCAGTGGGAGAGTTTGACTGAGATAATGTGATTATTAGAACCGGAAGTTTAGGCATTTATTTTGTGTAAAATAGGCAGGCGAATGACATTTAAAATTTGAAAAACAATGCTGTGGAGGATCACGGGAGCAGAGTTGTCTTCAACAATGGGAGGTGTACAGATTTGAGACTTATTCTGCGGATACATCAATTTCATCACACTTTCCTTTGTGGCAATTAGAGACAAATCATCACATTTCTCCCCCAAAAAACACATGTTAAATCGGATTATTGGGGTTGACAGTTCCTCCAGTTCTAAGATTGGGGGACATGACCACTCATCTCCTGCGGAATTTGCGTCAGTGCTGTGAAGTTGTTGTCAGGAGTTCCCACAGCGAGCTAGAGGAGCTAGGTACGTTTATGAAAAGATTTTGAAGGGCACAGTGTTTTCATTGAAAATGGTAAATCAAACTGGTAAAAGCTAAATTTGAGGGAAAGATATACTTACCAGGGGGGATAAATTTAGAGAACAGAACTTTAATTTTGAATAGAATAATAAATCTGGGGGCAAAATTGAAATTAGACGGGGAAATACGTAGCGCCTAATGCCAGGAGGGATGATCACCCCTGTATTGTCTTGTAGGTTTGACAGAGAAAGGGGGACAGAACAATTATAACTGAACCATTGTGGGGTAGATTTTGGTTGATTTGTTGGAAATTTAACGTCGTGATCAACATCGAGGCTACATCATTGTGTCCCTACAGCTTCATAAGGCATTCAAACTACTTGAGCTCTCATTGCGAATCTAATCCTATTTCATTCTATCCAGGCTCGCATTTATTTATATGTATGTATTTTGAAAATAAAATGAAATCGACATAATCTTGCCCCTTAGGGAACCCTGGAGCCACTACTACAGGTAGTATGAACCCATTATCAAGTACTCTCAAAGCTATATCTGTAACCAGGAGGCTACTCCACCATACATATGGCCGCAGTGGTAGAACTTTCAACCCGGGACACCATGCATCAGAGATGAATCCCAGCTCCGGCCAAGTGAAGTTTGTGGTGGACAAACACCATATGTGTGCGTTTCCTCGGGTTCTCCCGTTTCCTCCCAGTTTCTTCATTACGCCCTTTCATTCATTTATCATAACTCGTGAGACGTCGTAAAACTCAAAGATTTCATTTTCCAACATACATGATTTTAATATATTTCATGGCGAAAATCTCGGTATAATTTATGTAAATCTTTGTAAAGTTTCCTTCAAACTTGGATATCCTCACTGTAAATATACAACCAAGTTCAACTTAAACAATGAAGTAAAGGCATAAATAACCCATAGTTTGCTTCTCAAAAAGTAGTCAAAACCGTATTTTGGGGCCACTATTTCAAGAGAAGAAATTATTAGAAGTTTTTCTTTTATAACTAAATTGTTCAGAATGTGCTGTTTATCAGTCTGTAAAAAAATGTCAAATATATATATATATATATATATATATATATATATATATATATATATATATATATATATATATATATATATATATATATATTCGTAAATAAATAAATAAAAAAAGTTCAAAAAAATGTTTTTTTTCCTATGCCAGCTAAAAGCCAGCAGCCGTTAGAACGTTGCGCCTTCTGTACGGTAAGAGATTGGTGGCGCCTTCTGTACGGATCCTAACATAATTCATTGGAGCTCAGTTATAATTTGATTTGCTATGAGATGTTCGTAAAGTAGGAGCAGGATGTTCTATGTTATTTTCATTAAATGGGATTTAATAATAATTTTGTTCAGGGTCTATTTTATTTCATCATTGTAAAAAAAAAAAAAAAAAAAAAAAATGGGAGTTGTAAATGAAAAGAGAAACGTGAAGTGCACTGTCACAACACAATACATACATAATAGTGCATGGGCGTCTCTGGCGGGGGGACGAGGGGGACGCGTCCCTCCCAATATTCTGAAGTACAAAATGTTCAATATTTTATTCTAATTTAATTTATTTACTAACGATAGAATAACATATAAACAATAATTATATTTATTTGGAATACAATATTCAGGCTGTGAAACGATTATAACAGTTCTTGATATACCTTAGGGGGTCCGTGAAGATAAGCAGAAAGGTGGCAAATGAAATCGAAGATAATAAGTTGGTTGGGCTAAGTACTACCCAGGCCCGTATTCACAGGGGGGCAAGAGGGGGCCGCCCCCCTCTAAATTTTGGCTTGCCCCCATAAAATTTCACGGTAGGCTTGCAAATAAACTATAATATAGTGATGAAGTATAATATTATTGGTTCGGCCCCCCTAACTTCTATCGGCCCCCTCCCTAAATTTTTGGGCTGGCTACGGGCCGGGTACTACCTTCTTTGATGTCCCCCCCACATATTACATGCGAAAGACGCCAGTGTGATAGTGTAACAAATGAATGTTATCTTGTCTCCAACTCTGTACGTTATGGAGACAAAGGGTGCCCTGTTAAGACATGAGGTTCTTATTGTGCAGAGAATGAAGGTGGAACGACGGATGATGGAAAAGCTGAAACTGTCTAAATCCGGATGATCAGGAGGTCAAGTGCAAAGAGTAGCAACTGTGTATCCAGTAATTTGAGAGGTGGATTGAACGTGATGTCTTCGACTCCAATTCACCTATTATAAAGTTTTACCTGCATTTCCTTGAAATATCATGCTTAGGAATATTAATATTTTAAAGTACGTGTAGTTAGAGCAAATTTTTTAAACACAATTTTTGCTGGCAATAATTCGTGGAAATATTGTTCAATGTCTGCAAACATTTTATCCGGGAAGGGGTAGCTGCCGGAAATGTTCTAATAAGATATTAAATATAATAAAATGTCAAAAATGGAGTGAAACGGGAGTTTCGACAAAATCCTGGAATTAATATTCAAATTTCTAACTACCCGTTCAATTGAAACAATTCGAAGTTGCTTGTTTCCATAACAATGCGAGGGAGACGGAAAAGTACAGAGGTGTTTTCACAAATTTGATGGCTTCTTTCTTTCACTCATGGCTAGGTCATGCATGTGTGTGTTTGTGTGCTTTTTTCTCCGGGTATAACAAACGGTTATGAGAACTTTAAATATCTAGCGAACCGACTGAGTACAACACTGTATTTAGCCCTTCATAAGATTTCAACACATTATTATATTTCGTGTCCTTCAATCTTTTCGATTCCTTTTTCTGTGACATATGTATTTAAATTCATTAACTTCGATGGCAAATAGATAGCATTATCTAAATAAAAAAAGTATGTTAAAATTAAATGTATGTTTTTTTTTTTTTACATTGCTGAGCTCGAGTTTAGCCGAATTGTTTGTGTGTGCTACTTTGATGTGAAGGGTCCATTACTCCTAGTGGTAGCACTAAAATTATTCAATGTTAATTCAGTATCATTAGGCAATTGGGATGCTATTTGAATAAAGAACTATCAAACTCCAGTCCAGGAAGTCAAACACAATAGCGTCTGGGCGGTGATTGGCTAATTACGCATCGTTGAGTAGAAAGAGCGCCATTTGGACGGCCAAAGATTTTTACGGGCTCTAGCGAAACGAAGTTCACAACTTTGCTCTACCTGCTCGTTTCATGAGTTTCTCAATGCCATGCAACTAAAGAAAACTGAAAATACTATTACTCTAGCCAGTCATATGGTGCATATAAGTACGTGTGATAGTGGTCAGGCTTAATCTGTGCCCTAGGCTCCAACCTATAGCCCCATATATCACTTCTTCCCCTTCGCCTTTTGCATTACGAAATACATTGATATATTTTACTAGAAATTTCC
This sequence comes from Thermobia domestica, assembly GCF_964235325.1. Lineage (NCBI taxonomy): Eukaryota > Metazoa > Arthropoda > Insecta > Zygentoma > Lepismatidae > Thermobia > Thermobia domestica. The sequence continues at coordinate 36,313,611 of NC_137467.1, forward strand.
TGTGTAGACGTTTCTGTATTACGTTATAATTCACTGTTATCTTATAGAGTGATCCGGCCTATAAACGTGCATTCAAGGTGAAATTTTCTGTAGTAGCGACTAAATGCATAATTCGTTGCACCGACAATTTGATCACTGCAATTTGCAACAAAGGACTATGAATATATTTTCTTTGACGGACGGGGGAGGGATTGAAGTATAGTCTTGGTGCGAGAATGTTTTGATTTGACCCTGTACATGGTCAGTTATTCTTTTCAAACCAGTGATCGAAGTGAGACGGTATGAGGTGGTATGCCATACCACCTCCGATTTTTCAGTGAAGAAGACATACCGCCTCTGAATTTTCAGTTATCAAGACATTAGAAAGTGGATTCTAATATACGTTTAATAAATCCACTTTCATGCACGGTAATTGACGAATTGCTCTACACGTCAAAGATTTTATTACTTATGTAAAAATAATTTCTAATTTTACAACACCAAGATTTGGTTATATTATTCTTATCTTTTGTTTTAGTTGTCAACAATGATAAAAATACATAACTGAGTCCGGTATTTATGAGAAAAATATAGTTAACGCAATCGAAAAAAATTGATATTTTACTTAAGTCTTCAGTTATTGTGCGGGATGTTAAGATTAAATTGCCAGAGATTACATAAGACGTATTTTTGCCTCCATTAAGACGTATTTTTGCCTCTTTGCAATAATAAGGTAACAACCTTCTGGGGGTACGGAATACCTCTCAGTCGGGTGGGGAGTTCCGGAGTTTACCTACGGGAAATTGTTTAAAAATTGTATTATGAACAAGTTGATTTTATTCCATTTCCGTGTATAATTGTCTATAATACAACATAATGTATATTTTTTTTATTATTCACAGATAGTTGGGACGGGGGCAAAGCGTCTCCACACCCCACCCGTAACTACGAATAGTTCTTCCATGGTTTTGAGTCATTATGTAAATAGAATACATGCTTTAGGCAACATACCATCACTATATTTCAACATTTAGATAGCCGGTATGTCGAGTCAAAATCGTAATGAACCATATCGCCTCTTCTTATTTTCCGTTTCAAATACTGCTTCAAACGCAAAAATTCTGACCTTTTCAGTCCGGTATATGTAACGACTTCTATATATTGCTTTGCTAATTATAGGCACGCTACGAAACCTAAAGTCTGAATCCAGTAACAAGGTCATAGAGTTTTATTGGAAGATATAATTTACAAAAATGTCTATCTGCAATGGCGACCTGGCGATCGAAAATTCCAACCTGGTGGCAAATTTGGTACATAGGCATACATGATTTGGAGTCAAATTAGTTAGGCGCCAGATTCGTATTTCCAGCTGCCATGGAGTCATTCCATCTCAGTTCAACCACCCCCTCCCCGTGAGCAACATGGATTTTTATGAAAAGTTGTACACATAAGCTGGGTAGTATCAAGAGATAAAATACCAAGTTCAAAAGCATTCGTGTAAATAAAACCAAAGTTATAAAATATGTACCACAATGCATAGGCCCAATATTAACCGAAATGAGCAATGTTTCCTGCGGGACGTTTTCAGATTCTAACAACTTCCTCATTATGAATGACATCAAAGTGAAATTTACCGGATTTACAGCATTAAACACGATGTTTGTACTAACAGCAGAAGGATGAATTTCCAGCAACAATTCTAGCTGACATTTATTTCAAACCAGAACAAATAACGAAATGGTAAAATGTTACAAAATTCTGCATGTTTCAATGGGAAAAAAATGTGGGCGGGCAGAACCTCTACCAGTTCTTGGATACACCACCATGCTGACTTTAAAACATGGTAATAACAAAACAGTAAACCTATAACTTTTGTTGTAATGTAACAATGAAAATGTGAAAAAAGCAAAAAGAACAAAAAACATGCGGAAGTTGTCAACACTGTAGCACAATTCTGATGCTCGTACGAACTTCCGTACTTGCATGCATGATGACCCTATCATATTGTAAATGTCAGATAAATTAAATCTTCCTACTGCAAGGTATGTGGGAGTTATATGAAACGTAACTAACTGATTTAAATCTCGAACAGTAAGGTAAGCACTGTCTTCGTGGTGGACTTGGGAACGCATTCGGTTGGTATTTGGGAGGTCGTCGTGGGTTCGTGTCTCGCGGCCGACTACCCTAAGTGTTTTTCAGGGTTTCCGTCAGTCATAGATACTAGGCAAATACCGGGATGCTACTTAGCATACAGGCCCTGGCCTATACCGTCCGAAATGCCTTCCCTTTGTTTTTGTTTGTTCCCTTTCTTATCTAATTTAAAATGGCGTCTGAATGTAGGCTACCTGGTGTGTGTTCACAAGTAAATGGATAAAAAGTAAATAAATAAAAATAATGAAGGCGACAATTGACGATGTGTATAAACAAAACTGTGATTACTTGTAATGTACACAGTGGTCAAAAAGTCAGGTGACCGTCTTGTAACAGAAAAGTCTGTTGGGCTAGAGATCCATGTTGGTCATAGATGACAAGCAAGGGACGGGGGAGCCTAAAAAGCAACGTGACCACCATTTTAAAGTTCGTCACTTTAAATACCACTACTTTTTAAAATCGGAAGGTAGGCAGGCGACACATGTTTTAAGACCGTTTTTCGATCAGAAATGCAATGCTACTGCCCATTTTTGTATATCACTAAACGTTGATGAATTATGGTCTGTTTTATCGTTGCAGATTCCAGTGACTGGAGAATGCAGCTAACGATCCAGGAAAGTATTGAGATCATCCTGATGTGTGGAAATTGCTGAACGCGAGCGGTGGCCTCGGAGTTTAATGCGCTACACCTCGAAAGGGAGCCCATATTCCCACAATGGTGTGACAAAACTTACTCACAGATTTCGGGAGACAGGAAACCACAGTATCTGTACTCGGATCCTTCAGTAAGAAATACCCCAACGTAGTACACGGCGTTTATCAGGCCCGTATTTATATATTGTGTGCCCCTGTGCTCTAAATAATTTGCCGCTTTCTCACAAAATTTCGCCCCGAAAATGACTAAAATGTGAGTTGAATTCATGCTTTTGGGGACGATGAGATGAAGAGTGAAGTTTAAATCCAATTCAACTTCAATCTCATACTCCACTCGCCAGTGGGGGAGGGACAAGATTTAAAAATTATTTTTTCTAATCGAAAACGACAGATATTAGAGTTGAATTCGTAGTTTTGAGGTCCCTGGATTTAACGGTAACAGTTTTTATGATGTTCAGTTCATCCTCATCCCAAGGAGTGGGGATGGAAGCATGCCTGTATCCACGTGGGGAGTAGGGGCCGGGTCCCCCTAAAATTTTCACGGTAGGCTTCCAAATGAACTATAATATGGTGATGAACTAACATGTGATTGGATCGTCCCTCCAACTTCTAGCGTGGCCCCTAGATTTTTGGGCTGGGTACGAGCCTGGGATGAGAGAAGATGACTTTTTGAAAATAATCAAGTAACTGCTGTAACTAGAGCGAATTAAATACATTAACATATTTTCTCGCACTTGCTCCGGTCTCTGCGGGTAACTAGTTTTAAATATTACTTTTTAGTGAATCTTAAAAATGAATTTCAAAATTTTGCCGCCCCCTAAATTCTGCCGCTCTGTGCTCGAGCACAGAATAGCACTTACCTAAATACGAGCCTGGCGTTTATCCCAGGAATGTGGAGTTTGTTGAACATCCATTTGGTGGGTACTTTCCACTAACAAGTGGCACAGATATAAAAATCCAGTTTCACCAGCTCCTCACAGAGAATGATCCATGCCGTCAGGCGCCATTTGCAGAATGGGCAACAGCACAACTTTCAACAGCAAGGACACCATGGAGACTTGGCACTCCGAATTTTTTTAACCCGTACACACACACACACACACACACACATATATATATATATATATATATATATATATATATATATATATATATATATATATATATATATATATATATATATATATATATATATATATATATATATATATATATTTACATCAGCTAATGCTTGTGGCAACAAATACTATTCGAAGCTTTCTTGCACCCACTGGAAAACGTGAAGTATATTAATATTTATTTGCATATATTGTTATTGTAGACTGTTCCTATAATGCCCACCGACTTCGATTTTACAAAATTTGAGAAATAAATTTCACTTTTTATTTAGTGGTCAATTTGAAGGCATTTTGTTATACTACCATTAAGAAACCCATATACATCATATTACGAATCAATCATTATGGAACAATCTCATGTGTGACACGCAGCAGTGGTACCAATCTTTGAAAGTTTCATTTACAACTTTTTTTCTTTTTTCTTTTTTAACTGATTTTGTGAGTAATGGTGCATTCAGTATAAAGGTACAACAAGATATTCTCTCTCTCTCTTTCTCTCTCCCTGTGTGTGTGTGTGTGTGTGTGTGTGTGTGTGTGTGTGTGTGTGTTTGTTTGTTTCTAGTTCCAGGTATACTTTCGTGTGTACAAATGCTAGTGTGTGTGTGTGGCGCGGGTATATGAACTATTAATTGGGATCGCGTAGTGGAACTTATCAATATTAGTACGTACATACAAACGGCTGTTACTTCACACGATAACTTTGGACGAATGCGAATTTTTAAATTCTGCTTTTTGCAATAAATAAGTAGAGTGATTCCTCTCGAGGGAGTTCCCCTAAATGGTAGCCCCTACCATGTCCAATTGAATCACAAATTTCCGCAATCGTTTGTACATTGTTTGTACAGAAATGTACAGGCCAAACTTTCGTTTGTACACTATTAGGGGCGCCGCCAGAACGAAAACAAATTGGGGCTGTTTAACTGGTAGCCCCCCCACCAACATGTTCTATTCAATCACTAATTATCGCAATCGTTTGTACTTCGTTTGTGCAGAAATGTGCAGGCGAAATTTTCGTTTGTACACAATTAGGGGCGCCGCCAGAACAGAAAAAATGGGGGCTGTCTAAGTGGTAGCCCCCCACCATGTCCAATTGAATCACAAATTGTCGCAATTGTTTGTACTTCGTTTGTACAGAAATGTGCAGGCGAAATGTATGTTCGCACGCAATTAGGGGCGCCGCCAGAACGAAAAAAATTGGGGGCTGTCTAAGTGGTAGCCCCCGACCATGTCCTATTCAATCACAAATTGTCGCAATCGTTTGTACTTCGTTTGTACAGAAATGTGCACCTGAAATTTTCGTTTGTACATAATTAAGGGCGCCGCCAGAACAGAAAAAAATGGGGGCTGTCTAAGTGGTAGCCCCCACCATGTCCAATTCATTCACAAGTTGTCGCATTCGTTTGTGCATCGTTTGTACAGAAATGTGCAAGCGAAATGTTTCTTTGAACAAACTTAGGGGCGCCGCCAGAACGAAAACAAAATGGGGAACTGTCTGAGTGGTAGCTCCCCCCACGATGTCCAATTGAATCACAAAGTAACGCAATCGTTTGTACATTGTTTGTACAGAAATGTGCAGGCCAAATTTTCGTTTGTACACTATTAGGGGCGGCGCCAGAACGAAAACAATGTGGGGCTGTCTCAATGGTAGCCCCCCACCAAGATGTTCTATTCAATCACAAATTATAGCAATCGTTTGTACTTCGTTTGTACAGAAGCGTGAAGCGAAATTTTTGTTTGTACATAATTAGGGGCGCCGCCAGAACAGAAAAAATTGGGAGCTGTCTAAGTGGTAGCCCCCCCTCCCACCATGTCTAATTGAATCACAAATTGTCGCAATTGTTTGTACTTCATTTGTACAGAAATGTGCAGGCGAAATGTATGTTCGCACGCAATTAGGGGCGGCGCCAGAACAAAAAAAATTGGGGGCTGTCTAAGTGGTAGTCCCCGACCATCTCCTATTCAATCACAAATTGTCGCAATCGTTTGTACTTCGTTTGTACAGAAATGTGCACCCGAAATTTTCGTTTGTACATAATTAAGGGCGCCGCCAGAACAGAAAAAAATGGGGGCTGTCTAAGTGGTAGCCCCCCAACATGTCCAATTCAATCACAAGTTGTCGCATTCGTTTGTACATCGTTTGTACAGAAATGTGCAGGCGAAATGTTTGTTTGAACAAACTTTGGGGCGCCGCCAGGGCGAAAACAAAGTGAGGGGCTGTCTAAGTGGTAGCCCACCCCATCATGTCCAATTGAATCACAAATTGTCACAATCGTTTGTACTTCATTTGTACAGAAATGTGCAGGCAAAATGTATGTTCGTACACAATTAGGGGCGCCGCTAGAATGAAAAATACAAAGTGGGGGACTCTCTAACTGGTAGCCCCCGACCAACATGTTCTATTCAATCACAAATTATCGCAATCGTTTCTACTTCGTGTGTACAGAAATGTGCAGGCAAAAGTTTCGTTTGTACACAATTAGGGGTGCCGCCAGAACAGAAGAAAGGGGGATGTCTAAGTGGTAGCCCCCCACCATGTCCAATTCAATCACAAATTATCGCAATCGTTTGTACTTCGTTTGTACAGAAACGGGCAGGCGAAATGTTTGTATGTTCACAATTAGGGGCGCCGCCAGAACGAAAACAAAGTGGGGCTGTCTAAGTGGTAGCCCCCGACCATGTCCAATTCAATCACAAATTGTCGCAATCGTTTGTACGTCGTTTTTACAGAAATGTTCAGGCAAAATTTTCGTTTGTACACAATTAGGGGCGCCGCCAGAACGAAAACAAACTGGGGGCTCTCTAAGTGGTAGCTTCCCACCAACATGTCCAATTGAATCACAAATTTTCGTAATCGTTTGTACATCGTTTGTACAGAAATATGCATGCGTAATTTTTGTTTGTACACAATTAATGGCATCCATCCTAACGATGATGGAATTAAATGTTTTTTTGTTTTTTTATATTTATATTTATACTTACAATCATTATTGCGGAGTTAGTTTATCACTCCTCGGCTCTTATTATTAAACTTATTCATTATTTCTTACGTGAACTGAATCCTTATGAGAAAAATTTATTTTTTTCTTTCTATCTTGCGCAGAAACCGTTATTCTCATCTCGTACAGGAAATTGATAAGTGGAAGATATAACAAATTCACAAAGTAGACTGTTAAAGGGAAAATTATAACACAGTATTTTGTTTTATTTGATCATCTTCATTAAATTCATTTTGCAGAAACTATAGAATGCATGGTGAAGTATTTTGGTGCATTCAGCATTTTGATTTACGAGTAGAGTTGCTAACTGGCCGGTATTTGCTGTGATTTTGATTAAGGCCGTGACCGGTACAAACTTCTTATTAGACCCCTTCTGACCGGTATTTTGGAATCTGCAATCCAGAATATAACATTGAACATCGAAATTTTTCAACAGTGCCTTTACAAACACAAATTTTCGTTGTATTATACATTATCGATATTTTTTTAACGTATGGCAGTTTTTTTTATTTATTTAATATAACAAATTTGATAACACTTATATTTTATTGTAAAAGAATTTTATTCATTTATTGAGAGTAGAAAATGACTTTTTAAAGCAATTTCCTTTGTTTGAAGTGAAGAGTAAATTTCATTTTATGAATCAACTATTGTTACATAAAGATTAATATCCAGTATTATTCATCTGTTTCGATAATTTTAAACAAGTGGCAATTGCTGGTAAATACAATAACGATCAATACAGTCTTCAATTTCTCATTTGTACAGAGAATTTTGAGGGTGTGCTGGTAATTTTGTTTTCCTGAGTTGGCAACCTATTTACGAGGTTTTGTTTCAACTCTGCTACGTAGTGGCTCCGTACTGACACTCCGCATGCAAATAAGTATGTAAGGCTACCATACGCCCCGGTTTCTTAAAATTTGTCCCGGTGTGCAGAAATTTTCCTTCTTGTCCTGTTTTTTTCTTTATTATTATTATTAATTACATATCAAAATTTCTGAAAATATAATAAAATCAACTTATTCCTTTTGCTTTTAATTCCGACAATACTATAGGAACAATTTCATTCTAATCTTTATTATTATTGCAATCGCTGCTTCCCCGGATATAACATGCAATGTTTAAATCCTCCTAAGTAGCACTCTTATCACTAAAAGTAAGAATGTATACCCCGAGGTGACAACAAATTCTTGTGACGTTGCAGACCAGCCCCGAAAACACATTTTTTTCTGCTTCAGAAAAACAATTATGCAAATTGCTTTCTTTTAGTTCGCATTTTAGGTTAACAAAAATAAATCAGCCTATTGAAATTTTGAAACAACTTCATAAATCTGGATATTTTTCTTTATAGACATGTAGAGCATATAAAGGTGGTATGCCTAATAATATTGAAAATATAATTTTTGCCTAAAATTATATGTTCACTGATTGCGTTTATATTGTATAACAGCTTCTAGCTTCTATAATAATGTTTAGCACTGTTGATTAAGTATGGACAGTGGCGTATTTACGATTTTGTTTCGGGAGGGGCTTTGCTAACTTCCGGGGGTGCTTTGCCTGAAAATATGAAAATTCTGCAAGATATTTCATATACTTTACTATAGTAAGTAAGATTTCGGTGGGGGGCTTGAGCCCGGAAGCCCTCCCCCTAAATACGCCACTGAGTATGGACTATATTAATACATTATTTTAAGTTGTATAACTAGTGCGATACTGTAGTAAAATTCGAAAGATAAAATTAATACAAAATGCAATATTTACTACTAATTTGTAAGACGTCCCGTTTTTTCTGTTTTCAAAAAGTATGGTAGCCTTAAAGTATGCTAAACCATACAAAATAAATTGTACTGTAAATAGTACCCCTCTGATAGTGCTCTCAAACGGGTCGGGTTACGGGTCGGGTTGTCGGGTCGGGTCAGTCGGGTTAGCTCGTGTCGGGTCACTCGGGTCGGGTCGTCACATTCTTCACTTATTTTCTATACGGAATACTATAAAGAGCTTTGTTGTAGAATTCAATTCGAAGTTGGTGTATGAATGATAAATGTGACTAATTGAAGGTGAAATAGTAATAAAATTTTAATTTTACCCTATATTAACTAATTGGTATTGTAATTAATATTACTACTGACTTTTTTCCTTTCTGCGTTTCTATGTCAAGTTAAATGTCACATTAAGTGAAATTGAAAGGAAATATCTAGTTAACGTCCCACGTTATGCACCAACGCTAAGAGAGACAGTGATGATGAGAAATAACTGAAGTGGTTGAATGAAGAAAGTGGGAGGAAATGGGAGAACACCGAGAAAACCCATGCACATGGGGTTTGTTCACCAGAAAACTTACTTGGTACGAGCTGGAATCAATACCCATGGACCTTCGGGTCAAACATCTGCCTTTGGGCAGGACACATTATTATTATTATTATTATTATTATTATTATTATTATTATTATTATTATTATTATTATTATTATTATTATTATTATTATTATTATTATTATAACTTTAAGAGTGCCCAAGAAAGTTCCGCCGCCTTTTCACCAACACCTTCGAACATTGGTATGTAACCTAAGACGTACCTGGAATATCAAAAATCGTCTCCATCAGCCTCGACGACCTTCTGAAAACGATCTGGAAGGCCATGGATTCCATCGCAGTCGAACTTGGTGGGAAGTGAAGTGAAGAAGGTATCAAGTGCATATTGAACCTCTACTAGCGATTTGAATTGGCGTTCTCTAATGTGATTGCCCAAGGAATGGAACAGGTGATAATCGGACGGTACAATGTCCGTGGAGTATGGCGGATCCAATAGTGTTTTCCATCCAAGGCGTAGAATGATGTACTGGGTCATTTTAGCCACGTGGGGCTTAGCGTTGCCTTGTAACAAGAGGACCCCTTTGCGATTCAGAACTGCTGGATCCAGACAGTACACAGTGACAGTACACAGTTGCATTGATGATCTGACCAGCTGGTAGCAGTTCCCGATGGACGATGCCTCGAGCAGTCCACAAAATGCACAGGAGAACCTTATTCTGGCGTAGTGCTGGCTTGGGCTGTTTTTGAACCGGTTCATGGGATGCTAACCAACAATGACGGCGCCGTGGAGCTTCGTACAGGACCCACTTCCCATCACATGTCAACACCCTGTCCAGAAATTGCTCCTTCCTCAGACGAGACACCAAAGAAACACAGGTGTCTGCTCGCGTGGCTTTCTGGCTCCAAGTCAAATCATGTAGGACCTATCAACCCAACTTGCAGTGCTTCCCAAGTTGATGGTGGTGGTGCCGAATGGTTTCTCCACTTACACTGAAATGTAGTACCAGTTCCTCACATGTCTGTCTTCGCCTCAATTGCTGCCTGAAGATCTTTATTTTGAACATCTGTTTGTCTTCCGGCACGTGGTGCGTCTTCGAGTGTTTCGTCACCGTCCTTAAACCGTCATACCACTGCACTCTCCGCGTAGTCACGACACCCTCACCAAAGGTCTGTCATATCTTCCGCCCCGCGGAGCAGCAATTTGAACTCGTACAGCAAACAAGCCCTTATGACGCTCTGTGAAGGCCCCATGTTCACTCAGTCCTTACGCACGTTCACGGTGTATCTGAACAGCCACAACCAAGTAGTATGTTGGATATACTTACTAGTGTTGCTCACGAGACCTGGTTTGGGGCATTCTCGTTTCGAAAATGTGTCGTGAAGGTAGTCTCGTCTGGAAAAGTGCATATGTTTCTATTGAAAGAGCTCTGTCTCATCTCGTACCCTTTCATGAAAATTCTGTCTCGTCTCGTCTCGTCCAACAACTGACCTTCACCTTATATCCATTCGCATTCAACTCACGGTGTGAAGGCAAATTGAACACAGACCTCCACAAAGAGACAGAACTTTCTTGGTCACCTTCAAATATTATTATTATTATTATTATTATTATTATTATTATTATTATTATTATTATTATTATTATTATTATTATTATTATTGCTGGGGTAGTGATTTGACTTTCTCCGCAATAATTGCTAATTTTATATAACGTTGCAAATATCTTCTAGATAAATTAATCAAGAAAAAATAAAAGGTAATTCCCTACAGAATGATATTTCAGTGCAATTAGTTCCTTATGATTCTATCAGACAGCAACGTTGTTTTTAAATAGAAAAATCGGAATGTTAACGTGATGAAATTGTTGTTTGTTCACAGTAAAAAATATTAAAAGAAGTTCTATATACATTCCTTACTAGAAAATAATGTTGTCTTCAGAACTTTTATTCTTTTAGCCTTCAGAACTTGTCTTCAGAACTCAGTCAAATTTTATTTTGACTTTCGAACTTGATTGCCTAAATTTTAACCTTGGAAATTTGGATGTGGAGTAAAATAAAGAAGGTTAGCAGGGTAGAGAGGAAAACGAATTAGGAAATGCTGAAAAAATGCAAGAGACGAGAGCAATATTAGACGATATAAGGAAGCGAAAAATGGACGGATCACAAGTTTTGATCTTGCTAAGGGATTGCATTCTGAGGGATGTAGTAAAGGGGGTGATATCAGGAGAGCGAGAGTGTGTAAGAAGGTTGGAATTGATAGATTGTAATAAGGAGGGTGGTACTTTATGTTGGGTTGCGAGGCAGATATTAGCGGGAAATCGCAAAAATGGAAGCTTCTTACCTAGTTCACGGAAACTGGCCTGTTTATTAATGGGAGAACACTGAGGAGGAGGAGGAGGATAATTATAGTACAAGTAAAAAAAGCCGAAACAATGGTTTATGCATAAGAATTGGTCAGCATTTTTTTTCTGGTGGCAGTTTTGTAAAGTTCTAGCTCTCTCAAACTGGTTAGATTGTAAGGTCAAGTCACTCGGGTCGGTTGCCGGGTTAAGTCACCTCGGGTTGGTTCACTCGGGTCACTTTGGGTCGGGCCAATCGGGTCAGCTCGGGTCGGGTCAGTCAATTTGGGTCACGGGTGGGGTCGGGTCGGTCTTCAACACATATAATTTCCACGAAAATTACAATATACCACGGTTTATACCTCATTGGACTTCCAATAAAACATTTTCAATGATGTGTACACCATGTCACCATTTTTGTATGAGGGAATGTCTAGAGGGATTTTGTGGGAATTTGATAGAGTGTAGATTCCTGTGTGTGTGTGTGTGTGTGTGTGTGTCTGTCTGTCTGTGTGTGTGTGTGTGTATGTATGTGTGTGATACCTTACAGGATACAAGATGTCGAGGAAGTGTGTAAATAAACCGGACAATTTCTGTTATGTATGTGGGGAGCTGATATTTAAATCACAACGTCGATGTTTTACTCCACTTGTGAGGAAGTGTTATCAGTTATATTTTGGTTGCTGTGTAGGAGACCAGGATAAGAACTGGGTTCCTCACTACATTTGTTGTACTTGCGTGAAACGTCTAACTGGGTGGGCAAATGGTGGACGAAACATGAACTTCGCAGTACCGATGATCTGGAGGGAACCAAAAGATCATTCTTCAGACTGCTACTTTTGTATGACACAGATAAAAGAAATAAGCAGTAAATCTAACCACACAGTACAGTACCCTAATTTGCATCAGCAATTAGGCCAGTTCCACACAGTGCAGAATTACCTGTACCGGTACCTCCTCCTCATCTTACGGAAAATGAGGATTACGTACTTGAGGCAACTATTGAAGTTCCAAATGAAGATGATGATCCTACTTATGTAGGAAGCACATCTACATTGGATTCCCATCTGATAACTCCGGGTGAACTAAATGACCTCATACGGGATTTAAAACTCTCCAATACACAGACAGAACTTCTTGATTCTAAACTTAAGGCTGGAATCTGCTCCATCGTGACACTAAAGTGTGTATTTTTCGAAACCTTCATACAGAGTTTCAAAACTACTATTCTCAAGAAAATGATTTAGTGTATTGTAATAATGTCTGTGCTGTGATGGATAGGCTTGGACATGCACATATAAGTACAGAGTGGAGATTGCTTATTGACTCATCCAAAACTAGTTTTAAGGCTGTCCTTTTGCACAATAGCAACAAATTTCCTTCAGTGCCTTTGGCTTATGCAACTAATATGAAGGAAACCTATGAAAACATCGAAATAGTGTTAGAAAAAATTCAGTATGAGAAATACAAGTGGACCGTTTGCTGTGATTTACAAGTCATTTCTTTGTTAATGGGTTTGCAGCTTGGTTATACGAAATATTGTTGTTTCCTCTGCGAATGGGACAGCAGGAACAAAGCGGAACATTACATCAAGAAGGAATGGCCAACGCATGTATTAACTCCTGAACAGAAGAATGCTGTTTATTCCTCACTGGTGAGCCCTGATTAGATAATTCTACCTCCTCTTCACATAAAGTTGGGGCTCTTCAAAAACTTTGTTAATGCAATGGACAAAAGTAATGCAGGAACTTGTTACCTCAAGGAAAAAATTCCTCCGGTTAGTGACGCTAGGGATTTTTGTAGACCCCCAAATAAGATGTTTGATTCGTGACCAAAAATTTGAGGATCTCTTAACTCTGGTTGAGAAAGCAGCTTGGTGTCCATTTAAATGTTTAACAGAGAATTTTTTAGGAAACAAGAAAGCCCCAAATTACCGTGAAATTGTGAGTGATTTCCGGCAATCATTCAATGAAATGGGTTGCAACATGTCCCTTAAAGTTCACTTTCTAGACTCCCACCTGCATTTCTTTCCTGAAAAGCTTGGTGCTGTTAGTGATGAGTATGGGGAACATTTTCATCAGGACATTTCCTCCATGGAGAAGAGGTACCAGTGACAGTGTAGTTCAAAAATGCTAGCTGATTACTGTTGGACACTTAAAAGAAATGTTCCAGAAACCAAACACAGAAGAAAGTCGACAACTAAAACACATTAGTTGAGGTAAGTAAGTGTCCATTTATTAAGAAGATACCACTCACTTCTTTTGTATTATTTATTAAGTAGATATAAAATGGTGACACGGTGTATACATCATTGAAAATATGTTTTATTTTAAATCCAATAAGATATAAACCATGCTTATATTGTAATTTTCGTGGAAGTTATATGTGATTTTATCTGCACTAATGAATATTGTAAAATGAACAGTACACATAGCATATTTTTTATATAAATATGTTTATTTCTCTAGATAGAATAATGCTATTCTTATGAAACTTAGAGGGCTTACTAAGTATAAATCAGGCTAACATACAATATAATTTGTGCGTTTATATACCTAAGGTACCCAAGCTACAAGTATGAAAATGGTTTTAAAAAAAGAAAAAAAGAAAAAGAAAAGAAATTTGAGGGGAAATTTTCCGAAAACACTTCTGTCACGGGAAAACTGAGGGTGATGGAGAAAAATTGATTGCAGATTCGAATTCTACGTGAAAAGTTCTATTAGAATCAGGCATTTTCTTCCGTGTGCCAGAGAAAAAGAATTTTTTTTCAACTAGTGCAATATGAACCATTTTCAAACTCATCAACCGTTATTCAAACCGGTTAATGTTGATCGCAGATATTAAAAATACTCACATCCGTTTATTATTTAATACAAACGAAAATTTTACCTGCACATTTCTGCACAAACTATGTATAAACGATCGCGACAATTTGTGGTTCAATCGAACATGGTGGGGCTAGCACTTAGACAACTCCCCCTTTTTTTTTCGTTCTGTCCACGCATCTGATAGCTTAGAAAAAAAATTTCGCCTGGGCATTACTGCTCAAACGATGTGCAAACAATTGAGATAATTTTCTTTTGAATCGGACGTAGGGAGGTGCTACCAATTAGGTAGCCTATACTTTGTTATCGTTTTAGCGCGCCCGCAATTGTGTACAAACGAAAATTTCGCCTGCAAATTTCTGTACAAAACCGTAACAAACAAGTGCGACAGTTTGTGGTTGAATTCGACATGGTGGGAGGCCTATCAATGAGAGAGCCCATAGTTTGTTATCGTTTGGGGGGGGGAACATTTATGTGCAAACGAAAATTTCAGCTGCACATTTATGTACAAAGGCGTACAAACAAGTGCGACAGTTTGTGGTTGAATTGAACATGGTGGGACGGCTAAAATTTAGACAGCCCCCCACTTTGTTTTCGTTCTGTCGGCGACCCTAATTGTGTACAAACGAAAATCTCGCCTGCACATTTCTTTATAACTATATTCAAACGATTGCGACAATTTGTGATTCAATTGCACATGGTGGGAGGGCTACCATTTAGACAGCCCCCCACTGTTTTCGTTCTGAGGTCGCCCCTAATTGTGTACAAACGAAAATTTCGCCTGCATATTTCTGTACAAACGATGTACAAACGATTGCGACAATTTGTGATTGAATTGAACATGGTGATTGGGCAATCACTTAGAAAGCCCCCCAGTTTGTTTTCGCCCTGGCGGCGCCCCTAATTATGTACAAACGAAAATTTTGCATGCACATTTCTGTACAAACGATGTAGAAACGATTGCGACAATTTGTGATTGAATTGGACATGGTGGGGGGCTATCACTTAAACAGCCCCCCACTTTGTTTTCGTTCTGGCGGCGCCCTTAGTTATGTTCAAACAATAATTTAGAATGCACATTTCTGTACAAACGATGTAGAAACGATTGCGACAATTTGTGATTGAATTGGACATGGTGGGGGGCTATCACTTAAACAGCTCCCCACTTTGTTTTCGTTCTGGCGGCGCCCTTAGTTATGTACAAACAATAATTTAGCCTGCACATTTCTGTACAAACGATATAGAAACGATTGTGACAATTTGTGATTGAATTGGAAATGGGGGGGGGGGGGGCTACCATTGAGACAGCCCTCACATTGTTTTCGTTCTGGCGGCGCCCTTAATAGTGTACAAACGAAAATTTGACCTGCACATTTCTGTACAAACAATGTACAAACGATTGCGATACTTTGTGATTCAATTGGACATCGTGGGGGGAGCTACCACTCAGACAGCTCCCCCCTTTGTTTTCATTCTGGCGGCGCCCCTAAGTTTGTTCAAACAAACATTTCGCATGCACATTTCTGTACAAACGATGCACAAACGAATGCGACAACTTGTGATTGAATTGGACATGGTGGGGGGCTACCACTTAGACAGCCCCCATTTTTTCTGTTCTGGCGGCGCCCTTAATTATGTACAAACGAAAATTTCGGGTGCACATTTCTGTACAAACGAAGTACAAACGAGTGCGACAATTTGTGATTGAATAGGACATGGTCGGGGGCTACCACTTAGACAGCCCCCAATTTTTTTCGTTCTGGCGGCGCCCCTAATTCCGTGCGAACATACATTTCGCCTGCACATTTCTGTACAAACGAAGTACAAACAATTGCGACAATTTGTGATTCAACTGGACATGGTGGGAGGGGCTACCACTTAGGCATCCCCGACTTTGTTTCCGTTCTGGCGGCGCCCCTAATTGTGTACAAACCAAAATTTAGCCTTCACATTTCTGTAGAAACGATGTAGGAACGATTGCGACAATTTGTCATTGAATTGGACATGGTGCGGGTATCACTTAGACAGCCCCACTTTGTTTTCGTTCTGGGGGCGCCCGTAATTGTGTAAAAGAAAATTTTCGCCTTCACATTTCTGTAGAAACGATGTACAAATGATTGCGACAATTTGTGCTTGAATAGGACATGTTGGTGGGGGGCTACCATTTAGACAGCCCCCACTTTGTTTTCGTTCTGACGGCGCCCCTAATTGTGTACAAACGAAAATTTAGCCTTCACATTTCTGTAGAAACGATGTACAAATGATTGCGACAATTTGTGCTTGAATAGGACATATTGGTGGGGGGCTACCATTTAGACAGCCCCCACTTTGTTTTCGTTCTGACGGCGCCCCTAATTGTGTACAAACGAAAATTTCGCCTTCACATTTCTGTAGAAACGATGTACAAATGATTGCGACAATTTGTGCTTGAATAGGACATGTTGATGGGGGGCTACTATTTAGACAGCCCCCACTTTGTTTTCGTTCTGACGGCGCCCCTAATTGTGTACAAACGAAAATTTCGCCTGCACATTTGTGTACAAACGATTGAGACCATTTCTGATTGAGTCTGATAAGGGGGGGGGGGCTGTCTAAATGGACGTCTCCTTTTCACCTCTACTGTAATTAAATTCTTCCTCGAGAAAATCTGTAATCAACACTGTCAGTAGCTACGTCCTCGACTAATATACCTTAACATGTACAGCTTTATTTTCGTATATTTTTCAACAGTTAACCAATTTAAAACTATCGCAAACAAGAATATGTAGTCAACTTCTTAAATACTTCGCTCGCCGAAACACGTTCAGCGCGTGCAACAAGCAAAAACAACATGTTTGGCGTCTCACAAATGGAAAAGGGGGAAAAAAAGAGAAGGAAAAGCAGCACGGCAGTGCCTTATCGCAGTCAGAGCTGACAACATAGTTTCGGTCGTCACTAACGCGAATAGACCTACTAGCGGTGTACAAGAGTTATACAGTTACAATATACGTTGTGCCACAGTAGCGCTACAGGCGGAATGTGCACGAACTACAAATGAATATGTTCCCTTACAAGCATCAGTCACTGTTGCACCCTCTTTACATTCTACACATCCTTTTTTCTCCCACTTTTTGACCTTGACAAGCAGAAGTACCAGGCTTTCCGAGTTCACAACCATAAACTGTTTGTGTACAGAGTACGTTTTCAGTTCTTCGAATGACTGTGCGCGCGAAGAACAAGGGTGATGATCGGGCTACCGTATTCGGAAGTCAGAAACACCCGGTTGCAATAATAAAGGTAAAATACAAATATAGAGCCTTGACAATGCCGTGAGGATGAATATATATATTACTTGTGTGTGAGCCCCCCTTTGATGAGTTTCTCGCTACGAGACTGTTATTCAGCTACCAAATTTATCATTCCCCAAAAATACAATTCTGTTCTCGAAATATACAATATTTCCCCCTAAATTTACTAGTCGCTCTTAAAATTACTCTTGACCAGTTTGATTGTACAGTCCGCAGCAAAAAACCTGCAACGTGAGCATGTAAGTTTATTGTGAAACGACCAGGCCCGTAGCCAGGGAGGGGCTAGAGCGGGCAATGCCCGCTCTAAAATATTTTTTGCCCGCTCTAAAATATTTTTTCCGCTCTAAAAGGACGTTGTCCAGAAGTTTCAAACTGTTTCAGCAAATCCCA
Organism: Thermobia domestica; assembly: GCF_964235325.1. Classification (NCBI taxonomy): domain Eukaryota; kingdom Metazoa; phylum Arthropoda; class Insecta; order Zygentoma; family Lepismatidae; genus Thermobia; species Thermobia domestica. The sequence goes on from NC_137467.1 coordinate 36,331,662, forward strand.
AATAGGAAAATCTTGTGATTTTATTTACTAAATAAAATTGAACTTAGCGAAAATTTACTACTACTAACAAATGAAATTGAACGTTGCGTATATTTCTACGAAAAACAACAGTTATTCTTATTGCTAGATATACTCAATAATCTCCCATGTTTTACTTTTCCTCATTCCAAGAGTTTGAAGAATCACAACCACGACAAGCATTCAAGGCATTGGACAGGATGCCCTTCCAAGGAATACCCATATGAAAATTGACCCGAAAACAGGCTATGTTACATGAATGTGAGTGCCTGGCTTGTGCATGTGTAACATTGCAGGTTAAAACATTTGTTTTGCCGACTTGACAATAAATGTCCCACGTGTGCCTGTAATTAACGTGTTAAAAATGCAACATGTCCATGTTCCTTACAGTGCAAGGAAAATGCATATCTCATATATGAAAATGGTACCGAAACTGTGATGTCTGGAGAAAACGTACATGCGCCTCTAGAATAGTCAGATACAAAAAAAAAAAAAAAAAAAAAAGAAAAAATCAGTGGGGAATTCGGAAGGTTTGTTTATTGTAAAAGCGGTAACAATGATGTTTTTCACGTGATTTGAGTCTTTGCGGGGAGCACCCACGAAAATGAATCAATGCTTGTAAAATGTATCTAAATAGCAGTTTGCATCGGCTCACTTTGTGTTTTCTGAGTGGCCCCGAACCATTTGTTTCACGATTTGTTTACAAATATATGGACTGAAAAGAACGTTAATTCCTCATATGCACTCAGAGAAAAATAAATCAAGACGGCAGCAGAACACCGAACCTATTATTTTAAAAAGATTTTGTCACACACCATTATAATTGCGCGCAATAATAAGTAACTTAGCAGAGTGCTTAGCGAATTTCCAGAAGGAAACAAAACAGTAGAAAATGAACTACAGGCAAATGTATTTCGTCAGACGTTTCCAATTATTCTACTGACTATTATAACGCCATAAATATGAAGCAGGCATCCATCAAGTCATTTTTGGTGCAAAAGTTATCGAAAATGAAACTAATTCAGAAGCAGGGTCATCTGTATCAACATGTGTAGAAGGTCAAGAATAAACTAAACGTCAAATATCTGATTTCCACCATGTTGGTTTTGATTCCACCATGCATCAAACTTTGGCGATACAAAACCCGCTCAGCCGCATCTTGCAAATTTTCCAGGTTCCAGCATTTCTGGTTCAATTCGACGATTTCGTCCAATATGGTACAAATCGGTAAGGGAACAGCTCAGGTCTTGCCGGCAAGACGAAGGAATATTTGAAAATATCCTTCACGATGCAATGAAGGCATATGCCTTAAACACTTCGTTTCAGCAACCATTGAAACGCAAATGCACACTCCCCAGTCGCTTAGCTGATTCGGTTATTGATTTGGAAGGCATAAATTTGGACAAGGGAAAGGAAGACGAGAAGGAGCTGAAAAGATTATTCTGCGAAGTTCTCGATATCTCCGTCGAAGATAATTATTCGGAGCAGATTCAGTGAGACAGGGACAGATGTGATTGGTTCCATTCACCACTTACTGAGCGAGAAAAGAAGTGAAGAAAATTTGAAACCTCTGTGTGATGTTGTAAAGTACAAAGACCTGCATTGCAAAGTGCTTCAGAATTTGAAGCAGGAAATAGATCTTGCAAATTGACTGATCAACAAGACATCATCTCTGTAAGAGCTCAGAAGACAAATTGGAAAATATGGCGAGGCTTTCCCGGGTCTAAAGATGCTTACAGAAGCTGCTCTAATTATTCTGTCTTCTACGTCCACGGTCGAAAACTGTTTCTCACATCTGACAGCTCTCCTTCGACCTCAACGTCTGTCTATGGGACATGAAAGAAAATCGGACCTCGTTCTCCTGGCTTACAACAAAGATATTCTGGGTGTGCTAGAGCTAGACCAGCTTGTAATTGAATTTGCGAAGTGCTCACGTAAACTCTTTTGATGTAATTACTTCCATAAGGACTGTAAAAAATATTTATTTTACTTATGTCAGGGTTGTTTCTTAATTTTTATACATAAAAATATTCCGTAATCTACTTGTAATAAAAGTATTGTAGTGCCAAAATACTATAATTTAGATAACAGTTAATAAATGTTCCTAAAATAAATTATTATTTTTTACTTTTAGTACTACTTAGTGTATTAAAATATATATTGAATTATATACCATCATTTTAACAAAAAATGTTAATGATGATATTTGATAGTCATGGATTTGGTACTGTAATATTCATCAGCATAATAAAGTGTTTCAACTTTCTTATAGATTCCATAAATAATAAATAAATATATAAATGAACATAGACATTGAAAACGACAAGCGCCCCAAAGAACGAAAACTATATTATATAGAGTTTTTGTGTTCCTTGAGGTCCCTGCCATTGCCCCCTCAGTATTCATCATTGCCCGCCCTAAGCAATCAGGCTGGCTACGGGCCTGGAAACGACGAAGTCTTTTTCTCCAAAATAAGTGTGTAGGAAAGGACGCCGAAGTTTCTGCTGGAGTGATTCGTGCCACTTAGACGTTATATTGATTCCCTGCGCTGTTAGGTGTAGTTTCAGAATAAACTTACATGCTCATGTTGCAGGAATTTTGCTTTGGACTGTATCATTCTAAATAAAAGCACTATCTTCTCAAATATTTTAGACGTTCCCAGCGTCCCAAAATTCGCCTGAGGGGCAAGTGACATCTTTGTAGAATAAATAAAAAAAAAAATGTTTTCGTTTGTAATACTGAAGAAAAAAAGGAAAGTTTCCATATTTGTACGCATAGTCCCACCTATATTGTACACGTATATAGTTAAATAAAAAAGAAATAAAAAATACCATCTGTAAAGTACCTTATCAGATTGATTGAGAGATCGTATTTTTTAAAATTCTTATAGTTTAAATTTACTCAGTAGATGGTAGCACATTATAGTAATAAGTGTGTGTGCGAAGCCGGATAAAAAAGTATGCAGATAATGAACACTATTTCCACAAATTATTGCCAGCAAAAGTTGTGTTTAAAAAATTTAGTCTAACTACACATATTTTAAAATATTTGCATCTCTTAACAATGATATTCTAAATAAACGCGGTTAAAATATTGTAATAGGTGAATTGGATTTGAAGTGGGGGAAGCTGTATCTTGCTAGATTGTTGCACAAACGAATGGTTCACGCTATTTTTAGAGAAGCAAATTATGGGTTATTTATGCCCTTGCTTCATTGTTTAAATTGAACTTGGTAGTATAATTACCGTGAAGATATCCAAACTTGAAGGAAACTGTACAAGGATTTACATAAATTATATCGAAGTTTTCGGTATGAAATATATTAAATCATGTATGTTGGAAAATGAAATCGTTGAGTTTTACGTCTCACAAGTTATGCCGACTAGGCTAAAGGAGACAGTGAAGATGATAAATGAATGAAAGGGTGAAATGAAAAAACTGGGAGCAGACGGGAAAACCCGAGGAAACCCACGCATGTGGTGTTTGTCCAACACAAACTTCACTTGGCCGGAGCTGGGGTTCAACCCGGGACACCATGCATCAGGTATGAAAGATCTACCACTGCGGCCATATATATGGTGGAGTAGCCTCCTGGTTACAGATATAGCTTTGAGCGTACTTAATGATGGGTTCATACTACCTGTAGTAGTGGCTCCAGATTTCCCTAAGAGCTTATGTCGATTTCACTTTTTTTTTTTCAAAATACATACATATAAATAAATGCGAGCCTGGATAGAAAGAAACAGGATTAGATTCGCAATGAGAGCTCAAGTAGTTTGAATGCCTTATGAAGCTGTAGGGACACAATGATGTAGCCTCGATGTTGATCACGACGTTAAATTTCCAACAAATCAACCAAAACCTACCCCAGAATGGTTCAGTTATAATTGTTCTGTCCCCCTTTCTCTGTAAAATCTACAAGACAATACAGGGGTGATCATCCCTCCTTGGCATTAAAGCTCCTGCACGTTTATACATTTAAAAACCATCACGGAAACTTAATAAGTCTCCAACCTATTGATTAACCGGGTTCGAGTTTACATTTGCCCTTCAACGTTGCTATTTTTACAGACCCACCCAACCGATCAAATGTTAATCAGTAATTGCAATTAATGTTGCTCACGAGATGAGTCGCAACAGAAATAACTTTATATTGTTTTTTTTTTTTTTTTAGTTTTGTCTCGTCCTAATTCTCGAAAAGCTTCTGTTCTCTCGAAATTCTCCTCAATCCATTGTTGTTATGTGTCATAATACATTTTACTACATGTCCATAAATTATTATTATGCATGATTGGATTTATTTACAAATAATAATTCAGGGTCGGACTGAGAAGTTGTCGGGGGCGCACGCCTTAAATTATTAGGAGGGTGCAGTGACTCTAACATAATGACATTTATTATATAAGGGCATTCTATGTAGATTAACTGGCTGATCAACAATGATATATAAAGTCCTAATAAAAAAATATCCTCGAAGACCACTTAAAAGCTCAAGTCTCAAAACCACATAGTTTTATTCCGTTATACTCAATAAAACATCTAGAGCAAACATAAAGTGATGACCTTGGAGGTCAACGGGTCTAACTTACTTTTGAAATAAAGTTTATTTACTCCCAGGAAATGGACTCTGCGCAGTGAAATATATAAACTGGGAAAGTGAACTACAACGTAATCCACTCATCTGTAGACGCTTGAGTGGACTGCGATGTGGTTCACATTCTAGTTTGCATATTGTGCTGGTGAGAGTCCTTCTCTGAACATAAATAAACCTTATTGGGGAGGTCATGTACAATGTTCCCTGGTATTCTGCGGCCCTCAATTAAACTACCCAAAATCAGTGAACTCAATGCATTTTCAGGCTATCAGCAACCACTAGTTTTTCATGATTTGTGATAAATGAGTAAATTTGGAAACAGTGGTAGATAAAATCACATGAAAAGGTGATGTAAAAATGTGGTAATCTACATTCTTTGTATCATCTGACATGATTTTTTTTTTTTTTAAGTTTTACAAGTAGTTGTTGACAGCTCGAAACTGTAGTTCGGTAGTTCATTTTGGTTTCAGACAGGTTAATTAATATTGAAGCAATGCCATACTACACATATACATAGCATTCAACTTTTATCGCTTTGATCTGTTTATATGACAAGAAACAAGGACATTCTTATCTTACATCATTAATCTTTTCCATTCTACGCTATCATGACACAGTTTGTTAATTACGGCATCATTATTCACTTTACTTTAGTATATCCCTTTCACACTGCATTAACAGAAACGATTCAATGTTGGCCCTTAGTCTAGATTTAATAATCTTGAGTTTGAAAAACGCTCATTCAGAACTTTCTTATGTAAGAGGACTTGTAAGGAAGAATTTGTACACTTAGAGATTTCTGTATAGCATAAGCAATACATGCGATATTCATATGTAATTTTGAATGCATACGTGATGATTTCCTGCATCGCTGGTTCACTATCGTTCCAGTCTGTTTCATCTTCATACTCACTACTTAATTCTTCACTATCATACTCACTCTGAATATCTCCTTGTGATATCTTGGACCAAACCTCTGCAAATGATTTTAGTTCTTCGGTAAGTTTCTTTTTATCTATGCTGGGAATTAACTCATAGATTTTGTTTATGTATATGAGGGAATTTCGTCTTTCAAATCAGAAAAAAAAATGCATTGGATCAAACACGCCAAGTCTAGATAAAGGTTTTTGTCTTCCGAAGACCAGTTGATCATTCTTCCATTGACTTTGTCAAGGACAACATTGGAAACGAACAAGCTGAAACTTTCCTCTTCTGTATTCCCTATGGGTTTATTACTTGCCGATTCGCCACTCATTTCCTTTATCCTAGTTACTCTTATTTTTTGAGCTCTGTTTCAATCCAAAGATTTTCAAAGCAAGGACAATTTTCGACTCTAATCAATAATATTTCCTGACACTACCCTTACTAAACTTTTTTTCTCCGAGTCTCGCTTTATCAAATTTATTCCTTGCTTTATTTTGACTATCCTGTGGAGTGGAAATGAACCTCCAAGCTTGGATATAATGAAGAGTCTTGGTTTCAAGGTAATCTGAGAGCGGACTAGTAATTGGAAATATTAGTTAAAACATCATGGCCACTAAGATTGTTTCATAGAACAACAATTTTTGATTGAATTCATTGGATTTACGAGTGAGGAAGAGTGGAATCACAAGTTCAATGAAGACACTACCCAAGGTTTCTCGGCATTTGGCGCCACTGAAGTTATTCAAATTATTTCTGAAGAGGAATAAAGTTTGTGAAGTTCAACATTACATAGTCTTCACCATTCACACGTTTCTTCATCTATTTGACCTCAAAAGATTCTGCCTAAATTATTTTCATAAAACACGAAGTCCCTTTTCTGCCCTGAACTTAAGGTTTCACGTTTAGCCTATTCCAAGGTTGCCTAGCAGCCTAATTAAAATGATTACATTCTTGTGTTTCTTATTGAATGGGATGATAGTAGACCTATTTTCTTGAATGGGCAGTGTCATGCATTAAGCCTATCAAAATTTATTGAAAGAAAAAACTTCCAAAACAATATATTCCCTATAGAGGATTATCATTTAAATTAAGCAGCCACAAGATTGTTTCCTTAACTCTTTTGTGCATTTTTTGGTATAGCGCCGCAGTGGATGACTACTTTTCTGGAGTTGTATATACAGTAGCGCTAGTCTTAACTTCCTTCACAGCTTCATTCATTGGCTCTCGAGACCAACTCAGATCTCGTGCTCTTTTGATATCCTTTACCCGTAGCGGTTATTGGAAATAAATAAATAAATAAATAAATAATAGACCTACTTACGAACTACTTGCATTGAGGAAATAATCTCTGTCATACAGCTAAAGATACCACCAATTTGTTAGTAATTTTTAAGTGATTGATTAATAATTCAACTCATAATAAATCCATAATTAAACCAGTTGAGAGTGCTCCAAGAGCATTGCCAGAACGAACTTTAAAAAATGGAGAGATGAAGCTGGAAGGATAACTGTCATTGTCCCTCGATATAGAAGTATTTATCTTTTTATCCTCACCTTCTTTTTCTCGCAAAAATTAACAAAATATCATCTATCTATGACTTACAGTTCTCGAGATATTGTTGCTTAAATATCTAGAAACTTCGAAAAGTTTGGCTAATATCTGGGGAACGGTGACCAGTTGGCCAATAGACAGTTAATCAGTGGTCACCGGTTGTTATTTGGTGCCAAAATGTTCACCATTCTCTTAGATATTGATCAACTCCACTATGGTCTCTGTGTGACTTACGATTCGCAAGATTTGGCTCCTTAAATCTCCTGAAATCGGAACTATTTTTTGGCCAATCTTAGAAAGATGATATCACGGGAACGGTAAGTCATAGAGAGATTATATTGGTGTCAATCAATCCCTAATAGAATGCTAAACATTCTCGTACCGATATTAACTGGTAGCCACTATCCAACTAGACATTGGCCAAACCAATGGCCAGTTAGGCAATGACCACCAGTTAATATTTGAAACCAAAATATTTACCATCCTCTTAGATATTGATCAACATCAATATTGTCTCTCTACAACTTATGGTTCCCGCGCTACGGCTCCTTAAATCTCTAGAAATTGGCCATTTCTTGGCAAATATCACAGAAACGGTAAGTCATAGAGAGATGATATTGGTGTTAGTCAATACTTGAGAGGATGGTAAACATTTCAGTACCGATATTAATTGGAGCCCACTGGCCAACTGGCCACTGGGCAAATCAGTTGCCAGTTGGACAGTGGCCACCAATTACTGTTTGATATCAAACCATTGACCATTCTTTCAAATATTGATCAAAACCAATATCATCCCTCTATGACTTACGGTTTCCGAGATATGGCTCCTTAAATCTCTGTAAGTCGGCCATTTTTTGGCCAACATCTCGCCAATGGTAAGAGTGACGCGAAAAATTTAATCACTTTCTCTGATAGTTTTTGATGCTCTACCGAATGCAGCGTTCAAAATTGAAAAAATCGTAAATAACAGACAGACAGACAGACGGACAGACACACAGATATAGATTTGATTTTGATTTTAGTTTAGCGTCCCTGAGAATTCAGTAACGAACTTTTTAAGTTCGACTGTTCTATTTGAGTTGCATTGTATCCTCGTCGCCATAAGTGCCTTTACATCGCAGTGACGGGTATGTGACCGCGCAGTACACCAAGGAAGGGATGGTTGTATAAGAATTTCTGATTAATTTTGAAGAGTTTTTATTTTGACTAGGGAATTAACATAGGTGAAGGGAGTAAAGATACAGATTTGAAGCATCAGTTCACTGTTATTGAAGCAACAGTGCACGAAAAGATTCGTATTCTCAGTTTTTCTATTTATTGTTTTATATGTTAAGTTAAACACCACAATATGTATCACTGATATCGCAGATCGTATTAATTTTTAAAATCGTGTTTGTAACCTATTGTCAAAACATTCATCTCCAGACATGATGTAGAGAGAAGAGAAAGAGATACGTCATCTGTAATATATGTATATGTGATTCACTAAGTAACTGTAGAAATTAGTTAAAGGACACATAAGAGAGCGAAAAGGAGGTCTAGAAGTCTGAACTTTTTAGAGACGTCCTAGATAGGTGAAAATATAGTTAAAAATTGCAAAGGGTATCATGTAATTTACCTTTCTTTTCTTATATTCTAGTATACTTTTTCTTTCACATCCAAACATCTCTATTCAGAATTATGAGATAAAGGTGAAGAGAGAAACATTTCCATTTCAAGAATTATATCAGGAAAAAAATCGCTTGATTTAGACTAGACTCGAACTCGCAACCCTTGAATCCATGGCTCAGCGCTCTACCGATTGAGCTAACAACTTCTGTTGGAAAAGCCTGATTTCTACAACTACCGGTTGTAGAATGGTGTGTATTAACCAAGTTTGCCGAGATAATTGCTTCATATAGCTATTGCAATAATAATAATAATAATAATAATAATAATAATAATAATAATAATAATAATAATAATAATAATAATAATAAAGCAGAAGAAGAAGAAGAAGAAGAACAGAATTTAAAAAGTCGCATATGTTAAAAGTTTGACGTGCAGAGTAAGTCCTAATGTGAGATTTTATTATTTATATATAATAAATGTAAGCGTGGTTTGTTCGTGCGTGCTACTCAAACTGCGCAACTCACTACCTAGTCCCATAAGAAGAGGTACAGTAGCCTTGCGTCCTCCAACCGTGAAGAATGTTTCGGTTTGAACCTATGCGTGTCCTAAGAGGAAGGAAGAGATTGAAAGAAAGAAAAGTGGTTTAGAAATTATACAAACGTAGAATATCTCAAAAGGTGAGGTGATAAAGAGTTCAGCGTGTCTTTCAGCTACTACTCTATACAAGACGTGCATCTACGACTTAACGTGGAACCAGAACCACACGACTGCTGACGGGAATCGAAACCCGTATCACCTCTAGTTCTATCACGGGAGACACAGGAACATGTAAAAATAATCGAAAATGAACGATATTAATGTTAAATCCAAAGCTGTCGACGTCCTAAAAATTCCTAAGTGAATGATATGAGTGTCTATTCAATAGTTTTCGGGGTCGCTGAAGTGAATAATGACACTTCCGATACCATAAAAGCCCAAGGCTTTATTCTTCGTTAGCGGCAAGTTTATTCAGTTGCTCCTGCTGGAAATGGATTCGTACTATTTCATTCCGATTCAAATACGTATTCTACTGGGAAAACTAATCTCAAATATATCTTTGAAATATAAACCTATTCTTTCCGTGCAACACCGGGTATTTCAATTAATAAATAAATAATTTAAGAATCAATGAGTATATTTAATGTAAATAGACATATGCATTTTTGAATGTTGTATATGAATTGCTAATTCGTACTTTATCTAGTAGAAAATGGTGCATCCAGGATATATTCTGGAGTAATAGGGAGAACTATTGGAGGTATATTTTATTTATCTACTGTCGAATTTAGTGTGGAATAATTTCACACAATTTATTTCGGAACTATCGAGACGAGACTGAGACCGCTATTTGTCCATTGAAAGAAGACTAATACTGTAAGTAGTCTCGTATTGTCTCGTTTTGATACCAGTCCTACTTCGGGGCTTGTTCTCTAGTAACTGGTTGCGTAGTGCACCTACATAAGACGTCGTATATTTAAATGTTTGAGAACTTACCCCACCTCCAGTTGACGGATCGTTCTATCTAAAACTACCAGACCGTTTATGTAATTTTGCGTTTAAGTACAGGTCCTATCCTTATGTCAATTATTTTCTTGCAACAGAGAATGAAAAATGTAACTGTTATAATGTTGATCGCGCATAATCTTGTATAGATAAAAGGCACTTTATAGAGTGTCGGACTCCGTGGCGTAAATACAGTAGTTACTGGCTTGGTAATTTCATCACTGAACGCGTTTCTGTCCTACTCGTGCAATGACGTCACCTTTGACACACGCCCGGGACAGAACCACAGGAGAAGTAACGCTGTTGTCTGCTTACTCGCTTGCTGCTGTGTATTCTCTTTGGAACCTGATGTGAAATTACTGTTTTCTCCTTACTTTCAGCTGGCTTTGCTATTTCTAATTTAGATGTCTATTATATTAGTGGAATTTTATTCCGTCATGGAAATATATTTTATTTCTTTTTAAATGTAAATAAAAAGAAAAGTCTATTTGGACAAGTTTCCCCACAACTCTAGAGGTATTGTCTGTGCTGCGCTTTTCTTTCCTTTTCCTTAAGGGCCGCGGGGGCTCAGTGGTAGAGCGTTCACCTCTGCTGCTTGGGGTCCCGGGTTCGATCCCAGCCCCCATCAAGTGAACTTTGTGGTCCACAAACACCGTGTGCGTGGGTTTTCTCGGGGTTCTCCCGTTTCCTCCCACTTTCTTCATTCCACCATTTCATTCATTACTCATCATCACCGTCTCCTTTAGCCTAACTGGCATAAACGCGGGACGTAAAACTCAAAGGTTTCCTTTCATTTCATTCTCAAGTTGACGAACCTTGACTTATCTGCGTACAGTGGTTGGTTAGTGTGTCCTCGATGGCTATTTTTACTTTTTCCATGATCATCCCATACCATACAGTATTTTTTTATGTTTTGAAAAAGCTTGATTCTATCAATTCGTTAAACAACAATGTTTCTTTTTTTTCTAATCATGTTTCTTAGTATTATCCTCTTCACTCTAACTAATTTAAATATTTTCAATAATTCAGAATTTAGACTAAAAAATGTTACAATGATCAAGAATTGTATAAGAAGAGGAGCCTTCATTTCTAATCATTGTCATAACCGGAAGGGAAAACTTAAAAAAAATTGAAATAACTTAGTAGGCGTAGAAAATCGACGGAAATAATGAACATCAACTATTAGTTTATTCTTAGAAGTATAGTATATAGTTCTCAACCCAAGTAGAAGAACCCAAGTAGAGTTCTCACTCTTTGCTTCATGAAAATAATAAACATTTTCCAAAAATAATTACAGAAAAGTAATTTCATGACATTTACTGAGCGAACGTAGGTTACTGGTTAGCGTTGACGCTTTGTAATTGGGAGTCTCCAGGTTCAAATTTCGATACGAGGCATCCTGACTAGTGATTTTGCAGTACCACTGCGCGAAAAACGGGATACTTTTAATACATAAGCTTTGGCAAATTTTCTTGAAAACTTTGTTCTTATGTTGTTAATGTTTCGCTGTGAAATGGCATTTTGCTGCATGGAAAATATTTTTAGTAAACAAAATATAGTAGATGAATGGTTAATATAAGGGACTTCTATTTGTATGACTTAGGTTCATATCCCGACTGTTCTTATTGATTTTTTCTTTTAGCTACGCTCATATGTTGCGCTCCAGAAGTTCAATTTTGAATTAAATGTAGTCGCAGCTAGTTTAAACTGAAATTATTTTCAAAACTTTTTGCTATTATGTTTTTGTTTAACTTGCGATGTTTCAAGTTTGATATTAGATCTTAGACCTTAATGTAACCCATTTTCCTACGTCATATCATGATGAATATTTTCACAATAACGATAGTCGGGCGGTAATATATTATTCCATTGTTACTGCAGGGCCGGATCTTGAATCCTGCGAACTACGCGTTCGCAGGAGGCGCCAGGGGAACAGGGCGCCAAATTAGAAAAATGAATTTTGTTTTAAATGTAAATATTTATTTTAAAAATGTTAAGATGAAAAATTTTCCTCATATAGCTTCAAATAAATATTGTACAGACTGAGATACAGATAAAATACATCAAAAGGACAATAAAGTCGAATCTTCGTTTGGTTGGCTGTAAAACACCCCTTTACAAATGATGCCAATGCAACACTCACAAGAGATGCTAGTTTGAGGAAAATTTCCATGGCAAAGGATAGATCTTTTAAAGAGGGAAAGGGATATTTTACGAATATGAGATAAAATGAATGTAAATTTAGCTTTCCAATAGATGTTGTATTAAGCACTATGACCGTAGAGCTAAAGACAGTGGTATTCTTTCCACAATCCCACCATATGCACAAAATACAAATATAACAGACTCCTCATTCCTTTCTCAACAGTTAAGGGTTGAGAAAGATCACCGTAAATGAAATTCACATTATCAAAGTTGAAGCAAGCATGGGCACCCAAAAGGGCACGAAAGGGCCAGGCCCCACCTGGCTTACGACAAGTATAATGTATATGTATAATTTCTTAAGATTTTCTTAATACAAATAAAAATACCAAAAGTAATAGCAACGAGGAAGATGACCACCCTAAAAACATTTTTCGGGCCCCCATGCAAGCAAGTAGGCTTTCTTGTCCATTCGTCCAGGGAGTAGAGCGAATACTAAGAAAAGACGGACGGTACAAATGGATTTTTTAAAAATCATTTCTGAGGGAAATTTTAATTTAAGTTCCTAATGACTCATAATCGCTGTCCAGTGCTTAATGCTCACTTTGTTAATATCTATTAGTCCATTTGTCATTCGTCAACATTTTCATTTCTATCCTAACTCGTTTCGTTTTTGTTTATATTTTAATTTATAATGATGTGGGCTTTCACTTTTTAATAGTACTTTGTTTTTCATGTAATAATAATGACCAACGATATAAAACCAAGTGAGCATTTTATCGGAAAACAAATCTACAAAACGTGAAAGAAGATAAGAGGCAACCGAAGGCTCTAAAAAGGTTCTTTCGAGTGCTGGACAAAATCATACAAATGTTGAGGTGGGGAGTTGTCAATATCAGTCACGGTTAACGAAGCATTTGCCGGTCGACATTCTTTTGAAGCTGTAAATTTATTTTACCTGATTGCAGTAATTTAATTGTTGAATTAAAATGGAACGATGCGGTCATTTCGGTTACGGGTCTGAATTAAGTTTCATGTATTTCAAAATTTGTTTCAATACAATTAGTTTTCACGCGGCATATAAGTATATAACTTGAAAGGATATAGTCGAAAGCGACGAAAGCTCATTTGGATGACAAATATTTTTTTCTGTACTCTGAGTTTCAATCACAGCAGCGTATACAGATGCTCGTTTTATTATGACAGATAAAATAATTATTAATCCATTCTCTGCTAATAAATTTAGATGGAGCGATATTTTAAATTACTAATAATTCTAATGCAAAGTAGAGTTTTGATTATCAGTTACTTGTGTTCAGGGATGTACCAAATTTCACAAAATTAAATCCCCACGTTAAGCGGGTTTGCATATCCAGGCTCCTAACTATGAAAACATTTACGCTCAGTTCAACCTCAATCATTTCACGAATTCAACCTGTTTTACTATGTTATTAGGACATAATATCGATTGTGATTTATTCTAAAAACACTTTTATACATTGCAAGAGCTGTAACGTCCAAATATTTACTGAGAACTCATAGTCGTATCGGAATAAACAAAAGCGAGTGTGGAACAGTAAACTGATAAAACAAAAGGCAAAAGCGGTGGGAGAGCCTTTGTGATTTTAACTGTCCTCGATATTTCTGTGTTCGTGTCCCTGTCGCTCTAGGTAATTGGAGAAAGCAAGTTAAAAATGAGTAAGCAAGTAAAATTAGATATAAATAGTTTAAGTAAGTTACTGGAACACGTTCGGTGAGTCAGTTGACTTTAAAAAAAACGGTCGAGTGGTTTGGGTCGATACACTATCAATCACATGTTTGTGAGCTCAAACCCGGTAACAAGTTGTTTCTTTTTTAAGTGTCTTCCTATTTTCATCCGGAGGCTGAAAATAGTTCTTTGAGTAACTCATTGAAAACTTCTTTTGTTTCAAATTCGATTAGAACGGAACATTATATGAATTGCGAATATTAAATCCATAGCTAAAAAAAATGAAATATACTCACTACTCTATTATCCTCTGATTTGTAACGAAAAACTATTTATAAACAGTGGTGACTTCAGAAAATTATCCTCGGGGGAATTTCAATATGCGGGTGGAGGGCAAACATTGGTAGTCCACGTTGAGCACGATCGAATATATGGTCCTGAAGGCGGAAATTTCTTAGCTCGAGAGGGGTCTCAAATTCTCCCTCAGATCACGTCCTGAAAGCATCGTTGCTTAAAAGCTTTTCGTAACAAATATAATATTACACTTGTTTTTCGTTCTACATTTAGAATTGATAAAATCATAACTTATAGAGGATTATAATAAAAGCATAAAAATTACAATACCAATCATGTATAAATTATCATGTTAGTTACCAACTTCGGGTCAGATTAAAACTCAAATACTTGTTTTCGGATTGCACTTAGAAGTAAGTCCTCTCTGTATAATCCTGATTGGAAAGCCATGTAAAACTCTAATTAATTAATCAATATTTATACAAATATTTTTTTATTTTACTATTTTTACTATTCAATATTAAATACACTTCATTTCCAAAATCAAAATTTCGAAAATGTATATTGCACGAGTGCAGACTCGCAAATAAGTGATTATTTATCATATATATTGGTCTCTATTCGAAATTCTATTTAATCGAATCCGACAAGAACACAGACAGAAATATCGAGAACATGTGAGAAAAGATAGAGAAAAAGGCGTTGTACCCGGCGGGGACTCGAAGTAAGTTCAAATGGTGCTTTACAAGCCGAACGCCTTAGACCACTCGGCTATGGTAACAACTAGTGATTGTAGCAAAGGCTTCGAGTAGTACTTCTTATTACAGAATAACATTTTCTATTGCCTAAAATTTAAACCTAATTTACTTTGATATAATATATCTATTAATTTGTGTCATGAACGTTTTCGTTACTTTGATGAATGGTGTATGTTGTTGATATAGATTCTATTACACGTTCTTTCGTAAATATTATAGAAAGTATCAGGGTTATTTATGATCTTTCATGGAAATTGACTGGCGCATGCGCAGTACACAGACAGTTCAGTTGGAAGGCGAGGAAGAAAACGCTAACACACTGTTAGAATGTTTCCCTCGCAAGCAGTAGTTCCCAACCGAGGGACGGCGGGACGCACTTCGTCCTCCTGGGGTGGCGTGAAGGGTTTACGAAGTCCCATCGTTGTCTTATATTTCTTGAATCATTATACACAATATCCAGTCACATCTTCTACACATTTGGAAGTGATAAATCGTAGTATAAATAAACCGTCCTCCACACACAGTGATTGTTTCTTTTCCAAGATTATAAACTGAAACACTTTTTATTTCAATAGAATATAAAAGTTTCAATGGGAGGGTATACAACCCCCTCAACCCCCTGGGTCTTCGATATGTCACCGCCTAAACTGTAACTTTCAAGTTAGAATCGAAAAATGGAGACATGTGACGTACTAAATATATTTTTAGTTCATTATACATTTTCATAAATAAAATATCCACAATTACAATGACAGTAAATGCTAAGTAATTATTGTAAATCTTTGTACTTTTATTTTCCCTCTTTCTTCTCAATTGAGCTTGAAAAATGTAAAAATGGGAGGTTAAGAACTTCAAATGTTACGTATATTTAGCATATTACGGAATTATGCTTAATAGAATCCGGCAGGATCACAAACAGAAACGTCAAGAAGAGGTAAAAACAAATTGTACTGTGGTGGAATTCGAACTACTCTTGAATGGTGCCTCAGAATCTCTAGCCGAACGCCTTAGTCCACTAGGCTAATGTGACAAGTTGAAAATATAGTAAGCGTGTTTCATGTTCAATCTTTTGTTACAGTATGAAATATATTTTGTATTCTCTGAAGTTTAAGCCTATTTTGGCCTGGTGTAATAGTCTGCTGAAATTGTTCTTTGTTTACTGTATTCTTTACTTTGACGAATGATGTTGTTAATATAGGTTCTATTACGTATTCGTTCATAAGTATTACAGCAATTGTCAGGATTATTTATGATTTTTCATGAAAATTGACTGGTGCATGCGCAGTAGAAACAGAAATATGCACTTTACCAACATTTGTCATACACGCCAGAACGCAAATTTCTAACAGGTTCTCACAATGCCTCGTTCTAAAGGTAGTGGAGAACTGTCTGTTGCTCTGAGAGGAGAAATCATAGGCCGAGCAAAAATGGGACAAATTGTGCCTCAGATTGCTAGAGATCTGGGATGTGACAAGAAAACGGTCAAGAAATGGGTTCAGCAACATGAAGAAGGTGGTGAATGGTTCAGGTCTCGGTCAAGAAGTGGAAGACCAAAAGTGACAACTGCAGCTCAAGATCAAGCTTTAGTTACAGAAGTAATCAACAGACCTCTACGCCACACGTCAATCCTCTTGGACAAAGCCAGAGAATATAATTGTTCTCACGAAACAATAAGAAGGAGATTATTGGGGGATGGTCTACACTGTTCAAGACCCGCTAGGAAGACTCTCCTGACTGAAACTCACAAGGCCAGACGAATGGAATGGGCACAGAATAACATAACCCAACCTCAGTCATATTGGGACTTAGTCATCTGGACCGACGAGAAGGTTTTTAAGTCTAATCAACAAGGCAGAGTTATATTGTATAGACCGCGCGGAACCAGGTATGCTGAACAAAATATTATCAGAACTTTTTGTTCAGGACGAATATCAGCACACTTTTGGGGATACATGACGGCTGCTGGTCCTGGAGATTTGGTTGCGGTGCCTGAGAGAATGAACAGCAGTGTTTACATTAATATCCTCGAAAATACGTTGTTACCGTCCTTAGAAAGAAACTTCCCCGAACAGGAAGAATATATATTTATGCATGACAACAGTGCTGTTCACACTTCCCGACAAACACGAGAGTGGCTAAGTGAACATCCAGAGTTAATTTGTATTGAGTGGCCCCCTCTATCCCCAAATTTGAACCCAATTGAACATCTGTAGGCCTACCTGGTGCAAGAATAGGAAGAGAGACGTGAAGACAGAGACCAAACATTTCTTCAAAATCATGTTATGGAACTGTGGCAACATTTCCGTGACACACCGTCGTATTGCTCGAGACTTGTATCTAGTATCCCCTCCAGACTTCAAGAACTTACTGACTCTGGAGGTGACTACACGAAGTACTAGTGTGTTATTTTTTGTGTAAAAATTTATTTAAGTTTCATTTATTTATTATATTTTTTCAAGAGCAATACTTTCAAAACAAATATTTGAGTTTTAATCTGACCCGAAGTTGGTAACTAACAGGATAATTTATATATGATTAGTATTGTAATTTTTATGCTTTTATTATAATCCTCTATAAGTTATGATTTTACCAATTCTAAATGTAGAACGAGAAACAAGTGTAATATTATATTTGTTACGAAAAGCTTTTAAGCAAAGATGGTTTCAGGACGTGATCTGAGGGAGAATTTGAGACCCCTCTCGAGCTAAGAAATTTCCGCCTTCAGGACCATATATTCGATCGTGCTCAATGTGGACTACCAATGTTTGCCCTCCACCCGCATATTGAAATTCCCCCCGAGGATAATTTTCTGAAGTCACCACTGTTTATAAATAGTTTTTCGTTACAAATCAGAGGATAATAGAGTAGTGAGTATATTTCATTTTTTTTAGCTATGGATTTAATATTCGCAATTCATATAATGTTCCGTTCTAATCGAATTTGAAACAAAAGAAGTTTTCAATGAGTTACTCAAAGAACTATTTTCAGCCTCCGGATGAAAATAGGAAGACACTTAAAAAAGAAACAACTTGCTACCGGGTTTGAGCTCACAAACATGTGATTGATAGTGTATCGACCCAAACCACTCGACCGTTTTGTATGCCTATTCTTTTGCCTTTTGTTATAGCAGTTTACTGTTCCATACTCGCTTTTGTTTATTCCGATACGACTATGAGTTCTCAGTAAATATTTGGACGTTACAACTCTTGCAATGTATAAAAGTGTTTTTAGAATAAATCACAATCGATATTATGTCCTAATAACATACGTAAAACCGGTTGAATTCGTGAAATGATTGAGGTTGGACTGAGCGTAAATGTTTTCATAGTTAGGAGCCTGGATATGCAAACCCGCTTAACGTGGGGATTTAATTTTGTGAAATTTGGTACCGACATAGGTGCTACGGATGCGCACGAGACGAGTCGATACAGGATTTTCCAAACAAACTTCGAGTCGAGACATGGCTCTTTCAATAGAGAAATATACATTTTTCGAGTCGAGCCATCACTTTTACAGCACATTTTCGAGACGAGACAGCCACAAATCTTGTATCGTGATCATCCCTAATAGGTGCAGTTTTCCATTCAGAAAAATCTTCCAGGGGGGCACACTTAGTATTCAGAGGGCCACTGCTGGTACTCTTTTATTTATTATTATATTATAGACGTATTATTTTGATCTCCTCCCGGGGGGGAGTGGCCCCCTAAAATATGTGTGGACGAAACACTGAACAGGTAGTCTGAGAGTCTGGACCCCCCAATTAGCACAATTTCAGGGGGCAAATACACAAAATTATTTGCATTTTGTAGGCTATTTCGAAAAAATCTTCGGACCCCAAAGAAAAATCTTGGGTGCATCATTGCTTGTGTTTACATTTTGTTACTGCCTGATTTCGAACGTCTATGTTGGAAAGAAACATGAAAGAATTGAATTGTTCTCTAGGCATAAGGGGCCCTGAAAAGAATTTTTGAATTGAAAAGCTGATTTTAAAGTTCTGCCACTGATCGGGGACAAATTACATATAAATTAAGACACACACTTTTGTCATTTTTTGTGTATTGAACTAGTTTAACTAAAATTAATAAAGAATTATTTGAAATCAAGTAGATCTCAAGAACGATTAAATGGACTAGCTTTGATGGCCATTGAAAATGACATTCTGAATGAAATTGATATGGATGCAATAATAAGAGATTTTGCCAAATTTAAAGGCAGAAAAGTGTCTTTATAACATGAACTTTACAGTAACGAAGAAAACGAGAAATTAAGCTAATTACCATATTTGTATCACTAGAAAACAATATTTAAATATGCTTTTAATGAAGTGTAAGAGCATATCTCTTTGTCAAAATCAAACCTGTGATAATGTTAGACTTGAAGCTCATTAGTTTTATTCTATTTCGACTTTTATGTTTCAACTGTATTTGTCAAAATACATCTTAGGTATACATTTTAGTTGTTTCCTGTGCTTATTTAATAAAAAAATATATAAATTATTAAAACTGGAACTTTGGTCATGATTCATCCACAGTTAATTAGGTTTAATTTTGCCATTTTCCTTTAATACTCACAGGAAGGCTGAATTATTATATATTGAAGAAATTTGTAATTGTAACAATTATCTGAAGAAATTTTGTTACAGTTACGAAATGTCTACAACCGACCCTGTTACTGTTATATATATATATATATATATATATATATATATATATATATATATATATATAGAGAGAGAGAGAGAGAGAGAGTTTTGACTCAGAAAAAGTACAGTTGAACGTTAGATGCTACATGGGCTCCTGGACGGATTTCAAATGAATTTAGTATACGTATACATTGCCATCTGAACAATTTACCCCTAAAAATGCTTTCGATCACTGAAATAAATTTCTATCTACGCCCCTGTAAAGCAGTAAGAATTTTAGGGACTGATCAGGGGGTAATGCCTCCTTGGAGCAACGACAGTTCCCCAGAAATCATATCTCTGGTAGGTCCGGATGTGACACCAGTATTTGTGTGTTACCACTCTTCACTCTCAGTGTACTGAAACTTAAGTCAAAGAAACTGTTCTGAAATCTTCACCGGTTCTCTCCTCTGAAACCGCATGCAAATGTGGCCGACCTTGGTCATATACCACATCTAGATTATTACTATTTATGTCAGAAATACCGAAAAATATATATTCGACACAAATATAGGATGTTTTCGATTTTATTTTATTTATTTATTTTTTGCCTGTCACCCTCCCACTCTGACCTCCATGCCAACCAAGGCTTAACTTGTACACCTTGTCTCAAAAAGGTTCAGCGCATTCTTTATTGCTGTTTCGAGGCAAAAATTTTCTAAGTCCAACTTCGGGTATCTTAGGGAAAAAGTAAACCAGGTTCGAACCTCGAAGCCAACCTTTGCAATCGGGAAAAATCTTGCAGATGTGTTTTTCTTCTTTTAAATATAATAAGACTTGTTACCAATTATATATAAAAAAGCAACATTGATTGAAATACTTAATGATACAATATTTCGAAACTGTATTAATGCCAGCACATGCTTGTTTGTCATTTTGCTCTCCATACTTAATGGAATATTTGGATACGTAAACGAATCTTTCCATTTGTAAAAGAATGGTGAAAGTTAAGACATAAAACATTATTCTCTCCTGAGTACTAAAATAAGAGTCAAAGTAGAACAAAAACAGCGTTTGCAGTGGATATGAATGTAATTATTACCTTAAATACCGTTATATATCGCTAGAAGTATTGTTCGTGGAGCGCTTGTGTTAGCTCAGTGGTACGCCGTTGGATTTCAAATCGTAAGGTCGAGGGTTCGCTTCCCATCTGAGTCTATGTTTTTTTTATGAAATTCTATTTTCCGCAATGCATGAAAAATTATATAAAATAATTACATTAAAATACGTCAGTTGTATATATATAACATACAATCATTGCAGAACAAAGTGATTATTATGTTTAAAATATAACAGGTGATCACAGTACGTTGGTATTCTATGATATATGTGAATGTTAAATACAAATTAAGAAAATAATATCATTGCAATGAATAAATTATGTAGTGTATTTATTTGGAGCTATTTGTCATCGGGAGTTACTTCTGAATTTTCTCATTACAGCAAGTGATTTACGCTTTCTGAAGGGTAAAGAGACCATTCAGGTATAAACATAAATTATTATACAAACTCCAATCTTCGTTACAGACACAAAACTCCCGATCCCCAAAACTATGTAAACAGGAAATTTACGAACACGAAGTCATGTCTAAGAGACTTATTTATACTCGAGAAAGAAGGCAGAATAGGATTTCTTTCCAAAGGATTTCAGTTCAATAATCTGCAAGGCTTTTGTATATGGATGTGGTCCCTTTCTCTCCGCCAATATATATAAAGTAAAAGCGATCGATATTAGTGTCGAATCCATAGTTCTCGTTGTTGCAGAAATTAATAATTACAACTCCGAAAGCGTTAAAATCCAAATTTAACTCTCATCGTAAAGCTCCTTTGTGGTTAAGCGTATAGCGTACACGCTTTCGGTGTGGGAGACCCAGATTCGGCCCCCAGCGAGAGCTCATGTAGTTCGCGTTAATTAGTAGGTCTACGTCTCATATAGCCTCACTGCTGACGGGACGTTAAACTCAAAATCAATTCAATTGGTTCAAAACCCATTATTATGGCGGGCGATAAAGGATGAAAAATAAAATGTCTCAAGTGATTGAGATTAGTGTAAAATCCATAGTTTGAGTTCGTGACACTGTTACAAACACAATATCATTTAATGCCACGTTTTGGTATGAGCGACTATGCCTCCTGGATTTTGAATTTACAGGAGCAATATCAAAAGCATTGCTCACACAGCTCTAAATGTTTTGATGTATGTATACGTGTATATTCCAGCGAAACTCCGGAATGTCTGGAGCAACTTTTACCTAACATGGGAGACATATTACTTTCAATCTAAGGAAAAAAATATTGTGGAATTCAGATACCTCAAGGGATTGAAGTTGGGAAGAGTGGCATGTAAAAATAGTGTAAAATGACTGATTGTAGAGTGTTATCCATTGTTTTCTCGGTCGTTGAGATGAGTAGTGAGGCACTCAATGGCATTATATCCAAATTCATCCCCATCTTTACAGGATGAGGGGCTTGGAGATATGATTAATAAAATGAAAACACATGAAAATTTTCATTCACAACATGAAAATTTTAGATGTCATGTTAGCAGTTATTACAGCAACATACTTCACACTACAACCTTTCCCTCACTCCTGTTGTTCGGCCATGTTGTTTTCAGGCGTTTACGTTTTTCTGAATATCTCAGCATTATTTGTTCTATCAAAATGAAAATTGCGGAATAAATCTCTATTTCAAATTTCCTTTAGAAATAAGAAGCTACTGAGTCATAATGTTATATGAATCACTTTTACTCTTCTAATAGAAACAAACCCTTGACCCCCAAGCGTTACCGGACCAAATGTTCTTTGGACGAAATGTGCTTTGAACTAAACATCCCTGGACGAAATGTCCTTTGGACCAATTCTCCTTTGGACGAAATGTCCTTTGGACCAATTGTATTTTGGACGAAATGTCATTTGGATTAAATGTCTCTGGACGAAATGTTCTTTGGACGAAATATCTTTGGACTAAAAGGGTGGCCACCGGGTGGGCCAGTGTGAGTCACGGTGAGTGGTTTTTCGCAGTAGGTCACGTCCTTTTGACCCACGATCCACTGATCCACTCACAAATCTTGACCCATTTCACCCACTTACCAACCGACCCACTGACCCACTCCATCTTTGATTTTAACATGTCTTGTTTCATTTAAAAGACGAAACATACATCCACATAATTTTTTCATCGAGTGCGAAGGTTGGTTTAATATCATAATTGTAATGGTAATTTGTTCTTAAGGTGAGAAATTGATACGATTAAAAAGCCCATCTAGACGTGGGTACAAATTACCTTCCAAAGTTATTAGAAACGCTTTCTCACCCCGAAAACTATGAATTCGACAAATATTTAAGTAATTTTTGAGATTTTATTTTTAGCTCTCCCAGGCCATCATCCTGTGAAGATGGGGATGAATTTGGATGTAACCTCCATTTGGAGCATCACTATCCATCTCAACGACCGAGAAAATTATGGATAAAACACTAAGATCAGTCGTTTTACATTATTTTTACATGTCACACTTTCCAACTTCCATAACTTCATACTACTACAATATTTTCTTCTTTGATTGAAAGTAATATGTCCCCCAAGTTTGGTAAAGGTTGTCCCAGACATTCCAGAACTACGCTCTCCTTATTAGATGTGCTGGGGGATCTTACTCTTACTGGAAGTTGAACTTAAACTTAAAGGTCATCAGAACTGCTCCCAATGAACTTGGCGACCACGAAAGATATGGGTTGTATACTAACATTGGTTATTTTCAATTATTTCTACATGTCAAATTTCACAAACTCCTTCATTGTGTTAATGAGGGCTTAACTTACATGGCATCTGAAGTTCCAATCTTTACCTAAGAGACCCCCAAAATTATAGATTCGACACTAATGTAGGTCTTTTTTATAATTTTGATGTCAGTCCCTTTCATTCCTCCTAGGACAGCAAACGGATACTACCACTGCTAGGACTAAATTTGGTCTTAAATGGCATTAAAATTTCTACCAATTAATTCAGCGAACAGTGCTGCATTTAGAAGCTCGGCGTCCCTACGCACTTTTGCTCTCGGCGCCCCCAATAACTACACATTTCTCCGTCCCTTGATCCCTAACTTAAAAATAAAACTTAATTCGAATATGCTTAATTAGTGAATTTATTGCAGTTAAATACCACTCACTAGATGCTACAGCTACAATTACGTAACAAAAAATAAATGGAAAACATGTTCTGAATTATTTTCAGATTTCTTACGCTATCATTAAATATATTAGAATAGTAAAAGAGGACTGCTCATGAAATAGTATATTTGCTCTCGATTTTTTTAACTTTTTCATACGAAAAAATTAAAATTTTAAACTTTGCGCTCTTCAAATATGTTACGGGCCTAGTTGGACTAATGGGAAATGCGGCACTGAAAACTTACGCTTCGACTCTAATATTGGTTGATTTCGATATTTTTTGTCGCTATGTAACCACCCTGGGTGCTAATGGGAGCTTAATTGGACTTGAATTGAAAGTAGAACTGTTTACCTAAGCGACCACGAAACTATGGATTCGATACTAATATCGATCCTTCTCTAGCATTTTTGGTATATATCCCGACAGTACTCTTTTCCAGATTGTAAGAAATATGGTTAAAATTGCTCTAGACATATCAGAATTATGTCGAAACACACACATACATCCACTTTCATATATATAAATACAGAGTGAGCGAGCGAGAAAGTGAGAGAGAGCGACCAAAGGCATCACCACTTCCACATTGCAAAAGCATATATCAGGTATTGAATTGAAAATCTATGTAAAGACCTTCTGCTGTGGGATGCTTCATAAGGACAATTCCAGTCTGCTCACGTGACCTTTGGGGCTCATGAATTTCTTGCGAGCGTTCCGACTTTGGATTCTCTGTTTATACCCTCTTTTTATGCCTCGGATAATTTTTCAAGAATATCAATGACATGCTGTAATACGAATGTTCAGAAGTAACCCCTATATGACAAATAGCTGCAAATAAATACACTACATAATTTATTTATTGAGATGATATTATTTTCTTAATTTGTATTTAACATTCACATTTATCATAGAATACCAACGTGCTGTGAACACCTGTTATATTTTAAACATGTTATATGATTATATGTTATATGTTATATATATACAACTGACGTATTTTAATGTAATTATTTTATATAATTTTTCATGCATTGCGGAAAATAGAATTTCATAAAAAAACATTGATTCAGATCGGAAGCGAACCCTCGACCTTACGATTTGAAATCCAACGGCGTACCACTGAGCTAACACAAGCGCTCCACGAACAATACTTCTAGCGATATATAACGGTATTTAAGGTAATAATTACATTCATATCCACTGCAAACGCTGTTTTTGTTCTACTTTGACTCTTATTTTAGTACTCAGGAGAGAATAATGTTCTATGTGTTAACTTTCACCATTCTTTTACATATGGAAAGATTCGTTTACGTATCTAAATATTCCATTAAGTATGGAGAGCAAAATGACAAACAAGCATGTGCTGGCATTAATACAGTTTCGAAATATTGTATCATTAAGTATTCAATCAATGTTGCTTTTTTATATATAATTGGTAACAAGTCTTATTATATTTAAAAGAAGAAAAACACATCTGCAAGATTTTTCCCGATTGCAAAGGTTGGCTTCGAGGGTCGAACCTGGTTTACTTTTTCCCTAAGATACCCGAAGTTGGACTTAGAAAATTTTTGCCTCGAAACAGCAATAAAGAATGCGCTCAACCTTTTTGAGACAAGGTGTACCTAAGCAACATCGACAGCGTCACTATTCATCTGCCACCACGAAAACTATGATTTCGATACTAATATTGTTCATATTTGACTACTTTTACATGTCCCTTGCCCCCTTATTACGAATGACTTCAGTGTTTCGCCTTACTGGAGCAATTTCAACAAACTTAAGTATAGCTATAAACCACCACCTGTAAAATAAATGTGCGGGTGAGATTTTTCGGAGAGAAATTCATTAGCTACTTTTCCAAAGTGGTGGCTTTATTCGCTTCCCATGCTAAAGATTGCCAAAGAGCTCAACTTTATTTGCACCTCTGTGCTATGAATATAGATTTTAATGGCATTTACTTTACTGAATGCTCGCTTAGGTGTTGCTCCCGTCACAGGAAAAATGAGATACCGTACTGTTATAAATGAGTAGGGATATAAACAAATACGGAAAACTATTAGCAATGACACCACTTGAAATGAGTTTTCGCAATATCATGGGGCAGTATTTTATTCGAATGTGAAGGAAATCATTGCGTAAATTGTCCCTTCCCCTCCTTAGAAGTCTAAGCTACAATACGTATCTAATAATTTTGAATTAGAAATATATGCATCGAGTTTCATATCCTTAACTTTAAGGTGTCCTGAGTTAAGTAAATGAATAAACTTCCTGCTAACGAAAGAGTAAAGCTTTGGGCTTTAATAGTATCGGGAGTGTAATTATTCATTTCAGCGACCCCAAAAGCTATTGAATAGACACTCATATCTTTCAATTAGGAATTTTTAATTTTCACCCCTCCCATTAAACCTCCATGCTGATAATGCTAAACTTTGATGTGAACGATATAGAGGGTATCATACATAATTCATGTACTCAAAAGCTATGGATTTAACATTAATATCGTTCATTTTCGATTATTTTTACATGTTCCTGTGTCTCCCATAATAGAACTAGAGGTGATACGGGTTTCAATTCCCGTCAGGAGTCGTGTGGTTCTGGTTCCACGTTAAGTCGTAGATGCACGTCTTGTGTAGATTAGTAGCTGAAAGACACGCTGAACTCTATATCACCTCACCTCGTGAGATATTCTACGTTTGCATAATTTCTAAACCACTTTTCTTTCTTTCAATCTCTTCCTTCCTCTTAGGACACGCATAGGTTCAAACCCAAATTTCTTCACGGTTGGAGGACGCAAGGCTACTGTACCTACCCTTATGGGACTAGGTAGTGAGTTGCGCAGTTTGAGTAGCACGCACGAACAAACCACGCTTACATTTATTATATATAAATAATAAAATCTCACATTAGAACTTACTCTGCACGTCAAACTTTTAACATATGCGACTTTTTAAATTCTGTTCTTCTTCTGCTTTATTATTATTATTATTATTATTATTATTATTATTATTATTATTATTATTATTATTATTATTATTATTATTATTATTATTATTGCAATAGCTATATGAAGCAATTATCTCGGCAAACTTGGTTAATACACACCATTCAGCAACCGGTAGTTGTAGAAATCAGGCTTTTCCAACAGAAGTTGTTAGCTCAATCGGTAGAGCGCTGAGCCATGGATTCAAGGGTTGCGAGTTCGAGTCTAGTCTAAGTCAAACGATTTTTTTCCTGATATAATTCTTGAAATGGAAATGTTTCTCTCTTCACCTTTATCTCATAATTCTGAATAGAGATGTTTGGATGTGAAAGAAAAAGTATACTAGAATATAAGAAAAGAAAGGTAAATTACATGATACCCTTTGCAATTTTTAACTATTTTCACCTATCTAGGACGTCTCTAAAAAGTTCAGACTTCTAGACCTCCTTTTCGCTCTCTTATGTGACCTTTAACTAATTTCTACAGTTACTTAGTGAATCACATATGCATATATTACAGATGACGTATCTCTTTCTCTTCTCTCTACATCATGTCTGGAGATGAATGTTTTGACAATAGGTTACAAACACGATTTTAAAAAAATAATACGATCTGCGATATCAGTGATACATATTGTGGTGTTTAACTTAACATATAAAACAATAAATAGAACTGAGAATACGAATCTTTTCGTGCACTGATGCTTCAATAACAGTGAACTGATGCTTCAAATCTGTGTCTTTACTCCCTTCACCTATGTTAATTCCCTAGTCAAAATAAAAACTCTTCAAAATTAATCACAAATTCTTATACAACCATCCCTTCCTTGGAGTACTGCGCGGTCACATACCCGTCACTGCGATGTAAAGGCACTTATGGCGACGAGGATACTATTGAAATAAATAATATTATGGGCAGCGATTAGGGGGCAGTTGCCCTCCACTTTTTTGAAGTGATTCATTAGTGTATATAATTTGGAAATGTAAAGTTATTTTACATATTACTGGTTCATAGAAAAATGGTGCCATATAGGAGGAATAAAAGTCATTTTTGTGGGAACTTGAATAGAGAATTGAGAAAAAGACTCATAAAATGCTTCGTGTGGAGTGTTGTATTGTATGGGGCGGAAACGTGGACATTAAATAAAAGTGATGAAAATCGACTGGAAGCATTCGAAATGTGGGTGTGGAGAAGGATGGAAAGAATTAGTTGGGTCGAGCGGAAAACTAATGTGTTGGTGTTAGAAATTGTGGGGGAGAAAAGAACACTTTTAGATATTATTATTAAGAAGAAGAGAAACTGGTTGGAACATTGCCTAAGATAAAATTGTATCATGAGGGACGTCATAGAGGGTATGGTGGCGGGAAAGAGAGGCAGAGGGCGAAGGGGACTACAATTAATGGATGATATAATAACAGAAAGATCATACGTGAAGACAAAGAGGTTAGCGGACGACCGTGGAGCATGGAAGCTTCTCAGCTTCTGCAAGTGACTTGCCAGTAAGGGCAGAATACCTATGATAATGATATCCCAGACAGCAATTTAAACTTGCTGCAAGTTGCCACAAACTTGCTGTTGCAAGGTAAATTAGCTTGCCGCAAGCTATACTATGCAAGCCAATTAGCTTGCTTTAAGCTTGTGGCAAGCTAGTTAGTTACATCTGGGCAAGGCTTGGGGCAAGCTTGTTTCACAAGTTAAACACAAGTCAAATTATCTCAAACGCAAGCCAATTTAAGCGTATTCTCATCAATGGCAAGCTTTATTAAGCTTATTGCAAGCGAAACAGAATCCAAAGAAGTTATATGGAATCTTGCACTAAGCGAATTTAGATAAAACTGTATGAAATCAATATAATTTAACCGTCTGACTAAATCTATGCTACAATATATTGTCCCCTCGCCTCCCCAATTATTGGAGCATATGCACAACGAAAACACCCAAGTCTCCGATCCACTCCTGCAAAACATGAAAATAAGCATAATTGTTACGGTTTAGTTGTGACACGCAGCGCGCCGTTGCTTCTTACAAATATCTAACATGTTGTTATATTAGTGGCGAGTACTTGAAATTTCTACCTTTTTATATAAAAACGCAGAAAAATGTTTATACTTTAAACACAGCGTTCAGATAAAGTTTATAGTAAACTGTAAGTTACACTTGAAGTTTATATTAAAATATCTGCAACAGTTCTGTATTCTTTCGCGAAATAAGTAGGCTCAAATCTGCTGCCATCTATGTTTACATTTATGCTTTATACGTAAATACTACAATAGGTTATGCCTCATAGTTACCGAAATATGAGGAAATAAAGAGCGATATTATAGGTACGTGGGACTAGAGTACTAGAGTACTAGACGGAACAATTAAAAAAATAATTAAGTTTGTCCTTTATTCAAGCTGAATGCTAACAAGACACTAACAACGCAAACACTACCTTATCGCCGAAAGTAAGGAGGTCAGCGTCACGTGGATTTTGAGAACAACTGAAAATCGAACGCGCGCTGGCTTTTTACTTCAATCTAAAGAAAAGCGTCTCGCAAGCGAAGCGTGGGTTGCCCGCACTACGGCTTGCGCTAAGCAGAAATAAGCTTTTGTGTATAAGCCAAAGCGAAATAAAATCAAATAAAAGCGGCAGGCAAGCTTGCGGCAAGCAAACATGCTGTCTGGGTATAATATTTGCTGTTGCGTGAGTACGTAATATTGGTTATCTTTCGGTGGAGTTAAGAAAGCTGCAAGAATTGTGTTGTGATTGCCATGGAAAATGGTCCAAAAATTAATATATTGGAGCGCAAGAATTCCAGAATGTTTTTAGTTCTTCTTACAAGTGCTCAATATGTTAGTCATCCGCTTTGAAACTAATTGGGATAACATTTCGCGAAAAAAAAAAAATCTTTCACAAGTTATTCTTTAATTGCACACAAATTGGCAGTTCCTAAAATCTCTTTTCTTTTTCCGAACGGTAAGGAATATTGATTAGAAAGATAATAATAAGAAACAACTTGTATCTTTTCAAATGATCTGCAGTGTAATATACGAGTGAAATGTTGTTTTTAGCTCTGTACGGCTGTATATACAATTAAATTTAGTGAATCCAATATAATTCTAGGGTTTTTATATATTACAAGAAAGTGAAAACTGCAATTAATGGCAACGAACATGTTTTGGGTAGCTGCAAAAGTATTTCTTTAAATGTCGTAGCATTTGCTTGTACGTGATATTTACTGTCTTCCTAAGAGTACTAACATAGATTTAATAACATGTGTGGAATTAAAAATATAAGTTGTTCATTAATCCCTAGTTTCAATGTAACTTTCGAAAAACAAGATTCATTATTCATTTCTATTATTAATATTATTATTTATATTTAATTGTTTTGTTTATTTGTTATTAAATAATCTGGTCACATAATTTTCCAGAGAGTTTTAAAATATTCGAGAGCCAGGGATCCAATCTCTTCTTACACCTTCATTGTTTAAGAGTATCTACTTGCGTTGCTCTATCCAATTTACTCAATAAACTATGAAATTTAATACACGGTATTTTAACTGAAAAATACAGTATCCTATTAGTTATACAACCTTTCGGGAAACAAAATGTTAGGATCAACCAGGAAAACTAACATTGATATACAAATATTCAGATCATGTCTTGCCCCCCACCCACTTTTAACGTCCATTCGCTGTCACTGAATAATGTGCTATGGAGATTAGTAAAACACAGAATTTGGTACAGTTTTGGTGTGAACTTTCCATAATTGCTTCAGATTCTATTTTCTAACACGAGATTTCATAACGGACCGACGTGAAAACAGTCAAACACTCTAACTCTACTGGAACATGGCCGGTAGGATTATTTCTATCTCCAAGTACGTGTAGTGCTAGTGCCTTTCTCGAGGTTCTCCCATTTTCTTCATTCCACCATTTCACTCATTTCTCATCATTACCGTCTCCTTTAACCTAGTTGGCATAAGCGTCGAACGTAAAACTCAGAAATTTCATTTCTTTTCTCATTCCTGCTCCGACAAAAATGCAGGGAAAATGATCTAGATCTAAAGCGAATGAGTGAGTATTTCGAATCAATTATTCTAATTTACTCTCTGGAAAGCAGTCTACGTTTCTGTCAACAGATATGTACCATTTTATATGAAAACGTTACGGTAATCTCAAATATTCCCATAGACGTACCCAGAGCCCCAATCCCAACCTGGATAAACCCTGACAAATTTTGGAGAATAAAAAAGAATAACGTCTCTGGTTCGTAAAATTGCCAACAGAGGCCTCCCACATTCCTATTTAAAGTTCTACCTTTTTTCTGTGTATATATAGTTAATGTAAAAACAAAAGAAACAAAAAAAATACTATAAAAGACTGCGTGGACAGAATCTTCAAAATTTGTAGTTTAAGGAAAGTCTGTAGATGGCAGCACATTATACTAATAATTATTTTGCAAAATTCTTAATAAAAGTACACATACTTTGTACAATATTTACAAGTAGTGCAATACGTGTAAAAGATGCAATTAAGCAATTTCCTCAAAATACACAGACTTTAAAATATTTGAATTTATTAAACGTTAAATTACAAATAACACCTGAAAACTTATTGTATTCCTTGAATTGGGGTTTAGAGATAGAGTAAATGTCTTCACATCTTCATATCAGCTGTGACGTACCACACGTCAAACAGTTGTTTTTTGTAAATACCTTGCTCCTCCGACTTGTTCGGGTTTCCTGCCTTCATAGCGAGAAAGAATCGACGTAACGTAGACGGGCCTGAGCTAGGACAACGTCTACGCTGCTAGCTTTCTGTATTGCTGTGTTTGGCCACCTAAGCACCTATCCAAACGGGGTGCTTTGTACCTATTACCTTTACCTAGTCGGCTGTACACAAGAGCGTGAGGGTTGCTATGCCCCGTGGGCACTCGCAACCGGCTAAGGGGAGTGGTCCCAAACCTCCGCGAGGAGACTCTGCAGCTTCTACACCTTCAAATTCGCCTAAACGTCCTCGCACGCAAAGCGCACGTCATCCTTCAGACAATGACAGTAACCGCTCTCGCTCACCTCTTCCATCTACATGGGCTGAAGCACTATTGATGGATACTGGTGCTATGGACATTGTCCATCCTAATACCGATCCATCCACCTCACATCCTGGCACCAACACCGCGTCTGATACTGCTGCTACTTCTGGTACAGATACTAGACACTCCACCGGTCGTTCTCAGTTGTATAACTTCCTACTTACTGGATTTGACACCCGATTCAAAACAGAAAAGCATATCTATCTTCAAATAGTCAAATATCTTCCAAGGGCGAATATCCAGGAAATTGTCCGGACCAAAAACGGGGTAATCATAAAATCTTTTGATCCCCATTTTGGCACTACTTTGCGCAATAAAGCCTCCTACGAGATATTCGGCCCAAATGCAAAGCTCCAATCGCTGTCTAGTAGTACCAAAAAGACGCAACCTCCACCACGCCGAGCACCAATGCTCTCAGTTGTAATTCGAGGTGTTCCGCCAGAATACACCGAGGAAGAAATAGAAGCAGAGTTACGTCTTGAGGAATACTCTTTTAAGAAGTGCCTCCGTATTAAAAACAATACCGGACCGACGTACATGATTCGTCTTCTAACAGATTCTAAGGACACAATAGACGATCTGTTACAGCATGGTGCTTACATCTATCGTCGCCGCTACAGGGTAGAACCATCTCGCTCGCCCCCTCCTCTGCCCATCAGGTGTGAGCGCTGTCAAACCTACAACCAGCACCCAACATCTCAGTGTCCAAATACTCCAAAGTGTGGTTATTGTTCCGGACCACATTCCACATCATCTTGTAGCAATCACAACCAAGCTCCACACTGCCTTACCTGTTCTGGTGATCATCCTACCTATAGTTACAAGTGCCGCGCCAGACCAGCACCACAACCTGAAAAACCAGAACTTACAGTTCCCATTCGTACAATAGATTCCTCAACTCTTCCGAACAATTCTTTACGTACACCTCTCACGGTGGAAGATCTTCTGCGCTTCACAACAGTTGTACTACAAAATATTCATCCCTTCTTGCGCACTCACATTTTATCACAAGTTACAGCTGCAGCAAAACTTCTTTTCAATCTTCAGCTCCATGCCACATATTCCGGGAACACAGTCCACTTCCATATCTCATCACTTGAAACCTCTGTCTAATATGGCTTCGATCTATTACATTATGGCATATACCTTTTTCTTCTTAAACATCCGCTCACTCAACACTCACAAGCTTATGCTTGAAGAGCTCCTCCGTGAGGAAAAAGTTCATGCTTTTGCTCTAAATGAGACTTTTCTTACCCCACTTCATCAAGTCAAACTCTCCGGATATCAGTTCACTCGGTTTGACTGTCCACGGCATATAGCTCGAGCACATGGCGGCACTGCCATTGGCACTTATAACCATCTGCCTATCCGCACACATGTTCTTCCTCCTCACATGCAACTTCCTGAACATAATGTTGT
Source organism: Thermobia domestica (assembly GCF_964235325.1). Taxonomy (NCBI): domain Eukaryota; kingdom Metazoa; phylum Arthropoda; class Insecta; order Zygentoma; family Lepismatidae; genus Thermobia; species Thermobia domestica. The sequence continues at coordinate 36,365,128 of NC_137467.1, forward strand.
TACAATCTATTTACGCAATAGAACTATCACATTCTGCACTATTTATGTCCGACCAGGTCAAAGAATACCACACAACTTTTTTCAGTATATAGACAACAACTTCCGTCACTACCTGATCATCGCTGATATCAATCTCCATAGTCGATCGCTGGGCGAAAAACAACGCTTTATAGATTTTATTAATCAATCCACTGCGGCAGAAATCTTAGATCTTCCTTCTGTAACACGCCCAATTAGTCAGACATCACCAGATATCGTCATAGCATCTTCTAGTCTTACTGTATCCAACATACGAATTCTGCCTCCTTTTGGTAGTGACCATGCACCGATTCTTCTCGATGTTCCTTGTGCGGCACCACCAAAAATTTCTCGAGAGCCCATTCACTATTATGATTATGAGAGAGCTAATTGGCAATCGTACCAATCCGATATCGAGCAGGCCCTAAGAGGAGTTTCTCCTCCCAACACGGACGTTGACCTTCTCCACGTCGTCGATACTCTTTCAAATATCCTTACACACGCAGCAGAGGCCAATATCCCCCTAAAAAGCATATACCCTCATAAACCTCCAGTGCCACCTCAATATCATTCCATTATTACTGCATCTCGACAGGCGTTTCGAGAATACTTACACACTCAAAATCCTGAAGCTCTGCGTCAGCATCGTCGGTGGAACAGAATGGTACGAAACTATCTAGCAGCCTATAAACGTCGACGCTGGGCCCATACGTGCAATAGACTTGCAGAAACATCTAAACCTTCCGTTTATTGGCAAAAATTCCATCAACTTACTGGCACTAAGGCTCGCACTACTTACAACATTGTCGAACAAGGTCATGCCCTTCAAACAGATGTCGAGAAGGCATACGCCTTCGCTAACTATTTTCAGGATATATTTACGCCTCCTCCTCATCATTTTGCAACTCAGCTTTACCGACATATCGAACGCCTAACAGATCCTACCCGACCGCAACTACGCCCTCATTGCAATCATACCATTGATCCTGCACAACCTCTCACTCAGCCAATCATTTCTTCCGACATTGACACTGTACTCCACTCTAAACGAAATACTGCACCTGGTTTCGACAAAGTCACATATCGCCTCATCAAAGCTACACCTCCTTCCTTCAATATTTTCCTTGCTTCCGTTTATAATTTCATCCTTCGTACCGGCTTTTACCCTCCTCAATGGAAAGTCTCTAAAATACTCTTGTTTTCTAAGCCCAATAAACCCCCTCAGGCTCTCTCGTCCTATCGTCCTATTCAACTTACTTCGTGCTTTAGTAAGATCTTCGAAAAAATTCTTGTGAACCGCCTTCATACCCATCTCACCACCTATAACCTCTTGCCAGTTCACCAAGCCGGCTTCAGACCTGCCATCAGCCTCTCAGATCAACTTCTTCGGCTTACCACTACTATTAGCAATCATTACAATTCATCTCGGCCCTCATGTCTCTTACTCTTTGACTTAGAAAAAGCCTTCGATAAGGTATGGCATATGGGGCTTCTGTATAAACTTCACCGTTTCCGCCTTCCAATGTGCTACATACGGCTCATCATCTCATTTCTTACCTCTAGGCTTGCCTACATTACTATCAATAGCGCTCTATCATATCCAATCTTTCTACACTCTGGTGTACCTCAGGGCTCCGTTCTATCACCTCTGTTATTCCTTCTGTACATAGCAGATATGCCTCCTTTGCCACCAAACGTAAAAGTTTTTCAGTTTGCTGATGACACGGCGTTTCTATGCTTGGGCACTACTGTACAGCATATCAATCGCACTTTACAGCCTGCTATAAATTCATTTCTTGACTGGTGCACTCATTGGAAACTGACTGTCAATTCTGACAAAACGCAAGCAATAGTCTTTCAGTCTCCACAAAGACGCTCACGTATCAGACGAAACCCAAATCGTCTCGACCTGACCATTGATGGTACTACCATACCTTCCTCGAAGCAGGTTACTTATCTAGGAGTAGTCTATGACCGCAAACTTCAATGGAAACCACACGAGCGGAAACTTCAATTACAAAGTACACGCAGACTCAACCTTATTCGAAAATTAGTTGGCACATCTTGGGGATTGCACTCTCATACCATTCTTACCACATACAAAGTATTCTTACGCCCTCTTCTAACTCATGGACACACTGCGTGGATATCAGCACCAGCCTCCTTCTATGAACGCCTCCAGATTATTGAAAGGCACGCTATTCGCCTTGCATTTCGTATTCGCCTGCCTTTCCCTACGGCTCCACTCTACCACCGTATCACCTTTCCTCCTATTCTACACCATATAGAGTCTCTACGCACAAACTACATCACCAAGCGCATGAGCTCCGATAATCCTGTATTTTTTGATACTATCCATCTTGACATGGCTCATGACGTTCCTCCAAAATATATATATACCCCTCTTCAACATCTTCTGACCTTGTACTCTCAGACTCTCCCTGCCAATGACCCTCACAAACTACAATATGACATATATCATCCACATCATTATTCTCACTACGTTTATCCATCTTTGCACTTGTGATATCCTTCTTTACTAACCAGGGCCTCCACTTGTCACTCATTGGTCTCGAGTTGCCCCGAGACAGAAGATAACTCTCATTTGTTACTTTAACAACTTCTAAGTGTTGTCTCGTCTACTGCACTTCATTTCATATAAACCCGATACATGCCCATTGCCTACACTTAACTACTATAATTTATTTTTTTTTGTTGTTATCGTTTCTTTTATTTCATCTGTATCATCTTCGTCACTTTCGCTTCCTTTTATATGTATGTATGTATATGTCAATATTTCTTTCAGCAAGCGATGATCCTGGAATGCAGATCTATCTACACCTTGGAATTGATGCAGACCAATTGATGCTTAATAAAGATTAATTAAAAAATCCTGAAATGCAGAGAAATCTATGTAGAAATTGCTAGACACAATTGATGCTTAATAAAGATTAATAAATAATACCCCTTTGATCCCAAACTACCCATAGACCATCCATAGCTATCCTTTCTCCCGTAAACTTTGCCCTCCTCTCTTTCCCAAGAAAGGGTGTACCCCTTTGACGGGTGAACAGTAAAAAAAAAAGTAAATGTCTTACTTTCCCAGAGCTTGCTCTGAAGCGTTACCTTGTATATGGTGACGATTTTTGAATTAACCTTCCGTTTCCATATCCTGAGCCTCTTTCTCTGCTTCTTTCTAGAGATCCGTCCGTCAGACTCATCAAGCCAAGGGCGTCCGGATCTACGGATCGAGCCAGAGGAGCTGCTCCTCCTGGGCAACTATCCAAACGGGTTGTCCTACCTTCATCATACTCATCACTCACTACACTTCATCTTCGGGTCCCACGGCTTTCTAGAAATCTATCGGTCTCTGCTATGGCAGATCAAGCTGCTTCAGGACCAAAGGTGGATGGACGGCACGGTGGTCTTCCTCCGGTATTTGTCACTCCGTCCGCTTCGAGCACGAAGGTGGTCAAGCGGAAGGACACTGGCAACCGGCAGCGAACCATATCCGGTAGCTCCACAGCTTCATCAGCTTCAAATGTCTCCACCAGGTCTAGGTCTCCACGAACCACACAGCTGTATGCTGATACTATTAAGGAGCCTCGACATCAGTCGAAGAAGCAACACAGAGACAATATTTCAGAAAACTCTGATATGGATGCAGCCGATGACAATAGCAATACACCCATTCCAAATTCTCAATCATCTCACACCAATAATCAGCCTCCTCATCGCCCGATTCTACATTCGTTCCTTCTTCAAAATTATGACACGAAATACAGCAATGAAAAGTTCATCATGTTACAACTTAGGAAATATCTTCCAAGCATTCCAGTAGCAGAAATAATTAAGACACGTAACGGTTACATCTTAAAGTCCATAGATCCGCAGTTTGCTATCACCATCAGAAACAAGGCCTCGTTTGAGATCTTTGGGAAAAATGCTACTCTTACATCTCTCTCCTCTACTCGTCAGAAACAAGCACCGCCTCCAAAACGTCCACCATATCTATCAGTTGTCATCCGGGGGGTTGACCCAACATATTCTGACGCCGAAATTCATGAAGAGCTTCAACATGAAGGGCATAACATTCATAAGGTCATCCGCATACGAAACAATCAAGGAGCAACTTTTATGGTACGCATTCTCACCTCTTCCCAAGATACAATAGACGCATTACTCACTACTGGCGCATACATCTATAAACGACGCCACAGGGTGGAGCCTTCACGCTCTCCAGCTCCTCTTCCAGTGAGATGCGAAAAATGCCAAATCTACAATGATCACAACACTGTAAATTGCAAAAATCAGCCAGTCTGTGGACATTGCACAGGACCACATCCTACGCGCCTCTGCACCAACCTTCAACAGCCACCTGAATGCCCCACATGCCATGAACAACATCCGGCCTATAGTTATAAATGCAAGAATAAACCTCAACCTGATCAACAACATCCTGATTTAGTCGTACCGCTCCGGATGCCAGACTCTCCACCTAAAACCGATCTTCAAACCACTGATCCAGTTACCATCCAGCAGCTTCTTCAATTTCTCACGCTCACCCTACAAAACATTCATCCTTTTCAACGCAATAATATTCTACAACAACTTACCAAAGCTGCTAAATCAGTCTTCAATGTCAACTTCTACGCCACCTATACCAACAATTACGTTCATTTTCATACATCCCGTCAAGAAACAACTGTTTAACCTACCCGTCATTATGGATTTAGTCTTTCTTTTCATGAATATTCGCTCCTTACCTACCAACAAAACCCTTTTCGAAGCACTGTTACTCGAAGAACACGTATCTGTATTTTTGCTGAATGAGACCTTTCTCACCAAGTCTACCGTATGTAATATTCCTCGCTACACACTCACTCGTCATGACAATACAGCTCCTGCATTACGGGCCAACGGGGGAGTAGCAATTGGCTTTCGCAATCACATACCATCTCGCCATCACATTTGTCCTGTTCCACACCTCCCTGAGCATATCATCATAACATTGTACTTCAAGTCAATCATCATCACTTTTGCTACTATCTATGTTCGACCCGGTCACCCCATCCCACTTGAATTTTTCAGTCATATTTCTAATACCTATAAACATTTCATCATTCTCGCCGATATAAACTTTCATAGTCGCACTCCGAATGAACGCACACGCTTTACAGATCATATCACCACTCACACTACCGGCATCATACATACTCTCCCATCTGCTACTAGACCTGTGTCCAATACCACTCCCGACATCGCCATCACCTCCAATACACTCGCTGCTAACAGTACCTTCACAGTTCTTGATCTTCTTGGTAGTGACCACGCCCCGGTCAAACTTTCATATCATTTTGGCACCACTCGTTCACATACCGCACTTCCTCCACTACGAACGCCTCGCTTTGATAAAGCCAACTGGAATCAATATCGCACATATCTTACCCATGCTGTCGCAGATCTCCACCCTCCTACATCATCTGACGAGCTATATGCCCACGTTTCTACTATCACTTCCGAGATTACCCGTGCATCCGAATTATTCATCCCAACTTCTAGCTCCACTCCATATCAACCTAAATTACCTCCGCACTATCTAGCTCAGATCAAACGCTCTCGTCAAGCATATCGTGACTACGTCCGGACACGAAATCCCGAAGCACTACGTCTTCACAATCAGCTCCAACGTTCTGTAAAAAACTATATTGAAGCGTACAAAAAGCGCCAATGGATTAAAACTTGTAACACTCTTGCAGACACAGCACATCCATCACGTTACTGGAAACGTTTCAATGCGCTTTGTGGTAAATTCAGCAAAACGTCTTACCCACTCATCATCAACAACAATCAAGCCGCTTCTGATCAGGACAAGGCGAATGCGTTTGCCGACTACCTCCAAGACATCTTCACCCCTAAACCCTCTGATCATATTTTTTCTCATCCAGTAGATAAAGTCAACACAGCGAGTCATCTCTTCCAACCTAGTGTCAGCCATACATTACCGCCCAATGAACTCACTTCTCCCATTACTGTTGCCGATATCACTTCCGTTGTCCGGACTAAACGAAACTCTGCTCCAGGTTTTGATTCAATTACATATCGCCACATCAAGGAAAGTCCACCGTCACTACTCCTTTTATTAGCCTCTATCTTCACTTTCATCCTTCGAACAGGCTTTTTTCCTGCCGAGTGGAAGATGTCTAAAACGCTCATGTTCCTAAAACCGAAAAAACCACCCAGTGCTGTATCTTCCTATCGCCCTATACAACTCACTTCAACTTTTAGCAAAGTACTTGAACGCATTCTAGTCAATAGGCTTCACCCTTATCTCAGTGCACGCAGTCTCATCCCATCTTTCCAAGCCGGTTTTCGCCCGTCATACTCCATCAATGATCAGCTCCAACGCCTAAGCACCCTTATCACAAATCATTATAATTCTGTACGCCCATCCTGTCTTGTGCTTTTTGACCTTGAAAAAGCATTTGATAAAGTCTGGCATCTCGCCCTCATCTTCAAACTCATCAAACTTAAACTACCAACATCATACATCCGTTTCGTCTATCACTTCTTGGTTTGCCGCATTACATATGTTCATATTAACAATCATTTATCTCATCCAATCTTTCTACACTCAGGTGTCCCTCAAGGATCAGCTTTGTCCCCCTTACTCTACTTGCTATTCGTTTCCGACTTTCCACCTCTGCCTGCAGACGTACATATCTTTCAATATGCCGATGATACCGCCTTCCTTGCACTCGGCCGTACTATTGGACACATCAACCTAATATTGCAGGAATCAATTGATCGATTCTCTCAGTGGTGTCGAAAATGGAAGCTCACTATAAATGCTTCAAAAACTCAAGCCATAGTATTTCTTCCACCACGCACACGCTCCAGAATTCACAGAAATCCATCACTTCTCTCTCTCTCCATACAGAATTCGCCAATTCGTCTCAGCAGAACAGTAACTTATCTCGGCATTATATTTGATCAACATCTTACTTGGACTCCTCATCTGAACTACGTTAAAACTAAAGTCTATAACCGCCTCAATCTCCTAAAACGTCTGACAGGCACGACATGGGGACTTACATCGCACCTCGTTCTAAACACGTATAAGGTTTTTCTCCGTCCCGTGCTGACCTATGGGTTCACTGCCTGGATATCAGCTCCACCTTCGTTCTACTTCAAACTGGCAACCTTTGAGCGCCATGCCTTTCGTATCGCTCACCGTATTTCTCTTCCCAGTCCGACTCGTTACTTGTACTCTCTCATAACCTTTCCTACATTGCTTTATCACATTGAATCTTTACGCCGAAACTTCATCACCATTCGCTACCAGCAAGAACAATCACTGCTTTTCGAAACTATGCATCACCTCGCCCTCTCATCTATTCGCCCCCGATACTACCATCTCCCACTTAATTTACTCTTCACACTATATTGCTATACCCTACCGCCTAATCATCCAGACTTAGCACTTGTGCACGATCACCGCCTTCATGTCCATCTTCCGCATATCTACCCGTCATATCAAGCACAGTAACCCCTCTGTCATCTAACAGGGCCTCCTCTGTCTACATTGGCCTAGCGTCGCCCCTAGGCAGAAGATAACCCGCATTTGTCTTTATTAACAATACCTATGTGTTGTGGCGTACATCGCACCTCATTTCATACCTCATATTCATTTATACACATTTGCATTATTTGCACAATAATTGTATCGTTGTAATCATCATTATTGTATTTATAACTATATATAATTTTGTTAATTACCTCACCTCTAAAATGATTATAGTCGCAAAGACTATAATGACCGAGTATATACAGTAATAAATAAAGTAACATCTCTTAGCCCATCGATCATAACCTTTAATTCCTTAATTTCCATTCCATCCCTTTCCTTAAAGAGGGTGTAGCCCTCTACAGGGTAGCTAGCCCAAGGGCTAGCAAAAAAAAAAAAATAAAAAAAAATAAAAAAATAAAAATAAATGTCTTAATTGTTTACTTCACTAAATATAAAATTTTTGAAAGGAGCAAGCTATGGGTATTTTAAGCCCTTGCTTCTTCAATTCTTAATAGTGATGGGGATTCTGATTCCTTTCTGTTATTTGATTCTTATGAATTCGTTGAGTTCAAGGAATCGTACAATGTAATCACTACTTCCGTTATTTTGATTACAAGAACTCATAAGCTTGCTCCTTGCTAGTAATGGGAATTCTGATTCCTTTCTGGTATTCAATTCCTTTAAGGAGTCATGTGTTCATCAGAATCCCTGTACTCAGTTGCCTTTTGGGTATGCCGGTGACGATGAGAGATGAGTGGAATAAAGGCAGTGGGAGGAAACGGGAGAACCCCGAGAAAACCCACTAGCGCTGTATTTGTCTATCACAAAGTCCACACGGCGCGAGATGGGATCAAACCAGACACTCCAAGCACCGGAGATGAACGGGTCTAGGACAAATCTGCCAATTACCAAATGCGCCAATCGTGAAAATGGACAAATCTGCCAATTACCAAATGCGCCAAACGCGAAAATGACCAAATGCGCCAATTGTGAAAATGGACAAATCTGCCAATTGCCAAATGCACCAAACGCGAAAATGACCAATTGCGAAAATGGACAAATCAGCCAATTAACAAATCTGCCAATTACCATATCTGCCAATTACCAAATGTGCCAAACGCGAAAATGACCAAATGCGCCGATTGCGAACATGGACAAATCAGCCAATTGACAAATCCGCCAATTACCAAATCTGCCAATGGAGAAATCTGCCAATGGATAAGTCACCGAACTATCTTTTTATTTTAGATGTATTCTTCAATCATCATCCCACAGTATTACAAAAAAGCATAATAATAATTATTTATGAAAGAAAGCGGAAAAGGGTATTTTAAGTTTAATGTGTGTTACTTTTCAAAATTCGCAATTATGTTTCAAAATGAATGTTTACTGATGTTGGTTGTTGGAGTTTAGTATGCCATTTCTGTACTTAGGTTATATGAGACGTGACGTAACGCGTTTGAATTTTAATGCCCTCTCACTGGGAATCGAAACCCAAAAGACTAATGTTTGTTGTAATTATTGGAGAGCCAACAAATAATTTCACTGGACAACAAATTTTAACTTTTTTAATGCTTCGGAAAAGAAAAGTACATTTTCTTATGCAAATGAGGATGCTGAGTACGAAAATAAAAATTAAAATTATAAACTGGTTCGAGTTTAAGTGTAATCGATAGAAATGTGTGTTATGTAGTGTTGACACTTAGATTCTTGAATTTTCTATTTGGTCTTTCACTTAAGTACCTATTGCTTCAATTCTGTTCATCCGATTATCTTGGTTCATATGCCATTCACTTCAGAATAAACCAAGCTTGCAAATGGTTCTATGTGTATGTGTACATGATGTATAAGAAGAAGGAAATTCAAGGTAAAGTTGGGAATTTACCGTCCAAAAGTATCTTTTTTCAAATGTAGCACCCCCTGGTACGGCCCCGACTAAAGGCACCCAAATATAGTATACCTTTAAAAACTATTGTAGTTTATAAGTAATACAATAGTTGTGACGAAAAAAATATTACTCAGTTCTGCTAGACAATACCAAATTTCATATAGGAAGAAAGTGAGATAACTATAAAATCAAATGAATCCGAACAGTATTATTTATTTGAAATGAAATGAAATCTTTGAGTTTTACGTCCCGCGATTATGCCGGTAAGGCTAAAGGAGACGGTGATGATGAGTAATGAATGAAATGGTGGAATGAAGAAAGTGAGAGGAAACGGGAGAACCCCGAGGAAACCCACGCACACGGTGCTTGTCGACTACAAAGTACACTTGGCGGGTTTGGGATCAAACCCGGGACCCCAAGCACCAGAGGTGAACGCTCTACCACTGAGCCACAGCGGCCCCTGTTATTTATTTGAGTTCATGAGTTATACGTCATTCTCTTCAGAATAAAACAGGCTTTCAAATGGTATCATGATAATGTGTGTGTGTGTGTGTGTTGTAAGAGAAAAGGGGAAATTGGGGTAAAATTGGGAATTTTCCGTCCAATAACAATCCAAGAGCAGAGTTGCTCCAGTAGCCCTGATATAGTTTCTCCATCATAGATATAACTTGGTAGAAATGTTTCCCATGTTCATCAAGGACTGTTCCGCAATTTTCTGGGAAGAAATATATGTGGGATTGCAATATATGTATTTTTAGTGATACATTACACCCTATTGCTTGGTAGAATTAGGTATTAGGTGCACCTCTACTTCCTTATAGTTCTGAGACCGCTCGTTTTCCAAAACATTCGTCACCACTTTTCGGAAAGAATCTCATTCAATTCTCTCCTCATTTTCTAACACTGCATCAAATTCAGGATCATTGAGGAGTTAGCGAATTTGAGTGCCATTAAGAATTCTTACCTGATTTTACTTTCAGCAATTTGTGGAAGTTTACGCAGAATATATTTGAAGAATGTTTTGATGCTTCTATGAATAGCCGCCATTCACCGTCTATGTTAAGTTTACTCATAAGACCAGTTAGGCCTACATTGTTACAACGTAATATGTCACTTTCCACTGAAAATACTGTTTAGGGATTCTGCCGTGTTCAAAACACGAACAATTTTAGATCTTCAGAATAAGCTCCCCATTTCTTGAGTTTGGATGCCAGCAGTTCTGCGCCACTTTTTGACAACCCCAGGTAATTTAATTCAGGTTGAGTATCATATGGTGAATAGATAATGATATTTTGGTTTTGTGAGGTCAGGATCGGTGGAAGACGATGAATCTGCAGCAGAATTTGACAATCTGGGTCGACATTGTTCGCCTTTTGCTCTTCATCGGGTGAAACACCGGAGTAAGTTACAGGAAGTTGTAGAACCTTTAGTTCTTCCGAGTGTGGCACAGTGACGAATATTTCAAGGAATATTTGAATAAGTAGCAGTCCACTTTTTTCTTTTCTGGATAGAACTTTAATTGGAAGAACTATGCAAAAATAGCCGTTTGAAGTGTGATCTGTCGGTTCTCTCCATATCATTGGAACTGCAAATGGCACGCATGGCTTTTTTCCGTGTAGCCAGTCCCACAAATTTGTAGAACAAGTATTACAACATGCGACAGCCCCATATCCCGTTTCGTCTCGTAGCAATTTGTCGTGGTGCTCACTTCTTGTCCACATCTCCCTCTTTACAGCCAAAGTACAAGTGATAGGCTTTCTTTATGATAGAAGCGAAATTCCACTTTTCGCTTCACTTCGTTAGAAGCAACAATTTGTTCCGCACTGCAAACATATTTACGCGACATGTTTCTGCTTAATATAGTCATAGAAAGATTAATAATAATAATAATAATAATATTATTATTATTATTATTAATAATAATAATAATAATAATAATAATAATAACACCCACCCAATATCTCACCAATACGTCCGAGATGGCAAATTGTAACTACAAAAGAACGTTACACATGTTTTCTCTGGCAAACTCTTCAATACAAGCTAAACCGTGAAGTGGTTGATATTTCTTTGTTAGCGATGAAGTGCGAGTAATATGGATAGCCAGACACTACGCAGGAATTTATTTCGGGAGGGGCCCTAAGCTTTTCGGGGGTCCAAATACAATTTGAAGCTAAATTATATTAAAATTTGTAAAATTTCACCTGAAATTAGACTAAATTTACAAACAAGTCGGGGTGTCAAAACCTTCAGGACTCCCTCCTGCTTATGTCCCTGAGGATAGCAATGAAACTAACCGTCAAACAATGGAAGTTTATTGAAATAAGTAGACAGCTCCTGTTGCCACGAACCCTTAATTTGCCCAGCAGAGCACATCGGGTGATAACGTATTTCTTTGAAACCAGAACCAATCTTCAAAAACTAATTTCATATTCGTTATCAGCACCCTAAAATTAGTAAGAATTGGTTAGTTTTATCTCCGAAGCATTTTTACTGTTGACCAGTGGTTTCAGAGCAAGTTTCTCTTTATGTAGTTAATACGTTTAATGTGGATTAAATATGATCCAAGATTAGTTGATATAAAAGGAAAATTAGTATAATTGAGTACACTTTTCATCTATTAGTAAATACACATTAGTAACTAGTGTTTTGTAACTTATATGCTTAGTGCATAAAATAATTTTGTGATCCTGATAACAGATTCCTAAAGTGAAAAATATTAACTGTTAACAATCGGATTGTACCTTTTGTTGCTTGATTTCTCTTAACACTGACACATATATTTCCCAGAATGACACGCGTAGTCCTAACAGTCTTCCAATGACGAGACATATATCATTCCATTGATAATATTGAGGTAAACATAATGTCATACGTGCGTGTAAAAACCCGTGTAAACTTTTTTAGAACATTTAGTAAAATATCCTATTCGTAGATATAAAAATTGATGCTTTGTTACAGCTACTTACTGATATAAAAGTGAAACTGAATTATATCGTCATTAACCATGCGCGCTGATCTTGGGGATTGGCCTCCCTGGATGTACATATCTTTTTTCGAATTTGTGACAAGAAACTACACATATTTCAATGCCTCCCCAAAGTTATACAGAAGTCGTCGTCGCTGTCATTAAGATCATTATTACACCAATTCTAAGACTACATTACTCAGCTAATGAGATATAGTGCAGAATGTTGATTTTCTTCCTTTAAAAATAACATTGTCAAACACATTATATATGTATAAATCGATAAATCACATCGAACCAAATAAAATGAGATGCTCGACTACAAGTTTACATGTTTATAAAAAGGTATGCTGCACTAACAACTGAATCTTTCGTTGCCAATAATCAGTGACAGCTTTCATTCATTGTCCTGGCAGTAGCGAACTAGCAGCTTGCTTGTCTTTTCGTAAGGTGACACACATACGCTTTTTCGAACATGCTAGTTGTAATCGTAGGTAATAACAATCAAGTTAATTAAAAGGTCTTGGCAATAAGTATTTTCAAATTGGTTAAAATGAATTCGAACCTGTTTTCGGGGCGAGTTTGAATAGGGACATCAAATTATAAGCCGTCACTTTAGAATCTTTTTAAAGAAAATTACAAATTTACTTAAAATATTAATTAATTTATTATTTACAAGGCTTTGAAAAAATATTTCTTCACATTCTTTCAAATATTACAACTTTCACAATTACAAATTAGAATTTCTCACTCAGTAAAGATCGTACAAAAAATAAATACCAAAATTTATAGTTGTAAAACAATTTCTTCTGTTATAACTTTCGGTTCTAAATTTCACGACTGTAAATCAGGTCAAGAGGACAAAAGTTACTTGTAATATGGGCAAAGTTCCTACAATCTAAGAACCCAACAAAGCTGACTCTCAGTGAACTATATGAAAAAAAAACTAAATATTCTAAACTTTCTAAATAGAGTACTCAAAAAAGATCTCAAGATACGTGTTTGTAAACAAGTCATGATTGTACTAACTACTGCTTACTTGTTAACGATGTTATTATTGCTATAATAATTGCGTTTCTTCTTACTTTCCTTATCCATTTTCTGTTAAAGATTATAGCTTCTTATTGAAGACTTTTTATTATTAAATTATTACCAACTGCATTCTTCTACTTATAATAAGGAACACATATATTGGTTTATTTCGAAAATATAAAAAGGAAGCTGACATTCGCTTAATGAATTAGGTCAGTCATAGACAGGACTGCTCGGAGATGTCATGGTCTTTCACACAAATTCTATGCGAGGTCCAACCAAACTTGTGAAATCTCCATCCCCGTAAAGGTCGTCAGCACAGTTGTAACTTCGTTTTTGTTGAAATAGTAAAGTAACAATATTTATATGGTTTAAGTCCTTATTTATTATTTCTTTCACTACTTTTAAAGGGCCTGTGATACATCAATAAGGTGTCTAGGCCACAACCCTCGATTGTGATTAAACTTGGTAGATTAATAGGACACTTTGCAAAACTGATGTAACTAGCAGGAATTTGTCGAAAAAGCTGTAGTTTCTGAGATTCGCTTCAGAACCAGTCGATTCATTAAAAATGACATTTGTCATGATATCTCGGGAACGGCTCCACCGAGAACAAGCAAACTTTGCAAGCCATAGTAGATACATGATAGCTTTGAAACGAAATTAAAACGAATTGTCTGCACCTGCGCAGAGCGTAAGGATACACTATCAGGTCTATGATCGCGGTCTATTGGAACACATCAGTGTGATGCAGGCACCCATGCATCAAAGAAACATTCCAAAATCATAGCCCATAGGGTTACCTATATATAGTTAGTGTTGCCACGCTCGTCTCGATAACGAGCAAACACTTCGAGACGAGACCTGTCTATTATTTGCAAGACGAGACACGCGACAGTGTTGTAAGGAGACGAGATGCGACAGCCCCATATCCCGTTTCGTCTCGTAGCAATACTACCCAGTTGCATAAAGCAAAGGCTAACGTAAGAGATCCACGACGGTAGTTACGCAGGCTTGTTCGGGTCACGACTAGCAAATAGTCGGTTTTCCCTTCATTTTTATCTCCAGTTTTCTCGTAATGTTCTACAACCAAACTTGGCACACGTATTCCTTACAGTGAGGAAACAAACATTATGGGCGAAAGATACTCCTTTAATCACTAGGAGCGCTTTAATCACTTTAGCGCTTACAGCACAGGGAAATCAATCCATAAAGTTGTGAGAAAAATAGGCATACAATTTTTATTGTAAGCTTAATTACCCGGAAATTTTAAGTTTGGATTGTACACATAATTATATGGAAAATTTTACACTTTTTTCTTTTACGTTGGTTTACTTACCTTGATATGGAAGTTTCAAATTTCATCCTTTTTTCCACTGAAAAGTATGGATAATTCATCGTAATTTGGCACATGGCAAACAGCAATGTGGTAATTGAAGTTGAAGAAGGAGGGAAATTCTCATTCACCTCTGAACACTTTCCAGCAACCTCGTTCCGTTTCGCTGTATAGACGGGGGAGGGAACTTGGTAATGGCATCAAACCTTCATGTGTAATTACAAAAATTAAATTTATAAACAAATAAGAAATCATCAGTTTATCTGGCTTTAATTGATAATTTATGCACAAGATTCCCTATCGAAGGCGTGGTAGATGAAGTTTCTGTTCACCATGATTCGACATTGCCAGCTGACATGGTCGATATGGAAAAGATGTTGTATGGTGATAGAAAGATGATACTTCTTGCTGAGTATTTCAAAACTGACCAAGAAAAATCGTTATAAGACTTAAGTCTAACAAGCAGAATGTCGATGAGGAGCTGCAGAAATCGGGTAGAAGTATTATCAATTTCCACGACAGAGTGGGAACGGGGATTTCCTCTTATGAATTTACAGATGACTGATACTAGAAATAGACTAAGTGCTCAAAGATAATCTAACTTGTTGTTCATCAATGTTAATGGCCCACCGCTACACAAACTCAAAGTAGACGTGCTAGTTATTTCTTGGCTGAAGGATAGACATCATTCCACTGCGGATGATTTACCATGAAAAAGTTACCAACAGGAAATAAACCCGATTTCAGGTTTGTTTTAAGGTGGAAAATTACGAGTTATGGAAAATGTATACTTGTATTACTAATGGCTTATTTGTGTTATTCAACTTTGTACCTAATTTTTAGTAAGTCTCTTCTTTGCTTTAGGTAAACTACTTTGAATATATATTCATAGACTAATAATTGCAATTATGCATATTTGTGACTTAAATTTAACGTAGTGTTTTAGTGATTACACAAATTACAATTATGAGCATACTTTATGGAGATGCTCTCACAGTGGGTAACCGAGCACCTTTATACACTATGAAGAACTGATTTTTCAAGTCTTTTGTAAGAAAAATACTGCGAACTGAGAAACCATAACCTTTCCATATAGTACAGGGGAATTTTCTTGTGAATAGAAGTTTCTGTTGGAATGCGTTCAGAAATTAGCACTTGCAAGAATACTCTCTTAGTACAAGTATATTTTAGGCACGCACTAATTCCCCCCAGCCTCGAAGTGCTTCAATTTCCTCACTGACAAATATTTTACCATTTGATGTTGTAAACGTGAGATCCACCTTATTGTAACAGAGTGATGCTTGAGCGATTGACTAGAAATTAAAACTCCGATTAGTGGCAATTTCACAGTCTTGTTTTCTTACAAGTGCAAACCCTTTAGTCAGTCCAGAAGGGGCCCTGGATCGTGTTCAGAGTTGATGACGATGGATTTTGGGGAGTCAGAGTAGGTCACAGTGGATGAGAGTGGTTCATGGTGGGTGTTGGGTCAGAGTGGTTCGCGGTGGGTGGTGGGTCACAGGGGTCATGGTGAGTGGTGGGTCAGTGGGTCATGGTGGGTCGTGGGTCAAGGTGGTGGTGGGTCAGTGGGTTTTCGGTCAAGTTTTCATTGACCCACGCAAACTCTGGAACATGCGGAGCAATTTTAACGAAACTTGGTGCACATATTACTTATAACCAGGAAAAAATGTAGGGGTGAGATACAGATGGTGATCAGAAAAATGGAAACACCTGTAGTTGGCAACACGTCAGATGTATCGGTTGGCAGTGGTGTCGTGGCGCCTGCAGCGCCGGACCGCTGGTGGTGCTGTGTTAGGTTGGTCTTGATACTACGTCAGGCGCAGTGGAACAGCAGTGTCCAGTGGCTGCAGCAGACGGAGGTAGTGTAAAATGGGAGACCTCTGAGATTTTCAAAGAGGGCAAATTGTTGGTGCGCGGTTATGAGGAGTGAGTGTGACGGCAGTGGCTACTGTGTTAGGTGTGTCGTGTGGGACAGTGTCAAAGGTGATGACGACCTATACAACATACGGGAAAACCACATCGGGGAAGCGGAACAGTGGGCGGAAGAAAATCATGAGTGACAGGTCACGCCGGGTATTAAAGCGCATTGTCACGCAGAACCATCGTGCCACTGCGGAGCAAGTGAAGGAGGAACTCAATCAGCTCCTCCCCCACCCTGTTTCTCCTTCCCCATGGCATGAACTTACGGGGTCGTGTTGCACGGATCAAACCGCTCATCAGGGACCATAACGCTTTCGCACGCCGCAAATGGTGCCGCGACCATGCAACTTGGACCGTTGAGGACTGGAAACGTGTGATATGGTCGGATGAGTCATTCTTCACCCTATTCCCGACCACGCGCCGTGTTTATGTGTGGAGAACGCCCAAAGAAGCTTATGATCTGCAGTGTCACCGCCCAATTGTGAAACATAGCGGCAACTCGGTGATGCTGTGGGCCGTAATATCATGTTTTCCATTGGGTCCTGTGGTCACATTTAGCGGACGAATCACTGCCAACGATTATGTCGCAATTTTCTGAGACCACTTGCATCTTATGGTCCGGATGTTGTTCCCGGACAATGACGCCATCTTCCAGGATGATAATGCACCCATTCACACAGCTGGCGTTGCCGCGTGGTTTGAGGAACATCGGGATGAAGTTCAACACCTCCCCTGGCCCGCCCAATCCCCAGATCTCAACATAATTGATCATCTGCGGTCCGTCTTGGAAACACGACTCCGGCGACGATTTCCACCTCTATCCTCTCTCATAGAACTGGCCGATGCTCTGCACGAGGAATGGTGTAAAATTCCACTTGCTACCATTCACGACCTCTATGACTCCATCCCACGTCGCACCAAGGCTGCTCTGAAGGCGAAAGGTTGCCCGACACCATATTAATCTGGTAAGTAGCAATTTTCTTCAGGTGTTTCCATTTTTCTGATCACCATCTGTACATCTATCATCCCCAATAGGGTCACAGGGGGATGACGTATGCTAATAATCGAAAATGACTGGTATTAGTGTCGAATTCTTAGTTTTCGGGCTCACGGAGATGAATGGTGACTCCCAATGCCATTACCGTAAAATATAGCCCCCGCTGGTATGGGAAGTGAGGGTGAGTTAAAGTCACAGTGAGTATGACATGAACAAAGAATAGATTCAGTCGAGATAAACCGGGTTATCAATCGTTGAAATGAGCATTATATGGGGAGTTGAATGATTCAAATATTTTTCACAAATTTCGTCATACTGTGGGAAGAACTAGCATTTTACATGTATAGTGAAACTTGTATAAAACGGAAGGTGATGGGTCCGAATTTTACTCGAAGGAATAACAGCGATAAGGACTGTGAGGAGTTTCCGTTATAGACAGATTTCCGGTTTATTCAAGTTCCGGTTTCTACAAGTTTCACTGGATATATATATATATATATATATATATATATATATATATATATATATATATATATATATATATATAATCATAGTCAACCATTGTCAATACACTGCTGGATGAAAGTCTTTCCAACTCTTTTCCACAACAGCCTATCTTCCATTTCCACTTCCTCTTCTGAATGGCTTGTGGTAGGTGCATACACTTGAATCACTTGTAGTGTATATCTCTGGGAGAGTTTGACTACAAGCCTTGCTACTCGACTAGATATACTATCTACCTAAAGGACCTTTTTTTCCAATTTTTCGTTGATAAGAAATCCCACTCCGCCGGTCTTGCTACATTCTGATCCTCTGTAGTAGAATAAGTGTCTGTTCTTCAGTTCGATTAATTCTTCTCCTTTCCTTCTTACTTCGCTCAATCCGACGATGTTCCAGTTGACTTTCTGTAGCTCTTCTTCCAGCTCCTGGAATTTTGCTTCTGAAGCCAGGGATCTTGCATTGTATGTAACCATGGTCAGTTTTAAATGGCAACCTAGTCCGTAATTCCGGGAATTCTTAGCACCCTCTGCCTGCAGGTGATTCTGAACGTTGCCTTGCCCAAACACAGTTCGGCTTCCGGAGAATGAGGATCTTGGCTTATTGTGTCCTATCATGATTGTTTAAATAAGTTGGAGGTATTTGGCAAAAATTACCGTGTCGGCCAGGCATGTTGGTGATAGCCCTCCCTGTTCGCCTTCCTACCGTTAGGGAAACCTGTAAGTTTCACCGTGGACAGGAAGTTACCAGTCTGCACCACTAGGATGTACGGGTAGGACATAAATGGCTAGCCCGGCCGGTTCCATACGCCATCGACTAATTCTCAGCGTGCGGGTCTTCTTCTGGTTTACTACTAGACACCATTTCGCAGATATATATGTATATATACATATATATACAGGGTGTGTCACTTATAATGTCCAACCGTGATAAAAACTAAAAGAGAAAGGGAAGCGAAACCTTGCATGAAGCAACTGTAGGAAGGCTGACACCTATCCACGTATTGGTTAATATCACCGGATGAAAAGTGTTGCCAACTCAACACAAAGTTGTATTTCTTGAATAGCACTACGTTAAGTTATTACAAATTTTAAGTCTACATACAAATCGAAAACAAACCATACCACTTTTATTGTTCAGTGATGCAAACTAATTATGCTAAAATATCACAAAAATCCAGAAACTTCCCAATTTTGGAGGTCTCTACAACAGTAATGACGCAAGTGAGATGGATGGTGCATCGCACATCGAAAGCACCGTATTGTCGAATACTATGGTCAGCATATGGTGTATTTCTATCAAACAGAACAAAAAGTTACAAGGAATTCAAAACTTGACTTCTTACAAAGGGCTTTATTTCGAAAAAGAGCTTAGATAAGTATCACATCTAATTACGTGGATTATTTTCAAAAAAGATGTAATGATCATAATGCCGTTTACAGCAATTTGATATTTTACACCGTTTAGGAGATATGATAATGAATGTTAAAGTTGGCAATACTGCTAAAAGTCGTGAAATTAGGAGAATATGTGGTAATCACAACTACCAAAAACTGTTGGTCAAGTGTCAAAGGTGCGAAAACAAGCAATGATCGCTTTATAAATTTCTTGCAACTGCGTCATTTTAAAAATTATTGCCAACTGTAACATGTATATATGGTAATGTCCAAGAGATCGGGCACCCCCAAAATATAACCTCAGTGCAGAAAGGGGTCAATCACTTCAGAAAATAACAAGAACAATTACTTTTAACAGTTATAAATTCATCAAAATTAACACATAATTACAAGCAAATTATCTCTCATTGTGTTAGAGCAGGTACGATTTATTGAACTTTTACATCACATGTCTCTCCTGTCTTCACAAAATAACCAACCTTTTAAACATATAGGGGAGACAGGGGCTGGTTGGCGAACTTTTCATTCTTTATTTTTTATGAGCAGATTGTGCACTGTATTGCAATGTAATGGATGTGTACGGATAGACCAATGTTTCCTCTAATAAATTCAATTTTTGTTTTTGTTTCGTTGCTATGTTCAACAAATTTTGATCGAAAGTATGTAAATTGTTTGAAATTGCGATTTTTACATTCATTTAAGCATAATATGAAAGGAAATGATAATAAAAAAAATTTCTTAGCTCAGGTTGTGAAATAGCTGTATGTATACAAATAGCTGTATATATACAAATGTATTAATATTTATAGAACATTTAAGCAAAATCCATGTAAAAACCTACATTTTACTACTTTTTTTTATCTATTTCACTGCGATGTGATAAACTGGGGAGTTAAGAAGTACCCTAACCTATTGCTTTCTATACCCTTGTACTTCCTTTTTCAAAATTGCGCAAATACCAGTTTCACAGCGATACAGGAAATAAAGTAACCGTGGTCAAGTTAAACATTAACAATTCCGTAATAAAATTCAGCATTAACATCAAAACATGAAAAATATGTACGAATACCTTTTTGTGCAAGAACTACACTGCAATGTAGACAAAAGTTTCAAGTGATCCCTTGTACAGGATTATGTTTATTTTATTTTGAGCGTCTTCGCTTGGCTTGCCTTTTGTAGGTTACATCTGGAGCATCCCTTGCAATAGTTCAACAGTAGTCGGCCAATATGTTAGAACTCCACTTTCCCTCATATCTCTTCTCCATGGCTGCAATATCTTGATGGAAACGCTCACCATGTTCGTCATTTACTGCTCCACAATCTTCGGGAAAGAAGTCTAGATGTGAATGAAGAAAGTGGAGTTTCAGGGACATATTGCAACCAAGATTTTCGTAGCACAATAACAACTTTGCTACCAGTTGTTTGTAATTTGTTGCTCGGTGTCTTCCCAAGAACTGTGAACAGACACTCTTCAAGTTTTCCCACGCAGCTTTCTCCTAACCTTGGACAATTTCGTCGAACTTGTGATCTTTGAAAAGTTGCCTAATCTGTGGCCCTATGAAAACACCCTCTTTAACTTTGGCATCACTTAATCGAGGGAATTGTCCTCTTAGGTACTTACAGGCCTCATCCTCTTGGTTCATGCTCTTAACAAAACTTTTCATAAGACCTAATTTAATATGTAGAGGGGGAAGCAAAATTCGGTTACGATCTACCAGTGGTTCATGCTGCACATTTTTCACTCCCAGCTGAAGAGTTTCTCTGGTACTCCAATCACTTTTGCGGTAATGAGATCCACGATCTCTACTGTCCCATTCACATATAAAGCAACAATACTTTGTATACCCTAACTGCATACCTAGCAACAGTGCTATTACTTTAAGGTCACCACAAATGAGCCACTGAAAATCGTAATATTTAATGGCTTGAAGTAAACGTTTCAGGTTTTCATAAGATTCCTTCATATGAACTGCGTAACCTACAGGAATTGAAGGAAGTTCATTTCCAATATGTAAAAGCACTGCCTTTAAACTCACCTTGGACGAATCTATAAAGAGCCTCCACTCCGTAGGTTCGTAATTAATTTTCAGTGCCCTCATGAGACCATTTACATCTGTACATGCCACAAGTGTGTCTTCCATAGTAAAAAATGAAGTGAACATCATCTCCCTATTCCGATACACTAAAATATTTACTTTTTCCTGCAATACATTCCATTGCTTTAAGCGTGACGGTAAAATTTCGGCTTTGCTTTTCGAGAGGTCCAAGTCTCTGATTAGATCACTTAGTTCCTCTTGAGTAAGTCTATGTGGTTCACATGGAGGTTCTTCTACAACAAACGTAGGGTCCTTCGAAGTACTTGATTCAGAAGCTTCAACTTCTTGATCATCACCAGAAAAAAGATCGTATACTTTAGGTGGGTCAGGAACAGGTAGTCCTTCTCCATGTGGAACAGGGCGCATTGCAGAAGGAATGTTAGGATAGATCAAGGCCCGCTTCTTCTTCGTGAAAATTCCCTTCTTGACGGAAGGAACCATACAAAAATAACAGTCTCTGATGTGGTCGCTTGGCTCCTTCCAAATCATGGGCACTGCAAAACGCATTGAGCGCCCCTTCCCATTAATCCAATTTCTTAGATTGCTGGCACAAGTGTTACACACAATGTGGGGTGCCCAAGATTTATCTTGGTCTCCAATTTTACAACCAAAGTAATATTGATAGCCTTTTCTTATTAGTGGTGTTACAGTTTGCTTTTGTGAGGAAAATGTCACTTCCCCACACACGTAGCAGAAGCTATCCGCACTGTTTACACAATTTCGCGGCATTTTTGCTTATTGAAATCCTCAAAATGTAACTTGCAATAGTTCCGACAACTATTTAAAAATATACATTCTAAATACCAGTATTTTTGCGTACTTGTAGTTGTATTTTTATGTCCTGCACTACACAAACGTCACACCCAAAACGCTGATAACTGCACTAAACCTGTCTTTTCTAACAATAGCAGAACACTACTGAGATAAGGAACACAATGAAACCAAGGGTTCATATAGTTTCTCCAGTGTTGCCAGATCAGTATAACATTTTACCCCAAACGAAGCGAATATATTTATTTTTAAAGCGTTATTATTAGACATGCCTGTAAAACGAAAAGTAGAGCTAATATTCGAAAATAACTTTCAAAATCGTGATTAGCACCACAAAATCAATAAGAATTAGATGATTTTGTTCAATTTACATTTTCGTTGTTGAATAGTGTTACAGTTTTCGAGAAATAAATTTTGCTTTCTTTTAAAACGGAGTACGCCAACCGATCATACTTTTTAAATATAGCAAAACACACACACACACACAAATGGATTTATTAGAAATAAACGTTATTTTTCTAAATTCTATTATATATATATATATTGCAATAAAGTAGGCTATTTGAAATGACTTTTATTCACAACATTTAAAAGAATCAACATTATGAAATATGAAAACTTCTTTCTTTCATTCTAGGTTGGATGTCATGACATTGAAAGCTACAAGATTATCAAACCACATTTGTTTAAATATGATTTGGTGTAGGTTAATTCTTCATATTATTTGAAAATGTAATTAAAATTACTGAACTATCAAAAAAGGTAGTTTACTTCCCGCTGTTCACAAAGTAGCTAAAAGAAACTAAGATATGTTTTATCTGAATTATCGAGATATGCAGTTTATTTCCTACTTTCCACAAAGAAAGAAAAAGCAATAGCTAGGCCTCTATTTTTGTAACAAAAGAACACATACAAAATATTCTTGATCCTGAGAATTAGGCCTATTAAGAAAATTCAGAGTCCGGCATACAGTCTTATCTCCATTTCTAAATTTTGACAGTAATCCAATACGTGCATGCTATTCTATAACATTAAAGTAAAATATTAGTAGAACTGTAAACTACATAACAATAAAACAAACAATGTAACAATAAAAGTAAAATGAAATAAAATTTCACACGAGGTTCTTTGGTGCACTATCAAACCAACCCCAAATGCTATACGCCAACTAACCCCAAGCCCATGTAGTGCAACAAAGTCGTAATTACTCAGCAATTGTTTGGCATTAACGTTTTATTGTTTCAATATCCATTAAAACAAAGTTCAGATCTAACTAATGCTATATACTTACCTCTGTACTCCAAGTAGTGACGATTCTGTGATGTGACGGAGAACTGAAAAAAATAGTCTCCAGCCAAAGAGTGGTCAACTGGTTAGGTCAGGTTAATTATGTTCTTCTATACATACTCCTACTAAAGTCATCAAGTGTTCGCCTGTTTCCCTTTTGTATTCTTTTAAGCCTCGTACTTGGTACAATGTTTCTCCAGCAGTAAATGTCCATAATGCTAAAAAGCAAGACTGTATAGAGCGCAGAGAACTAGGCTTGAAAAAAGGAACACCTATATGGGTGAGAAATTACAGGTCTGTCTTTCCAAACTTTATTAAGGCTTATTTTGTACGTTACAGGGGAAATAATGTTTTGGAGGTTCAAGTAGATGGTTCTATCAGAAGGGTTCACAGACATCAGATAAGGGTTGCAGATGGGAAATCAAGTGCAGAAAATGAAGTAATAAAAAACTCAGGCAATAAGTTCGGGGTGGAATCAATATGTAACGAGTACAAGAATAAAGTTCGTAGAGGAGTAGATCGAAGGTTGGAGACAAAATATCAGAATGAAGCAGAGAGACAAAAGCCTATGTTTGTTCATGAAAGTAAAAAAAAAAAAAAAATGAACATATAGGGCAACAAAGAGAGGCAATTGGTCAAAGATATGGCAGAAAATCACAAAGAATAAGAAGACCGCCTGATAGATGGGGATATGGACAATAGTCGTCCTTTTGAAGAGGAGGAGGATGTTGAGGGCAGAAAGAGTTATGGTTTATTGCACATGCACTCATCTAAAAAAGAAAAGAAAGAGTGGAAAAAAGAGATGTAAATGGCGATGATCTTTCGAAAGAAAGTTTGTTACTAAGGAGAAATGTATTATGGCTTGTGAAGTAAACTAATAGCTAAAAGCGGAAGCCTGTTGATTTAGGTTAGTTACCAAGTAGGTAAGGGAATGTTTTAACTAGTAAATAAACATTTAACAATATATATATATATATATATATATATATATATTAATGATGAGCAAATGCAAGACCAAGACCAAGACCCGGCTGGTCTTGGTCTTGGTCTTGGTCTTGGTCTTGCTGCAAGGGTCTTGCAAGTCTTGCTTTTAAAAAATTTTAGGCTTTTCATAGGTAAATTTTACTCTGGATAAATTCTACAATATGCCACTAGTAACGGAAATACAATGTGTTTCTAAATTTAATATACTTTACCTTCGTGTAAGTACGATGATAGTGTACAGCATAGGTGACACTCTTTATTTGTTTCCAATGGGTCCCCACGCTTCATATTTATAAGATAAATTACAACGTTTGGTAATCTTTTTTATATTTTTAACATATTCAATATTCCACTGGTTTCCAAAATTGGGGAGACCATCCCTAAGACGCATGAAAGAAAATCAAGACAGCACAGTTTACTGAAATAGCATGAATTGATAAATTATTTTTACACTCTAAAGGCGTCAGATAATTTTTATTTTCAACCAAGATTAGCTAATCTTTGTATTGAACAAAGTTCCAATTAAATATTGAGATTTAGTTTTACTGATTCCAATATGCACTCTATGGAACAGAAACCTGGACATTACGCAAAAGTGACGAAAAATGTATTGGAGGCTTTCGAAAAAAGAAGAGAATTAGCTGGGTTGAACGGAAAACGAATGAGAAGGTGTTAGAAATAGTAGCAGTAGGGGAGAAGAGAAGAATTTTAAATGTAATTAAGAGGAGGAAAAGGAACTGTTGGGACATTGGCTGAGGAGGAACTTTATTATGAGGGACATGCTAGAGGGTATGGTGGAGAGAAAGAGAGGGAGGGGGCAAAGGAGACTGTAGTTGAAGGCAAGTATTAAAACAGAAAATTGCTACGTCAAGACAAAGACACTTGAGAGGATCACCGTACATCGAAGCTTCTGAGTTTAAAATGACCTGCCAATAATGACAGAATAGCTATTATGATGATATGTTAGCAATATTGGCCAAAAAGAGAGAGAAAAAATAAAATAATGATTATAATCCAACCTCTTAATATTTTAGAATAATTTGAGTGAAAACTGAAAACGACTCAACTGTTCATGTCTTTTGTGCAAACTTAATTTATAGAAATATTTTTGATCTATATTAGAAATACAAAAACCCAGCATCAAACTCCAAGTTATTTGAAATAACGGTACAAAATCACTCTCACATGTGAATATGGCTTATTAATTGTTGTATAATGGCATATCCCTCAGTCCCATATACCTGAGAAGGCTAAAAGTTATATTGATAAACAATTATTCAACGTATAAGCACTCGACCATGAAAATCAAACTTGCGGACACATACACTAAGTTTTTGTCAATGGCATGAAAATATTATTTCGATATTAAGTTTTTGAGCACACATTAAAAATTTCTAACGGATGCTTAATCCTTGGAGCCAAGGCCATACCCATGTAGTCGGCACTTACGGTGTGCGGAATTACCGATGTTCAATACTACATTTCTTTTTAGTTTTGGAAGAAGAACACAACTAATATGTTTTGAAATGATATAATATCTAGTTTTACGTGCCACGATTATACACCGAGGTTAAGGGAGATTGTGATGATGAGAAATGAATGAAATGGTGGAATGAAGAAAGTAGGAGGAAAGGGGAAACTCCAGAGAAAACCTACACACATGGTCACTATCCATCAAAAAAGTTCACATGGTGCTAACTGGGATCGAACCAGTGGCTACAGCACCAAAGGTGAACGCTCTACCACTGACCTGTACTTGTGCAAGACTCTTGCGCAAGAGTCTTGGTCTTGGTCTTGCATCGGGATTCCTGGTCTTGGTCTTGGTCTTGCATGCAAGACTCTTGCAAAAACAGCACGACCAAGACTCTTGCGCTCATCACTAATATATAGGGGAAGTCAGTTTAATATGAGCAGTCCGAAAATATGAGCAGCACGAAGCTCAAACTCACACAGCGCACGTATATCTTGTGCGAGAGGAAACCAACGAAGTTCGTAGCATTGTTTGGAGTTTCATAAAATTGCAGAGAGTAGCCAAGTTCGTTCGCTGCAGTTGTTGTGAAATAATATCCAAATTTACAGGTACGTATAATAAAAAAATGTGTAGCTTTTTGGAGCTATAGTTAAATCAGGGTAATGAATAATAAGCTGAAACTAGGTATCTATGCGTTATATACAATTTGTCATTGGATTTATAGTCAGATCTGTCTAGGAACACAACGCCAGTCTTTTGTTCACTTCATTTCTATAAAAAGAGTTGTCAACCACAATACGTCAAAATATCATTAACAGTCAGTGAAATATGAGCTTTTGAATTCAGTTTAATATGGGCACACATATTTTTTTGAAAGTAATGAGAAAAATGGACATGAGGAGCTTTTGAAGATGTTAACTAAAGTAGACATTCCGTAATAACATAATTATTAATAACATGGATGATATAAATTCTACAATCTTCAAGTTTATAATGAGCTTGGATACATTTCGCGTATTTCCAGTCTATCACTCCAGCCTTGTGTGGGATTTGTGTTGTACAGTTTATGTGTGCGGAGAAGGTGAACAAGCAAACATCCATAAATCAATCTAAAGCTCGCAGCCATCCATAAATACCTAGGTAAATCTAAAGCTCAAGTGGATAATAACTTTATTGAAAAAAACACCAGAAATGTTACACCAAGTAAGAGGACAGTCTCATCCACACAGTGTGAGGAGAATGAAAGTATTTGCCATATTTATGAAGGAAAGTTTAGTAAAGACTCCAAAGGGGAAAAATGGATCAAATGTGATATGTGCAATAACTGGTATCATATCCTTTGTGTGAATGTTCAGTGCCCTGAGTTCTTTGTTTGTGATTATTGTATCAGATTTAATGCCCAGTTATTTGCGTCACAGCAATAGACAGGACTCTTGAAATGAAGTATGTTTTACGTGTACGTGCAACTATCTTTTGCTCGTTATTGTAATCATTTACGTTTTATTTCTTCTTTTGTACATTTTTTGTATCTGCTTTGTATTTCATGTGAAAATATTAGAAAATAAATGCTACTCGCCCTACGAAGTGCTCATATTACCCTTGTACTACGGAAAATATGAGCACTGCGCACCTACCTTATTAACCTATTTAATACTCACGAACAAAAATATGTATAACCTTGTAGTTTTTAGCGTTTGTAGACGAATGATCAGGCTTTCTTTTGGTAAGAATTTCTACTTTCTGTAATACATAATTTTTGAGATATATTAGCATTTTCATTAACTATGCTCATATTCAACTGACTTCCCCTATATATATATATATATATATATATATATATATATATATATATATGATTTTTAATGATTTTCAAACCTCCAATCTATAGTAGTAAACGGTAATTTTTTGTTGACAACCCTGGCAGAAACAGTCCACTTTCCTCTTGTTTATTTTAAATCACCTTTCGAGCAATGGTGTCATTAGTTTTTAAATCTGGTGGGGTCAGATGACTCAAAATTAAAATCCTCTTTCCGACAAAAGTTATATATACAAAGTAGTACAGTTTCTTTAAATATATTTTACTAAAATCTTGGGGAGGCGTCCTCCCGACCCTCCCCCCTTTAACGACGCCCGTGTTTCGAGTTTCCTCTATAAAATATTAAATTGTTGTAACGTGACGTTAAAATACTATTTCTTTTTACTCGTTTTGTTGTTTTCTGTGTGCAATGTCCTGAGAAAGAAAACTAGGGGCGAGTTCAGATGTTGCATTCGCAACTCTGAAATGAAATGAAATCTTTAAGTTTTACGTCCCACGGTTATGCCGGTTAGGCTAAAGGAGACGGTGAAGATGAGAAATGAATGAAAATGGTGGAATGAAGAAAGTGGGAGGAAACGGGAGAACCCCGAGATAACCCACGCACACGGTGTTTGTTCCCCAGAAAGTTCACTTGGCGGAGGCTGGGATCGAACCCGAGACCCCAAGCACCAGAGGTGAACGCTCTACCACTGAGCCACCGCGGCCCACAATCGCAACTCTATCGCTATTGTGTATTTCTTGAGAGTGACAAGTAAAAGTGGAATTATTACGGCGTCTCTCTCTATGAATGACCATTTACATTACACTCTGTTATGAAATATGTAACGTACAATGCTCTGAAAACTTGTGTGAAGTTTAGCATCCCTTTTTAACAACAAGACGTGGAGCTACAGATTAAAGCGGAATTGGAACCACCGTAATGCATTGCAATTTTCAAAGTTCTCTGAATGGGAATCGAACCCGGAACTACGCGTATCAATGGTCCACGCACTAACTATTATGGAAGCGGGAAGAACTGTTTCGAAAAAATGTTGGTTAACACCTCATTTAAAGAAATTATTCTCGCTATTGTGTGCAAGTCCATGAATGGATTTTAATAGCTTATGATAAAATACTTTTCAGGGAAGTTTGATGATTGGGAACGAGATTAAATTCCTCTTAATTGTCTCCACACCAAAGCAAGATGTACTATTATTGGAAAGTAATCTTCTTGCTTTAGTTTTGCGTCGTTTTGCCGTCTCCCAAAGCTATCTGTTGCGAAAGGCTGCTCAGAAAATACAATTTCAATTTTACAGCCATATCAATCTACCTACAAGGATGTACAGGATAATTTGAAGGATAACAGGACTCATTAATACACTGAATATGTACGTAAATGCTATTTTGCGACCTAGGCAACTTATGATCGGACGCTTCTTCGCCCGTCACTGCACCACCTCCTGATATAATATCCACTAGTGAAAATGTTCCAAATGTTGATTTTTTTTTTTCGATCCTTCTGAGTTCAGTGGCCCTAAACACTTAGTCTAATCGGAAATTACACTCTGATGGAGGGAATAATGGGAATATTTTTATTCATATTGCTGTATGTCTGAAGTCCTGCAGATGGGCTACTTATATAACGGTGATCGGGGCGATTAAGATTTCGTAAACTTCGTATTTTTTTTTTTATGACACACTTGACCATATATGTTTTAAAGATTTAGGAACAGTGTATTGAAGTGCGGTACTCCAAGCAGTTGTTCACATCACCCTATGTAAATGCCATCGCTGATGATCTCTGATCATTCATAGGCCTACCTTTATGTTTTGAATTATCAATCTTATTTGCTATATACATAAACGTGTGTATATAGTGTAGTGTGTATCAAATTGTTCACGGCACACTTCGCCGTTGATCGTTGGACATTATATTGTTCCAAATATTTTCATAGAATTATCAGCTTACCAAAATTGCCTGTGGGAACTCCTAACAATTTCGTACAATAAGTATAAACGATGCTATGGGTTCATAAGAGGGACGTAACTTGTGGGTGGCAAGGGGCAACTGCCCCCAGGGAAGCTAACCACCCATTTTAAGACAGAATTTTCATACTCCATATACGATACGAATATGAAATTATAAATGAAGCGTCAAACAGGTTCACAACATTACATAAACAAAACGACCCAAAAAACGTAAATAAAACAAAAATGAGTTGTTTACGCATTTAGTTAATTATTAGGGTCCTTAGAAATAACATTTATTTGAATGGCTTTGAAATTTATCAATATTGTCCCCTTTATTAATAAGTCATGTATGGAATGGACCCAGGGGCGTAATTAACGGCCCTGCAAATCTTCCCGTGCGGGAGGCATATTTTCGAAATACACTCAGCCCTAGCCAGAAGGCATTAGGTTTGGCAACATCGCACGGAAAC
Source organism: Thermobia domestica (assembly GCF_964235325.1). Classification (NCBI taxonomy): domain Eukaryota; kingdom Metazoa; phylum Arthropoda; class Insecta; order Zygentoma; family Lepismatidae; genus Thermobia; species Thermobia domestica. The sequence goes on from NC_137467.1 coordinate 36,395,615, forward strand.
GAATGCTCAATTGCATTCTAACCAGTTCCTACTATTATTATTATTATTAGTATTATTATTATTATTATTACTACTACTACTACTACTACTACTACTACTACTACTACTACTACTTTTACTATGGATCTGTATAAGTACAAGGGCAAACTTATTTTAAGGAAAGAAGTTTAATGAAAATTTTAAAAAAAAACCGTTAAATCATTTTTTCAATATTATTTTAATCTTATTTTAACGAAAGAAGTATTATAAAAAATTTTTTAAAGTAGTAAAAAAAACTTTCCTAAAGCAGGACTTGAACCCACGCCAACAACGATTTTTCTAACTAGTATGTTGCGCTAACCCACTTGGCTACCAGGACCGACACCAGCTGTTGTTTACTTTGTGGTATATGTAGGTCATGACTCGTGATCGCGATATAAACGTCATTGATTTTTCCTACATTGTTGCCAAGCGTAACCCCGTTCACAATGCCTTCTGGCTAGAGTTCAGTGTATTTCGAAAATATGCGTGCGGGAGAGTCCACATTCATCGGGACCCATAAAGAGTAAGGAAAAGACGGAAAGAGGGGGCCGAAGAATTAGAAACAACTTTGGATATAGTATACGACAGTGCCTCATCATTTAGCGAGGACTCACGAAGTGCAGTCTTTTAAGGATTATTCATTGAGGATATAGGAACTTGAAAATTAGGGGACTGAATACGCATATTAATGCTCATCCCTCCAGAAATAATAATAATAATAATAATAATCATAAGTTACGGCGCTGGTTCATAACATTAAAAATGGAAACCTTCTACGGCTCCACGTACAGTCCCACTTTCTTGTATATGCATGTAGTTTAATAGAAGAAGAAAAATCCAGATAGAATTTAAAATGATTTACTACGAGAAGATTGTGCGTCATCGGATTTTTTTAAAAGAAAAAACTGTATAATTTGAAAGAAGTCTAGAGATGGCAGCACATTCTACAAATATCTGTTTGTAGAAACCAAATTAGCAGCACACAGACTTGAAAGAATATTTTAAAGAGTCTAATTTTCCATAACATATGTATTAAAAAATTTACTCAAACTACACATACTTGAAACTATTTGGGTTTGCTAAATGTGAAATTCCAAATAACCATCAGTAAATAAGTATCATAGGTGGATTGCGGTGAGATTAAGGACGTTTAATGCAAGTGGAGTCTCTCTATAAATCCAAACAAAACACAAGCCATCACTTTCATTCCGCCACGCAAACGCTCAAAAGTCCACCGAAACCCGTCGTTACTCTCCCTCCACATCCACGATACTCCCATAGTTCCTACTCGCACCGTTACCTATCTTGGCATCATCTATGACCAGCATCTCACATGGAAACCATATCTTCAGAAAGTCGCTGCCAAAGCCTACCAACGCTTAAACCTCCTCAAGCGTCTTACTGGCACTACCTGGGGCCTCAAACCAGCTACAGTTCTCAATACGTACAAGGCATTTATGCGCCCCGTCCTTACGTACGGTTTCCCGGCCTGGCTTTCCGCTCCGCCCACCTTTTATGAAAAACTTCGCATACTAGAACGACATGCATTCCGAATCGCTCACCGCATACAACTCCCCAGTCCGACCCGAGCACTCTATGACCTTATCACCTTTCCAAGCATTACCCACCATATCGAATCTCTTAGGCAGAAATTCATCACAGCGCGATATAGTACTCAACATCCTTTACTCATGGATACTATGCGCTATCATGAACTCCATCCTGTCCGCCCTCGCTACGCTTATTCCCCACTATGTCTGCTTTTCACCTTATACTGCTATACTCTGCCACCTGACCATCCGGATTTATTTCTGCTCGAAGACTACCAACTTCATGCTCATCTACCACACATCTTTCCATCCTTCACTGCACAGTAACACCTTTTGTTTCTAACAGGGCTCCCCATGTCTTCATCAGCCTAGAGCAGCCCCTAGGCAGAAGATAACACGCATTTGTTTTACTAATGTACCCTGTGTTGTCTCGTGTATTGCACATCGCCCCATCTCTCACTCTCATTGTTCATTGAATCTCGTTTGGCAGTCTACCATTCCAAGATCACCTACTCAATAACCATATATATGTATTGTAACTCCATTCTTTATCTATTTATATCATCAATCTCCTTGAAACTATTGTGCTTATATTTTGCTTTATCATTTCCTTTTTTCTTTTGGGTACACTTATATTTATATTATGTTATTGTTGTTATGTTCTTATGTTTTTCAAATATTCCTACCATTCCCATATGATTATGATCGAAAAGATCATAATGTCCTCGTTCTAAAATACAAATTAAATAAATGAATTAATAAAAAACCCTTAGCCCACCTATGCCTTACTCCTATATAGATAACCATTCCTTCACTTCTGTCACCTAAGAGAGGGTATAGCCCTCTAAAAGGAAGCTAGCCTTTGGCTAGCACTAAAAAAAAAAAAAAAAAAAAAAAAAAAGTTTAATGCATTTCTTTCGTCGTCAGTTCAACAAACTGCAATTTTTTTAGAAGCAAACTGTGGGTGATTTATGCCCTTGCTTCACCTTTTAACTTTTAAGAAACGTAATTTTAACATTTGGAACACTAACGGGGATTCTAATAATTTAAAAATCATTAGATAAAGTGAAAACATTTATATTGTCCGTTATAAACTTGACATGTGTAAGACATAATTCACACTATGCAGAGTGGTTTTGACGTATGATTAAAAGCCTTACTACGGCATGAAATATATGTTAGTCGCACTTTTTAGTATGGCACTAATCACACATCAGAACGACTATGCATAAGGCCCCATATATTTTTATTGTCTATCATTACTAGGTTTCTAGATAAAGTGTTGCCACCTATATGTGTGTAATTGTTTAAGTTACCATCTTTTTATTTGTCAGTAACTATCACCTGTTTATTTTATTTGTTTCAATACAAGAACTATCATAGAGATCAATCACAACTTAGCACAGTATAGCATGTGCGCAAAGACGGCTTCTAATTGCATTTCGGTGATTGTACGGTACATAGCGGCGTAGCCAGCATTACAAGATTGCGGGGGAATGAAACTTGAAATTGCCAAATCTTGATAAAACGATTTGCCAAGTCTTAAGAAAAATTGCGAAGTGGCCAGCACTATACTCGTGATACCTAATTTTGTATAGTTTACTACTTATGGATGCCCAAATACGTGAACTTTCAATATCGATTTTTTTTTCACTCTTCAGACTTCCCGTCTTCTAAATAAAAACACTATGGGAGGTGGGGGGGCACGTGCTTCGCTTGCTTCCCCATAGTTGCGGCCCTGTGAGCTACATAAGTAACATCCAATGCTTACGTAATGTTTTGACTTACAAATATTATAAAGAAAGGAAGATTGCAATTTTAGTTTAACTTTCCGAAAAAGCAACTACGGGACTAAAAATAAGATAGGAAAGGCAACACATTTGTATGAAGATTAAGTGAAACACACATTGGTCTATGCTTTCACCCAGTAGAAGTATTGTGTGAAACCCAGAAATGTGACTTTTGGAATCTTTCACTTGAGTCCACAGTGGAAGCGACTTGAAATGAAACTGAAAATTTTCAGTTTTACGTCCCACGATTATGCCGGTTAGGCTAAAAGAGACGGTGATGATGAAATAATAAGTGAAACGGTGGAATGAAGAAAGTGGGAGGAAACGGGAGAACCCCAAGAAAACCCACACACGCGGTGTTTGTTCACCACAAAATTCGCTTGACGTCAACTTGAATCGATCCAGGGACCCCAAGCACCAGAAGTGAACGCTCTTCCAAGGAGCCAGCGCGGCCCCCTCGAAATGAAATGACTAGACTAATCCCTTGTAGCTTTCCTCCTATTGAACAACACCCTCAGAGGCCTACTCTGATTCCAATCCCAAGACACACATTTCTTCAGTTCTCTCTACTCGAAAAGCCCTGTAAATAGAAAGTCTTACTGCAAAACAGAACTGAAATAAGGTATTGTTGTCCTTTGTATTAATGTTTTTTTTTTTTCAAAGCGAAAGGTCTAGTCACAAACAAAGCAGATACGGATACAAAATATATTCACTCTTGTAACAAATTCTACTTCACTTTGATATTTTACTATTATAATGGCAACCAAAAAAGTTCTGTCGCTTTTTGTGGATGTCTGTGTTCACTTAGTCCTAACACCCAGAGTTGAATTCGAATGATGGTAAAGTGAACGTCAGTCGTTGCTGTGGATATACCCAACATACTTCCTGGTTGTGACAGTTCAGTTACATTGTGAACTTGCGTAGGGACTGAGTGAACATGGGACCTCCACAAACCGTCATAAGGGAGTGTATGCTGTACGAGTTCAAACTGGGGTCAAACACCTCTATAGGGGGTGGAATATGTGCCAGGCCTTTGGAGAGGGTGTTGTGCCTACGTGGACAATGTAGTGGTGGTTTAACAAGTTTAAGAACGGTGACGAAACACTCCAAGATGCACTACGTGCCGGAAGAAAAACACATGTACAAAATGAAGATCTTCAGGCAGCAATTGAGGCGAACAGTGGCTAGACATGTGAGAAAGTGGGACTACAATTCAGTGTGAGTGGTGAAACTACTCCACAGCACCTCCATCAAATTCGGAAGCACTATAAGTTAGGTCAATGGGTACCACATGATTTGACTCCGAACCAGAAGGCAACGCGAGCAAACACCGTTGACATGTGATGAAAAGTGAGTTCTGTACGAAGCTCCACAGCGCCGTCATCATTGGTTAGAATCCAATGAACCGGTTCCAAAACAGTCGAAACTAGTACTGCACCAGAAGAAGGTGGTCCTGTGAGTTTGGTGGGCTGCTCGCGGCATCGTGCATTAGGAACTGCTACCAGTTGGTCAGAGCATCAATGCAACTGTGTACTGTTAGCAGCTGAACTGTGTTAAAGGAACACTGATAACTCTGGAGCCAGCATTTCTGAATCTCAAAGGCGGCCTCCTGTCACAGGACAACGCTAAGCCCCACGAGGCTAAAATTATCGAGGACACAGTTCTACGCCTTGGATGGGGAAACACTATTGCATTCGCCATACTCCCTCCAATTATCACCTGTTCCATTCCTTGTACAATCACCTTAGAGGACGCAGGTTCAAATTCCTAGTAGAGATGCAAAATGCACTTGATACCTTCTTCGCTTCACGGCTCACAAAGTTCTTCCGCGATGGAATCCATAGCCTTCTAGAACGTTGGAAGAAGGTCGTCGATGCTGCTGGGGTCTGCATCGGTACGTCTTAAATGACATATCGATAAGGTGGTAAATGAAAAAGCGACCTTGGTTACCTTTATAGAAAAAACTCTTAAATTTGTCAAATTTACATACTATACATAGTAAAAAGTTTTTTACTAACCAGTCATTGGCTTGTTCTTGTTTTATTAATATCAATTCTTATTAATCTCCACAATCTGCCTGTTGTCTTGTATACGCTCTTGTATCAAACGCTTTGTGTCCAATGCGTTTGCCACCGAAACGCCTCTTTTGTCTGTCTTTGTTTTAATTTTGCAAGCCTCCAGAGCCGTAGCCAGACATTTCGACGCCCGGGGCGAAGTAGAATTCAGCACTCCATACACTCATCTTACCAAACTTTCTTCTTAACCTCTAAGAGAAGCAGCTTTTGTTATTACGATTCGCTGAATTTTTATCAAACTGCTTAGACAAACGATTGCAACAATCAAAAGCGATCATTATGTATTCTTTTACAAATAACAGCTGTTTTCAAGAAGCTTATTTGGACTTTTTGTGAAACTTTTCAAAACTACCTTTTGTTGTATACAAATCCACTTGGAGAATAGTTATGGAAATTTACAGCTATTTACAACATTTCATACTATCGATAAGACATGAAATTTCAATACATTACAAGGCATGTGCTTCTAAAATGTTCAAACTGCGTGACAACATTAATTTCCAGTTATAACTGTAAACCTTTGTAATTTTATTCTGTATGTGACCACATAAATAGCATTTTAATTTCGATTCCTTTACAGTAAAAAAAATACTTTGTGAAATGTAGCGGAAATTCAGAACGATCCTTCTTTGCGAATTTCTCAATATTGATCGATGGAGGCGAAGAATATGTTTAATGCTTGTATTTAAAATCCAAAATAAGTTTGGTTACTACATATGTTTGGAATTATAGAAACTGCTTATTTTCTTAATGAATGAAAGTTCTGAATTTAAGATTACTTATTATTAATTAACATATTAAAATACACTAACACACACGAATTATATATATAAAAATATGACACAACTGGATAGGTACTCACAAAAATATCGTGGCAACTGTAACGAACCTTGTGCCGAGGATTGTCTGACGCCTACCTTAATTCAATTCAAGACAAATAAACAATGATTAAGTTTAGCCAAACTATCTTTTGACAAGGTTCTGATATCTGGCATAAATAAAAAAAAGGAATCCCCCAAATAATGCAGGCTTCAAATCTCCGAAACGAAAATACAAGGTTATCAATATTGTAGTGCTCAACTACGTGGGTTACAACAGTTAATTCTATGGCTTGATGTGCAATTCGCAGTTCATTTTAATGTTATGAAAGTTTGTTGTAAAACAGTTGAGAAATTTATATTGTGTAATTAATTTTATCAGTACTACCCATATTATATATCTGTACTTAAGTTCATTTGAAAACATCTTTATAAATAGACCATGAACACTCTTGAAGAAACATATTCTCGGAAGTGAAAAAAAAGAAAATATTATTCTGTTATTGAATTAAATACGTATTGTAGTTTGGAGTTATAAAACTTCAACGAAATTTATAAAATTTGTGCAGAGAAAGAATCGCAACGAAACAAATTATTGAATAAATTCTATCTTCAGTGTGAAGTGAACTAGATAACATTGCTTGAATAAGAATTTATTATTTTTGTAATAGAAAGATATGACAAACAAAATGATAGCTTAAATCTTTTAGGCTTGAGGGTCCTATTCCCTCAACACCACCGAAGCCTTCAGAAATGATATAATCTTCATGTGGATAATTTTGTCAAAATTATCAATACTAAATATGCAATAATAGTTGATAAAATTTCTGTATTTCTATAAGTATTGCAGTATGTATTTTGAATTGATGGTAAGTTTTATGATTATCACTGGATACGTCTTTCTTTTACCTGGATCTTTTGAAATGTATATCAGGTCAAGAAATATTGGATGTGCTGCGGTGATTCATGGGTATCGAAGCAAATATATATACAGTATATCGAGGATTTTCGTAACTATTGTCCAGATTTCTTTAAGGCTGTCTAAATAGAACATAAATACGTATTCTTCGAATTTTAAAATATATTAAAATGAATATTAAAAGTGAAGTTTAACATTACATAGTAAACATGAAATACGAATGAATTATTTGGATATGACCGTAAAGGCATATCGCATCATGTATGAATAGTAGATATTTACTGTATTTTGTGTTTTCGTGGAGATCATGCTTATTAACTTAGGGAGAATAGGAACTGATTTACTAACGATGTGTATATTATTTTTCTACCATCGTACTTTTGTTCGCTATCGACTTTAACAGCCCACTTGGATAAACAATGATAAACTTATAATCACTCATCGCGCCTCTGTTACTAATATCTAACGTCCTACTTCAACTACTGCTGATGTTGTTATGTATCATGTTAACCTCACATAATCTATTTTTTTATTTTTTCCTACTAGTATTCATAAATTAAATAACAATTATGGAAATTTTATACAAATTGAGATTCATCATAGAAGATACCTATCGGAGTCGTCCATAGCCAACAATTACATCTGAAATTTTTTATTATTTCATTTGTCTTCTTTTGTATCTGTTACTTGTATTAACACTAGTTTGGTGATAATATAATATCAATTCTATTCTAAATTTTGGTTATTGTCTATTAAGATCTTTGTTAATAGTTTGTCAATAACGTATCATGCTGTCCTCTGGATGATGGCTCCAGTATGTCGTCTTTAAGCCCCAATCCGAGGTGTCACACTCGATATCAACGAATCCGGAATGAAATAATCTACAGAAGCGTGTTCTTACGATCCCTGTCAAATAGAAGTTTTCCGTTGCGCAATACTAGATATTTCGAAAGACAAGAGCTACATACGGTGTGATGACAGTACCATTACAATATTTTAGCAACTAGATATTATTTTAAATAAAAGAAAATATTCAATGTGCTTTTTATTACAATCGATTAAATATTAAGAAAAAATGCAAACTAACAAAAACTATTTAACCTTCCAGTAGTCGCGCCACGGTCAAAAGCACCGCACGGAAATTATTTTTGATCGTGCGTCCATTCTGTTTGTCCGACAGACTTCTCCGTCTAGCTAATCTTCCCCCTCACCTTCGCGAACATTCCTGCTCAATCTCTCCGTTATCCGTTGTTTAGTTTAACTACTAGTGATTGTTTAGTGATTCTGCGGTGCTTTCCACCGCGCGCGACTAACCGTGTAATGTTTTTTCTCAGTGTTTCGATCTGTACGTGACCTTTGCTTTGGAGATGTTTTAAGCTTTTATAGACATAAATATTATTTTAATGGACGGAAGAGAGGTCGACAGAGTTAACAAACTGATACCAAATGTGAAAAAAGAGAAAATTAGGAATGAACAGCTTAAAACAACGGAGGGAGATGTTAGGAATGGACTATTTGGATAAATGAGCCGAGATGATCTCGTGGAACCTTCGAAATAAGCGATGACGAAGTGTAGAACAGTGTAAATTTGAAGATAATCTAAAATAATTTAATGTAGTGCTGTATAGGTGAAGTTTGAAAATAACAGGACCGTAAAATAATTCAATGTAAATTTGATTTGATTTCAATTTAGCGCCCTTTTCAGCATCAAGGTAAGACGTGGACTTACTGCTTAACATGAGATCCGAATCACATGAGCTCCCACCGGGAATCGAACCCGGATGTCCCACGCCAAAGGCATGTATGCTAACCGTTTAGCTACGAGTGAGCTCTAATTGAATGTAAAATGCGCTGTGAAGCTTTGTTTTAGTGTTATGTTTATATAGTATATTTTTTACTAATTTACTATTGCATTTCTAATTTTAGACGAACCAGAGTTGACTAAAACAAAAGATCGTCATCCGATTTAGAATTTGCAATAAAACCAGTTCTTAGCTATCTATCTAAAGAAATATATAACAGAAAAAAACATTTTATTCCAAATAAGAAATAAAAAAAACAGTACATGTCTAACTGTAGATTCCTCTAATAGTTATTACTGTAAAACTTATTATAATAATAAAAGTGTTATTCCCTTTTAATCAGAAAATATACAAAATTGCGTTTCTAATACAAGAAAAAAGTTTAAAACGATATTTGCAACACATTATGTTCGTGCGGTCCTTTTGACCGCGCGCGACTACTCGCGTAACTTTTTCAGCGCGACTTCTCGAGGGTTAAATTCTGTAAATGAGCTTCTTACTATGAAAAAGTGAAAACGCGATTAAATTCAATTTAATAATAGGTGAAAGTTACTTGAAAAATACTCGTCAAATATACTTTGATTAGATAAATAATTTCAAACAAGAACAATTCAAAAGCTTTTAACAATTTCAATGGTTAATACAAAATTTAACCGGAATAGAAAGTTTCGAAACTTAGTGAAAAGCGACCACGACTAGACCAAACAAATTCAAATACAATATAACGCAAAACTATTAAGCTTGCAAAGCAAGAAACAAGAAAATTTAATTCAACGTCAAAATTCAATCTCTCAATAGAAATCTCAAAAAGACTATAATGGGACTCTAAATGCAACTTTTCTTTCGAATTTAAAGTACGAACAAATTTCATACCAAGTCTTAAATCTAGTAATTAATAATCTAATGACTACTTCTACTTGCGTTAGCAGGTAAAACGTATTAGTCAAACTGTTAGTTTATTTACCAAAGCAAGGTTACCAGGGGTTTAGGTTCTAGAAACTACAACTAGGTTTGTACTTACCAATCTCCAAACTGCTCTATTCTGCCATTGGAATCGTCTGTCCTCAATCACCTCTACTCGATTCTACCGTTCCCAATTAGGGCAGTTAAAAGAAGAAAACTTGGTAGGAAATCTGATGTTTCTAGAAACACCAAACCGATAACGTATAATAACTTCGTATTCTTCCGATCCGGTATAATTCAAACGAAGAGAAAAAGCTACGTACGAGACATAGCTTACATGTATCTGTGTGAGTGTGATTATAATATAAAGTGACATATTCAGGTGTTAAGAGGTGTGTTGAAAGAATAAACTAACAGAAAATAAAATACTTAGGTACCAAGAAAATAATCAGAAAAGTATAAATATTAAATATTTATAATGTGTAGTTGGCAACACTGCATCAAAATAGTTTGAAGGCAGACTGCTCCCGCATGATGTAATGCCAAAATCGCTTCAAAGAAAGATAAAATAAATAGACAGAAGACTCGAATGTCAGAGTATCGGGTGAAAATTCCTTAATAGTACAAAGGAGGGAGTCTCAGAGACCCACAACGTTTGATTTATTTATACAGTGGTGGCTTAAGGCAAACTGGTACCCGGGGCCAGTAAAGTGGATCGGAGTTCCTTTTCGACAATCGTAATTTATATACTTCTATTTTTGACACATTCATTTGCATAATCATTCTTTTTTGTTTGCTCCTCCTCCTTTCTCGTTAGTGTGTGTGTTTAGACTATCTCAATCTGGGATATATTAAATAAATGGAGGTGACATTCAGCATCCCTTTCTACTTTTTTAATACTTACAACCGCCTTCAGGTTGTTATCTAAAACTAAAACTGAACCAGGACTATCATTGTATATTTTTTTATTCTTTGTTAAACAAAGGACACTATAGAAAAAGGATTAAGGATACAAGTGTAATGGAAACTACAACCCACGACAAAAATAACATAATCTTAAGTACCAACAAAACGTAACAACAAAGAATTCAGAATTAATCCTACATGTATACTATCCTAGTATCAACGCATAATGTAATTAGACGGAATAGTGGAAGTAATGTTCCTAATAATACATTTAGAGACAAAGGGTCTTTCCTAGTAAGATAGTGAAATCGGTCCTTGATCCAAATTGGGTCCCTATTGACCAAAAAGTTTATCTTTGACCTAAAACTACCTCAAAAATTTGACCCCCTACTACCTCCTCTTACCGAATTATTGTATCAAACATGCTCAAAATTGATTTTTTTAAATTTTAGTGGGGAGGTCGAAACATTGTGAGTTTCACAAATTGTAGATACTATCTAGATGTAAATTTGCAACTTTTTTCAAAACCGTCGATGCGTATTTTCTTTATTTTTTTGTTGTTGTTGAAAATTTTAAAAAATATGTAGAAAAAAATTTGGGAGGGGGAAACGTCCCTGATTTTTGGTTAAAAAATTGTTATACCCTTAGTTAAAACATATATTTTTTTCGGAGCATGAAAGTGATGACAACATTGTCAAAAAGAAATAAAACAAAACAAACGTGTTTTTCGCACAGTTTTCCCACCATTTTACGGCCCTCAAGGTGAGGGCCCCTTTCATCAATCGTTTGCCAGAATTCACAGTTTTCCTTTGTCTTGTGTCCCTTCCGCTTCTGTTGCTCTTCGGCTGCTTCGGTTGTGCCCAATTCGGAATAGAAACACCAAATATATCTCCATAATAGTGTTTCTACTTCAACCAACTCTTGCAGAACAAAGTTACACACACTTTGCGTCAGCTCCTCGTATCTATCAGTGCTTGCTTAACTGGCCGCACACAGTGGTGCTCTCTACCGCGCTCACAGTGGCGCTCTCACAGTGGCCGCACACAGTGGCGCTCTCTATGGGGATATATTTGGTGTTTCTGTTCCGAATTGGACACAATCGAAGCATTCGAAGAACGGCAGAGGCGAAGGGACGCATGAGAAATGAAAATTGTGAACTTTGGTAAAGGATTGTTTGAAGGAGCACTCATTTTGAGGCCCCTAAAACGGTGGGAAAAATGTGCGAAAAACACGTTTGTTTTCAGTTTTGTTTCTTTTTGACAATGATGCCATCACTTTCAGGTCAGGAAAAAATATATGTTGTACTTAAGGGTATAAATATTTTTTTAAGAAAAAAATCAGCGACGTGCCCCCACCCCCTCCATTAAAATTTTCAACACGCAAAAAAGTAAAGAAAATACGCATCTATGGTTTTGAAAAAATGCACGTTTACATCTAGATAGTATATACTATTTGTGAAACTTTCAAAATATTTCGATCATCCCCACCAAAATTTAAAAATATTCAATTTTGAGCATGTATGTAACGATAATTCGCTAAGGGGAGGGGCTCAATTTTTTTAGGTAGTTTCAGGTCAAGGTAACCTTCTGGGTCAATAGCGACCCAATTTGCATCAAGGGCCAATTTTACTATGTTACTAGGACGTACAAAATGTAACAATGAGCTGATACTGGAAAATTTGCAATAATAATATAACCGATGCTATTTCTAAAGCTCTACTACGTTTTCTAGAATTTTCTTGGTCGGTTTTCGACTTTGGTGTTTCACCTGTGCAATTTCCCACATGGTTAAGTTTATTCTTGGTTTTGTTACCTGTCTGAGTTGACGCTACATTGGTTTTATTTGATTAGATTTTTCTCGTACAATCAACTCTATTCACTTTAACATTCGATTTCTATCCCGTGATCATAAACGATACATTTTCTCTTTTTTTTACCCAACTATCAGTGAATAATGACAAGAATAGATTTCTCTCCTGAGTGTCTTCACTTATTTTTTTACTATGTTGGTGATAATACACCATCTATTTAGTCCCACTACTTTTGTCGAAGTTTCAATGAATAGTTAAGCACTAGAATATTTCTTTCCTGCTTGTCGTTTTTAGTATTGTTTCCTGATTTCACACTTGTTTTGTTATTATATTATTTTGTATTTAATAATTCAGTCATGTTTATATACTGTCACTTATGACAATCTCCATTACCATTTACTAACATACTTAGTATTAGAATATATTATAACAAAAATCCTGAATATATTGAATAATTGGAGGTATATTTTAGATTAAATATGTGAACATAGAATTGTACTACGGGTTATACCGTCCTACTTTTTATTACCACTTATCACCAGTTAACTGACAGATCTTGATGTTTTTCTATTACTCTTTTGATACTTTTGTATTTTTATTATCTTAATTGAAACATGAAACTACTTTCGACAATAGTTCCACTACTATATAAGTCTGTCTTCCACCGCATTCAGAATGCAACCTTCCATGCTTTGGTAGCTACGAAAGTTTCAATTATATTATAAAAATCCAAAGTAGATGCTATTTCATTTTCGATAGAAAGAATGGCCAGATTCGTGAGTCTTTCTTGACTCATTATGGAGCGCAAGCTTGATTTTATTAATTTCATTTTGCTGAATGACCTTTCACATGATGCGACAGATACGGACAGTGCTATCAAAATATGAGCAGCTATTGCCAAACTTTAGTAAACTTCAAGCCCCATTGAAGATATGGGAAATGTGAAGTTGTTCTTTAGCTTTCTGAGCACATCTTAGTGAACGAATTATTTCTTTCCAATCCTGAAATAATTCTACGCAATCCAGGCCATTTGGGTAGAACAAAAGCAAATCAGAGCAACATGTTTTTAGCTTTTCCTCGCTCTCATCATCTAGCTGCTGCACAAAGTTGGCGATAGAACACAGGAATCCAAATCTGTCGTTCAGGCTATGCATCTGAGTAAAATGGTCATACATTTGTTGTCTCATCTCATCTAGAAATTCACTGATAGAGCGCTTCACTTCGGCCTGTGCAGTCAGACGTTCATTCTTTGGTTCTTCAGACATGCATCTCCTTCTCCTACTGTGTGTACGCACAGTCTTATATCCCATGCTCTGCAACTTCCTTCAGCTGCGGATATGATTTCCTTGGCCAGCTCAAGTCTCCAGGTATCAATGGTGTCAGCCAGGCTCCGTAACTGAATAAGAGTTTGATTGAAACTCATATCCTGAGATTGAATACATTTTTGTACCCGATTAATATATGAGAGAACTCCAGACTAGAAATACAGTAAAGCGATGAAGTTAAATGACTGGATGCTTGCTAGAACAAGACCATCATCTCCTCTAGTATCAAGCGTATCAGTCGAAATGTCACGCAGTTCCTCCAACACGTCAATTACTTCATTGAATTGATTGGAAAGTGCCTTCAAAGCTTCTGCCTTTGAACTCCATCTAGTGTCACTTTCACTTTCCAGATCAATCATTACGTGCTTTTGCAGCCCATTCAATCGGTGAGTAGATCAAGAGAAGACAATAAACGTTCAATTCCTCCAACCAACCTGACCGCTGAATGTTAACGTGCCCAGCATGTATTCAGGGCCGGATCTACGAAATATTGCGCCCGGGGCAAAGACGTTTTTCTGGCGCCCCCTTCTTTCCAAGTTTAAATACCGTATGTTAGGTATTGGAACAATACCTTAGGTTAAAATATATGTTTTAAAAAGTTTAAATCATTTGTCATCTTTCTCCTTTTATAACATTTACTAAAAATTTGTGTCCACATATGAGCTTGAAACCAATTACGTAGCGTATCCAACAGTTACAAAGCGAGAAGTATTAAAAATACACTGGAAAAAATATTTTCTCGTTTAATCGAAACCAACTGATACATTATGCAATGTTTACGTTTTGTGATATTTATTAAAGCTTACATTCTGAAATCCGTTCTTTTGTTGAAGCTCATTTATTTCGAAAATAAAATACTCTGTTATGCTGAAAACAAAATTCTTAAGATTTTCCTCGTAAGAAATCCATAGCTGTAGAAGATGAAAGTTTGTTATATACATCTATTGGGACCTACTGTGAAATGTCCTACAGATTTTTACGGAAGGTAATATTAGAGTTGTAGAAGAAAAAAATAAACAACAAGCTATTTAGAAACATTTTTCTATAAATATGAACCCTTAACTTGACAATCTATAGCTTCTTCTTCTTCTGTCGGCTCAGAAAGTTCTTCCTCGTTGTCTTATTTTATGACTCCTCCTGTGTGTATATATTGGCTTTACCTTGTATCTGTATATTGGCTTCACTCTGTGTGTCGGCCTTCCATTTGTATGTAGATAATTCTTCTAGTAATATATGCTTAAGTTTAAGGTAGATAGTTACACACATTTTACATAAATTCATGTAGCAAGAAATATAGAGTACAAATATTTTTATTTATACCTAGGTAGTACATATTAATAACGATATTCTACATAACTCCTTTCTCGTCTTGTAACGTGCGCTCACAAAAATACTTTTCTGGTTTTCTTTTCTGCAAAGTCCTCAATAATATTTTCAGAAGAGATTGATTGAGTGATCTTGTTCTTTATAACTAACGTTGCCAATCTGAGAGCCTTTCCTGTCCCATAGTTGAAAGTAAGTATGTTTTAATGCGTTTTAGTTTGCTGAAACTTTTTTCACAAGATGCCACACTGCACGGAAGAGTAAGAAAACCTCTAAGAACCACCGAGGCGTTTGGATAGGCACTTTGAATGTCATTTTAGGTAACCATGTTGAGTATATCCCTCGGGTTGGACTTCTTGAGCTCAGGCAAAAATATAACAACCTGGTCTTTAAGACTAAACTTCAACACATAATTTTACAGCTTTCAAATCGTCTTGGTATTTCAAAGTGAGATCCACGCACGATTTTTCAAGTCCTTCGAAGACATTTGACACATTGAGCTTCCTCTGAGAAAGCTGAAGCCCTTGCTTACTTCTTTGGGCCTGTTCTACAGTACTAAAGAGTTCTTTTCGTAAAAGGTCAACAATGTTGAAGAAATATTGTCTAAGGCAATTGTCTTCAGTAAATCTTCTCGCTTCATCCTCTCTTTTCTCTCCTGACATTCTCGTATTCGTCGAGATAAGCTTTTCTCTGAACTGATCTTCCACATCTATCAAATTAACAATAACCATGGCTTCCGAAAACCATCTATCGAATTCTTGGTTCCTGAACCTAGAGATTGTGTTCAAGGTCTTAACAAATCAAGAGACCTTTTGCAAAATCAAATCCTTATTTCTGTATTTCTTTGTTCCCTCAATTTATTTCATGCAAAACTGAGTCCCAAAATACTAAATTAATTACAAATTTCAGATCTTTGATCGATTTCATTAAGCTTTTGGCAACTGATTTGACTTATGAATTAGAGGAGGTAGTTATAATTTTATAAAATGTTGCGAGATCATTTTTCAGTTCAGACTTCACAGCTTTCAGTACTGAGTTTGCACTCCACTTCGTGTTCAAAGTACTTTTGAGAGTTATTTTCACATTTTCTTAAAGATATCGTGCCTTATTGTCGATGAAAGAAAGAAATATACACTTTCTGAACGATGGTAAACAAGTTTTCAGCTTCTGGTTCTGATTCCGATGCATATACTCCTACAGGATTCAAGGACTGTGCTTTGTATAGCACAAACAGAGCAGTTTTGTTTAACGATTCGATCCTTGCCTGAACTCCATGATATTTTCCAGCCACATTTGCACCAGTGTCGTAAGACTTTACTCTACATTCTGCTAAATCGAGACCATTTTTCTCTATCCTTTGTACAATATTTTCCACAAAATTTTCGCCAGTTTTTCCAAGCAGTTTAATAAAATCAATGAAGCTTTAACATTTCCCTCTACTTTCTTGAAATGTGACCTGACTCTTTTGATCAGTGTGAGAAACATCTGGAGTAAGTCAAACATTATGGAGTAATATTTAGACTTCGGCACTTCATTAAGAATTTCTTGTCTTATTCTATTAGCTACAAGCATTAAGCCGATGAATTCATTTTGAATGTGATGTGAAATGTATGACACCTGGACTTTTTACAACAGATTTTACCTTTTCTCGTAAGCTAGGATTGTGCTTTGAGCGAAGAAGAATGAGGTTAAGAAAGTTCCCATTCTCTAGATGGAACCAGTCAGAGCAATATAGTTCTGTGTTCTCTTTCTTACTACGACGGAAGGATAAGCAACATATTGATGAAAACAATACCACATCAATAATTATCGATAAAACCTCCTTCCACTTCTCTTTTTCTGTTCGAATGTATTCCATTCATTTGTTTAAATTGAGGGAGTTTAGTAGACACTTCCATTGCACAACAAACTTCTTATAGGAGACTTAATTTTCATGATTTGGTATTCTTTCATGTACTTTCTTCCAATCTTTAAACCTGGAACTTACTAATTTTGATATGGCACTAGAAGACGAAGATGTAATTTGTTTGGAGTCAGAAAATAACTTACAGGGAAGGCAGAGGAGAGTATTTTTATTTTTTGAATAAACGGACCAGGACCGCTTGGTTTTCTTCCCGTTTGGAAGAACTTTGCACCACATGTGGTGAGTTTATCGCTTTTCTTCTCTGGTCGTACAAAAAAAGTCTGTTGTCTGGATTCAGTGACAAAACCATGAAATTTTGTACGAAATAGCAGCTTTCTTTGTCTGATATTTCACTTGGCCAAGCACTAGGTTCTTCAACTTAAATATCAACTTTTTTCTAGCGTCTTTTACTTGTAATGTTTTGTTCTGGTATTTAACTATGTGTAGCAACTGGGAAAACAGTGTGCTCCTCTGGATCAGAAGAGCCGTCATTATCATTGCTAGAAAGCAATTAAGGAAAACTGTCTTCTGTTTTTGCAATACCTTGAACTGCTGAACACTATCATTTTCAGATTTTTCCATATTCTTGGAAGAGGAATCATCGAAGCTGTGAGAATCGTCCTTTTTGTCTAACCACTTCATTGCCATTTCATATACCTTATTTTCTTCCTCTCTACGTTCTCTTCTGTTCTATTCTCGTTGCCAGAGAATTTGTTTTTTCCATACACCGAAGACATTTCGTCAACGTTTCTCTAACCTACAATAGTATGTTCTTTAAATCGAAGAGATACCCTAGTTTTATAACGAACAGCTTTGGTTAAGAAAAGTAACGGAAAGACAAACAGAATCGTGTGTATAAAACCTAGAAATATTATACTTTGACTATGGCCTAATTTTGTTTCATATTTCATTTCCATCTTCTACGACAATTATGATATTGTCAGATTACTGACACTCTATCGAGAATTATAAACTCTTTTACCCAAAGTAATTGCAGTCTTACCTCAGTAGTTCCAATCTTCAGAAAATATCTGGAGGTAAATGTTGTTTCGACTAACTTTCTATAATTTTCATATTCCTTTATTGTAAAATAGTATCGTTTAAAACGTTTATATACTTAAATGCAAGGGCCCCGATCCTGGGGGGCCGGGCCTCCCAAAGCTCTTGTAGATCCACTGTATTTTCATAAATATGTATTTTATATGTATTTTTTCTTGTTATATGTATTGTAATATGTATTTTTTATGAACCCCCCCCCCAAAGTTACAGAGAAATCGGCGACCTTGCGAAAATGTACTTAACAATATGTTTAGCACATTCAGTTAACTTTATTGTTTCCATTAAATAAAAATAGAATCGATTCCATTTGACAAAATTTAATTATTACGTGTAAAAAAGTAATACCAAACAATTAAGGAATTAAAAATGTCTTTTCAACAGTTTTCATAAGACCAGTTGATTTATTTTTGATCTGGCAAAGTGTAAATTCATTGAACTAATTCATGAACAAAATTAATAAATATTGGAAATGTGCCTATATTTCTTATTTGACTCGTGTATGTCGGTTCTCTCGCGATTCTCCCGTTTCCTCCCACTTTCTTAATTCCGCCAATAATCCCATAATTTTTCATATAGCCTGAGCCAAACTTGCCAGCATTAATCTTGCATTCGAAATGGCGCCCCCTACATACTCTCAATCAGCTGCGCCCTGGGGCAAATGCCCTGAATTGCCCCCCCCCCATAGATCCGGCCCTGCATGTATTCCACAAGGTTCAATGGATTATCGTTACGAGGAACGAAAATTGCCAAAGGACTTATATTCCGCATCAAAGTTTGAACTTCAGAATATTGCCCAGCCATTGTAGCCGGATTATCATAAGACTGGTCTCCGCACTCTTAATATTAAGCCTATCACGTTGAAGTTCCTTCTGTATTTCAGCAGAAATACTCTCAGCAATCATTCCTTTGACAGAAATCAGATCAATAAATGCTTTCCGAACTCGAAGAGATTCACCTTGTATGACAACAAATCGAATCATTTGTGACAACTGTCGCACATAAGAACAATTAGGAATTGAATCAAATAGAATGCTGCACTGAAAAAAAATTATGTAAGTAAATTGCCAAGTATCAGTGTAAAATCACTTACTCCTCATTTTGTAAGTTGATGTTCGTTTCCTTAGATTAAATTATAAAATTTGCTGTTTTTTTTTTTACAAATTTACAGTAAATTTATAAGATATATTTTGTTAATAAAAATATAATTTTACACCATTTCATATTAATAATTTTACTGAATGGCAAACAGATTGCCACCATTTCCTTTGAATTTACCTATGAATTTTATTACAGTGTGAAGTATTTTGAATATTTGAACGCTTGTTTCTTATTGAACATTTTCATCACTCTATATGTGTGGGCTCGTATATATCACATATGCTTTCTATAAGTACTAGAGAGGTTTGAGAAAAGCCTTCGGGTCTCATCCTAAACGAAGGGAAAATCCCAACCTACACCTTAACGCGGGAGAAAGTGGGCAACATCGTAGTCGGGTAACGTAGGTTTGGACCTACCAGGGCCGGTTCTAGACATTTCTTAGGTGTAAACAAACAACATTTAGACGCCTTCATCTTAATAGTAATACAATAGTACAAAGTTGTAATGGACAAAAATTATTCAAATAATTCTTACAATTGCAAATTTCTTCAATTTGTTTAATCTCCCAGTGAATATTAACGAAAAATGGTGAAATTATTACTAATTAACTGTGGATGAATACTGAACAAAGTTCAAATTTTAGTAATTAATAGGATATTTATTAAATAAGCACAAGACACAACTATACGTAAGACGTATTTTAACAAGTACAATTGAAACATAAAAGTGGAAACAGAATAAAACTCAAGAGCTTCACTCTAACATTAATACAGGCTTGATTTTGACAAAGCGGTATGCTCTTATGCTTCATTAGAATCATATTTACATTGTATTTTCTAGTGATACGATTATTATAATTAGCTTAATTCTCGTTTTCTTTGTTACTGAATAGCTTATGTTACAAAGAAACTTTTCTGGCTTTCAATTTGGCTAAATCTCGTATTATTGCATCATTTTTATTGAGTATCTAGTATTATTTAGTCTCCATTTCATTGAGTGTTTTTTCAATGGCCGTCAAACTAGTCTATTTAATCGTTCTTGAGATATAGTTGATCTCAAATCATTCTATATTAATTTTAGCTCAACGTGTTTAATACACAATAAATGAAAAAACCGTGTGCCTTAATCGACATTTACTTTGTCTTCGGAACTTGAAAATCAAGTCCCCTTGTAAATCCTTTTTAGGGCCCCTTAGTACTATAAAACAATTCAGTCCTTTCATGTCTCTTTCCAAAATAGGCGTTCGAAATCAGGCAATGACTAACACAATGTGAACAAAAGCAATAGAGAACAAAGATTTATCTTTTGCGTCCGAAAAGTTTTCGGAGCAGCCTACAAAATGCAAATAATTTTGTATATTTGCCCCCTGAAATTGTGGTTATTTTCTTAAAAAATTAAAAATTCTTTGGATCCAGACTCTCGGACCACCTCCGTTGGTGCATTCCTGTACACAAGTAACTAATAATTAAAACTATACTTAGCATTAGGACTACTACGAAATATTTGAAAATGTTGCTCCATCTAAATTTAATACTAGATAATGGTTGTTAAGCTTAACGTCCCTCTCAGCAGCGAGGCTATATGAGACTTGGACCTACTGATTAACGTGGAATCCGAACCACATGAGCACGAGAGAATTGATTCATAATGATTGTTACATTGTTATAATACAACGAGCATTAGTATACACTGCTCTGATTAACAGTGAGAGTTCTAAAAAAAATGTGTTACTTATAATTCTAATGACCTTTCGATTACACTTTTGATTTCGATCACAGTTGCCCTTTCGAGTTACATACGAATATATTGTGTGAAAACTAATCGTATTCAAAGAAATTTTGAAATACATTAATTTAAATTTAAGTTAACAACTAATCTGTTTTAAGTTAACAACTAAATTACTGGAATCAAGTAAAATAAACTTACAGTTTCAAAAGTTTGTCTACTTGCAAATGCTTCGTTAACAGTAACTGGTATTGATAACTCCCCCACCTCAACAATTGAATGATTATGACTTTCGAAAATTTTCCAGAAATCGAAAGCAACGTTTTAAAGCCTTCGTTTGTTTCTCATATTTCAAGTTTTGTAGCTTTCTTTTCCGATGAAGTGCTCACTTGGCATTATTATTACATTAAATAATGCCATTGGCATTATTATTACATTAAAAAAGTACTATTGAAAAGTGAAAACACACATCATTATAAAAAAATAAATAAATACAAACAGACGACTACAAAAGATAGAAACGAAAATTTTGACGAATGACAAATGGACTAATAAACATTAACAAAGTGAGCATTAAGGAGTGGGCAGGGATTGTGAGCCACTGATATTAAAAACTTAAGTTAAAATTTTCCTCAAAAATGATCAAAAATTCAATTTGTACGGCCCGTCTTTTCTTATCATTCGCCCCCTTCCTGAATCAATGGACAACAAAATCCTAGTTGCTTGAACTTCGGTAATGTGCATTTCACTTACGCTGGCATTTCTCAACCCTTAACTGTGGTCATTGAACCTAAGCACTATGCGGGGCACTATTTATAAAAAGGCTGAGCATCCATGAAGGCATTTCCTTCTATTGTGATAATGCCACCATAGGTAACACGTACAGTTGATTTCCTTTTGTTTGTGAATCCATTCCCATTTCAAAGGTATATTTGGTAATAATATTCTCTAGCAAGGTCGAGGAAGGGGTTTCGGAAGAGGAATAAAACATCTGTTATATTTGTAATTTGTGCATATAGTAGAAAGAATGTCGCTGTCTTTATTCGTACTGTTGTAGTGCTTATTATAACGTCTATTGAAAAGCTAAATTTGCCTACATTTTCTCATATTCCTAAGATCCCCCTTTTTCCTCTTTAAGAAATCTTTCCTAAATCTTCCTTCGGCACTGGAAATTTTCCTCATACTAGCATCACTTGTGAGTGTGGCATTGGTGCCAATACATGTAGGAATCCATTGCAATTGTATAGGCCTGTTTTACAGCTAACGATGCAATAATTAGACTTTATTACCATTTTGATGTATATATTTTATGTGTATCTCAGTCTGTACAATACTTATTTTATTGTACAGTACTATTTGGAAAATTCTTCATATCATTTTCTCTAATAAATATTCACATATAGAACACAACATTCATTTACCAGTTTGCCGCTCTCTTCAACTGGATCCTGCGAACGCGTGGTTCGCAGGATTCAAAATCCGGCTCTGGAACCGACCGACTCCCGGGATAAGGAGTCAGCCTGTACCAAGTGCCAACGGTCTTTCTGGAGGGCGGATGAGCGGGTGGAGATCAGGGCACCTTCTTGCCCTTAGGAGGGGAACTGTCCTAAAAGTCGGATGAACCAACAGGTGGCATGGAGATGAGGAAAGGAAATGGAAATACTGACACATTATCTTTTCGACAAAAGAAACGAATGAGGAGAACAGAGAAAATGATGGTTCTTCTTGAGGTAAAAAAAAAATCATACGTAAAACAGTCCCCGTTCGGATCTACGGGCGGAGACTTCTCCGGTAAGAACATCAGAAATAGAAATAATAATAAAAATTGTCATTTCAACATAGGAACCTGGAACGTACAAACTTTACACCGTATGGATAAACTTGAAAGTTTAAAAGTGGAAATGAACAAATGTAAGGTGAACATAATGGGCTTAAGTGAAGTAAGATGGCCAGGAAAAAGTGAGACGGTATCGAGAAATTACACAGTAATCTATTCGGGCGGCGGTAAGGCCGAGAATGGTGTCGCGGCAGCAATGAAGAACGAAGTAGCAAGAAGTGTAACCAAAGTGGAACGCTGCAGTGACCGCTTGATATTTGTAAAACTAATTGCAAAACCAATAGATATTATGGTAATACAAGTATATATCCGAGCAAGCGACCATGATGACAATGAAGTAGAAGTACTGTATGATGAGATTAGCGACATATTGCACTAGGAGACAGGAGGTAAGGTCAACTCTATAGTAATGGGAGACTTTAACAGCGTACTATTAGAAGGAGCCGCAAATTATATGGTAGTACCATTTGGACTAGGTAGGAGAAAAGAACGGGGCCGAATGCTTATCGACTTCTGTAGGGAAAATAATATGGTGGCGATGAAAACATGGTTTAATGAAAGGAAAATCAAACTGTACACATGAAAATTCCAGTAGATAAGAAACGTTACCAAACGATTACATTCTTTTCAATCAACGTTTCAGGAGTGTACAAGATGTGAAGACACTACCGGGAGCGGATATTTATTCGTATGAGAACCTCCCAGTGGCAAAAGTGCAAACCTGATCAAAGACACTGAAGAAATGTAGAAGGAGAAATCGAAGATGGAATATAGAGCGACTAAGAAGTATGAACCGTGATGTGAAAGAAGAGATTGAAGAAAAGTTCTGTGTGATTGGCGATATGACAGACAATGTAGAAAATAGTTGGGGAAAAGTTAAACAGATTCTACTGGTCACACTCCACAACAATATTGACAAGAGGGAAAGGGCACCGAGAAATCCATGGGTAACAGAAATGATGCTTAAGAAGATGGAAGAACGCAGAAGGACGAATAGCACGGACATCAAGGAATATAGCAGGCTGAATAATGAATTGAGAAGAGAGACAGATAAAACCGAAAGAGTACATGGTACAGATATATGAAGAAATAATGGAACATCAACCGCGCGGAAGATATGATCTGATGTATCAGAAAGCATAAGAATTAGGAGGGAAAGCTAACAAACGAATACGCACATTTGGAATCGAAGATCATCAAGGTAATGTAGTCACTGACCATCAAAGAATTCTTAGAGTTTGGGAGGAATACATAAACGATGTGTATGACCAGAAGAACCACCGAACGATATTCCGTTTGAAGCAGAAGAGGTGGATAATGATGACAAAGACCTAGTATATTGAAAAGTGAAGTAGTACAAGCCATCAAGGACATGCGAAGGAGGAAAACCACTGGAGACGACGATATACCAGCAGACTTTCTCAAGGTATTAGGAGACAATGTATGGAAAATACTGACTTCCTTTATTAACAAGATCTACCTGAGTGGAGAATGGCCAGAGGATTTTCTTTCTGTTACAATGATTGCATTACCCAAGAAAAACGAAGCAAAGAAGTGTAGCGATGAAAGAGCTATTAGCCTTATTTCCCACACTAGAAAGATAATTGCATGCATACTGAACAGACGACTGGAAAATCAGATAGAAGAGGTGTTCAATGAAGATCAGTTCGGATTCCGGGAAGGAAAAGGCACAAGAGATGCCATTGGGTTGATGAGAATTATCTTAGAACGAGTTCTAGACCTAAAGGAAACGTTGTGTTTGTGCTTCATAGACTGGCAAAAAGCTTTCGACAGGGTCAATTGGACGAAACTTTTGTAAATGCTTAAGGAAATAGGGGTCAAGTGGAGAGTCCGATGGCTCATTCCCAACCTGTACATAGGACAACAGTCAAAATGCGCTTGAATAAAGGAGAAACCAAATATTCTGGAGATTGGAAGAGGAGTTAGACAAGGATGTAGTATGTCGCCTCAATTATTCAACATTTACAGTGAATGATTAATGAAGGAATCATTAACGGGAATTGGAGGTTTCAAGATTAGAGAGCAGATTATTAACAAGACCAGGTACACAGACGATACAGTTATTATAGCTAGAACCCAAGAAGAACTATAGCAGATGATTTGACAAAGTAGTTGATACTGGGAAACTATATGGAATGGAAATCAACATTGAAAAATCGAAAGTCATGAGAATATCACGTTGTTGTTTTCAGAATTTTCACCCATGCTCTGGCCTCTCCGCTCTCATGTAGAGTTGTTCGCCAGTGTAAATTTCCCTTTTCCAGACCTGATGATTATGGTTAAAAGACATAATGTCCTCTAATGATAATGTAGTTAACTAATGATAATGTAGTTAACTACAATTCTCCTTATGACTATTTTCTTCGAAGAAATTAAAATGTCGCCCTTTAAGCCCCTAAAACACAAAATTCACGGTTCAAGTCAAGGGTAACTTTCAGGATATATTCACGATGTCATATAAGATCTGCGCAAAAAACAACTTCTTCAATTTTTTTTTTTTTGAAATTTTATTTCTCTTTCTTTCTTATCTAAGCTATGTGGACTAATGTTCGTATAACCATTAGAGTATTCTACATAGACGCAAGAGTGTTCAAAAGCACTATTCAGGGAATATTTTTTCATTGAAAATACAAAATCGAAATTTATTTATACTATGGTGATGATTTTAAGAAAGTTAACTGTGAGAGATAACGTAATACGAAAAACACTTTTAAATAATTAATTGGCATAATAAAGAATTTATTCTCTTTCCGTTGAATACATGGGGTATGTGGTCCGATACCAGTTAGGGCCAGGTGGGCTCTATGGTGGACAAACACCATGTGCATGAGTTTCCTAGGGATTATACCGTTTTCTCGTACTTTCTTCATTTCACTATTTCATAAATTCTCATCATCGCTATCCCCCTTATCCTACACGGCTTAACTATGAAGATGATAAACTGAAACATTTCTTTTCATTTATCCTTTGATTGAAAGGAGATAATTTTAGCGGGAGACGTAAGGGATTATAAATTGATTCTGCTTAAAAAGTAGAGAGAGGAACTTACAGTTAACCAAGTAGAAGAAATTGGGTGAATATCGCGCACTTAAGATATAATCGCAAATTACGCAGACATTTTGGGATTAAAATAACTAAGAACTCAGGAACATCCTTTCACTTTAAACGTATGTATAGGCTATTATGTCAACTTTATTACGACACGAAAAAACAAGCGAGAAAGTGAGTGAGGCAAATGCGCGGTATTCACCACCCCCGTAGGGTAATAGCGCGCCGATAATTTTCTAATATTAAATAATAGAATGTAACATAGAAACCAAATATATGTTTATGTATTTAATCATCTACTACGTACTATAAACTTGAAGTACTGAAAACAGAGACAATAAACTTGAAATACTATACTTGGAATGAAATACTTGAAGTAAAACTTGAAATAGAGTCTATTGCAAACATTAACACAAATTATTGTCAAGTCTATTTGCACAATGTTTCTTCTGTCGAGCTTTTACGTTTGTCTTTCTTTAAGTACTTTCCAGGCATCTGAGAAAATAACAGAGCAAAAAAATTTTGCCCCCTAGGAAGCAATGAGGGGGAAACCGCGCACTAATGAAATACATTGCACGCCATTATCCCATATGCATCTTCACACACTAACACACACACACAAAATAATTAAAAATAGAACATTTTAATATTGTCGTGTAGTTGTTTAATTTTTTAATTTTAAAAGAACAGAGTATCCTATGTACGCTAGCAACATATTTTCATTCTTCTTCAAAACACATCCAAAACACAACGTTTTAATGTCTCTGCTCAAATTATAAGCACCTTCCCACTTGTCTTTTATTATGGAGCGCAAACCCAACTGTTACATGTAATATTGTTTCACTCCTTGTTCCCTACCTGTCACTTGCCATTACAAATATTACACTCTGCGATATCATAGAGAAACTTTGATGCGCGGTATTCACCCACTTTCCTCTATGTGCTTGGCGTGGAAATTAGTTTAGGAATTTGTTATTTTGGGGGGGCGCCTTCTGTATTACTTTTTTGCTTGGGAGAATGGTTTATTTGGTGAGATTGCGTCTTAGCATGGGGAGGATAAACATAGCTCTACTATTACTTCGAATCCTTTTGGTATCCGTTTAAAAATACCCTGGTGATAAGTATGTATGTATGTTGTAAATGATTTTTACAAAATCGATTGAGAAATTGATAGAATTGCGTTTGGCATTTCTTTCAGCACCAAGGCTAAATGAGACATTGACCTACAGCTTAACATGGCATCCAAACCATACGAACTTTCGTCGAAAATTGAAGCCGGATTCTCCCGCGCTGATTGGAACTCGAAGAATGTTGAGCAGTATTGGCAATGCAAACAATTTCTCATATCTAAATTTCCTTCTTTTTTGTGCTGAGTAAAAGGTTTAAGAAGATTATGTAACATGTACACTGTTTATGCAATGAGAAACGGCTACTTTTCTGTAATATTTGTGGCACGTAAGAATTTAAAGAAAAACTTCAAATTCGAAAGTTACTGAAGGACTCAGAGTGGTTCCGGTTCCGCCACCGTTCTCAATGTAATTTCCCGAGCTTGCGCCTGGCTAAGGGATTAGTGTACGCACCTTTGGCGTTAACTCATGTGATTCGCATTGCAAGTTAAGCTGTAGGTAAACGTCTCATATATTCCTAGCCTCGCTGCTAAATGGAACTCAAAACTGAAAATGAAATCAAATCTATCAAGCCTATCTCTTATGGAGCGCTGGAGCCACCACTAATATGGATCTACAACCAACCACGTCCAAAACTGTACAGGGTTTGTATGATAAGTAATGAGACCAGGTCTGGAAACATTGTTTTATTGATCTGATCTGTACAGGGACTTAAAAGCTTTCGAAGTACTCTCCTCTTGCGTCGATGCACTTCTGCAATCGATGTTTCCACGCTGCAAACGCCCCCTGGAAGTCAGCAGCCGGCATGTCCTTTAGAAATGTGGTCACGGCTGCTTGGATGGCTGTGACGTCTGCAAAACGGGTTCCTTTCAAGCGTGGCTTCAGCTTCGGGAAGAGGAAGAAGTCGGCCGGGCTCACATCTGGGCTGTAGGGTGGTTGTGGAAGGACTTCCACCCCAATCCGGGTCAAAAAGGAGGTCACTAAGAAGGCGGTGTGGGCAGGGGCATTGTCGTGATGCAACTTCCACCGGCTAGCGATCGCCGGTCTTTTCCGCTTGACGCTCCTGTGCAGTCTCTCAAGGACTTGTTTGTAGAAGGCGGCGTTGACGGCTTGTCCTTGGGGTACAAACTCCTTGTGGACCACCCCCACATTGTCAAAAAAAACAATCAACATTGTTTTCACCTTTGACTTCGACATTCTGGCCTTCTTGGGGCGCGGGGACGCAGGAGTGTGCCACTCCGCGCTTTGACGTTTCGTTTCAGGGTCGTACTGGAACACCCACGACTCGTCACCTGTTATGACGTCATCTTCAAAGTTAGGGTCACTGTTCATGAGGTTCAACAGTTCCTGACAACAATCAACACGTCGTTGCTTTTGTTCGTCAGTCAACACTCGCGGCACCAGTTTCGCACAGATTTTTCTCATTCCCAATTGTTCCGTCACAATCTTGTGCACTGTTGTGTGGTTCATATCGAGTTCATCAGCAATCAATCTCAACGATAATCGACGGTCTGAGTTCAGGAGATCCCTCACTTTTGCCACAGTTTCGTCCGTAGTCACTGTTGTCGGGCGTCCAGCCCTCTCCAGATCCTCAACGCTTTCCCGGCCGTTCCGGAACGCACTGTGCCAACGAAACACCTGGGCTTTGGATAGGGCTTCCTCTTTGTAGGCCTCCGTGATGAGAGAAAGCGTCTGAGTAGCCGTTTTCCCCAGGCGAACGCAAAATTTGATCGCATAACGCTGTTCGATGGAACCCTCCATGTTTGTTGATTTTCCGCCGTGACAAGAATGTTCACAAGGGCTTTGTCCAAGGCTTGTCCGCGCTCCACTAAGGCTCGGAGCCAACTGACGCGCGGTGCGTTGCTTTGCTCGGACCCCCCCCCTACATCCTCCATCACCGACAAACCCGCTCCAGCGACACGCGCGCCGCGGCGCGGCGAGTCTCATTACTTATCATACAGACCTTGTATCTGTAATTAGTAGACAACTTCATCATACATAACTATCTCTTTCATAGAGAAAACAGGGAATGAAAGAGTGTTCTAACCTCTGTGCATACTTTACATGAATGGTTGTAAAATTGTATTATCATATCTTAACATCCTAATATCTGACTCATAATGAACATAAATTTAAACGATGAAGGAAGGGCATAAGACACCCATTGTTTCCTTCTCTAAAAATTAAATTCAAAGAAAGTTATTCGGATTCCTAACTTCACCGTCATACACCCTAGTTCTTGTCCAATTCGTGTAATGTAATTTTCTACAATTGGTTATTTGAAATTTGATGCTTAGAAAATGCAATTATTTTGAAATATCTGTAGTTTGAGTAAACTGTTTAAATACATCTTTTGCAGGAAAAACGTTTCTGGAAAATATTTTTCAAACTCTCTGAACTTATAATCAGATTTCTCAAAAATAATCATTTACTACGTGTGCTGCCATCTTTTGCCTTCTTTTGAACTATGAAAATTACTAAATATCCAACCTTGCTCTCTACACAAAAGGTACTTTATATGATATCTAATTTTTTTTTTCTTTTGTTAACTACGTACATGTACAAAAACGTGGGAGAATGATTAATTGGGGGGTAGGATGATAAATTTGAAGGGGAAGAATAGATTGCGCCCAGGTCCTTGGAGAGATGGTAGCCTCTAAATTGACTATTCCAGGTTAGTTTCTTTTTGATTTGTTCGTAGGTTAACGTCGTTTAGGAGCGAGGCTATATCAAATGTAACCCTCCAGCTCCAGACCATTCAAAGTACATGGGCTCTCACCGGAAACTAATCCAGTTCTCCTTCGTCCCAGGCTGTATTTACGGGTTGCATTAGATCGGAGAGATCTATACCGAAAATAATGTTGATACAACACAACAGAGTTAGATTAAGGTCCTTAGAGACCCTCAGCACTTAAAATGTTTTGATCCAGGTATATTTATGAAATTCAAAATAACAAACGGAAATAAAGCAGTTTTCAGCCCCTCCTCTTGCCACCAAAAAAAGCAAAGTAGACGTCGTTACTGAAGCGTACGAAGCCGTATTTATTAGTAGACTAGTATCAGGCACGTAGCCAAGGGGGGGGTCCGGGGGGTCCGGGGGGTCCGGACCCCCCCTTCGAGACCAGAAATGAAAAAAAAATAGGGAAGGATGAAACAAAATGAAATGAGAAAAAGAAGGATCAGCGTTAAAAATAAACTACAGGAAGCTTTTGGTTACTCTTTCTTATAAGGAAATTTGTATTACTTTCAACATCCTGGAAGAGTCAGGGAATCTGAAATTTCTATAAAAGTCGCGGAATTCTCAGAATTTCTGCTACTGGTCAGGGAGATTTCAAGCTTCCGAAAGCATAGTGCCGTGTGTAACAGCGTGGACATTTTTTATCATAATTTTTCGTCAATGCTCCCTTGCAATATCAAACATGTTATTTCTAAAACAATTTTCTACTGCTCCTTTAACCTGTCATTTGAAACAGACAGTAGTTGACGGAATAATAAAAACAAAAATATATATGGAAAGAAAGTTCTGTTAACATTTGATTCAACAAAAAAATGAACGCAGATGTTGCAAAATATTTTACAAGACATTATTGAGTATGTGCTTTTTTTAATAGTGAATATGTATTTTTTATAATAATTGAGGTCATAATGAAAGGAAAATTGTTATATTTGAATAAACAGAGGAAGGATGTAAATACTGTATAATCTTTTTCAATACTTTTTTTTTTACTCGAGATTTCTTCATAGTTTATTAAAATACTTACCGACATATCCTCACAAACCAATATGTTGATAGTAAAGTAGTTTAGATTGATCGATCTCCTGGGCCTTCAGAATTTCATGTCACCTCCCCCCCCCCCGTTACGAAATCCTGGCTAAACGAACCAATATATGTTCCAGTAAAATTGTTTAGAATGATCGAGCCCCTAGAGTGATGACCACAGTATTTCATGTCACGGACCCCCCCCCTTCACGAAATTCTGGCTACGTGCCTGCTAGTATTAATAGTTTTAGTGATTTTCGCTTATACTTTGTATCCTGTGGACACACTAAGCTTTTGTCAGCTTTTGGATTGTATTTTACTTACACATCTAAGGCTCTATTTTCTATTATCTAAAGGCTTTGAAGGCATGCATACCTGAGACGGAGTGTGTCAGCGGGTCTTTTGGGTCAACATTTGTAAGTGGGTCAGTGGGTCAAGAGGACTTGACCCACTGCGACTCATCACTCACCGTGACACACTGACCCACTCTGCTCAGTGCATTATAGACAACATCTGATCAGTGAACCTTTTGCTTTCAAGACCTTCATTTATCTTCCTTTTTGTTTTTTTGTTTGTTTGTTTCTGTTTATTTCGAGTTCCACAAAACTTAAAAACGAGGAATGAATATTTGTTTTGGTAAATTTCATATTGGCTGCTTACCCCTTGGGTAAATGCTGATCTCAAGAGGACATTGTACCTCTTTTTCTTCATACCTTTCAACCAGATATTTTCTCCAGCTCGAGTCAGCTCCACCTCCCTTTACCGCAGCATCTCTGATGTTATCTGATATTGTCCCAGATGGTAAAGTAACACGTTCCGATTTCAAGGGGACATCATAGTGAACACAGTGAACACAGGAAAGTCAGTAAGATTATAATATGAAAATTTAAAACAATATATGGAGAAAATAAAACGCATTAAGGGCCATTCCACGCGAAAGTGAGCCTGAACCCAAATTTTCGAAAACTGTTAAAATCAATGCATTTTTACGTATATATGAAGTAAATAGAACGAGATTTACTTTTTCACAAAGAAAAACTTATTTATACTTAGAATTCACGTAAAATTTTAAGTCTGAGTTGTGAATGTGTAACATGTCAGCTGGGAGGAAAATTTTTATTCTTGTCATCGGCAACATTTTACGGTATATTGTGCATGTTTGGCTTAAGTAACTTCGAGCTATTCAAGATGCTTCTTTTTGCTACAAGCTGCAGTTGAAATAGTGTTTACAGGGTAAAAATTGTTTATAATATCATTAAAGATATAAACGTCAACTTGAGTGTCTTGCCCGTGACAGAAAACTACCAAAAGTTATTGTACTGAATTACTAAATTTGTGAATGTGGTTCGTACTTAGTAGAAGTAACAATTTTCACGTGTACTTCACATTTACCAAATTTTGGACTAATGTTAACAATATATTTCGATTTATTTCAATTTGAAAACTTGTCCTGCCCGTGACAGTGGGCATGCCACTCGTGGGATAGTTTGTGTACATTGGTTATTCACGATAGAAAATTATTCCATGTGTACTAAAATAAAGTTTTCTAAGCATGAACATTATTTACTTAAATAGAGAATTATGTATTACTGTCAGTATGATGTTTTAACTTAAAATAAATGTCATATAAATATTATCATTAGTGTCACCTTTCTGTTCGTTTCAAGGGAGCAGTAGATGGGATTGAAGTACGTACAAAACGGCCAGTATGGAACTTTGTGAAACAAAACAAAGTAATTGTAGAATGTGTTGCTAATTTCGTAGCAGCTTTAAACTCTTCGTTTCAAAATATATCTGTTTTACTACTATCATCAGCTGAAATTGAAAAAAAAAAAAAAAAAAAAAAGACGTTTTGAATAAAAGACGGGAAAATGCTCTTGTCAATTGAATGTCTCCAATCAAAACAGTTATTCCTGCAATTTGACAGTGAAAATTTGGTAGTTCGTTGAACTTTTAAATTAGAGCTTCATCCGTATAAAATCTTTAAATTTCTCACAGACTTTTATTCAGATTCTGAAAATGGTGACTCCAAAAGCCATGAAGGTATCCTGATGGACGACTTACAAGGCTTGTGCATGTTAACAAGTCTTGTGTTAGACCAGCTGTTGAAGATATAACACAATAAACATTTTTGTTGATGGAATTTTTCTCTAGTGGACAGAAAAAGAAAACATAGACATGCAACTATCGCACAAAGCCCAGTAGAAGAGGACGAAGAAGTCAAGGAAATTCGTATGAAGACCGTAAGCGATTGCGGTAAAATTTTCAAGACTGTTGAAGATGTGTCTTACGTGCATTTCGATCAAATAATACCTTTGATACCAGCAGTGCTGTGCCCCGGGGGGAGGGGGGGCGAGCGTGGTTACGGCCCCGGGCGTCAAAGTAAGGGGGCGCAAAATTCAGGAGGAAATAAAAATAATACATATATATATATATATATAAAAAATGGAAGGAAAACAAGTATTAAAACGTGCTCAAAATCAACGAAAAGCAGAGTTTATTTTTGAAAATTTTCTTACGCATCGCGCCAACCATAGTAACGCTTTGCGGCTGGTCTGTCGATCTCATATTTACGGGGGCGCCTGATACCACATGAAACATGCTGATTGAGTTTATACCAACGATTTTAATGTTGAAAGATATTACTACATGTATTATGAACTATATAAATCCACAAGATAAAGCTGGAACAAAACTAGATGTTGCAGAATATTCTAAACCTTAAATTGTACCAAAAACACTGAATAAATGTTAAATGTCTATGTGTGCATCCAACCAACTATGATCTTCCACTCACACTTCTTCTTCTTTTTTTTGTCAGTGTTGCCAGTCTTCGAATGCTAAACTAGTTACAACTAAAAGAAATTCCTAACATACTCCCCCCTCTTGATTGAACACAATCAACAATTAAGGAATATAACACTAGAAATTTATACAATATTAATAAAAGGGAACCAATTTGGTTATTGAACGTTTGTAATTCCCAGATTTTGTTCTGATTTTTATTACTTTTACAAGTCCGTTTTGCCCCTTGCACACCTCATCGATTACTCCCAACTGCCAGGATAAAGGGGGAAGATTGTTTTCTTTTATTAACACTATAGTATTTGGTTTCAAGTGTTTTGCTATTTTTTTCCATTTGTTGCGTTGTTGTAGTCCATGGAGATAGTCTGTAGACCAACGTTTCCATATGTATTGTTGCATTTGTTGGATATGTTGCCACTTAGAGAGATAAGTTTTTTTTAATATCGGTTATATTAGGTTCAGGCAAACTTATTAAAGGTGAACCAATAAGAAAATGGCCAGGACTGAGATAGCCAGGGTCTGTAGGATCACTCGACAAAATGGTGATAGGTCGCGAGTTGAGACATGCTTTTATTTGGGTCAATAAGGTACTTAATTTTTTATATGTGAGTGCAGTATTTTTAATTGCTTGCCTTAGATGATATTTCATTGATTTGACGGCATTTTCCCAGAGACCACCAAAATGTGGAGATCTCGGAGGAATGAAATGCCATGTGATGGCTTCTGAGGCAGCAAATTCACTAATAGAATCCTGAAACGCTTTTGAAGTGAACAGCTTGTATAATGAATTTAACTTATGATTTGCCCTGACAAAATTGGATCCATTATTACTGAAAATATGGGAACACCTTTTTCTTTGAGATATAAATCTTTTAAGTGTTGCTATGAATGCTGATGCGGTTAGATTAGTTACTAATTCCAAGTGAATAGCTTTAACTGCTAAGCAAATAAATATGGCTATGTATGCCTTGCATCTGACACGACTTCTAGGAGCATTCTTCAAGATCACAGGACCAGCATAATCAATTTTGGTGTTACAAAATGGACGTGAAGCGTTACTCTCGGTGGTGGAAGTTGACCCATTAATTGTTCTGACGTCACAGCCTTCAGTTTGAAACACGGCAAACATCTGTGTAGCACTGCTTTGATAACTTGTCTAGCATGTGGAATCCAATATTCTTCTCGAAGAGATGCTAAGAGTAATTGTGGTCCAGCATGCAATAAACGCAAATGTTTTGCTGTAATGATAAGTTTAGTTAAATGATGGTTAGGAAGGAGGATCAATTGGTGTTTATTGCTATAGGATAAGTCAGAATGTTCAAGTCTTCCTCCTACTTGCAAAAGACCTTGATTATTAATGAATGGATGTAAATTTCTCAATGAACTGTTTTTGGATACGGAACCTCCTGATGACATATCTTGAATTTCTTCATTGAAATAAGTACGTTGAACAATACGAACACACGTTTGTAAGGCTGTCTTTAGCTCATCAGCTGATAATGCATGATTCCTTCTTGTAGATTTATGTGTTACATTGTAAATGAATCTTTGACAATGCGCAACAACTCTAAGCAGCTTCCCTAACGTGGAAAACCTTTCCATAAAGTTTGTTGTATGATTAATATTTACCAATACAGTCTTGGACGTTATCCGCTCCTCTGGAATCTCTATTTTCATTGACGAATTTTCATTATGCCATGACATTGAATCCTTTAACCACTCAGGTCCATGCCACCATAATTTGGAATGCTGTAAAAGTGTAGAGCTTACTCCTCTGTTGATGAGATCTGCAGGATTTTGTTGTGACGAAACATGTTTCCAAACACAGATGTTGGTAATTTCTTGAATTTGCGAAACTCTATTTGCTACAAATTGCTTCCAACGATTTGCTGGTGATGCAATCCAAGCTAACACAATTTTAGAATTGGTCCATAAATGAATTTCATCGATTTTTATATCAAGAATAGGGATGGTTTTGTTAACAAGTTTCGCTAAGAGTACTGCACTACATAACTCTAATCGTGGAAGTGTTACTTTTTTGGTTGGAGCAACCTTTGATTTTGAGCACAATAAACAAACATTTATATCACCCGTCTTGTTTTTTGATTTGACATAGATACAAGCTCCGTATGCTTTTTCGCTAGCATCACAAAATCCATGAATCTGAATGTTTGTAACTTGGCCCTGGACTAAGACAAACCTATCAATTTGTATCCTTGTGATGATGGGGATCTTTGCGAATAAATGATTCCAACGTTCCAATAGTCTTCCAGGCAAATCATCATCCCAGTGTACATTGCATAACCATAATTCTTGCAAAAACATTTTGAAAGAAATTACAATTGGACTAATCAGTTCCAAGGGATCGAAAATTGACGCAATGATGCTTGTAACTTCACGCTTTGTAATTCTTTCATTTTTTGATAATGATGTATTGGTTAGTGCCTTACTACTAATCAACAACTTATCTGATGATGGATGCCATTCTAAACCCAATGTTTTGATCCCATCATTCCGATTGAATTGAAATGGAGTTTCCGCCTCTCTCAATTTTGGTGAGACAGCTTCTAACAATTTGGGATGATTTGAACTCCATTTTCGTAGAACAAATTCTGCGCTGTTCAACAAATTGATCAACTCTGATTGTAACACAAGCGCACTTTTGACATCATCAGACGCCAAATCATCAATATAGAAATCACGTTGGATTACTTTAGATGTAACTGGATAGCGCTCTGCCTCTTCTTCTGCTAATAGTTGTAAGCATCCTGTTGCTAAATATGGTGCAGGCCTTATCCCGAAAGCTACAGTTACTAATTCATAAGTTTTAATTGGTTCTTTGATTGATTTCCTCCATAGTATTCTTTGAAAGCATGTATCGTCAGGGTGCAATCTTATCTGACGGTACATTTTCTTAATATCTGCACTAAATACAATTTGATGCGTTTTAAAACGCAATACAATAGAGCACATATCCTGTTGGATAGTAGGCCCAATCAACAGAATATCGTTTAGAGATAAACCGTTTGATGTTTTTGCAGAAGCATCAAACACAATCCTTGTTTTGGTTGTACTACTAGTTGGCTTGAAAACTGGATGATGGGGTAGATAGCACAAATGTTTGTCTTCCTTTGATGTATTAACTTCTTTCATGTGACCCAATGTAAGATATTCATCCAAAATTTTACAATAATCTGCATGTAGGGTTTGATTCCTCTGCAACCTACTTTCCAATTGATTGACTTTTCTTAAGGCTTCTTCATATGAGTCTCCCAAATCTTTATGATTTTTTTTAAACGGTAAACGAACTACAAATCTGCCTGTACTATCTCTTCGAGTATTTTTATGGAAGTGTGTAATACATTTTTGTTTTTCTTTACTTATTGTTACAGCGTCAACTTCTTCCAACTCCCAGAATTTACGTAACTGTTGGTTCAACCCATCAACAGTGTGAGCAAAACATGCTGTAGTAGGCATTTGGAGATGCTGACTAACAAGTGACTTCGATGACGATGGTGGAATCCTTCCTGCAAGAATCCATCCTAACTTGGTATTTTGTAATATTGGGAAATCACCTTTACGTGTCTTTTGGCCTGGCAATAAAAGTTCAAAGAATATTTCTGCCCCAAGTAACATATCAATTTTGTTTGGCTGGAAGAACAGAGGATCTGCTAGTTGAATATCCTTAGGTAAATTCCAACTATCATAATTGATTAACTCTGCCGGAATGTTACCTGTAATGCGAGGTAAAACTAAAAAGTTCATGGTTCTTGAAAAATCTGATACTCTTGACGTTAACTGAATATTTACACAATACTTTGTTTCAGAAGACACATCGTTTATACCTTGTATAGGAACGCGATGCTTATCCTTAGTTAATCTCAATTTCTGTACTAAGGCTTCTGTTACAAAGTTCGATTGAGAACCATTGTCCAAAAGAACACGACACTGATATGTTACCCCACTACTATCCTTCACATGCACAATTGCTGTTGATAGAATAACCTGAGGAATGCGTTTACTTTTCAAAGTACAATAAGAACCTTGTGACGTTTCTTGCGTACCATTGATTGATCCTGATTGAGCTGAGGGGTTTTTATTACTTACTAAGTCCCTAATCATAGAATGTTCATCATCTGATTCAAAGTGTAGTAAAGTATTATGTTTCTTACCACATTTTTTACAAGACCCTGCCTTACAATCCTTAACAAAATGATTACCATGCAAACAGTTTATACATAATCTTTGTTTACGAACAAATTCTTGCTTTTCCTTATTACTAGCATGCAAAAAAGACGAACATTGAAATAAAGTATGATTTTGTTTACAAAACATGCATAATTCCTTTGCTGTTACTACATACGTATTACTATTCTGAAAAGACCTTTTGGACCTGCCTCGCATATCAAGAGTTTTCGCGTCTTTTGTATGACCATCACTATGAGTTGTCTTGATGCTTTCAAGTGCTTGACACTTATGTTCCAAAAACGAAAATAATTCCGATAATGGGGGAAAAGACTCATTTTCATTTTTTAATTCCCATTCCTTTCGCGTATTGGTGTCTAACTTTGACAAGAAATGATGCGATAGTATCACTTCATCTAACGGAGTTTCTAAGTTCATAGCCTTAAGCGCATTCAAATTTCTACTGACCGTGTTGATAAATTCTCGTAAGCTATTTGCACTTTCTTTATTAACTGATTCGATGTTCATCAGGCCCTGTATGTATGTGGCTGCTATCAGTCTTTTATTCTCATAACGTTCAACAATTAAATTAAAGGCTACCTCATAATTCTTTTCTGTCACTGGTAAAGATTCAATTAACTTGTACGCTTCTCCCTTCAAGGCTGACCTAAGATAATGAAATTTTTGTATAGCTGGCAACCCGTTATTGTTGTGGACCATGACCTTGAAATTGTCAATGAAAGGGAGCCAATTCTGATAGCTACCATCAAATGATGGCAACGATAATTTGGGGAGTCTCACTTCACTGACAACACTAGCATTAGTCTCCTTACCGTTTGCGTGCTTTTGTTCATTATGCGTGCTAATTAAGGCTTGTATTTGAGAATACACACTATAATACATAGTTTCAAACTCGGCTCGATATGATTCGTGTTCTTCCGATTCATCTTCGAGTTCGATCTGACACTGAACATTTTTAAACTTGTCCCACACTTGTTCTAAATGTTTTAAACGAACATGCAGTTCTTGAATATTTTGTGCTGTATCAAATTTCTGCACAAATTTTTGCATCCGGGTGAGTTGTCCTTTATAACTTGCTCTTTGTTTTAGCAATTTACTATTCTCTTTGTCATCCATTTTAACGTACTTGCCAAAAAAGATGCTTATGATAATAATACGTATACAACAAAATTACAGCTAATCGAACAACTGATGTACGTTGCACTCAATAACAAAACGAATGTTCGTTGTTAACTTCACATAATTACAACTCACTTTCGTTGCTAACTTACGCAAGCTACAATCACTCACTACTTATAAGCATTTGAGTCACTACTCCTGGCAACCCTTACTTGTTGATGCATTAATTTTTTTATTGTTGCTAACTTCTGTCAAGTCACTCACCACACCAATCCACAAACAATTTACATTGTTTCATTCTTCCAAAGAAAGCACCTAGATCACGTTCATGAAAAGCACAGTTATTAATGAATTGCACACACTACTGGATATTATTTCACTTGTAACTATCATCTGCAAAACATCCGGCCCGGAGGACCATAAAATGATACCACATGAAACATGCTGATTGAGTTTATACCAACGATTTTAATGTTGAAAGATATTACTACATGTATTATGAACTATATAAATCCACAAGATAAAGCTGGAACAAAACTAGATGTTGCAGAATATTCTAAACCTTAAATTGTACCAAAAACACTGAATAAATGTTAAATGTCTATGTGTGCATCCAACCAACTATGATCTTCCACTCACACTTCTTCTTCTTTTTTTGTCAGTGTTGCCAGTCTTCGAATGCTAAACTAGTTACAACTAAAAGAAATTCCTAACAGCGCCGTCGCGACGCGTCGTATACTCTCGCCTCGGGCGCTGATTTTCCACGGCACGGGCACTGGATACCAGCACCTATTTTATATACTGTTAGACAGTGTTTTGTACGAATTTCCCTTCAAGGTGGGTGTAAATGGGCAAATAAATCCATTTCCTAAATTGTAGGTGGTGAGAAATAAGTGTACGGCATATTATTATTTTTATGTGGTAAAAGCGAGCCTCTACTGAAGTAAATATAATTATTTATGTAAAATGCTATAACAGAACAGCAGAAATTAACTTATTTTCCATTTTATTTCATTTATGAAATCATTCTTATTGAGATGTTGTGTGTTGATTCACACGGTGTCCTGCCCGTGACAGCCATGTGTCCTGCCCGTGACACAGTAAAGTTTAGTTTATTCATTAAATAAATATTTGGCAAATTTCTATTATGTGAAGTTTGTTTAAAAATTTCATCATTTATACATTTCCGTTTAAATAAAAACATTTTGAGCTAAGGATTCACAGAGTTTTGAAACATTCACTTGGTGGGTCGAAAGTCACTTCTCTTTTTTGTCCCCACCCGTGACAGACATTTAGGAATTAATATTTTCTACTCTAAACAGAAAAAAATACTGAAAACATCAGCTACATATACTCCTAAGTCTGTACTGCTCATATATCATACAATTAGCAGAATTTATGTTGTACTTTTAGAAATATACAACTTTAAAGCATCAAAAATGTCGTGTAAATGTCCTGCCCGTGACGATGGAATGGCCCTTAAGTAAAACTTTTCACACTTTATTCAGGCTTAGTACTTAATAATTATTTCTACATTGGCGTGTTTAAAAGCTCTTCAGCAATTTTGAGTATCATTCTCATATAAATTTATATGTGCAGCATAGCTAGTAGAACTCGCTATGTGTACAGTGTATACAAAAGCAGAGGATCAGTTGAGTCTCCTTGTGAAAATCTTTTACAGAAATATATAAAATATGTAAAATAGCTGGATAGTGTCCATAGTCATACTTTAGGTATCTATCTATGGCCACAGTCGAATATAATGAGGGTAGAAATACTTAATAGTTCGAAGATAGTCTTGAAAAAGTTCTTGGTTTGTACGAAACCTGCTACTCCAAATGTACTCACATAAGAACGATTCTTTTCTAAGTCTCATTCTCCCAATTCGCAATCGAATTTCAAGCTGTACTTAAACCAATATCCTTCTATATTCTGGGTATATATTGCTCTGTTATTAGGGTTTGCAAAATATAAACTAAGGTTAACAGTATCGTGCTCATATCCTAAAAGGAGTTACAACTTCGTATACTCTCTGCAGCAATCAGTTTTTATTGTAGTTCCTGGCAAAACATTGTCGGGAATTACATTCTCCAAAGTTGCAGTATCCCTTTTTCAACTAACACCATAAAAGTATGCCGCGTGTCCCAGTCAATCCCACTAGCTACCTATTGGGTCAAGCCTGTGTTATATAACCTCTGTTATATTTCCTTATTCCAAAAACACCCTCGTCAGTGTCGACAGTGTCTCCAATTCTTCCATTTTTTTTTCTTTTGGCTAGTTTCCAATAGTCATATTGTAAGATGCTGTGTGAATTTATTTGGCAGTTTGGGGCTGCGGTGACTCGGTAGTAGAGCGTTCACTTCTGGTGCATGAGTTTTTTTTGGTTCGATCCCAGCTCGAGCCAAGTGAGCTTTGTGGTGGACAAACACCGGGTGACGAATTTCTTGGGGTTTTCCCATTTCCTTCCACTTTCTTCATTCCACCATTTCATTTGTTTCTCATTATTATGGTCTCTTTTTCCCTATCCAGCATAAACGGGAGACGCAGAACTTAAAGATTAAATTTCATTCTTTCCATTCAGGAGTTTGAGCACAATATTTTTGTCCAGTTCTGTCTCACTTAATCACACTGACCGGGTAACAAAATCCACGCAAAAAGTACTTCTAAAAATGTCTGAATTTTTACCCGTTATTACGAGGAAAGTACCATGCTGAATAGACGATCTTTCCTCCCGGTTTTCGTTCCTCATTTGTACATTGGCTCCCTCAATACGTACCGGTACAAGGCAAAAAGAAAATTATCCTCAAAGTGACCAAATATGGATTTCTTTCTTTCTTAAAAAAATCAATTTTAAATGTTGAAGCAACGACAATGTTTCAAAGGTAGGGATCCCAGAAATCGTGGTTTATCCGGGACAGTCCTGGATTTAATTATCTGTCCCCAAAACTTGTTTAAAGTTCCAGTTGTCTCGATTTTCTTTCAAACCATAAGCTGATATCGTTGATGAGAAATTTAAACAATCGCACATTTATTATACCAATTCTTAACAAGTAAGTAAAATCTACTCTCTGTCACGCACTTTGTTGAGGGACGATGTTTCATTCCATTAAATTTGAATAATAAAGAAGTGCATAATTATGTATATAGTGTAAACATTCAAAAATTGTTCAGTTTTTTAGTCTTGAAATTTGGGGTACCTCAACCAAAAGGATTGCTACATGTTTGGGAATATCACGTGAAAGAGTTGGTACCATTATTCATAATGATGTGGATATGAGGAAGATTGCAACAAAGTGGATCCCCAAACTTCTGACGAAAGAACAAAAGCAGGAGAGATTGAGAAATTCGCGGACAGTTTTGGAACATTTTCCAAGAAGTGAGTTCTTTTTATTTATTGAGAAACTCGTAACTGGTGATGAGATGTGAATCTATTGTTATGATCCCGACACTATAAAACAGTCTAAGGAATGGAGACACAGTTTTCCCTGGCCAAAGAAGTGCCTTATGCAGAGGTCTGCACAGAAACAAATGGCAACAATCTTTTTGGATGGAGTTGTGCTGATGGACTATCTTACAATGGGTACAACCCACTTCCAATGTGTCGGACTTGCCAAGTTGAGGGTCCTTGGCGCGGGTTCTTAAAGGCCCTCACCCATATTATATAAACTTAACACGTCCGTTGCAAAACATGGTAAGTGACAAAAACATTCTTTCATAAGATTCTCATTCAACAAAGCCTCAATATAACCGCCGTATAGATGCGTTTAGGAGAAATATGGCGTCCCGTAATGAACTTTGAATCCCTGTGAAATTTGCCCCGAAATACAATGCAAATAGCATAAGACCCTTTTTTGATTTCAGCGGAATAAGGAGCCGTTACGGACTACAAGGAGTCTTTGCTAAGTACAAAGGTTTACTGGCTCACGCGGCGGTACTGATATGAGCTGATAAAGACGAACTTAGGCTTCCACAACCTTTTTGATAGGAAGACTCAAGAAAGCACATGCGATCGTGAACATTCGACCAAGGCCATCAACTGCTGTGCCTTGTGATCCCTGCGGAGCCCCTAGTGCCTCAGCTGCTTGGAAATCGCCAAGTAGCCAAAGTGGCTAATCCGGCACTGCTGCAACCATTAAAACAGCATATTACTGTAGTCTTTTGAGGAAGTTGCGCGAAAACACTAAGGACAAACGTCGTGGTAAGCTCTTAAAGTAGTTGTACTCTTGCACAATACCTCCTCACACACACGACATTTGAAACACAGGAAATATTGGCCACCCTAGGTTTTCAAGTGTCACCTCATCCCCCTCATTCGCCTGACCTAGTTCCTTCTGATTATCATCTGTTGCCCAATCTATAATAACGTCTCAAATGTCACCGTTTCCAGAGTGTTCAAGCGCTAACTGATGCTGCAAATGAATCGTTACAGCAGCAGAAGAAAACTTCTATTTACAAGGACTTAAAATGTTGCAGGATAGACGTCGCAAATGCATTAACCTACTAGGTGAATATGTGGAACAGTGTGGAAGTGTCAGTTTCCTAGCTAAAGTTTTTTTTTGTTTGCCTCAATCTTTATCAGCAACCCCTCGTATGTATGGATGTTCCAACATAATTGTAGACAATCTGGGGCAATTTTAA
Source organism: Thermobia domestica (assembly GCF_964235325.1). Classification (NCBI taxonomy): domain Eukaryota; kingdom Metazoa; phylum Arthropoda; class Insecta; order Zygentoma; family Lepismatidae; genus Thermobia; species Thermobia domestica. The sequence goes on from NC_137467.1 coordinate 36,439,203, forward strand.
CCAAGCTCGTTAAACACATTACATACAGTATGAACCCTTCTAGCACACCTAGGGTTTTGGAAAGCAGGGAGTGATATACAAAAAGATCGGAAACGACCAATATTAATGTCAAATCCACACTTCTCGAGATCACTGACATGAATGAAACAGTTCTGATGCCGTATAAGTGCACATTTATCCACCATCAGCACCCTTAGTGGTAACGGTGGCATGCAAAAATAACCGAAAATGACTAGTATTAACGTCGAATCCATAAGTTCCGTGGTCTCTAAGTTTATTGGTGGCAGTTCCATAATAGCAGAAACAACATGAAAACCGTTTGCTGTAAGCTCGAGTTCGAAGTCAGTCAAGCTTGCATCCAGCTTGATTAGAAAATGTGCAAGCATGCCGCAAGCTGGATACCAGCAACGAAGTTACGTGGGGGCAACCTTGCATTTGGTGTTCCATTAAAGTTTGCGTTTTACAAGTCAAGTTAAGTCAATAGCCAGTGAACGGACAGTGATGCTATGATGCTCTGCGAAGAGTCTAAAGGATCGCCTGCATTACAATAAAAGGCAGATTGTATGAGAGCATGAGTTTAAAGTACAAACATAGAAAGCCAAACGACAAGCACACGCCAACTGGCCGAAAGTTTTCTTACTACTAGGGTTCCTTTGTCTCTTTAGTGTAGGTTCAGCTCCCATTGAGGGGCAGATCGCCTTTCACACCTGGGGGAAGTAGGAAGAGGTGATTTATAAAAATGGTTGAAAATTACCAATATCAGTGTCAAAATTATAGTTTTTAGGGTCTCTGCAATTAATTATGATACTTTCAATGTGATTCAAGATCAAGTTCAATCCCATTTGCACCCCTGTGGTGAAGAGTGCTTTGTAAATTTATCGAAAACGACCGGTGTTATTTTCAAACCAATCGATCACTAAATTGATCGGTGACAATCCCGATTATGTTTAAGTTCAGCCTCCAGTTAGGTTTAAGATCCCTTAGTATCAATTGGTGCTCTGTAGGAAATGGCTACATATAAAGAAAATGAAAAAATGACAAAGATTATTGTCTAATTTATAGTTGTCAGGGTCGCTGAGATGACTAGTGATACTTCCGATTATTAATGTTACCAAGATGAAGATGGGTATTTATAAGCCGAGGCGAGACCAAACTCAATGTATCGAGACTTGCTTGAGAGGAGATCGAGGTCGAGTGAGAGTTGTAACTCGTGATGAGACAACACTCTCTGGAAAATCTCGTCTTGTCTCAAATATTGACGAAAAATTTACTGGAATTTCCCTTCAGAATATTCGTCAAGTTGTCAAGTTGTACATAAGATAGTGCATCGTATGATTTTATACGGCCTGAGTCATATGCGTATACATAGGAGAAAAGGAGAGAACAACCAGATCTTATCACTTGGTATATGGCAAGTGTTTCAAAGAGCATACAATTTAGAGTTGGAATTAAATATATTTTCCTTTCAGTCATGTTACATATATATTCTAAGAGCATATTCTAATAGATTCTGATAATTAATTTTGTAAAGCTAAGGTTACAATTAGTAACTTGTATTTCTCAATACAATTTGGAAATTCTACAAGAAACATATTGAAGAAAAATATTCTTTTACTGCAACAGTTCGTGTAGGAAAGACTATCGACGATTATTTGAAATAGAGATAAAACCTTCAGCTTAGCGTGGAGTAGAGGCAGGTATTCGGAACAAGATAGACCAAGATCGTGGAAAGAGAAGAGCATTAGATTAAACCAGAAAATTGGTTAGAACTATCAAAATGTAAAATTATATTTAATACTAGATGTATGTTAATATTTCTTTTTAAACATACTAACCTCTAAAAGCACTAAAAGGGTCTAAAAGTAAGTAAAGCGTCTATTAAAGTAATACTAACTCCTAAACTTAGAAAAAAATATTCCGGATATTACTGTGTAATACATTGAACGTCTTCCTTTTTAATTCAGTAGTTACGGTTCAGATCAGATATCCGATGAAAATGTAGGTTTATTAAATTAGAAAGTGCAGGTACGCTCTCCATTCGTGGTAGGTTAAAATGCCCACGAGCAGTGCGAACATAAGTCTTTACATTTTCATAACCTCAGTGTTGAGAAAAGGTGATTTTGTCACTGGTCAACGCGATACTCTGCCTGGCTTTGCCGAAAGGTTTCTCTGGAGTTATTCACTAGACAGAAAGAAGTTAAGTGACTCCCAAAGCCACATTACAACGAGGGTAAAATTAGTACAAATCATCCCATCAAAGATCGAAACCGGGCTATCTGTTGAGAGATATAAGCATTGCGGATTAAGCCTTCGCGGCTCTAATTTTATCAAGAAATTACATGTTGAAGTCTTAGAAAAAGAGAACATTTTACCTACTTTTACACAAAAGTTAAGTATTATATTATGAATTTACTCTGGTTAACACTTCTCTTCTTTCAACAATTACAGCTATATAATAGTGTGTAGCCAGTAGTTGAAGTAAGGGAAACTATTTAGTGTTATGTAGGCTATTTAAATATTTCAACCTATATTCAAATGTTGCATAATAGAATCGGTTGCTTTTCATAGCGTATATTACGCAGAAATTATTATGTACCTACTATTTCGTTTTTAAAATATTAATTTGAAACGTAACAAAAATTACATCTTCAAATAATAATAATAATAATAATAATAATAATAATAATAATAATAATAATAATAATAATAATAATAATAATAATAATAATAATAATAATGCCATCATTGTTAGCATTAGAATCATCATTCAGTGCATCGTTATCACAAAACCATCGAAACTTTTTCTCGGAATAAGTGAAGGTAGATATTTCAATATTTAAAGAAGTAATAGCCTTCTACAGACTCAAAGTAAAAATTATAAACCCCGCAAGTTTTTTAAGAAGCTGAAGCCACTGAATTTATTCCAATTATATCCGAAGTGGAATAAAGTTTGTGAAGTTTAACATTATGTAGGGGAGCAGGAAAATTCGGTGTAGGAAATTTCGGTGTAGGAAAATTCGGTGTAAGAAAATTCGGTGTACAGAAAATTCGGTGTGCGGAAAACTCGGTGTGGGGAATGTTAGGTGTAAAGAAAGATTCGTTGTAGTAGGCCGTAGGATTTATTAAAAACTGAACTTTGAGGATAAATGAGTGTATTAGTTTTAAGTTCAAACTGAAGTAGACCGAAGGATTTATTAAAACTCAACTTTGAGGATAAATGAGTGTATTCGTTTGAAGTTCAAATTTTGTGTAGAACGTACTTATAATGTCTACTATCATTTTTACTGTTTACTGCTGTCTACTTTATATTGCTTTATATTGAATTGTGTTCCTGAAATTATTGGAATTCTAGATTTCAAGGGATTTTAACATTTTATGGCCCTTACATGGCGAGAAATTTGTCCTCCAACCAGACACTTTAGTCCTCCAATCAGACACTTTAGTTTGTTTACCTTAAGGCAACCTTAAGGCAAACAAACTAAAGTGTCTGATTGGAGGAGAAGTCAACTATTTGTACAACTATTATCTGATAAAACCATCCTGCTTTATATTGTCCTTTCCACTAAGACTTTTTTGATCAATATTTTTTTGCATCTTACATATGTATATACAGAGTGATTCTTTGGAAACTCACGGATTTCATTTGGCTCCAGAATTTCTAACTGAAGTCAGATTTTCATGCGGTTTGCTGCAAATCATCAAGGAGGGATGGGAGATTTATGGGACTATGTTTACTGGTTTAAATTCATCCGGGTTATTTTGAGCAGGCCGCAAGAAAAACAGCAAATATTCGCCATTGTACGTTATAGTTCGAATGAGATATTGGATATTTGAATCGAAATCACATGTTGAATAGGGATTTTTAGGTGACTTAGAGTCGGTACCTGACATCTTTCACAACATCCGCCAGCGAGGTCCCATGCTTCTCTGTCTTCCTCAGAAGCGCTCCTGTTTCCTGCAATTTATTCACTAACGACCATATTATGTTCCTGTCTGGGGCAAAACGAGAGGCACAGTTGCGTGCAAATGCCCTTTGCGTAGCAACAATAGACCCCGTTCTCCAAAAACATTTTAACGATAAAATCACGTTGCTCAAAAGAGTACATTATTGTAACTGTGTCCTGATCATATTGGTACAGTAGCACAGCATAATTCTCAATACAACGGCCCAGTTTCTTGTTTCTTATTGACCGTCGCAAGATTGCCATCTAACGAAAAAACTCAAATCTCCACACCGCACCTCACCTAATTCCAATTCGATACAGTGGCGATTCAGTTTGCTGTTTTTCTAGAGGCGTGGCCGATATTACCCCAAATGAATTTAAACCATAAATTTCCCAACGTTCCTTGATCATTTGCCACAAATCGCATGAAAAGCGGACTTCAGTTACAAATTCTAAACCCAAATGAAATCCGTGAGTTTTAAAAGAATCACCTTGTATATGTTCTATGATGTACTATATAGGAAAGGTGTTTTTAGTTGTTCCTATAACTATTCTCTGAACTTATAATTGTTTTATTTCTGAGAAAAAGTGTCAGCTTCATTGTGTGATGAAAAGTAGTTTATAGTAATACCCCACGAAAGACATGCAAGAGGTAGTGGACTAAAGGCAAAAAAAAAAAAAAAGTTTTTCTTGAAATAGGAAATAACATTTTATTCGTTACATTTTATGGTTTTCGTTTTCACAATATGAAGTGTCGTAAGTTATTGTAAAGTGGTAATATTCCATATGTATTACACCGAATCTACCTTACACCTAAATTTCCCCACACCGAGATTTCCGTACACCGAATTTTCTGTACACCGAATTTTCCTTCACCGAGTTTTCTTACACCGAATTTTCCTACACCGAATTTTCCTAGACCCATTATGTAGTCATCCCCATTCACACGTTTCTTTATCTCGTTTAACTCGAAAGATTCTCAAAAAATTATTTTCACAAAACACGAAGCTCCTTTTCTTCCCTGAATTTAAGGTTTCACGTTTAGCCTATTCCACGGTTGTGAAATAGCCTAATAAAATTATTATATTCTTCTGTATTTCTTGTTGAATGAGTAGATAGTAGGCCTATGTTCTAGAATGGGCAGAGACATGCATTAAGGTTACCAGAATTTATTGAAAGAAAAAACTTCCAAAACATTGTCATTTCATATACATAACTATAATTTAAATTAGACAGTCAGAAGATTTTTTGTTTGTGTATTTTTTGGTGTCGCGCGGCAGTGTAATTTCTAAAAGACTGTACTTTTTTGCAGTTGTATATACAACGGCATCATTCTTAACTTCATTCACAGCTTTATTCATTGGCTCTCGAAAGCAGCACTGGTGATCTGGTTTTCTTCTATAACTTTTACCTCTATCGGTTACTAGAAATAAATAATAATAATAATATTTACGAACTACTTGCATTGAGGAAATAATGTTTGTCATATAACAAAAAGTATCACCAATTTGTTAGTATTTATTAAGAGATTGACTCATAATTCAATTCAGACTCTTAATTAAAACAAAAAAAAAGAAAGAAAGAAAGAAAGAAAACACTGAAATCCTGAAGTTCTTGCGAGATGAACTCTCCATCTTAAACGTTTAGCTAATGTGTTATATTAGCGAAACAGCTATAAAGTCTGTTATTGAGTTATTTATGAGTTGGGATACGGCTGTTTCGGTGTAGGATGTTTCGGTGTAGGACGTTTTGGTGCAGGGCGTTTCGGTGTACGGATGACTCGGTGTAAGGACGTTTAGGTGTGAGGCTGATTCGGTGTAAAAGTTCCAATGTTCACACCGAAACGTCCACTCCTCAAAATGAAAATTATTCGTTAGGGAGAAATCAATTCATGAAGTAGAAAATATAAATTAATAAAGAAAATAAAAATTAAATTCTGCTGTAATTGGCAGCGGTTACTTATTTATAGTGAGTCCCCTTGCTTCACTCTAAGTCAGAACTTCTTATATCCTCAAATGCTGTAATTATGAACTGATTGGGAAAACGTTTTACGGTAAACATTGTGTACACCATACACACCTTATTACGACAATAACTGTGCACAAATCGCAAAATGCTGCACAATCTTCGAAAGGAAATTTTCAAACATAGGAGGTTTTTCTTCCAAATAACCGCTTTTATATCATGCATACCCAATAGGATTAGCAAATCTAGGAGAAGAAAACTGATTATAAATCAGTGATGGGATCTTAATTATATTATTGTGGACATGTAAATTCATGCTATAGTTGTAGAGAAGGACAGTGTCAGAAAAATATCTCAAGAAAATTTTTTAACGGCCTAAAGAACACAACAAGAGGCTGAATCCTACCAGTTGTTCTTGCAGAAATGGTTTCTATTATGAATTACTCTTTTGTTCTTAAAATAGGTTCAAAGTTGATGAATTGTGACCACTCCACGAAGCTAATAACAAAATGGACTTTGCATTAGACGCTTGAAGAAAAATCTCTTGTAACCATGATCTCGCAAGGCTTGATGTTAATTTTCCCGGATTTGATGTTTTCACAAGGATATTTTCAAATTTAAAGAGGTTGTGTTGGACTATAAGACCAAATGTTCCATTGTTTCCCCACAAAACAATTAACACTGGTGATAACAAAACACTATTTGCAGAAATTAAAGGCTGTATGATGTAGGTTCGAGTCATAGAATTTACTGACTGTGCCACACTTTCTATTGTTTGTGTCCCTGTAAACACTAGAGTACGTTCTATCTGCATTTCCAAATTAAACCGTATTGATCAGATTTATAAATATTTTCTTTTCCATTAAGATGTGTTGCTTCGCATTCGCGACAAATGCATTGACACTAGCTTCTAACTTTTTTGGCTATAGATTTAATTAAACGTCCTCTTATAATAAGTACAGAAAAGGGTTTCAAATAAGTCTGCACTTTCTCTCAGTAGCCCCTGCCAATTATAATTGTTCTTGGATAACTGCAGAGCATTTCAAATCAGAAGACTGTTTGTAATTGTAATCGTCATATTGGATCCGCTAATTTGAATTTTGTAATTTTAACGTCAGGTTCTGAATCACATGTCCTAAAACCCCCTTGGCAATAAGCTGGCCGTATCATTTAATCTTTTATTTTAATGATTAATTTCTGTTTATGCTTGGAGGCCACCTTTAACATTCAAAGGGTAGTTTCTACCCTTAAAGTCGCACCATTGCCCAAAAAAAAGTGACAATTCTATTTTGATATTCTACAAGTATGCAACGTTTCATTCAAGACAGTAGATTACACTTCCGTAAGTCTCCTTGTTAGTGCTGTTCAAATGGAACAAATAAGTTAATTGGCGGACATGAAATCAGAACAAAGAAAAAATACGCCGACGTTACGAAGAGATTGAGCAACGTTTGTGAAAATTACAAATCTGATTATGGAATTACAGTCTTCAAAGGAATTGAGTACAATTTTAGATTCTTAGTTGAGAGATTCTACGTAATTTTAGTTTTTTCAACAAAATTCCTTTGAGGTATTATTCAGTTTGTATATATTATTACTGTCTCCGGAACTTTGTGCAATATATTTATTTCTATTTACAAATGGTGCTGAATATTTTGCAGTAAATTTTAGTTTTGAATTAGATTTGATGATTATTCTATAAAACTCGCCTATGGACACCTCTGAATCGAAATTATTGTCACAAACGGATTTGTGTTGTATTATCATACTGTCTCAATAACAATGAGACTCAATAACAATGTTAATCAGTTTACACTATTGCAGAGTGGCTACACTATAACACTTCATGACTGTTCATTAAAAGCATATGATTAATGCAATCAAATATTAGGCAATACACCGAAACGTCCTTTACAGCCAAGTGTCGTTACACCGAAACGTCCTTACACCGTAACGTCCGTACACTGAAACATCCTACACCGAAACGTCCTACACCGAAACATCCTAGACCCTTATGAGTTACATTGAACTATTGAAATAAATAATATGGTACGTAGTTTAGTAAAACACAGAATTTATGTATTTACCACATCATGATTGGTGTAATCCTATTTTGTTACTCGAGAATCCTACAATTGACCTACGTGAAAATAGTCAAAGCACACCTACTCCACTGGAAAATAACCGATGGGATTATTTTTTCTTCGAGCACGTGTGGCGTCAGATACTTTAAAACTACATAAAGGATGTGCTGTCATCTTCTTTCAGTTTTATTAAATTCCCTTTCCTCATATTGTTCACCTCGTCATCTTATCCTCTTCTCCCTATCAGAACACAGTAGAATATTTCCAAATATTCTTGCTTCTACCGTGCTGTTTTCGATCAGTTTTTTTTATTTTTTATTATTATTACTCCTAAGGAAGGTTACTGGACAAAGTTATGTTTTGACGACACTCGAATTGGTAGTGGAACAATTAATAATCGTATTAAGTGCATAGTAAATGATTGTCGTCTATTTGTAGTTATGATATTTCTCCTATTTCCATCGATTTTCACATTGTTCTATGTTTAAAATATAAATAATATCTGGTTTGAGACTTAAAAATTACTGCCATATAATTTGTTGTAATTAGTATGTATATCTACAATGAAATTCTTATATGCATACGGTACAATATTATTGATCAAAGTCCATCCCTCGACCGACAAAAATGTAGGGAAAATGGTCCTGAATTAAAGTGAATTCGTAAGTATTTCGAGTCAATTTTTGAAGTAGCGATGAGCGGTCTTGCAGTTTTTGCAAGCGTCTTGCATGCAAGGCCAAGACCAAGAATCCCGATTCAAGACCAAGACCAAGACCAAGGGGTACAAGCACAGCACCAAGAGCAAGACCATACCTGCAAGACCAAGACCAACACCAAGACTCTTGCGCAAGTCTTGCACAAGTACCGGCACTACTTGACTTTTTATAGAATGTAAAACAGAAGTCGAAAAAATCATTACTTGAATTTCTTGACTTGAGTAAAAACGATGCTGGAGTAAATGTGTTCCCAGTAGTTTATGCAATCGGTGTGAGTCGATCTGCTCTGTAGCATACACTATGTCGTTTTTTGAATTGGTTGTTCGCGTTTTCTGTAGATATTGCTTGTTTTCAAGCAACATGTGAGCTCTTTTTGGTAGACAAACACCGTACACATGGATTTTCTCGGGGTTTTCCCGTTTCTTCCTACTTTCTTTATTCCACCATTTCGGCCACTTCTAATCATCACCGTTTCCCTTAGGCTTGGTGCATAATCGTTGGCCATTAAACTAGATACTTCATTTCATTTCAAATCATATTAGTGGTGTTCTACCAAAACTAAAGGGAAATGTAGTATTGAACATCGATAATTCCGTACATCATAGGCCGACTACATCGTTATGACCTTGGCTCTGAAACTCAAGCATCCGTTTCAAATTTTTAATGTGTGCTCAAAAAATTAATATCGAAATAACATTTTCATAACATTTACAAAAACTTTGTACATATGACCGCAAGTTTGATTTCATGGGCGGATGCTTGTACGTTGAATACTTGTTTAACAATATAACTGTTAGTCTCCTTAGCTATATGGCACATCGAGGATTGAGCAACATATCATTATATCACAACAATAAATCATATCACAACAATAATATTATAAAATTGAAAGTGACTATATTTGTGACTCTTAATCTCTTGAACCACCCGAAAGATCTCGATCAAATTTCCAACATAGATTAGGTTTAGGCCTGGGAGTGTTTACATAATTTCAATTTGGCGGTAAAGCTTAAGGTTTGGGAGAAGGGGGGGGGGTTATAAAATAGTAAATAAAACTTAATAACTCTTGAAGCAAACGATCAATCTCGATCAACTTTTTAACGTAGATGAAATTCAAGCCTGGAATGTTATTTGTCAGATCACTTTGACTGAGCAACGTACTGGAGGAGGAGGAGGGGGAGATATATAAAAATCAATACAAATAAAAATAGAAGTGACTACGTTTGTGACTTAATAAATCTTGAACCACCCAACCGATCTCAATCAAATTTTTAACATAAATGAGGTTCGGGACTACAAAGTTTTTTTTTTTTTTTTGAGTTTCACGTTTATGGTAGAATTTAGGGTGGACGGGGTTAGAAAGTATATATAAAAATGAAGTTTACATTTATCGTAAATACCGCATAGCTAGCGGAGGTGAAGTGATGATTTGTGCAGTGGCGAAGGGTCATAAGAGGCCCTGAGGCCCGGCATACCCATTTACTTTTAGAAATTATAATTTATAATTATTTCATTTTCCTGGCAAATAATGTAATTTTTTAAGTTAAAAAATAATATATTGTTTGATAAAGAAATCGTAGTTAGCACCACTGCTGGGAGGGTCACCGAGTAGTGTCTCAGGCAGCAGTAGAACTAGCGCCAAGCC